>NC_141146.1:100650391-101260183 GCF_053477565.2 Lygodium microphyllum | reverse complement strand
GCATTGGCAACATGTGAGATTTCATGACTGCTCAAGCTTATGGCTGATCTAGATATTCAGGTGGATGCTCCAGTGACCTTACTATGCGACAATCTCAGTAGTGTACTCCTGGCAATGAATCCAGTATACCATGCCAGGACAAAACACATAGAGGTACACTACCATTTTATAAGAGAGATGGTTCTTGCAGGGAGAGTAGATCTTATGCATGTGAAGACTGATGAACAGGTTGCAGATATCTTTACCAAGTCTTTGGGTAAAGATAAGTTTAGTAGTTTCAGACAGCTACTTGGAGTTCATCAGATGATTTGAGCTTGAGGGGAAGTGTTAGAATATCAAGCTCCCATTACTCTCCTGTCAGTATGTATGACCGACATTAGCTGTGTCTAGTTGTATCAGCACAAGTGTGGGACATTAAATAAGTCGGTGGTCTTATACCCAGTGTGAATGGTCCTACGGACCTTACTACTATTGTATACACTTATGTTATGTTAGTGTCTATGAAATAATGGAAGATGATGAATGACCTAAAGGTCAGGTTGCTGCTCCATTACATTGTCTCTCTCCCTCTCTCTTCCAACAGAGGCAATTCACCTAGGTAGTGAGTTTCTACTATTGGTGATGCTGCCGAGTCAAGAACCCATTCACTAATTTCAATGATCAATGAGTCATTTCCCAACTAAACTCAAGCGGGATCAACACAAGTTACTAGGATAGGTTGGAAAGGAGAAATGTGGTAGTAGAGGAGGTGCTATCGAGGCTTGTGAGGATTGTCAAGATGGGGTCATGGGCTTTTTTTCTTCTTAAGGCTCTTCCTCCCACTAGCACTTTTTACCCTTAGACTTGAGGAGGGAAAGTTTAGCAGAGAGGCTAATGGCAAAGGTTGACCTTTTAGGTGATTTGGGGGGTTGGTTCTCCTAGGGTGGCTGGTTTGACTTAGGGATTGGCTTTTAGGTGTCTATGTCTACTTGGTCCTCCTTTTGAAGGACTTGATCTTTGGGGGGTCGCTCCACAAGATCTTGGTGAGTATTGGGATTGGGGGCCAATCTCAGATTGAGACTGGGTTACATCCATCGTAGGTGTCAAGAGCTACCAAGGTGGGATAAGGAGAGTAAGTGAGGGGAAGAACAAAGTGAAGTATTATCAACACATCACCTTGATGGTTTTGGCACTAGATGGCTGTGGTGAGCTAGGAAATTTGCCTCTAAGCTAGGCATTTTGCCTTTACAAAGAGTCGATCACATGGAAGATATGGGCCCAAGAAATGGGAGAAGAAGAAGGGGAGAAGAAGAGAGAAGTTACCTTTTTTGAGACATTAAATGCCTTGGCTTGCATGTACATGGCTTTGACCAAGAACTCCAAGGTGTCATGCTTAGATTTGTGGGGGTTGATCAAATTTCTTAGGTAGTACTCATTGTTTAGTGTTCTTGGGGTTTTTCTTCTCCTTCTTCTTCAATGTTGTCTTCATCTTCTTTGACTGTAGCAAGATATGCTCTTTGCGACTTTTTCTTAGCATAACAAAATTTCTAAATATGCCCAGATTTCTTACAAAAGTCACAGACTATGCTCTTCTTCCCTTTCACATAAAGGAGTTGTTGGTCTCCTCTTGGGATGCTTGTTTCTCCTTTGTTCTTGATCTTCTTTTCCTCTTCCAAGAGAAAGGCTTTGATGTCCACAAGTTTCTACTTTGGCATGTTGATTAATGTGGTAGACACATTATCAAATTCAGGTGGAAGACTTTTGAGAAGCACTCCAATGCAAATGTCTTCATCCATCTTCAAGTTGATTCCTGCAAGTTGTGTCAATAAGCTTTCCATATAATTCAAATGAGTTACAAGTGAGGCATTACTTTGCATGTCGAGCCTAAAAAATTCAATTCGTAAACCATATTTTGAGGAATTGGAATGAACTCCAAAAAAGGTTTCTAATCGATCCCATGTCGTGTAAGAGGTTTCACAATCATCAACATGACAAGTGCCAAGAAGCACTAGGTAATTAGTATCAAGAGATACTAGGTGATTATACCCTTTGAACTTGGGATCTTCAAGTCTTGCAAGTTCGAGTTTGTCCACAAGTCTTCCCCTCCTTGATTTGATGCTAGAATAGTAAAAAAAAAAACTCAGATTTGATAAAGGGCAAGGTTGATTGTGCTAGATACCATAGGTGCTACAACACTAGATGAGTGTGAATGGACATTGTGCTTTGTATCTTCTTGAAGTGCTTTGCAAATCTTGTCAAGATCTCCCCTCCTTGCTAGTAAATTGCTTGAATGCTTGCTAAAATAAGGTTGTGGTTGCTGAAGATTGAGTAATTTCTAGTAGCCAAGACTTGAGGACTCCAGTGGGTGAGAGAATAAAGTAGGAGATGAAGCTTAGCTATGGAGTTTGTGATTAGGGTTACCAGACCCGACTGGTTTTTTCACTACTACAGCATGTACAGGAGATTACTTGCCACAATGCTTCATGGAGAGATAGCTTACTTAGTAGGCTTTTAAAGCCCCATGATTCCCATCAAGATTGTAGGGCGCACGGACTATATGCAGTGTACGACCAGAATACAGGCATAGACAGGCAATGGGCTGAAGAAAACGCAATGCCTAGGTTGATAGTTGATGATGTCAAGGTTTGAGATGACAGGGAGGAGCGCCCTAAGTCAGAGAAGGTTTAGCCAGAAGAAAACACGAGCTGAAATGGCCTCGATTGGGAGCTACAAGTCCTCAATTGAAGGTGGGTAGCTATGGAGGTAGGTGAGAGATCCAAGGAAAAGTGGAGGGACCCAAAAATTCAAATTGGAATGACTCAATTAGTGGCTTGATGACTCATTAACTTAAAACCCGCTCTGATACCATCTTAAAATATTGAGAATGCATGCTATGGAGGATCACTAATGAGCAAATAGACAATCATATTGAGGTAAAAGCATTGACAAGGAAGAACAACTAATATTATCCAAGCATAATGCAAGTACAACTGATTGATAATGACTGATGGAATGAGTGTGGGGATGTGTGCCTTTTATAAGCTTACAATAGGTGGTATTGGTAGGGGGAGATAGGTGGAAAGGGATCATGGTATTCAACAACCGTGGTTTTAATAAACCGTGAATACATGACCTAGTCTAAGGCTTTATTTGCAGTCTGTTTCTTTGCCTTGTTTGTCCCATACAAAGAGGCTATGGTGGATGTGATTGCACATTTCTCAACAAGGAGCAACTCGAATCAAAGCATATTGGAGGTCTATTGGGCACATTGATTCTAGACGAGTGTTTAGAGGAGAATTCAACCCATTGTAAAACTTGGACACTTGTTGAGCAGTATCCATGGAGGGTGCATATTTAAGAAGTGAAACAAACTTGGAGTAATATGCCTCCACGGTCAGTCCCAATTGTTTCAAATTAAAGAACTCATTCATTTTCTGGGTACAATAAGCTGGAGGTAAATACCTTCCTCTTATAGCTTCTTTTAGCAAATCCTGAGTAATGGTATTTTCAGGGGCACCTTAATCTCAACATCACTGCTTCCACCAGAGTCGAGCTTTGCCAATTAATTTTAGCTAAGCTATCATGGCTTGGTTGGCTAGGATATTTCCAATAGCAGTAAAATAATCTTCCACGGATTCAATCCAAATTTTTGCATTGGCTTCCACATTCTTGCCTCTCCTGTCAAATTCCGGAGGCTTGACTTGCTTCAAAAGATTCCTTTTTTCTTAGGCTTCGTTGGGAATTCTTGTGGGTGTGGGATTCTGGGAAAATTTCAACAATTCCCAAGTTAAACTTTACAAAATTTATATAGCGTTAATATTAGAGTTTGATAGTGTTCAAATTAATTTTCTCTTAATTTGTTGAAAAAATTTCAAATAAAACTCTTTTCCCAGTGCTAAAGTTAAACTGCAATTTCAGAGGTTCCAAGGAAAAAGTAGGGTTTCATTATTTCTCTGATTGATAAAGTATCAATCAATATTTATTATAATGGATGTACAAGGTAATCAAATGGAAAGAAATACATTATTCAGATAGTTCACATGTTCATCTTTTTTTTCTTCAGAAAGGGATTCCCTGCTACAATTTAAGCATGACACTCTGATACATCCTTTATAAAGTAACTTGGATTTTGAGAGTAGATATCTAGGAATTCTTATTTTTGAGGGAGATCACGAAATCCATCCTTTCGTAGTTACATCGGCTAGGGTGACATACGACTTTTACTCTATCGATTAGAAGGGTATTTGTAACTTCCTCATAGATATACTAGTTTAGTTTGATCTTTTTGCCCCTAGTATACAGGGTTGAGTTTATAGTCACTTCATAAAATAGATAGATCTTGAAAACTTTAAGATCTTACATTCATTTCACCTTTTTCAGATTATTCTGAAGATAAGCTAGATGGCTTGCATCGATATAGCAGTATCCTCTATTAATCATCCACCATCTTTCACGATATAGAGGCGAGGGGTTGTACAATTGATCTAATATCTGCATCCTCTTATTCCTCCAGGCAAGATTGGATGAATGCATAGCTGACATAAACATTACTTGGAAGATCAAGAATCATTTCCAAGATTCGTTACTTTACCATAATTCAAAAACATACATTAACAAAGAGAAGAAAACATGTCCTAGACTGTATTTACAATCCAATTTTTTAAAAAAAATCTTACATCATATTCTATACTAATGTGCGTTGGTTCATTCCAAGGCGCACCTTTTTGTAGTCTATCAATAGGTTTTTCAAATGACGCCACCTAGCGCTCTCTTGGAGTGTCATGGGGTTTGTCACTTAGACCCTACTGAGTCTACATCGCAACGAAAGAGTTCCAGTCAAAACCACTAGGATCAACATGAATTTTCAAGTTTCTAAAATCAGTTGGGTCTCCTAACAGTTAGCTAGCATCAATAATTTTGAGTTCCCACTTCCTACATGATTACTCAAACTGAAGCGGACTTGCCATTGCACTTGGTTCAAAGAGAATGGGAGATAGGGGAGTGCAATATGTCAACCCTCCTATCCATAAGGCAAAATCCCATTCCGCCCCCCTAAAACAATGTAAATTGATTCTACCTAACTAGTGATTAGTTGGTCAATTTATCATTTTCCTATATTTATCACTGATTTAGAAAAGCTCCCAACTAATTGAGACCACCCTACTGTTGGACCCGTCGGGGGTCCCGCCCATCCGCTTTCCTTTGATGGCAGTATCATGTTTAGTTTTTTTAATTACCTACAACACATTTATTGAAACATATACAACGAGCTTCCTTAATTAGTCTATTAAATCACATGTTCCTTTATGTAATTATCTCACGGCCACACATACAATTGAGCAAAAAAATTTCCTTTATTATATTGGAATTTTATTACAAATTTTATTTTTTTGATCCTACGAAAGATATTAAGAATTCCATGAGGGTATTCTGCTTACCAAGATTCCACCCTTGTAACTAGTATTAGGGTTCTAGGGTCCCATCTTGGGTCACGCAGGGCTCATTAGTTTCTAGGAGTAATACGAAATTTATGGCTAGAGCCCCCCCTAGAATCCACATTTCCTACTACTCGAGACTATCCCTATGGATAGACCTTTCCACTACGGAGCCAGTCTAAGCCTCTTGAAGCAATAACCATGACCCCCTTGGAGTGGGGTCTTGTAGCTAGCTTGGGGGTAGCTTAGTGTGATCTTTCCTTTTATCCTAGTTTGGCAATGATTTTAATTAGAGATCTAGATTCTAGCAAACACTATATCAATGATGCAATGACAATCACACCATCGTGTAGCTCACAACTTCACATAGCCAAGGGAGACCTTAACCTAAGGTAACCTTACAATATAATGAGAATTATCCTCCCCATAAAGAAGTGTTGAGTACAATTCTTTCAACTTTGTTAAGCAAGACATGAATTCCCCATTTAGGGTTAACTTACCCAATAGAAGTGAATTTCCTTTAGTTGGTACTTAGAAAAATATTGTGACTTAACGAGACGATTTGCAAGACCTTTAAATAGACTTTCACTTTTTATAACAAGCGTTAATTAACACTTAACCTTGTCATGTTTGACAATAAATATATCGAGTTATTTTACTAATTACGAGTGCGCATATAGTCTTTTACTCATTTTGTGCAGTATCCTCCTTCAACTATTTCTATCATGATTCTACGGAATATAATCTTGACTAATCTAACTACAAATCACTGGTAGCAGTTAGTATGCATATACTAATATGCTCTCTAGATGAAAGCTGTCATTTTGTGTAAGTGTAAATATGGAAGCTAATATTTTATGTACTTAATTTTTATATGGATGTTATCCATGCAATTTAACAAGTAGTTTTTATACTATTTGATGCAAAAGCTAAAATTTTATGTAAAATTTTGACAAAACCTTATTATTTTATCTGACGATATGAAAATAATAGCCTATTTCTAAGTTGTAAATAACCTAGTTTAGCACAATAACATTGGAAATTTTGTCTTTGCTTGCACTAGCATTTGCCACACCCGATGTTCCGTTTGGTAGTGGCAACTCTAGAAACCTTGGGCACTCCCGTGTATCTATGGCAATACATTTTTTTTGATTGGTTGTAGTGGATCTCATGGTCTTTGCACCTCATTGCTTTGGAGCTATTGTTTGCAAATGGATTTGAGAGATAAAGAAGAGATATGAATTCAGGATGGGAGAGCATGAGAGAAGATCCTAGGGGGTCCACTAGGATTTACCATATGGTACCATGTGAGTGTAAGGGAGGGGGGTTATTTAAGGGAAGGAAGGTACATTTTATAAGGTAAGGTCCCATAAATAGGGGGTAGATAAGGGGTATTTTCATATATTTCTTACACGCAGGTGACGTCTCCTTATTACTACTAGTGAATCCCCCATGGAGAAGATGGCCTAGTTGAAGACCAAGAGAGGGGGGTTGAGCTAACTCTGTCCCTCTCTAACTCTCTCTCTCACAGCCTCTCAGGGTAATTCCCTCTCTCTCTCTCTCTCTCTCTCTCCCTCTCGCAACCTCTCGAGGCATCCTTCTATCTCTACCTCTGAGTAGAGGGCATGCCTTGATATAGGCAAAAGGGAGTGCATGCTACCTTTTCCTTCCCCTCTCTTTCTCCTCTCTTTAAGCTAAGGAAACTCCTTCACTTAGAGTGGGAGATTCTCTCTTTTTTATTATTTTGTTTTCTCTTTAAAAAAATGTTAGTCTGTTAGTTATAAGGGTTAGTAAGCTATATAAGTTAACCTTACTAACTTATAACTTTACTAACTAACTTACTAATTAACTTTACTAGCTAATAAACTAACTTACTAACTAATGTATAAACTAACCTTACTAACTAACATTTATGTTTTAAAAATTTATTAGAGATGTGGGGATATTATAGATGAGGATTAAACCTGGAGTGGAGAGTAGAAGAAGGTGTTTAAATAGGGGCACATACAATAGGCGTGAATCCAAGACATGAGCTAGAGGGGATGCTAATTGGATTTTGGCCTTTGCTGAACATTGGAGAGATTAAATGTCTTTTGATTTATGGAAGGGGATGTCCCATGTGTATATATTGGAGGCCTCATATATATGGGAAGATTAGTGGAAAGATAATATGCGAGACAAATGTGGAACTAGATGTGTGATTGGCAAGGGATGAATTAGAAGATGCTATTTCAAAGGGTGCAATTGGATAGAGAGTAAGATATTGAGAGTTTTGGTGGTTGAGAAGGCCAAGAAGACATGAATTTTGTTAATGATAGCACTCCTACCATAGATAAATACTTTGTATATTGGTCATAAAATTTGTAGGCTTTGTGACCATAAGGCTCACCATATCTAATGAAAATAAGCTATGTGACCCTTGGTGAGAATTTTGATTTGTGGTCCATCTTGACTAGAAAGGCAATGCATCCAAATATCTTTAGATGTGATAAGTCCACCATGATTCATTAGGAGTGTGATTGCAAAGAGAGCTAGAATATAACCTGTTTTGAAGATAAGTTACTGTAGCAATTGCTTCTTCCCAATATTCTTTATCAAGACAGGGCACTGATAGCATAGCTCTTGTAGCATTTAGCAAAGTGTAGTTCTTACATTCAGCAACTCCATTTTGTTGTGGATGATATGGTATGGTAAGCTCATGATGAATTCCAAAGGCTTTGTGGTAGTCTTTAAACTCATTGGATGTGTACTCTCCTCCATTATCCATCCATAGAGCCTTGAATCATAACTCATGCTTATTGTCCACCACTTCTTGTACTCTTGGAACTTTGAAAATACTTGTGACTTCCATGTGAGAAAATATACAACATTATATCTAGCATAATCATCAATGAGGACCATGAAATATTTTTCTTCAATAAGTGATGCAAGAATGATAGGATCACCAATGTCAGAATGTACTAGCTGAAGGGGTTGAGTTGTAATCGAATGAGATTTGGAGTAGGAAAGGTATGTGGCTTTGCTTGGAGTACAAGCTTGACAAAATGGAAGTTGAGAGAGAGGAGGTGGGCTGCCCAGGACAAATTTCTTGTGGGTAAGTTGTTGTGGAGAACATGTTGAGAGGCATGACCAAGTCAAAAGTGCCATAGAAGAGAGTCTTGAGGTGAGCTAGAAAGTAAGGTGGAATTAGCAAAAGCATTGGACAGACGTTTAAGAATTGAGTAGCTAAGTGTGTAAAGCCATCCTAATTTTGGACAAGTGAGTTTGAGAGAATGTGAAAATAGCTACAAGATATAGTGGTCCTTGGAGAAGTGAGCAATGAGAAAGGATCGAGAACTAAGCTCACTGATGCTTAGAAAACTTGCTAAATCAAATTCATGATAGTTAGCAATAGCTCTCTTCTCCCACCAAACCATTCTCTCCTTTGTTCTTTGAACAGGCTTTGGTGCCTCTTTTGTGGGTTTTTTTCTTCTTCTTTGGAAATTTCTTATCCTTCTTGGGGTCAACTTTGCTATCAACGACTTTTAACCTTTCACATTAGGGTTTAGGACTTATGTCCCCTTATCATCTTGCTTAGGATTTTTCTCGATAGGTTTTACCTTGTCTTTGTCACCGTCTTTACCCTTTTGACCTCTTGTAATGACCTATAGATTAGAAGCTTCAGTGCCATTGACAGGTATAGCTTCAATAAGGATGACTCCACTACCACTAGGTAGATCCTCTACAATAGCCTTCCCTCTTTGTAGTATTTATTTTGGTCCCTCATCTTGCTAGAGATTATTCCCTTATGCTCAGTGGTTGAATAGACATGGCTATTTACTTCCTTGCTCGAGAGAGCTAATCTTGCTCCAATAGGTACTAGCTAAGTGGTTGAACTTGCATCATATGTCACATTTAACATTTGGACAATTCCTAGGAAAATGTTGGCCGTCACACCAGTTACAACTAAATCTTGAAGGGGCACCCTCTTCAGGAATTCTATTGTTTCTTTAGAAAATTGACATTAATAGCTATTTTCCTATATTGTTTGGTGATCATGTCAGTATAGTGCTTCATCATCGTATCCTTAACTTCACAAAGGACATTCGAGGCACTTTTGACTTCTAGCCATGTGATCATTTACCTATCGTTCCATTGGCCTAACCACTTGATTGGGAATCTGCTACTAATTCCCTATAACAACATTAGAATTTATTTTTTGGCTTCTAACATTTGGTGGAGCCATTAGATTGACCATAGACATGGTCACACTAGGAGGAGCTGGCAACATGGGCACATTCTGAACCATGCTTTCTCTTACATAGGAAGTACTCATGGGTGTCCCTTGATCTCCATTTGTCAATGCCAAAGTATTTCTAGCACCTAGACTTGGATTTACATTTTCCCTAGAGGTATAGGCCCCTTGTAATCGCGACTCTACCTCCTCTGCTCATATAATAGTGATATCAGTGTCGGCAAGAGCAGCACTACTCAATTGCACCTTGATGTTAAAGTCCAGCCCATGTAAAAAGTATAAGAGTCGAGCATTAGCTGGAATGGGAATATAAGTATGCAACTTACAAAATACTTCCTCTAGTTTCTTGGCATAGCCTCAAACATTCTAGTGAGGTTCTTGATGTGTCACATTGAGAACATGTAGCCAATACTGACCTCCCCTTTCAGGGGCGAACTCTCTTCAAAAGGCCGTAAAAAATAGATCAATTGTAGCTATGGTTCCAACCGCTAGGTTATGATACCATATTGTATCTCATTATTTCGGAGTCATATTAAAGAACATCATCAAGTGTCTTTCATCTTGGATTCAACAGTTGAACATTAACTTTTGGAACTCATTAATATGAAGTTCTGCATCTTCCTTTGATAACCCATTAAAAATGGGAAGAGGAAATCCTAAGACTGGGAAGTCAGGCATTCCTACTAGGATTGCAATGGGTTGCACCATTACAACTAGATTCACTAAGGGTCCCTGAACTATGGGAACTATTACTCCACTCGAAGTGGGCTAACTAACTACAAGAGGAGAAGTACTAGTACTTCCTCCTCCTAATGAATTATTCATAGAATTAGGGTTACTAAGATCCCTCCCTTGTAGGGATATTGGACCACTCCATTGAGGACAATATCTCCTCATAAGCTTAGCCTGTCGTCTAGCATGTTCAGCTCTTTCTTGCTTTTGAAGCTTAGCTTGACAGTCTTTTGGATCTATTTCACTGCCTTTTGGCATGCACTAATAAATTGATACCCATTGACCAAGGTTCAAACACCGCTACTTATTAGCAACTCTCGGCAATCGCACTACCTCTATCGAGACCTAGAATGGACCCGACACTAGCTCTAAGGCTCTTGCTGGGCCTCAATGCTCAACCAAAACACCACATGGCCTTGCGGCCACTAGGAGTGTCCAAAGGCTACAAAACACTGATCTAATAAAATGAGAATTTGTATGGATGGTAGTCCAATGGATAATCCTTCTAAAACTCCTCACAGGGAGTCCCTACACATATTGATGGTATACACCTCGTAAAACAAACACAGGGAGCACCCCTCGGCTAATTGCGGTGGCCCCACTACTATTGTTCTACACCTCAAGAATTGGCCCTGAGATGCGTCGTGAACATATAAACCACGTATGAAACATAATCCTCTCTTTTGAACAATACTTTCAGGAGATAAAAGATAATCTTCACTATGCACTCCCCAAAGGAAACGAATAACTAGCCCTACGGCTTGGGATACCTCATTCTCAGCGTGGGTCAATGTTTAGGAATACAATTGCCATGCATCCAAGATGATACCATGTGTTGAATGCAATGCAACTATGAATGATTCATAGTGCTCAACCATTTTTATTCATTTAAAATAGTATTGTGACAGTGCAAAACCATCTCTTTTCATGCTTTTGTTCTAAGCGTAATTACTACATTGCATAGGGGTCAGCAAAGCACTAAGCATGCTTCTACTACTAGACCCTTTAATTCTCAAGCCACATGCATCCTATATGCAAAGTGCATTAAAAAAAATTAGATTCAGCACATGTAATTAGCACTTATTACCCCCTTCTCTCCCTATCATTTAAGATGGTGCATTCAATGGTAGGTTTAGATAGCGTTTTGATGTATTTTTCAAGAGAAATAAATACTCACTTTATTATAAAGATAGGGCTAAAATAAACCTAAATCTCATGCTTTAGCCATACCATACATCCACGGATGCATATGTTTTTTTTTTCTATTTTTAAAACGTAAAAACTCTATTTTTTCTATTTATTTATCAATAAACACTAATATTTTTTTATTTTCCAATGTGACTTGATTAGACTTGTTGGGAATTATTTTCATCCCATGCGAACACCATTAACACATCAAAACTCCCAAAATCCATGATTTACCTTAAAATTGCAATTTTATGGGTTTTACATGTTTATAGAAAATTCAATAGACTATTCACTCTTGTTGATTTCCTTAATGTCTCTCATAGAATAGATCATTGACAATCGGTAGCAACCATTTTCAACCATTTGCAATCGAGATTTATCATAAAATAATAAAATTGATCACATATAAAAATTGTGCTTTATCTCACATGTATCTCATATTTGGAAGGCTGCTAATGCTCACTAACAGCTATTAATGCTCCTCCAAACATTGATCTATGCTCCATCATGTCTCAACATCATTTTCCAATCGAAATCTCTCGAATTAGCCCACCCCCTTCTCTCACAGATTAAGACATAGAAACATGCATCAAGAGGAGAGGGAGGGTGGAGAGAGAAATATTGATTTCTGAAATTTCCATTTAGGTAGCCATTTCACACAAGACAACATGCAATGAAGAACAAAAAATTAAACCACTCCATGGCATTGATCTGATTGGTTGCTTGTTCTTGGCCTCTCCACATCTCATAAATCATGATGATGAAAGAGGATCCCCTTTTGCTGATCAATGCCATTTAAGAAAATGTGCCCTGCCCCCCCATAATTGTTAAACTTTTTGGGTTCCTAAGGCCCCTCCAAAAGGCCATAACTATTATAATCTTGCTTTATTTGACCCCCAAAAAGTGCTCGACCTCCTGCAACTTCCATGTCCTTGTTTTAGTGACTGATTTGAAATTTGGAAAATCCTACATATTGGCTTGAGGTCTAAAATGGCCAAGATGTTTTCTTACTTCAATCTAGTAGAGCCAAAAAAAGTATAAAAAATATGCAACCATTGCAAAGGTCAAAATTCACATCCCCATCTTCCATGGTCACCTAAGATCATCAAATTCGTGTCTTCCGCTTCCATCGAGCTTTAAATTCTACTTTAAATTCACATCATTCACTCCTTTCCAGCATGTCTTGGACATTAAAGTTTGGCTCTAACAATTTCTTGAGAAGATGTGTAATTGTGGAAGAACATAATTTTATATTATATGAGGCACATGTGGGATTGACAAGAGGCCATTTCTAAGGTGAGGTTATAGGCAAGAAGATTCTTCAGACTGGTTTATGGTGGCCAATGGTGCTTAAGGATGCTCATCAATATGCAAAGGAATGTATTATCTATATGAGGGAAGGCCAATCTCAACCTGGAGACAAAATGAGGATCATCCGATTTTGCCTCTAGAGCCTTTTCAAAAATGGAGTATTGATTTTGTGGACCCATTAAACCAGTAGCCCATCAAAGTAAAAATCAGTATATTTTGGTATATATGGATTAATACACTAAGTGGGCTAAAGCTAAAGCCTTGCAGAGGATAATAAGGTAGCAAGTGTAGCATCATTTCTCTATTCCAATATAATGACTCCGTTTGGCTGCCCTCCTATAGAGTTGGCAAGTGACCATGGTAAGCATTTCCTGAATGAAGTAATTAAGGAGTTAACTTCCAAACGTATGATTTTACTTAAGAAATAAACATCTTACCACCCTTAAGCAAATGGGCAAGCTAAGAGCTCTAACAAGATTTTGTTGTGGATTCTTAAGAAGATAGTTACTGATAACCATAAGGATTGGGACACTAAATTAGATTCAACACTATGGTCTTTCTGCACAGCATATAAGGTGTCAACATGTTTAACTACATTTAAGTCAATTTATGGACTTGAAGCAATGGTCCATATGGAATTCTTAGTTCCTAGTGTGAGAGTGGTAGTAACTTAGAGGTTATATTTGGAAGATTTAGTACATGACACATTATAGCAGTTAATGAAACTTGTTATTATCTTGCAGATTATTTTTAGGTCTTATGTGGAAGTTACTCAAGTCTTGACTTTATTGTATGAGGTGTGGGATATTTTGGAATTGTCTGCAATTCTATTGTAAGCCTTATGGGGCGTCATGAAGTGTTGGCATTATTTACAGCTAAGGCTTGGTCATGAAAACTTAGGCATTGGTGAATATATATTTAAAGATTTTTTACAACCTATCATGATATGGGAGAATATTGTCATGGCATTGATTAAGTATTTTTTAAAACGACTTTTGACCCCTAATTATGAGTTTGTGGATGATGGGACCTTCAAGCAAGTGATTCTAAGTAAAGCTATTTTACTACTGAAATTGTATGAGGTCATGAAATGTCAGTTGGATGAAGGCCAACTGAAAGGAAAGATGACATTGGATTTTAGAAACCGTTTTGAAGTGAAAAAGAGCTCGTGAGGCATGAAATACCAATTTTTCATACAAAATGAAACGGTTGCGGATCGATGAGCTAGAGTTTTCTTAGATGGAGTTCGATGCTAGGAACCCAAGGCAAGTCTTGGTTTGTCGATTGGAGTTTGTTTGACCCCCCATTTAATCCCTGCAAGGTTTGGCATTATAAAGTAGCTATGTGATCTGAGAGCCGAAAAGTGTGTGACAGAGGCCAAGTTTATAGATTGTGATACTACGAAGCCGATCTCCGTTCATGAATTCGAGTTCTTTAAGGCCTCCGTTCATTAAAAACCCACTTTTTGCACAGTGTGAAATCTTCAAAAGTGGAGCTAGCTATTTTAATGGCTAAGCTTAATAAGCTTAACTTAAAGAAAACCCAAAAGACATGAATCAAGGGGAGAGGAGGGTGCCATTTTTTTTAGTGCCTCCATATTTGCATTAAAAAATCATTTTCATGCCTGTTAGAATCAAGGGAAGGCTAGAAGGCAGCAAGATACTGAATTTCCATGTTCTCCAATGCTTCAATTTGATCAAAAATTGATGCATTCTATCAAGAGATCAGTTTTAAGTCTTTCTCTCTCCTCTCTCCTCTTATTATGTGTTTCCATGGATTAATGTATGGGAGAAGGAGGTGGACTAAGATGAAAGATTTTGATTGTGAGATGATGCTGGGAGCATAAACGAGCGTAGATCGATGTTGGAAGGATCATTAGTGGCTATTGAAAAGCATGAGCGGGCCTCCAATCATGAGACATGTATGTCATAAGACACGATTTTATGAGTAAGCGGTACATTTAATTGTTTTATGATGAAATTTGGTTGAAAATGGTTAGAAATTATTGCATTTGGTTGCCAATGCTTTGATTTATCACTAATGTTAAATAAATCAAGAAAAAAATAGTCATTTAATAATTTCTTTTTAAACTTTCAAAACTCACAACATTGTGGTTTAAGAAAAATTATACGTTTTTGGGGTTTTGTTGTACATATAGTGTTCGTATGGGATGAAATTGATAATAAAATAATTCTTAGTAAGATCAATGAGTCTAAATTAGTAAATAAAAAAATATCAGTAATTATCTATAAATAAAGTAAAAATAAAAATGGTAAAAAATACATTTTTTGCATCCAAAAAATAGGAAAAGATAATATTTTTATTTGTGAATGTATGGTAGGATTGAGGCATGAGGTTTAGTCTTAGTTCAACCCTATCTCTATGTTAAAGTGGGTTTTTATTGCTTTTATGAAGAAAAAAGCATTAAAAATACACTTGAAACCTACCACTGAATGTACAATCTTAAGCAGTAGGGAGAAGGGGGATGTTAAGTGCTTAAAATACACTAAATTGTGATATTTTTCTGATGCATGGCATATTAGATACGTGTGTGTTAAAATTAAGAGGGTTCAATAGCATGAGAATGTTCAGTGCTATTGGCCCTATGCAATGTAGCAATCCCGTTTAGAGTAAAGGCATGAAAAGAACTATTTTTCCACCTTCACAATGCTAGTTGTTAATGACTAAACTTGTTTGAGCACTGTAGTCATACACAATTGCAATGCACACACCATATGGTGTCATCTTGGATGCATAGCAATTGTTTTCATGGATGATGACTTGACATTGAGTGTACAGTACCCTAAGCTATAGGGTTAGTGGCTCATTTCTTGAGGAATATTCAATGAGGACTATCTATTATCTCCTGAGGATTTATTGGTTAAAAGAGATGAGTTGTATCGAATGTGCTTTATGTGTTCATCGTGCATCTTGGGGCCAATCCCTAAGATGTAGGAGAGCCATAGTGATGCCACGACAATCAGCCGAGGGGTGTTCCCTTTGTTTGTGCGCTTACATGGTGTATAACACCGATATGTGTAGAGACTCCCTCTAAGGAGTGTGGGGAAGGGTTATTCATTGGATTACAATCCAAAAAAATTTGAAGTTCTACATTAGAGGTTAGGGTAGTATATCCCTTAGATGCTCCTAGTCAACTAGTGCCTTAGAGCTAGTGTTGGGCCCAATTTAGGTCCTGACACAAGACAAGTGCCAAATTTTTTGAGAATATTTTCTGTAATCAATATGTAGCACACTCTCTCTTTTCTAGAAGTTTAATGTTGTAGATTGGGGAAAAGGGGGGAAATGATCACTGGAGGGTATGATGCCTTGTGCATTCATTTGGCAAAAGCACTAACTAGCGGTGCCATATCTCACTTCATCATCTTCATCCTTCTTTGTATTCCCAATCTCTTCTACAACTTGATTCTCAGCAAGTTTTTACTGAAACAAACATGGTGAAAACTAGGGGCAAGAAGGCGTAGAAATTGCCTATGAAGAGGTTGCAACAACAACCAAAAGAAGTGCTTGTTGATGATGAGGAGGAATGGAGTGATAGCCTTTCTGAGATTACTCCTTCTAGGGCAAAGGATACGACCTTGAAACCATTATCAGTCATGTCTAGTGATGAAGATGGTGAGTTGACAACCCCCTTGATAAAGGTTGGTTGATTCAAATTGGCTTATTACCATTTGCTGAATTACCATGCGAAAAATGGAGTAATAATGTGCATGCTAAGTAGCAACTTGCTATACTTCGGGAGAGTAGTAAAACTAGGGGGAAGTTGGAGATTACACCCTCTCTTTTGTCTCAAGTTTTTTCTCTTGATCTTAATGACCATCCTAAACATTGGCAATGCATGGATGAGGTGATGCAAAATGAGTTTGGGAATGCACTAATGCAATGAATCAGTATGTTCTTAGACATGTCGATCCTAAGAGAAGGTATTTCATCAATGGTTTATGGAATGATTTCTTCTCTTTATCAATATGGACACAATCACTAAGGATACCTTTGGAATCCTTTGGTGTGTAGCTATTCCTAATTAGCCAAGTACTCTTTGTGACAAGCTTATGTAGGAAGTACATGTGCCCACTATTAGGAAACACTAGCAGAAGAGTCGAATTGGATTGATATTAACAGCTTTATATGTGCATTTACAAGTGGTATGTTTGACTACTCATTCCTCTCTATGGGATTCACAAAAGAGTGACAGGATTGATGCATTCAAGAAGCAAAAGTTAGTGGATGATATCCTTGTGGATATCTATGATAGGGATTTGAGTCCCTCTGATGTTTTATTGGATGGTGAAAATGATCAAGGCAACAAGCAACTTGTTCCATTGAATATGGGCTATTCTTTACATGGTGTATTACATGCTGATGCTATGGAAAATGCTATGCTTTTGGATTTTGCTAAATTTTTGAATGAGGATGCTAAGCATGATGTGGCTCATGAGGATGTTGACATTACATGTATGCAAAAGAAAGTTAGATTCTCTAACGTGAAGATGGAGACTATGTCCAAGCAATCAAATTGCATGCAATAGGGAGATGCTATGTCACATGACAAGAAATCATTGGCAACAAGTTATGTTCCTCAACCTTGAGGAATCATGTTCCCTTGTGTTTGGATTGCATAGGTTTCTCGTGGATATGAATGCATGTGGTGTTGTCAAATCGGATGTTGTTCAGCCATTATAAGAGTAGTTGTCTTGTATGAAGTCAAATGAGGATATTGTGCTCATTGAGATGGATAAAATGAAATAGTTACATGCTATTGAAGTGGATGCTTTGAGAAGAAATATTGATGAGTATGGTGATATGTTGTCAAAGTGTAAGATATCCTCAGCTGTTTTCAAGGGATGGACCACCACTATGCAGGACAAGTTTTAGAGTGAGCTTGATTTAGTGGCTCAAGAGAATGCTAAACTCAAGGCTGAGTGAATTCTTTTAGATGCGCAATTGGAACCTTTTATCAAGGTTGAGAAGAAGCTTTTGAATGATATGGAAGTTGATTTAGATGGATGCAGAAAGATTTGGCTACTATGAAGAATACTTTGCCTAGGGTTATGTACGAGTAATGGGTTTCTATTGCTACGAGGATGTCTCAGGTTATTTCTCGGCCCTATGCCATGTTGTAGCAGTCATTTGTTTTTGAAAATGTGAAAGGATTAACACATAAAAAGGATGTGCTTAAAGAGAAGCTTGAAGGGATGTAGGTTGAGTCTTTTGGGCATGATTACTAGGTTGCAAAGTGTTGAGCAGATTGATAATGCTAAAAATTAGTCTTCGGATGTTGATGTTATGAAGGTTGATGCCAATTATGTCTTTCATGATATCAATAAATAGGTTAAGATTAGCAAGATTACAATTGGCAAGATTCATGAGGTTTATCTTTCACTTTTTTTATCACATGACTAGAATGCACATGAGCAGTCTCTATCATTGACTCTCATGATGCTCATGAGTCTCACAGTTTATGAGAGTCATATATACCACTGACAAACTTTGTTTCTTTTTTCCATCATACTATGATATGCATGCCTTTATTTGTCTTGATATCTTTTGAGTGGATTATCAACTACAGTAGAGGGCTATAAGTATCCTATTAGAGAGGCTCTACTTATTGTTTCTGGCTTACTTCATGGTGCAAGGCTATGAGTAAGGAATAATTTTTCTCATTTTGTATATCAATATTGGATAAGGAAATTGACACCATGATTCATGCAAGGGTTCGGGTCATGGCTGTACCAATCATCCACCAAGTTGTGCCAAGTGTTAGCCAATGCTTTACTCTTTATGCATTATTTTCACCTTTGCATGGTTAGTACCTTAGTCATAGTAGTTATATGTGTAAAGCAATCTTAAAATGCCTCTTGAAGTTATAGTTATGTAGATAGTTTCAGCATAGTCTAAAGAGGAAAATAGGTTGCCATTCTCATTTTGGATCATTCCTAAGGTTCATGACTTAATGTATGACGGATTTTCATCTTGATATGTGAGATCTGACAGATGGTGCCATTCTCTTTCTATGTTTTTTATACATTTCCAACATACTCTTTCTAATTTACATATTAGATTCTCTGAGTATCATGAGTATTGTGATATCTATTCTCAGATTTATGTGTCATTATATTTGGGTTTCCTATCTGCACTACTTATAGCAGTGAGATTTATATTCTTATATGAGGCAATTTAGTCCTATTGTGCATGTGGTATACATTTGGGGCTAAAATAGTGATCTTTAGATGATGAGATATGTCTAACTTGTAAGCCTATGTCCTGAGGCATTTTAGGATTTTGTATGGCCTACAATATCTTGGACCCCATAGCCAGGTAATTATAGTATCTCCTACAACAAATATTGCACTTCATAAACTAGTAATTGTAGTAGCTCCCCAAAAACTCATTTAACCCCAAGAAAATGCATAGCTTATAAAATTAGTAACGATCATTAATAAAGGAATAACCACTCCAACACACCAAAAAATTCCCTATGACTAGTGTAACTTCCATAATACATACCACAAAAAATATAAATATGAACCTAAGCTTTTTGAACTTTCCAAAAGATAATGAACTCTTCTTGGGCTGAACCCTTAAGAAGACCATATCTCCTTCATTAAAGGTTTGATTTGTCCTCTTTGGGTCTATATAGGCTTTCTATTGTTGGACTTGGATTGCCTTTATGTCTTGATGAATTACCTTGATCTACTCTTGGATATTTTCTAGCATCCTTTTGGAGACTTCAACCTTTATGGTGAGTCAAAAAAATTGAGAGGAGATAAACATCTAGCCTATATAATATTTGGAACAGTGTCATCCCAATGATTTATTGAAATGGCACATTATAGGCATATTCCACTAATGGAAGGTATTCAATCCACATTTTTGGTTCCCTACTACAGTAGGCTCTCCAAATATCATACAACCCTTGGTTGACTCTTTTTGTTTACCCATCGATTTGGGGATGATAGGATTTATTGAACCTTAGTTGGGTCTCAATGGCTTGAAGTCCAAAATTTGGATGTGAAAAGGGTGTTACAATCACTGACAATTCTTTTCAGGAATCCATGTAATCAAAATATCTTCTTGATGAATATCTTGGAGATATTCAAAGCTTTATGAGTTGTTTTGATAGGGGTAGCATGAGCTACTTTGGTTACCATGTCCACAATCACTAGGATGGAGTTGTACTCTCCTTGCATAGTAGGTAGGCTACTACAAAATCCATGTTAATATACTCCCACTTCATTTTAGGAATGTCAAGAGAACACAATATTAGTGAGTTTGGGAATCTCCCAATTCCCATTTTTTGAACACTAAAAAGGTGGCACTCGGATAACATGCCCATAAGTTTCTCAAAACCATATGATGTGCCCTATTATTGGAAAGCGCTTGAAAAATGGAATCTATTGAGCTATAGAGCGCTCAATTTGGAGTTATAGTGTTCAAGTTATGACAAATCCAAAGATTTGACCACGTGTCCCAAACTTATGGAAAATTCCCATATTCCCCAATATGGTGTTAGAGGGTCAATTTACTAAGTAGTTGGACTATTTTTACTTTTGTGTTAGACCCTTCTATATGTAAAAAATATATAAAATTGGCATTTTAAAAATCCCTTATTTTAAACCCACCTAATACATACATATATCCATAAGTGACCTCCCCTCCCCCCAAGTGCATGGCAAACACTTCATCTTCCGCTTTCCCCCTCCTGCACCATGAATCATGCCTACTCTCTTCCATTGACATTGTCCACCCTTCGCCTTCATCCCCACATGTTACTACTTGGGCTCAAATAGATGGATAGCCCAACATAGTATATGTGGAGGTGGAAACCACTTTTGTTAGAGACGTCTTGAAAAAAGCACCAACAAAGATAAACCTGTGACCTTGGAAGCCACCCCTTAGTCCACATCTATAGTAGAACCCTCTAGCTCCAACCAGAGCAAGCTAGATTGCTATGACTATTACTGGGATAACCATCCAAATTATCCTAACACCCACCCAAACTATACAACTCACCCTAACCACTGAAGTTATCATCCCAGTGGAGTTGTACCTAGATATTTCCTAGCACTTCCTCACTTATGTAATAGTAGGAATCCATAGGTTCAACAACAAGCTCTGATACTTGAATGGAAATGGAGTAGGTGCAGCAAGACAATGTGGCTCTCCATGCCCAAGTTCAACATCAGCAAAGTGGAACTCTAGGAGCAACGATAGTGCCTTCTAGTCTATAGAGGCTCATCTCAACTTTGTAGACTCCATCTAGAAGGAGGTATAGTGGGTGCAAATAGAGTCCATAATCCTATGCGAACAACTGACAATGGCTACTAATCCCAAAGGATCTATGTCCATCAATCCTTACATCTTGTAAGAGCTATTGGAGTCCTTCTAGATGGAAATGCATTATGCCTCAAATGAAGCATTGCAGTGATTCTGGGCTGCCTTAATGGATCCATGTTCCCAGCTCTCACCCCTATCTCATCAAGATGATCCATATGTGGATACGAAGTCCTAGCCTTTGATCCAGTTGACGCTGCAACCTGCCACCACTCCTAGGGTAGGTATTCTCTCTTCCTTTGCCCATGCCACCTCTAGTTCTAAAAAGAACATGCTTGATAGCCAAATTGCAGTAGGAGGAATAGTTTCCCTAAGATGTACTTGCAAATCTTAGCAAGGTAACAATAGCCTTGACTCCAAGTATGTAGCTACCATAGATGTTGTAGCTCATGGTAGGATGGGCCTACAGCCTACTATCTTGATCATTGCATATTGGGCTCAAGAGGACCCCAAATGGTAGGATGCACTTCTTTAGAAGACCCCAAATGGTTTCTGTTCTTGGAACACTACAAAGCTCTTGAGAAATAGTAGGATGAGGCCTTGGAGCAAGTTGAAGTGCTCTAGAATGATCATTGTAGTAAATACTGGCAGACATAGATGTGGAGGCAAAGTACATGTGGAAACATAACTTGCTATTTGTTTAGAAAAAAAAGTGGATTGAATAATCCAACCAATTATTATTTCTTCTTTTGACATGGTATTCAAGGCAACAATAGTAGCAATATTTAAAGCATGGTCCACCAATGGTGCATTTATGAGCCAATAAGTGCAAGAGCAACAAAGTCCATTGGCATGTCACATGGGAGGAGGGAATATTGCAATAGGAAACAAGCTATATAAGAAAGATACTTGCCCAAGTTGAAGGTTCAAAAGAGGATTAAGCAAACAAAAGCTTGATTGTTAGATTTTTGTGTATGTCCCTTTGACCAATCCTTCTTCTGGAAGTAGTATTCCCATTGTGTATGTTAAAAGAAATAAGAGGAGAGAGAGATAAAACATTCAAGATCACACATACACATACAAAATCAATGGAGACTTGAGAACACAAAGAACTAAGGTTGAAATCTTTTTCCTCTTGTTTCTTTTTCTACACAAAAAGAACAACTTTAAAACATGATTAAAAAACTAATATGAAAGTACCACAATGTATGTACACATGATCACTAAGTGTGAAAACTTTAGGAAGGAAGAGATGGCATAATAAATGTGCCATAACCAAGGATAGACTACATGGGTGTAGTCTAGCTATAGAGTCATTGGTGTATCCTCATGTTGGTAACCTAATAACACACTAGTGAATAATATCATACCACATCACCAAGGCATGTAGTGGATGCTAGCTCATGTAGAGCTCAACATCTCAACACTCCCCCTTGAGCTCGTGAACTCCAAGCATAGACTTGAAGCATCAAAGCTTTTCATCTCCCAAGGCCTTTGTAAAAACTGCAACAATTTGATTCTCTATGATGGCATAAACTAAGTCAATATCACTTGCTAGAACCCACTCTCAAATAAAATGGTAATGGACCTCTATGTGTTTGGTCCACACATGATAGACTAGGTTCCTAGCCAATTGAATGCTACTAAGGTTATCACAATAGATGATAACCTTCTTATCCACTTGCATCCCCAAATCACCAAGTAGCTTATGAACCAAGCTACCTCACATGATATAATTGCAGTATCTCTATACTTTGCTTCTATACTAGACAAGGCAACTATCGATTGTTTCTTGCTGCTCTAAGTAATAGCACCACTACTAAAGGAGAACATAAAACCACTAGTAGATCTCCTATCTATAATATTGTTAGCCTAATTTGCATGTGTGTAACCATATAAGTCTAATGGTACACATGCACCATAGAACAAGGCATAGTCCAATGTGGATTTGACATAGCGCAATGTGCACTGCACTGCATCCAAATTTGGCTTCTATGGAAGCTACATAAATTGACTTTCCAAACCAACCCTATAGTTTAGGTCTGGCCCAGTAATGGTCAAATAGATAAGGCTTCCCACAATCGTCCAATACATAGTGACATCCTCAATAATGTCACCCTCATGTACACTAAACTTAGCATTAACATCCAAAGGTATAGAGATAGGCTTGCAATTAGCCATACCATACTTCTTCAATATATCCAATGCATATTGTCTCTGTGACCATATACCCTCCGAAGTCCTAATAATTTCTATACTAAGAAAATAGCACAGCTATCTTAAATCCTTCATATCAAAATCATCCTTCAGAAGACCCTTCACATTGTCAATCTCTTTCTCAGTATCACCCATAATGATCAAATCATCTACATATATAATAATGACCACAATACCTATATCACCCTCACATATATAGAGTGAGTGATCAGCCTGTGCTTTGCAAAATTCAATGGTAACAAGGTATTCTGCAATCCTGTCATGCCATGTCCAGCCCATACAAGGCCTTACAAAGCCTATATACATAATCTAGATTATTCTCATTAACATAACTAGGTGGCTACTCCACATAAACTTACTCTTGCAACTCCCCCTATTACAAGAAGGCATGTGGACCTAGATCACTACCTATTTCCATAGCATCCTCTTGTACCTTCCACATACCATGTGTTTTAATAGATGGAATCCTAAGCTCCTCATCCAAGCTCTACTCAAAGCCATCTGAATCAACATCAACATGAGACAAACCCGATGATATATCAGTCACAATAGGTGAGTCCCCAACCTTCTCTTTACATTTTCTTGACATTTGTGATGTATTTGGTGGAGTAGCTTGTGACCTTAATCTACCACTCCAAGGTCTTTCAACAAAACCATGACTAGGAAACTCTTGTTGTTGACTTAGTGTTTGTGGACTATTGACCTATTTTCTACATAGTCACACTCTCATTCTCATCAACCCTAATTCATTCTTCACATTACTATACCAGTTTCTCATTTCATTAAAAACAACATCCCTACTAACTCTCAACTCACGTGTAATAAGGTTGTAACATCTATATCCCTTCTTCTCAAGATAATATCCAACAAATACACATTTCATGCTTTGGGATCCAATTTACTATGCAACTCAGAAGGCATATATACATAGCAAATACATCAAATACCTTTAGATGAAACAGATTTGACTTTCTGCTTATAAACTTCTCTTCATGAATCATACCATGTACATCAACAATGGGTATCCTATTCATAATGTATGCAGCAGAAGCAATTGCTTCAACCCAATAGCAATGAGACAAGTTTCTTTCTGGCATCAATGAATGAGCCACCTATGTAATATACCTATTTTTCCGCTCAGCAACTCCATTTTTTAATGGGGTATATCTACATGTATATTGCCTCTATATACCATCTCTTTGCAAAAAATCAGAAAACTCATTAGAGAGATATTGCTCCCCTCCATCCGACCTTAGGCATTTAATATGTAGCCCTACCTTCTTCTCAACTAAAGCCTTAAAGATTTTAAAGTGAGTAAATACCTCACTTTTCTCACACATGAAGTAGACCCGTACTTTGCGAGTATGATCGTCAATGAAGGAAATATAATACCTACAACCTCTCAAATTTGTAGTCTTTGTAGGACCCCATATATCAAAATGTATCAATTCAAGTGGCTTCTTATATACATGTCTTTCATGTGGAAATACGCGCGTTACTTGCTTTCCAAGTTGACATGCTTCACATACATTGTGTATCCCATCAACTCTAAGCTATCCACAATTTGTTTTGACTACATGTCTGCACATTCACATGACCAATTCTCTTATGCTAAATTTCAATATCAACCACAACACATGAACCTAATGCAAACATAATAGCATCCATTTCATGTAGATTTACATCAAGAATAAACAATCTACCAGTACATTTCTCTTTTGCAATCAACCTGCAATCCTTTTTTAGATACTCTACATAACAACCATCAAATGTAAATCGAACCTAAAATCCATGTTCTACCATTTGACCAACAGAAACCAAATTTTTTGTAATATTTGATATATGTAGCACATCAACCAAGTACTTAGTTTTTCTATCCTACGTATTGAAAGGAATATTTCCAACATGAGTAATGGAGTGAGCTATATCATCCCCTATCTTCACATATCCTGGAGACTCTAGATTGCACATCTCTCTAAATCATTCTCCATGAGAAGTCATGTGGTTAGAGGCACCTGAATCTACGTGCCATACATCATTCTTTGATGAACCATTAGCAATCATAGTATTCATAAAGTGCTGCATAACAAATAACTGTTCACTTCTATCGTCATTTTTTTTGCTATTGGATGCATAATTACCTTGATGCTTTTTTCCATTTCTAATTTTAGCCTTCTTTTTGAAGTAATCTTTAGAAATATGGTGTTTCCTACCACAATGCTAGCATTCTCTGTTATCATCAAAATTCTACAACTTGTTAGAATCTACAAATTTTCCTCTTCAACTCCCCCTTCCTCAGGACTCTCGTCCTCTATTTTGATGTACATCATAACCTTGACCATGACCACCATCTTGGCCTCTGCCATGACCTCTACCTCTTTTATATTCTAGACTTGTTCTTGCTTTGAGAAGAAAAGAAATACAAGCTAAGTTCTTCTCCTCAAGGATTAGTATGGAAATCAAGGATATCATCCCTTGTATTCATAGATGACCTGAAGCTCTTGTATTCATCTCCAAGTCCATCTAAGCATGCACACAAAACATCATTATCATCAACTACCACACTGATAGATCCAAGAGCTTCCACAATACTCTTGATCTTCAAGGTATATGGACATGTTCCCTCTTTTCACTTGATTCAGCTCTGACTTGAGCTGTAGCTTTCTCGTCTTTGTATTTACTTTGAACAACCTTGCCCAATTCTTCCATGAAACAGTGGTGGTTTCAAATTCCTATAAATATCCCATCATGCTATTTGTAACACTAATGAACTTTATTTTGTGTCTGTTCCCAATCTTTCTTAGTCTTTAACTGTTCTGGTAGTAGCATTCCATGCAGGAACTTTAGGTGCTACTATCATGTCTCCTTCAATATAATTCCTAATACCTTTGCCCTTCAAGAAATTTGTCATCTTGAACTTTCATGTAGGGTAATTGTTCTTATCAAGTTTCTTATTGACAATCTGGGTGAGGTTATCATACATTTTGACAAAATAGAGCACATTGCCAAAATCTGCAACCTACAAGCAAGCTGATACAAGGTATACCACAATTTAACATGATGCCTTTTTCAGTGATTGCACAATAGTAACTATTACAAACTTGAAATGTGTAACATGTGCACCTGTAAAGAGAGAACAGAGCCAAAATTGTAGTATACCCAGAAAGTGTTGTTGAGATCACATCAATTCTGGCAAAAATAGTTGAAACTACAGTATATCCAAAAACTATTATTAGAATCACTTGTAGGTCTAGAACGAAGGCCAAAATGACCTCAGATGCCAAAAATCACAATGGGCAAGCCCTAAGGTCTTAACTAAAGTTTATACACCATTCTTCTTGCTTACAAAGTTTCACTGCAATTAGAGACTGCAACCCTACCAGCCTCAAGAGCCTCCTACCTCTATAACCTAAGGCAAATTGAGCAAGGTGGAAAAACTTCTTACCTCACGATTGCTTCCATGCTCCTATGCCTTCACGTCAAGCTTCAATCGAGATTTTTGTAGTCGTGGGATGGCTCTAATACCATGAAACAAACAAGGGGGGAGAGAGGTGAAGCCCTTTAGAGCACACACACATACAAAATAAATGGAGACTTGAGAACACAGAGAGCTAGGTTTGAAAACTTCTTCTTCTTCTTTCTTCTTCTTCCACACAAAAGAACTAATTTTACAACATGATAAAAAACTAATATGAAAGTACCACAACATATGTACATGTGGTCACTAAGTGTAAATAAGCTAAGAAGGAAGAGGTGGCACAATAAATGTGCCATAACCAAGGATGGACTACGTGGGTATAATCCAACTATAGAATCACTGGTGTACCCTCATGTCAATCACCTAACACACCAATGAATAATATCATGCCACATCACCCAAGCATGTAGAGGATGCTAGGTCATGTAGAGCTCGACATCTCAACATATGTATCATTGGTTGTCTTAAGTCTATGAGATATGTTGTCCCTCCATCGATTGCTCCTAAGTATTTTGTCACTATCATTTTTGTCCCTATAATATTTCCACGCAATTAAAATTAGTTGGTTTTACCTCCCTTTCAAAGCCAACGGAACCATCAAATTTATGATTTGAACATCAGATCACTAGGTTTTTCAAGATCCCCTCCATGAAGAGCTCTTCTTCTTAGCCGCAACCCTTCTTCTCTTGTTATAAATATGAGGCATGGGGAGGCACAAGGAAGCACAAGGAGACCCTGAGAGAGAGAGAGAGAGAGAGAGAGAGAGAGAGAGAGAGAGAGAGAGAGAGAGAGAGAGAGAGAGGAGTTACCCTGAGAGGCTGCAAGGGAGAGAGTTAGCTCAATTTCCCCTATCTTGGTCTTCAATTAAGCCATATACTCTTACGCTCTTCCATCTCAAATTCATTCCTCCTTTATCCCTCGAATCTACTTGCGAACGATGGCCCCTAAGCGAATAATGTTGTAATATTTCCATACAATTATGAAAGTTAGTTAGTCAATTAATAAGTTAGTAAGATTACTAACTAAAGACTAACTAAATTATAAACTAACTAATGTTAATAATTAATCATTTTTATTTAAATTAAAAATATATGTTAAAAAATCGAGAGTTATAAATTTGATATTTTTCTCAGATTGATAAGGATCATAGCCACCCTTCACGAAAGTTACAATATGAACGAGAGCTATGCGACATATTAATCACTAGTGTTAATGTGTATAGTATGGATGGTCCCAAAATATTATATTTTTGGGAAAAAACTAGCACATTTTAGATATGATCCTAAAAAGATATGGAGATTTCTAGAACTGGATGTCATTTTTAAAAGAAGGACAAGTGATGTTTTAGTTAGTTTTGGGGATTTAATACAAAAAAAGAGAGATTTGTGAAATCGTGAGCATTGCAATCATAGTTTGCAGGCAATAAACAACACTTCAAACAAGGAGAGAAAGAAGGAGTGATCAGAAAGATTTCTAACCAATTGTCTTCGAGTTTTACCCCCCCTTTTGGAGCCAATGAAACCATAAGATTTATGTTCTGATCATCAGATCACTGATTTTTCCAAGATTCCCTCCACAAAGAGCTATTTTTCTTAGCCATAAGCCTTCTTGTCTAATTCACTATAAATATGAGGCATGGGGAGGCACAAGGGAGCACAAGGAGACCCCGAGAGGCTACGAGAAAGAGAGGTAGAGGGATACCCCTCCAAGAGATTATGAGAAGGAGCTTGAGAGAGAGAGAGAGAGAGAGAGAGAGAGTTAGCTCAAATTTTCCCTATCTTGGTCTTCAACTAAGCCATCTTCTCTTACGCTCTTCTATCTCAAATCTATTCCACCCTCGGGGGGGTCACTCATGAATATATGTATATATAACGTGAGTTCAAAATAAGGGGTTTTTAAAACACTATTTTTATACATTTTTTTACATATAGAAGGGTGTCATATAAAGGGGTTACTTACATATTAAATAGAAAAGGGTTGTGTTTTATTCAAGAAAAATTCACAGATTGGGATATTTATAAATAGGCCATGAACGCACGCTATATAGAGAATATATATCTAGTGAACCCCCCGAGATTCCACCTTCTTTATTTCTCAAATCTACTTGTGGACGATGGCCCCCAAGCAAAGAATGTCGTGTGCGGATGGCAATCCCACAACCACTAACAACGAAGCTTCAGGCAAAGGCATCACTGTCAATCCAACTATGGTACCGATTGTAAGTAATGTATTTCCAAATTGATAGATAGTTGCTTTGATTCTCGTATGAGATACGTTAGGCCCCATACTATGATGCATGAGTATAGGTCATCAGAAATGATAAATTTCATCCCACCTATTCAAAAGATGGAGCTTGCAAAGTACATATATCAAGGGAAGTTAATTGCACCTAGTTGCATATGGGTTATTTGTTGATAGAGCAATTACAAGGAAGATTCGGTCAGGGGTTATGAATGGCATAATTGTAAAAAAAGAATGACATTAAAAATTGTGTATACATGTGTTAAGTAAATTTTACATAGAATTGCTTTTTGATTAATTAGACTAATTAAGGAAGGATATTTTGCATAGGTGGATCACCTCCATGATCGCACTGTGGATTAACCCGAAGAGGGTGCTGCTTGATTCATGGGCCAAAAGGTCGAGTGGTGAAAAGGCCAACCACAGGAATGATGTTTCACTTGTAGATAGCTTGCGGGTCAGGTGGAGCCCTGGACACCCCTTGCTAGGTCTAGAATGGAGTTGAAGATCTCCGTGGCCCCCAACGTCTGGGCATGTTGGGAGATCCTATTCTAGATAAAGGATAGAGTTTTTGGTGCCATGTGATTTGGACCAATTACTTCTACTGAGTAGAAGGGATACATAATTTCTCATGTATGGGCAAGAGATAAAGAAAAACTTGAAGTTAAGTTAAAGAACTTGTTTAAACTTGTTTGTCAATGGATTTCTTGCTCTGTATTCATGTCTGTGCTGTAAATTATGCAAATAAACCTTGTTCCCTAAAAGACTTAATTAAAGAAGCTGATTTTAAATGTCACATATAAATATGATAGGATCTAATTAAACAACTAAAGAATGCCTATTGAGGGAAGCAGGTGGGAGGAACCCCCGATGGGTCCTGTCCTATGGTAGGGTAGCCCTAGAGAACTGGAAGGCTTCTCACAAAATTTTACTGATGACGATTGACCCTTAGTAAGTGTTAGGATAGAACCCCGATTCATGCCATTTTAGGGGACCGAAATGGGACTATGCCCTATGGGTAGAGAAGTTGAGCGGCACATCCCTCTCATTTCCCATTCTCTTTGAACCAAGTGCAGCATGGGTCTGCTTTGGATTGGGTATTTCTGTTTTAAGTAGGATGTCCAAATCTGACGCTAGAATACTGTTAGGAGTCCTTGACCCCTAGGGGTCCAGATTCTAGGTCAATCCTAGTGGGTTCGGCCGCAAACGTTTTGTTGTGAGGCAGACTTGAGAAACCCTAGGTGACAAACTGCGTAACATTCCATGGGAATGCCAGGCAACATCGCTTAGATTCGTCTCTTGATAGACCTCTAAAAGCATACCTGGACATGCGATATGTGGGCACCTTACAAATGTCGAGTGCGGATGGCAATCCCACAACCAGCACGAAGCTTCGAGCAAGGGTATCACTTTCAATTCAACTACGGTACCAGATATAAGTAATATAGTTCCAAATTGTTAGTTACTTACTTTGATTCCTGCATGAGATACATAAGGTTCCTTACTATGCCGTATGAGAATAGGTAATTGGAAGGGATAAATTCCATTTTTATAATTGTAGGATGCATATTCAAGTGCAAGAGTTAAGATTATGAAAAAGAAAATTGTACTCATCCATGTATGGTAAACGCATCTACACCTAAGTGTGGCGGATGAAAATGTTATCGCGTCTATTCTTATATTGTTTGGAAGAATACAATTGGTTTTTGTTGGTTGATCGAAGAATAGCCTAAATGCTTTTACATTCAACCAATTATTGGATTGTGGTTTGGGTGAGTATTCCAAGTGCTTGTGAATTGATGGTAAATACATGGCAAGGGTTTGTGATGACAAGTTGCCATGGGAATAAAGGAATGTTTTCTGAAAGATGATATTAGGACAGATTGCCATGACTGTACTTGATTCTTAAATGAATTGATTAAGAAAATGATATTTTTCATATGCAGATCATCTCCAAGATCACACAGCGGATTAACTTGAGAAGGGCACTGCTCGATTCATGGGCCAAAGGTGGAGTGGTGAAAAGGCCAACCATAAAAATGATGTTTCACTCCTAGGCTGCTTGTGGGTTAGGTGGAGCACTGGACACACCTTGTCTAGTCCAAAACAGAGTTGAAGATTGTTGTGAGTCCAACATCTCTGGCATTGGAAGATCCTATTCTAGATAAAGGATGGAAATTATGTGCCATGTGATTTGGACTGAGTACTTCTGCAAGGCGGAAGGGACATATAAATTCTCCTGTATGGGCAGGAGACAAATATTAACTTGAAGATAAGTTAACGAACTTGTTAATCAAAAGGATTGCTTGCTCTATTTTCCTATCACAGTGCTATAAGTTATGCGAATGAACCCTCTTCCCTAAAAGGATTAATTAAGGAAGACGATTTTAAATGTCACACATAAGTGTGATAGGACCTAATTAGATAACTAAAGAACACTTATTGAGGAAAGCGGGTGGGTAGACCCTCGACGGGTACGGTAGGGTGGTCCTAAAGAACTGAGAGGCTTCTCACATAAGTTAGAACCCCAAGTCATACCATTTTAGGGGATGGGAGTGGGACTATGCCCTATGGGTAGGGAGGTTGAGTGGTGCATCCCTCTCATTTCCCATTCTCTTTGAACCAAGTGCGGCATGGGTCTGTTTTGTCTTGGGTATCTCTGCATAAAGTTGGATGTCCAGAAATCAATGCTAGAATGCTGTCAGAAGACCTTGACCACTAGGGACTCAAATTTCAAGTCGATCCCAGTGGGTTCGGCCATGAATGTTCCGTTGCAAGGTAGACTCAAGAAACCCTAGGCAACAAACCCCGTAACATTCCATGGGAGTGCCGGGCAACGTCACTTAGATTTATTTATTGATGGACCACTAAAAACGTGCTTGGAAAATCGGGCACGTTACAGTCCCTATTGAGACTATTATACCATTTAATCTAGTAATACACATTTGAGTATTTCCTTCATTGAGTATTTTGATATCTATTTTTCATTGCTTTGACTATGTTGAACTATGTACTTCAAAAGTTGACTATAGATTATAATAACATTGTCTACCTATGTTAGCTCTGAGTTTGACTGTCCTTTACTCAATGGTGATGCTTGGACCTAATGACACATAGTGACCATGATCATCATTCCTACACATACTAAGTTGAATGCATACTTGTTCCCAAGGTGCCTACCAACTCTAGGCCAAGCACAGCAATCTAAGTCTGATCAATGCCAAATGGTACTATCTCCCATCAATGGGTCACACATTCACAATTTTGTTAATTGCTTCCACTACTCCAATAAATCTAGGAGGTCATTTCTTGGCTACTGTTCAATCGGTTGCTATCCCACCAATACCCCCTCAATCATCGTCACTTCCTATCCTGAATGGCCCACTTGTCTAGTATTTCATTTTTGAAGTTATTTGGATCTTCCAATGAGGATCTGGACAGCTTCATTTTCCAATTTGATGTGGCTTACATGGTTAACTTCCTTGGTCAAGTCAATGAGCCACAAAAAGTTGTCATGTTTGAATCTTTGATGCAGAAAAAGGTTATGACCTAGCTAGCAGTAGAGCATTGATGGCAAACCTAGAATGATGCACTCATTGCATTCCATATTAGATTTCAACCTGATCCAATAGATGTGTAAAAGCTAAAAATGCTTTGAAATCTTAAACAAGACAATAGATATATCCTAGCCTATATCGCCAAGTTCACTATCCTCAATAGGAAAAATTGACCCAATTGCCCAACCCCAAGATGAAACCTTGAATACCTTGTATGTCCAAGGCTTTAATGAGACAATCCAGAAAGCTTTTGATATTGATGATTTGTTTGGTAATAATATCAACCCATTTTACAAAAAATCCCTCAAATTAGAATAGTTTTTGTTAAAGAAAAATACTAAAAAAGGATAGAAATCCACTAAGTCAGCCCAAAAAAGCCAAAGTGATGACACTAGTGATTCCAATTCTCATTCTGATTTGGAGGTAGAATCTAGCTTAGGCAAGAGTAAGAAGAAGGATAAGGCCAAGAAAACCTCAAAAAGCATTCAAAAAAATGAAGTAAAAAGCATATGGTGCATACAATTCAATAATCCCAACCACATTTAGGCTGAATGTGGCCTAAATCAAAGATGGTGTAGTATTTGTAACATGGCCACTCATAACATTGAGTATTGCTAGTATAATGGTGTGGCTGATACTAGATGGCCCACCCAAGAGGATGGAGCATCCCCATTTGACCATTGGACCACTATTCCCAACCACCCAAGTTCCAAAACTTGTAGTTGGTTACACAAATTAGGAGTACTAGCAACCTGAGGCGGCCATGATATGCATGGTGGAGGTGGAAGAGGTCGATACAATTTTTGGCTATTCTCTAAACATTGTCTTTTTGTATGTAGGAAGGATAGTGGAGATCCGAGTGTCCAAAATCTCAAGCATATGATGCCTAGAAAAGGCAAGGACAAGACTCAATACCCAAGCACAAAGCCAACACAGGTAAAATTAAGGAATTGACAAAGCCGGATGTTCATGTGCAATCCAGAAAAACATACAAAGAAGTGCATTGAAGCCCATAGGCACTTCATGGGCAATGTAAGAGAAAGTTCATCATCAAATGGCTGGGTGGTCAACATGAGAGCTCGTGCGAGAAGATTTTACTGCACCACAAGGATAATTGGAATGCTAAGACCTTGATAGGAATGAAAGGAGATGAATTGTCTACAGTCTAACTAGCTAGGATGCACATACCCCACCAGCATAAGGAGTATAATGAGGTGTGAAGATAATCCCACACCCAAGATGGAGTCACCCAAAATTCAACACGGATATAGGCCTGGACTCTACAAAGTGGACGAGCTGTTCCAAGCCCAAAACAAGAGAAAAATAAGTAACTTTCTTTGGTATTAGTGGATCTCAAGTGATAGGAAGTCAGCCTAGGCTCTTGCTAATATTTGTGAGCCTTATATAAGAGTGAGTTGTCCCTTAGGTGGTTATTCGACTAGGCTAGGATGGCATTAGGGTTACCTTGTGAGTGCTTAATAGCAAGCATAGTTATTGATTGTTATTCTCTTGGGAGGCCCTCATTTCTTGGTCCTAGTTTTGGCCATTCAACCCATGTGTGTGGACTTGAATGTTTTATATTTTTTGTGTTCTTTAGTTGTCTCTTTTCCTATTGCAAATGAAAGATGGATTTCGAGGTACAATTTGTAGGATTTTCAGAGCATTTTTTGTGGATTCGTTATTGTACCACTATGCAGACATTGTGAAAAAACTTGGAGTGCATCATCATCCAGCTTTCTTATTAATCTAGAGAGTCAATGTCATCTTAGTCATTAGTGCTATTGTCCATAGTATAGTTAGTTCCAAAATACGGGATTTTTGGACAAGTTTAGCCTATTTTTAATATTTTGGATATTATTTCTTGTAAATATCTTGAAAAGGCGTAGAAAACTTTTAGAATAGAGTGAATTACAAAAAGCAAGTGTCTTTTTAGCAAATTTTGAAAGTTCTTATGAAAAAGAAGGGACTTCCAAATTCATGTGGTGTGCGATCACAGTTTATAGGTAGCAAACATCACTTTGAAGAATGAGGAGAAGAAGAATGAGTGATTTGGAAGAATTTTGATTAGGTGTCCTAGGGTTTTACCTGCCTTTCAGAGCCAACAAGACCATCACATTTGTGATCGGAGCAACAAAGAAGAAGCTAATTTTTAGTGCACATTTTTGGTCTACTAGGGAGCTCCAAGAGATCTAATGCTTGGAGATTGCTTTTCTGAGTAGTCCCAAACAAGGATTTTATTTATATTCTCAGATTCTATCAATACATAGTGCTTTGATTCATTGAGATTTATCTTTATCTTGCGTACCTCTTGTCTATTCTTTTTCTTCTCTTCTATCTCCTATCCTATACTTCCTTCTATCTCTAATCCCCGATGGATATGACCTTTCGACTAAAATGCCTTCAGCATTGGTGAACCTGATATGAAAGGTAGTCAGAAGGAAAGAAAGGATGACAGAGCTTTCAAGCACAAGTTCTAGTGATGTTTTTTCACAATTAGTGTAGAATATGCACATGCTTATGTAGGTACAACAACAACAACAGGTGATACAAGCTTCTACTCAAACAGAAACGGTTACGATAAATGCTCTACAAGCAACAGAGCATGAGATGAAGTTATTTAATGGTAGGAATGTATCTACACATTTGCATACCTATGCTCAAAAGATGGAGTTCTTTGGGGTGGCTCAACTTGCATGGAGCTAGTATTTTGTACATGTCACTATACATGAATTGAAAGCCCGAGTTATTGAATTGTACATACAAATGCTAGCTGGGTAGCTTTCAAGAAGAAACTGGAGGAAGAATTTTACTTTGAAGACTCCAGTTTGATTACTTGTAGGACTTTCTAGGAGTTTGCTCTACAACGCAATACGGGTCTTGTGGCTACTACTACAGAGTTATTAGGAGAATTGGAAAGTCAATTTGAGTACTTAGATCTTGCAAAAGAGTAAGCTCTTGCAAGTTAGAAAATTAAATTGTTTCTAGAAGTAACAAATCTTAAGCTTCAAGAGAAGCTTGATGATTTGTTAGAGGATTAGACTACATAGATATGACTTAAAACAAAGTGGAGGCATGTTAAGGAAGCTACTATTGCATTGGTAAAATAGCATAGAAGAAGACTCGGATAAGTTACTCATGAATATATGTGTGCATCATGTGGATTCAAAATAAGGTATTTTTAAAATACCATATTTATACATTTTTTACATACAGAAGGGTGTAATATAAAGGGGTTATTTACAGATTGAATACAAAAGGACTATGTTTTATTTTAAAAAAAATCATAGATTAGGATATTTATAAATAGGCCTTGAACCCATGTGCTATATAGGATATATATATAGTAACTTCCCCGAGAAACAAGAGAAAGATTGCATGTATCTAGCTTGCCCATTGTTACGACAAAATAGTTTATATATGCAGTAAGCCACCCACTTTTGTGGCTAACCCTATGACTACACCTGTTGTTCCATGTTAGGGAAGATGTATTAGATGAATTGGTCAAAGGCATGCGAGATCTTCAGTTGAAGGTTGTACAATTGGATGAGCAAGGACAAGAGGAAAGGGGACAAGCAACAGCCCCTAAACTAGAGAAAAGATGTATGTGGTGTGATAGTTTGCAACATGAAAGGAAGCATTGTGATGCTTATCATCAAAAAATAAGGTGTATGCCTTTTGAACTAAGGGACGGGTCGTTAGAGGAATTGACAAAAATATGGAAAGCTGGTATGATATTTTCGATACAACGCACATAGTGGTATTCACCAGGCATTATTAGGAAGAAGAAGAATAAACAAATTTGGCTTTATGTAGATTTTAGAGAGCTTAATAAGCATATGGTTAAGGATTAATATCCGTTACTATTCATCGATCATATTTTAGATCAATTAGCGGGTAGAAAAATCTATTTATTTATGGATTGCTTTGCTGGATACAACCAAATGGCTATTGCAGAGGAAGATAAGCTGAAAATGGTGTTTATAATTGTCTTCAGTACCTTTGCATATCATGTGATAGCCTTTGGGTTATGCAATGTGTTTGGTTCTAGGCAATAAACAATTGATAAGACTTTTGGTGACATCTCCCCAAAGGAGTTAAAAGTTTTCATCAATGATCTGGGGGTGGCCACCATAACAGATGGACAGTTGATCATTTTAAGGAAATGTTTTGAGTGTTGTAGGAAATTCTACATTTGCTCTTTATCCACGAAAGTGCATCTTTGGGGTGTCCTATGGGTTATTATTGGACCATGTGGTTAGCTCTGCAAGAATAGTGGTTGCAGACAGAAAAAGACTATTAATGAACAAGTTGTAGCTGCCTAACTGTTTAGCAAAGTGGGTAATTACTTTGCAAGAGTTTGATTATGAGATTAGAATAAGCCATTGAAGCTGTAAGGCATTATGGAATGTCTTGTGGATTTCGAGGAGCCAAAGAAAATTTTGGCTAAAGGAAGTGACATTGAAGGTTTATTCAAAATTGATACCACTTCCATTCCTTCCTGGTATACATCTATAACACATTATCTATCTAGAGGAGAGATTGGGGACACTCTATCAAAGTCGGAGAAGAGAAATATTAAGTAGCAAGCACTACACTTTTTGATTATAGTGGGTGTCTTGGATCAGAAAGGTGTGGATGAGATTTATCGTCAATGTGTAGTACCTAATGAGGTACTATTTATTCTTGAGGAATGCCATGATTCAGCATGTGGGGGACATTTTGCTATAAAGCTTACTACCCAGAAAGCTCTATGTGCTAGATATTGGTGGCCATCAATTTTCAAGGATGCTTTCAATTATGTTAAGCGCTGTGATGTCTGTCAAAAACACGATGTTAGGGAGAATTGTAAGCGGCCACTGAATCCTATTTTAGTTATGTTACCCTTCAAAAAAGGGGTATTGATTTTTTTGGACCAATACACCCTTCATCAACTACACAGAAGAATTTTATCATTGTTGCGACAGACTAGTTATCAAAGTGGTTTGAAGCTCGAGCAACAATGAAGGATAGAGCTAAGGAGATGGTCTGTTGTATTATGGACTAAATTGTTTGCCATTTTGGTCCACCTAAGGAGTTAGTGTTTGACAGAGGGACACACTTTTTGAATAAGGTTATAGTAGCCTTAATGGAAGCTTTGAAGATTAAACACAATAAAATCATCCCATATAATCCACAAGCAAATGGTCAAGTCAAGAGTATAAATAAGCATCTTGTAGGGATCTTATCCAAGATAGTGTCTAAAAGTAAGTGATATTGGGATAAGAAATTGTATATGGCAGTTTGGGCTTACAATACAACATTTAAGAGAGCTATAGGCCACACCCCATCCAAGTTGGTATATGGGAAACAGTGTGTCTTACCATTGAAAATAAAGTTGTCCACTATGCGATTTGCTCTCAATCATTCATTGGGTGAGGCAGAAGTACTACATGAAAGATTTATTTCTCTTGCACATCTTGATGAAATTCAATTGTAGACTCTATTACATCAAGAGGTAGGAAAGAAGAGAATGAAAGCACTTCATGGCCTTTAGGCTAAGAAATATAAGTTTGTGAAGGGTTAGTTGGTGTTGTACTATGATGCTCGTCGTGAGCTATTTCTTGGTAAACTAGAATCCAAATGGGATGGTCTATATAAAATTTTCCATATAGGAAAGAATGGCTTTACAACCCTTTTAGTAGACTTGAAGGGTGTAGAGTTTAAAAATAAGGTAAAATTTAACAAGTTGAAGCCTTACTATGTGTGAGGGCTGACGTTGGGCTTGGTGCCTATGCATGTCCTTCAGGATTCATCTTTAACTTGTACAATAGGTACCGAGACAATTGGATGGGAAATATTATTCTTTTTCTTGACCATCTCTATTTAGAGCAGCATTATCACCAAGGTCGAGTAATCTAGTGGAGTAAAGGTTATTAGGTTATTGAGTTGCAAGATGTATCTTTTACGTGGGATATTAAGGTCTACTACCACCATTGTCAAAGGATTTTTACAAGTATCCCTATCAAGTTGAGCAAGGAAGGAGGAATTGTATTTGCTATACATCCTCTCTCGGCTCAACTTTAATTATCATAAGTATGAGTGAGCTGATCAGTATGGTGTGGCCTATCAATGAAGACTGGGTCTATACTTTGTATTTTGACAGAGCTTCTAGAAAGCCCGCTAAGCATGCAAGTGTTGGTATGGTCATTAAAGATCCTCGACATAGAGTTCTTATGGAAATGGGAGCATATCTTTGCATTGCTTTTATGAATAATATGGCAAAATACAAGGCCTTAATTATGAAACTGAATGTAGCCTGAGGTGGTGCTATCCATTGATTATTGGTAAAAGGTGACTTGCAGCTAGTGATCAATTAATTGAATGGGATCTATAGTGTGAGGGATCCTATTTTGCGGATATACCACTGTGCAGCCTTGAATATGATGATATTTTTGAGAAAGTGACTTGTCAACTCATTTCTTGACAGTGGAATTACTTTGTAGATTCCCTGGCGAGTTATGATTTTATCAAGGATATCTTTTTCAACTGTGGTCGTTTCAAGATTTATTTTATTAAACCAAGAGGGCCAGTATTCTAAAGTGAAGTGATATGTTTCATTAGGCCAAGAGGGCCATGTGTCTTTCTAGTGCAGGTTGAGTTAATGGTTTTATTTTAGTGTTGTGCTATACAAATTCATCAGAACCTATGAGAGCCTCTTGTTGTGCAAAAGCTTCTTGTGGCCACAAGTCCAGGTGATACTTTTCCTTTACGACTACTTTCTAATGTATTTAAGTAGTTGTGGGGGATTTTGCATTTGTTGGGGATTGGTAATCAAGGCATGAAGTCTCAAAGTTAGGTTAGGTGTGTTTGAGGGAGGTCTAAGCAATTGTCGAACTCCTATCAAGACATTGTAGAGCACTCTAAGAACTATTTTAGAAGGTGGTCCTAGTGACCCTGTTCTGCTAGCCTGCTAGCTAGACAGCTATTTCTAGGAGATTTTGTTAGTAGTAAGGCAATTAGATAAGCTTGAAAAAATAGAAAGAAGAGAAATTTTGAATATAGTTGAAATATAAAAATTCAAAGGTGTGTAAAGAGGGGTTCTAACCCCTCAAATAGAAAATTAAAAGAAGAAAAATCTTGAGAGCAGATAATCATCACCTTGCGAGGGCCTGGTAGGTTCTTGGGGACGAGTCAGTCAATGCCTAGTCTTCCTAGGGGTGGCATCTAGCTGGAAAAAATACTAACCCATCAAATAGAAAATTAAAAGAAGAAAAATCTTAAGAACAGATAATCATCACCTGCGAGGGCCTGGTAGGTTCCTGGGGACGAGTCAGCCAATGCCTAGTCTTCCTGGGGACGAGTCAGCCAATGTGCCTAGTCTTCCTAGGGGTGGCATCTAGCTAGAAAAAATACTAAGGAAGATTGGATAAAAAATGAAAGTGAGTAGAAGAAACACATATTTAAATGTCACCTTGCGAGGCCTTGGTAGGTTCTTGGATACCAAACAACCAGACACAAAAGTTGCGGCAAACACAAAAGTTGCGGGAGGTTGGGCAATTGGGGGTCAAATGAAGCAAGAGTATAATAGTTATGTCCTTTGGGCCTTTGAGGGAGCCTTGGAGGCCCAAAAATTTAACAATTATTGGGATGGAGAGGGAGGGCGGGACGGTCTTTTAAATAGTAGCAATAAGCAAAATGGCCTCCTCTTTAATGATGATTTGTGAGATGGGGGTGGAGAGGCCAAGAGCAAGCAGCCAATTAGATCAATGCCATGAAACTACTAAATTTTTCACTCTTCATTTCTTGTTGTCTTGCGTGAAATGACTATTCGAATGGGAATTTCAGAAATCAATCTTTCTCTCTCCTCCCTCTCTCTCCTCTTGATGCATGTTCTATGTTTTAATCTATGAGAGAAGAAGGTGGGATGATTCGAGAGATTTTGATTTGGGGGATGATGCTAAGACATGATGGGGCATAGATTGATGTTTGGAGGAGTGTTAACACTTGTTAATGAGCATCAATGGCCATCCAAATACGAGATACATGTGAGATAAAGCATGGTTTTATGAGTAAGTGATAAATTTTATTTTTTAATCATAAATCTCATTTACAAATGATTGAAGATGATTTTTATCGATTGTCAATGATCTATTTTATGAGAAACATTAAGGAAATCAGTAAGATTCAATCATGCATTAATTTTTCCATAAACATGTAAAACCCGTAAAATTGTAATTTTAAGATAAATCATGGATTTTAGGGATTTTGATGTGTTAATGTGTCTGCATGGGGATGAAAATGTTTCCTAGCAAGTCTAATCAATTCACATTAAAAAATGAGGAAATATCAGTATTTATTGATAAATAAATAGAAAAAAAGAAAGAAAAACTGAAACAAATAGAGTTTTCACGCTCAAAAAATAGAAGAAAATAATATTTGTGTCCATGGATGTATGGTATGACTGAAGCATGAGTTTTAGCCTTAGTTTAGCACTATCTTTATGTTAAAGTGAGTATTTAATGCCCTTTTTGAAGAAAAATACATCAAAACGCTCTCTAAACCTACCACCGAATGCATAATCTTAAATGGTAGGGAGAGGAGGGGGTAATAAGTGTTGATTACATGCTGAATTTGATTTTTTTAAATGCACTTTGCATATAGGATATGTGTGGGTTCAATAGCACAAGCATGCTCGGGTGATGAAAGTATGAAAAGAGATGGTTTTACATTGTCACAATGCTATTTTAAATGAATAGAAATGGTTGAGCACTATGAATCAATCATAGTTGCATTGCATCCAACACATGGTATCATCCTGGATGCATGGAAATTGTCTTCATAAATATTGACCCATGCTGAGAGTGAGGTATCCCAAGTCGTAGGTCTAGTTATTCATTTCCTTTGGGGAGTGCACAGTGAGGATTATCTTTTATCTCCTAGAAGTATTGTTCAAAAGAGAGGATTATGTGCCATACATGCTTTATGTATTCAATTACAACGCATCTCGTGGCCAATCCTCAAGGTGTAGGGGAGCCGTATTGGAAGCATTGCAATTAGCTGAGGGGTGCTCCTTGTGTTGTCTGTTTTATGAGGTGTATGACACCAATATGTGTAGGGACTCCCTGTGAGGAGTTTGGAAAGGATTATTGGTTGGACTACAAGTCATACAAATGCTTCTTTGGTTAGATCAGAATGTAGCATCCAGATGCTCCTGGTTGTGAGGCCATGGTGTGGGAGGAGCTCACGCTCAACCGCCAAGACCCACGGACCGCTTATTGTTTCAAGCATTTCAAGCGAGCTCTAATGGCTATCTCTCACCTAGCCGACACTCGTCGATCCTACGAGTGTAGTGAGCTTACCTTGATACCGATATGAGTTCCCTCCTCTCTCGCACACACTGGTAGCTCCACGATCCTAGATGCTAGCTTAAGCATCCTCAATCCTCCTCCATCTCCAAGCTCCATCCACCATAGCCACGTGCACGAGAAAAGAGAAGAGAAGAAGAGAAGAGGAGATGGTGAAGAGCTTCACCCTCTTGATCCCTCACTCCCACACACTCACTCTCTCACACTCTCACACTCCCTCTCTCAAGAGCACACACAAGCAAGGAGAAGAGAAGAAGAGAAGAAGAAGAGAACTCTTGTTAGCCACACACCAAAGAATGAGCTCTCATTCACTTTTTGAACTTTATATACAAAACCCTAAATTCCCATGGACACCTATCCCTTTTTAACATGACCGGTCGTTGTGGTAAGGTCCTTTCTCTATTTCCCTCTTCTAGCCTTATGCCTCTAGCCTACACCCATTTAATATTTTACAATTGGCACAGGAGGGAGCTTGGCGCTCTTTTACAAGAGTTTTTAGAGCTTTTTGAGGCGCCTTTCATTTAAAATTGCACTTTTTGCCCCAACTTAGCTTTAGAGGCCGCCTGCATGTCTTTGCTCTTTTTCCATCTTTTTTCTGCTTTTTCTTTCATTTCTCCGTCATCTTTCTCTGCCATCTCGACTTGGGGTTAACATTATCTCCCTCCGAGACGGGTGCCAGTCCCATAGCACTTCTGGTTGCTATTGGGGAATGGTAGGCAGTTGGCAAAGTAGTCATGTGAGGGTAGGGCCACATGTAAACTCAGGTGCTTCTGGAAGCTTGGTAATGATGTTTGTTGGGAAAGCCAAATGGATGGCAAGTGGATGATGGGGGCCTTTGAAGTTGGTGGTTTGTCGCCTTTGTGATGCTTGAAAGGAAAAGGTGCGGTGCTCTACCTAAGGGGGGTGTCTACCTTATTGTGTAGTGCATTGTGCTCGTGCTGGTGGAATGGGGAGTTGGGTCTAACCACAGGCTAGCTTGGATGATGTCCCACACTTGAGGACCTCATTTGTGTAAAGGGAGGTGCAGTGCAAGTAGCTTAGGGTGACAGGTCTAACCATAGGCGAGTGTTATCTCCTAGGTATGTCCTGCCCTGATGGGCCCTAAGCGTGAGGTGGGGGAGCAAAAAGGGCTAGGGGGTTAGGAGTGGAGCTAGCCGACCGAAGCCACCAGGCACGCCTAACTTGAGGACCCCTAGGTGCAGTGATCGTGCTTTATGTGGTGCTAAGTGCTTCTGCAAGTGAGTTGTTTTGTCCACTCCGTGTGTAATGTTCTTCTTGCTTTTCCTTTCATGATTTTATTTTTCTTTATTTCTTCTTTTCTCTTAAAAAATAATAATAATAATAGTATTACACTCGTAGAACGACAGCCAGTGCCTAATTCTCATCGTCCGAGTTAGGTGGGGAAGGGGATCGGATGGATTTGCTCAAAAATTGATAGCTTTGTATGTATCCTTTCAAATTCATGCAGATGTGGAGGGAGGTGGTGGAGAGGAAAGGATGATTGCATCTAGTGTTGGCTGTCGTTCATGTCTTCTAGGAGAGCTAGGCAAAAAGAGGGGAGGAGGCCAGCCCTCATCATCAGACGCGCCATGGCACAGCTATCGATGGCGTTAGGGTCAAAGAAGAGGGGAGGCAAGCCACATTCTTGTGGAGTTGGGTCCTGCTTAAGTAATAATTTAAGTAACCTAAGATAATTACAAGTAGTTATGAAAGTTGGATCGGGGCATGAAGAGAAATCCGCAAGGAAACGCGTCATGGAGTCATCCAAGCTTTCTGAGTTGAAGAGGAGGGCATGTTCGAAGGAGACAACATTAGAGTTATAGATGATAGGAAAATCATAACGCCCATGGAGGGTGGCATTAAAATCCACACCTACCCTACAAGGGTATGCCATGAACGTGGGTAGGATCAATGGTGATGCCAACCACACTCACAACATGACCCAATAATAAACCATAGGGCACCCCGAATACACACTTTTGAGGATTTTATGCTATACAGTACTCATGGCAACACTCAAAGCACTTAGAAAGAATAATGAGATGCATATTGTGGATTGTGGCATCTTTCTTTTTGATAATTCCAAAGCTATCAAAACCAAATGGGTATGATAGTAAAACAACATAAACACTCAAAGCACTCAAAGCACTTAGAAAGAATAATGAGATGCATATTGTGGATTGTGGCATCTTTCTTTTTGATAATTCCAAAGCTATCAAAACCAAATGGGTATGATAGTAAAACAACATAAACATTGAATTTGAACCAAAGAAGAAAGCCTAGAGTGCTTGCAACTATAATGTGGATGCATGTGTCTATCCAATGAACATGATCTCCCAGCCACCATAACTAGTTGAGACCCTATTCCTAACCACTCTCTTGATATAGAAAACACACTTGTCCCTCACCTCATCAACCATGTAATTTAGCTGGTGAAGTGAGAAACCATGGAGACTATATCGAGCATAATGGAGAGAGCTGAAACATTAGGAGGAGCCTAAGGTGATTTTTAGGCCATTGTCAACAACTTCCAACATCCTCTCCAAACTTTGATATTTCAACCATGACCTTGAGGCTATGGGATATAAACTCATAGAACTCTAGGGGTACAGAATGAATACTCTAAACCAGTTACTTGACACCAACAACAACACTAGGAAGTAGCTTTACGTCATTCTACTCTTAAAAAGTGTAATTCTCTACAAAGTCTATGATAGGTACAACTATCTCCTCATGGAATGACTATACATACAATTTGAGCTAATTTTCCTACCACATCCAATCATCCCTTGACTAATAATGTATTTCGTGAACCAATCGTCCCTTGACTAACTGGGTAGTTCTTATCCCTGCCCTAAGCATCCCTTAACTAACTAGGTGTTACCTTAACGAAGCATCCCTAACCTAAGCATATCATGACTAACATAGTAGTTATTGAACCAAGCATTCCCTAACTAGCAACCTAAGTAGCTCTCAACTTGAAGACCATTGAGTAGCTACCTAAATAGTCTAGGAAACTAGAATATTAGAAAGGTAGCTAGTTGTTCATCATTGAACTAGCAACTGGCTACCTAGCTATCTTAACAGTTGGAAGTGTGGCTACCTAGGTAGTTGCTTATCCAATAACTATCTAGCAAACCAACTAGTTGTATACTTAGAATTGTAGCCACCAAGCTAGGTATTAACCTACAAGTGAAGTGATAAGATCCCCATGTAGTTCTTTTACTGGAATTTTAGCTAATTACTTGATTCATCACTTGATAAGATCCCCACGTAGTTCTTCATAAGTGACTAGGTTGTCACTTGTTGATTTAGTTGTGGTGCAATCTACCTGGTCAAGGCTCATTCATGTAGGTTGGTGAAACACAAGCCAAGATAGTTTTTGGTCTAGAAGTCACCTAGCTGTTGGCTAATTTTCAAATTAGTGTTTCATTATTATCACCAAAAAACTCCCTTATGAGACTATATTTTTACTCTAATAGGTTTGTCACGTCTCTCTCTCTCTCTCTCTCTCTAGCCTCATTTAAGATTCAAAATTCTTAGGCATTAAAGATACGTTTAAGCTAATATTTTACATTATAGAAAAGACACATATATAGTACAATCCTAATCCCAGGTTGACACAAATATGTAAGCATGTAACAACCTACATGGCTATAGTTGAAGAGGTCAATGTGAGGATATGTGATACTGTGAGCATATTGCACTTAGGAGGCTCCAATCGACTCATTTGCTAAGAGAGAGCATTCTACCATAAGCTCATAAATTCATTTGACATGGCAACACACCTAAAGGCACAAAAAGAATTATTCTCAAGCTAGTTGCACAGCATCCACCTTTGACATCGTCATTTTGCAGGGCTATCAGTGTGGCTAAACAACAATTGCATGGAAATGCCACATTGTTGAAGCCAACTTAGTGCATCCACAAGTGATCCTAACTAAGATCTAGTAGTTATGTGGCGCTCTAGAGATGTAGTACTACTCGGTGCACTATCCATAGTAAATATACCTTTGTCATCCTCATAGTTTAGCCCCAAAAGGGACTGGAATAAGCCATGCCATTATAATGAAGTGTGATGATTTATTACTTAAGGTTAACCTGATTACGTATATTTAAAAGTTGACCTTTACACACACATACAGTTACCATTGTCATAAAAACAGGTGCATGTGCACTTGATTATAACCTTACAGAAGGTCTCCTTTTCTTCTTCTCTTCTCTGACGGGATAGGATGTTGGCGATCGCTGGGGGATCATCACACAATTGATCCAAATCCCTCCCCCTTTCTCTGTTCAATCATCTGCGCCATTTGTTGTACGTCGGGCATTTGACACTACAGATCCGCAGCAGAAGGATACAGTCGGATGCAATACCTGCAGTACCTCGGGTGTTTTCACTACTTCGGATCTTCACCAACTGTCTGCGACTGCTACACAGGATATGGCGGTGGTTCCCTCCACATCGAGCTCTTAGGTTGTAGAATCTTGCTTTGCTTTAGAAAGAATGTTGGAACTTTTGGCTCGTAAACTGAGTTATTAATGATATGCCTTCCCCTTCTCTGGTTCAACCAGTTATATGGGTGTCCTTTCTGAAATTTTGTAGTGCATGCTTTCTCTAAAGCATTATCTGAAAAGATAGGATCTCTGCATTAATGGTCTGAGCAATTTCGCAAAGAATTAGAGCTGTGCTCGCACATATGATGGATTCATGAAGCTTAAGTGTATACAATGCTTGCATATACTGTCCAAAGTTGAAAAGGGAGTAGGTAAATCAACTGTGTTGGTGTTTTGGTATATACAATACTTGAGATAGGTATTCAAGTATATTATAGAGAATAGGATCTTAATCCGGTTGGGGATTTGACACATACAATACCTGATATAGGTATTCAAGTATTCTACTAACGATCAAATTAAACCTTTTCTGCACAGCATGGCATGGTTCATGCTTTGTAATTAACACTGCTCTGTTAGTGGGATAGGTCATATGCAATATAGGTTATGTTCACAGGTCTAATTAAAATAGACTACCTCTAGTCCCCTATACTGACCTTATTGGTCTATGATGGATGAATTTAGTACTGCTGGATGAGGCAGATGGTCTTTAGTAATTAGGTGTTCTTGAGTATGATGCCTTTGATGTAACAGTACCATGGCTGGAATTTTTCTTGACTCAGCCCTACATTTCTATCAGACTGTGGGCATCTCAACAAAGTAAATTTGAGTCATCTCAACATGGATGATTGCCGGTTTCCAGATTGGGCATATTTTCATAAGTGGTTTCCAGCTATTCTGCTGAGCTAGAAATAGTGGTTAGATGTTTTCATGCCTTTTGGCATGACTCTTTATGAAGATACTATAAAATGTGGAAGCATATTATGAAATTAAGGTCCAAATGCTGCTCAGGGAGTACAGACTCAGCTTTACCTAAAATAGATGCATAAATTGAATTGTTTAAATATGCTGACTTTAGTCTGCTCAATAAATGCTGGCCTTAGTCTGGATATGCTAGCTCTAGTCTGCTGAAAAAGTACATATCTCATGAATGCATGAGCTTTTCCATCTTAACCTATGTCTTCTAGTTATTGGTGTTCATAACTGTCCTCTCTTCATTGACTTAAAAATCCCTAGCATGAAACCTAGCGTTAGCATTATGCAGTCCTTTTTCCATAAACACCATATATGGGATCTCTTCTATGAAACCTAAACTTGAGTAGAATAAACTATTCTCACCCTTTCATTAACAAAATCTGCAGGGTTCTTATCTGACTATTAATAGGGCTTAGAGTTGGTAGCTTGACCATACATATTTACATAGTTTGCATAAAGTAATTGGTGCTAGGCATCTCCATGCTAGTACCTTTACAATCACATAATTGTAATTCTATCAGGGTATTACCCTGGAAAATGTATGGCATACTTCAATAGAGCAAACCTTTCTATCATGGTAGAAGTACACTACTCATAGTCTTGCAAAGTGTTCCTTGCTAAAAGGTGTATATTGATAAGGAGTTATAGGACTGTTTATGAAACAGCATACTAGTAGTGTTTAGTATGTCATGTTGTTTTTTCTCAATCTTTAAATTCACAGTTTTTTAAACAAAGGACTACCTCTGTGTCTTCAATCTTCTATGCTCGATTTGTCAGATTGTGATGGTTGAATTTGTTACTTCGCTTAATGATGCAAATGTCTCTACTAATTACTATTCTTGGTCTTTACTTCCAAAAAAATGTGTTTGCTTCTGTTGCAGCAGTACAATAACTGGTTATTGCACATGATTAGTAGTCATTGTAAAATTGAATCATTTGCAAAAAAGTGTGTGTGCGTGTGCGCGTGTGCGTGTCTACTGATCTGTTTTGAAGCTGTTGTATTGATCTCACTAAAGTTAAGTGATGTATATTGAGTCTTTGGGTCCTTAATATAATGGGCATTTCAGCAAATAGATGTGAGTTACCTTAATGTAAATGTATGCTATGTTTTTGGGCACATGTTTATGCATAGATTGATGCACTTGGGCTATCATAGTAAGGGAGCTCTCTAATATTGGAGAGTTTGCTGAAACCTTATAGAGTTTTATTTGAACCCACTGGTTGGTTATTTAGATCTATGTTTTTGTCCTTTGGACCTTGTAGTATTCCATTTCCACAGCATGTGAGTAAGCAAGCAAACGGGAATGCATGAAAATAGGAGCCCCTTTTGTTGTCCCCCTTATTAGCAATATAATTTTGAATTAAAAATTCTATGGAAATGGTCCGAGTTAATCGACTATGTTCCATAATAAATATGTGCTTAATCCAAGTATTGTTGGATGTTACATTCAAACCTTCTCAACTCAGGATAAACTATATATAATATGTTGATTGATTGTAAGCTTCTTGGTAAGCAAAAACCCCCAATCAATTGACCAATATCTTATGGGAGATCGTGTTGTTAGTTCTAAGACTATTTATTTGGAAATTCCTTGAGTAGTCATCGCTAAATCTTTGGTAACACATGATTCTTAGAACTATGCTCAGTATCCTTAATATTTTCAATTACCTTGAATTGTTTAAGTAAAATGACTCATTAGAAGGTTTTTGAAAGTACTTTTAGAATCAACAGTTATGATGATGTTTTGCCTATTTGGAAGATCTCTGATAGTACTTGCAAATTGCAAAAGTACTTTTGGATCTAACTTTTATGTTGGTATTTTCAACAGATTAGGAAAAGTATAAATTATATTTTATAGGAGATCTTAAATTAGATTTACATGGTAAGTTTTAGGGTTAAACTCCTAAGACTACCTTCATTCATCAGTATAAAATTGACCTGATCCAAAACTAGGATGTAACATTCTAAGCTTAAACTTTTGGTAAGGCATAGTATGGTACAAATGAAATTGAGTTGAAGTAACCACTCATTATGTTACTAGACAAAGGCCTTACCTACATTAAAAAGCCACAAAGTAGACCTTGTTGCATCAAGTAATACACAATTAGTAGTTTTCTCATTTCATATTTATTTGGGTCCAAGGTTAGCTAGGATTAGTGTCTACTTGCTATAATTGACATTAATAACAAGTGGTTAGGAATGATAACACTTGTAATATGTATCATTGTGACTAGTTTTAATTGGTATTGTTATATAGATACATATATAGTTACTAGCCTTGCGATATTGGTATTACTAATTGTAGTGGCCAAAGACTCTTTATATCAATGTAACTAGTTTTAATTGGTATTGTTACATAGATACATATATAGTTACTAGCCTTGCAAGATTGGGTAATACTAATTGTAGTGGCCAAAGACTCGTCTTTCTTAAATTATAGAGATTTTTTTGTAGCTGTTCATATGAGCAATTGGATGCAAGGAAAGCAGCATATCTAAACCTTCTCTCTTCATCAAGTTTGAAATCAAACTCTTACTTACAATGTCACGTAGTTTTGTATCTATAAATTGAACCTTACACTATGACTGTTAATGACTAGATTTCACTTGTGAGCCTATGGGACTTGGTTGTTAGTGTAATTGTTGAAATTTACTTTGTTTATGGCTAGATCTTAGTATTTTTAAAAGTCAGTGTACATCTAGATGGTCTTTACCAAGTGATAGCACCTTTTATAAACAAGTAAGTGGTCATTTAAGTGAACTTGGACTAGTGACAATAGAGTTTTATGCTATGTGAAGCGCACTAGAGATAGCCTATAAATTTTCGTGCAATTTTCAAGTTGAAATAGGATGCTTACTACTTTGTGTATTTGGACAGGGATTATATGCTTTTTGCTAGCCACAAATTGAAAGAATACATGGTATAATAGACATTTACTAATAAAAGACTGATTGTGGTGGTTGGATGTATGTGGAAAGACTAATCTTAGAGTCTTTGGATTGTTATGGACATATTTAAAGAAAGATATCACACTATTTAATGCTATTCACTACTTGCTTAGGAGGTTCTATCTTGATTTAGAGTGATTGTATTGCATATTCTACTCTCAATTGAGGGGTTTGTTGTAGATAGAATTGGAAACTTTTTTTTCCATCACTGAAGGTAGGGAGTTTAGGTTGAAAACAAGGGTTTGTTGAAGAGAGGAACATGGCATTTTTGAAGGGTGTTGCTTTGGTCATAGTTTGATTTGTGCATGTCTAAAGCCTTATTTTGTGTTAGAATTACATTATTTTAAGCTTGGATTGATGTATAGAAGACTATAAATAATGGTTGAATCAAATTGAATTTTCTTTGGTTATCTTAGATTAGTTGTCTGAAAGGGATTGTATATGTTGTATTGAATCCCAATATAGATTATAGTTGAGTTGTTGTCTATTCCCTATGTCTCAGTTATTTTAATTGAATCTTATCTTCTTCTTCTAGGGACTCTCTTGCTTTTCTTTTGTAAAGTTTTCTTTTTAGAACCTTGGTAGTTTCGACCAAGCATAATTATTCTCTCCACATCTTAAGTGAGTTCGACGTGAAAGGCCTACAATAAATAGATGTGAACTAATGAAATAGTGAAAATCTTAGAAGAGTTTGGCAGGATGGGTGATGTTACAAGCTCTATGGATGAGCAAGGCAAATGTTGTAGACTTTTACTGCCTATTTGTAGTAGTAGCAATAGAAGTAGCAGTTGGATTCTATTTCCAAGCATGAATCTATTGTTAACAACGTGTTGTAGGCTATGGAAAGCTAGGTGAAATTGTTTGGTGGGGCATAAACATTTCTAATTATTTGAAGGTCTATGCTAAAAAGATCTCCATATAGGATGAGCTAGTATTTTATGTGGCTTGCAATGCATGAGCTAAAGCTACACATAAATGAAACTTATGTGAAATATGTATAATAGGATTAGTTCAAGAAAGCTATGGAGGATTTTTTTTAATTGAAGATATGTTTGGTGACTCAGGAATTTCATGGAGTGGGTTATGAAACCTAGAAAAGTTCTTGCATCTATAGAGCTTTTGTGTGGATTTCAGTATAGATTTGGATAGCTAGATAATATAGAGTAGTAGGCTCTTCAAATTGAGAAGATAGAAATTATTCTTACAAGCTATAGATCCTACTTTGCAATTAAGCTTGGAAGAACTTTTGGAAGATGAGACTAGTGAGTAGGGCTTAAATATTAATTATGGCGTATTTTAGTTATCTAAGCAAGCATACTACTCACACTATGAAACATATAAAACAACTTTCTTAATTAATCGTTACACCGATTTGTTGGCATGTTTTTAATTATGAGTACCAATACAATCCTTTTGGAGAACATAGTATTATATTATTGTCATATTTACAATTGCACTAAAGAGTAAATCAACCCAAAAACTAGATTGCCAACCTACGCTATTTATCTCGGGTTTTCCAATGCTAAACCACAATGGGCTTGAATAGATTTTCTTTCCTAACTTAAGATCGGGATTGAGATTATAACCTTAGATTAGAGCCTCCCTAGTTCTGAAACTGTTGTAAGGGAGAACCTTCCTATAAGGAAGACCATACATACCTAGGCAATGATTGGCTACCTTAGGGAGTTTATATACAACTCAAGGTGTAGGATCTTTGGTGTGGCCCTAGAGAGGGCGCGGGCCTTAATCCTGCCTCATTGAGTTGAAGGCATGGACATCATTAAAATCTCTTTTAAGAATTTAGTGGAATCAAAATTAGCCTAATAAGATAATCAAATAACTAGTCCTTTCCGAACAAGGATCTAGCTAAACTTTTCAATATAAATTTTTAATAATTTCAATTCAAACATTAAAAATTCAACTCACAATTTGAGTTTAACTTTATGATTATGAATGTACATTAATGGAATTATGGAATCTAAATTGATTTTTGATTAACTTAAAAAAATGTGAAATAATGGCTTACAATTTATTATATATATTATTGCTAACTACAAAAAAATAAGTGTGATGCGTGTAATCTATAAGAAAATTACTTTTTTTGATATGTTTTTTAGGTTATGACTATAAAAATGCTAATTTTCATTGATCATTATTGATATTATGAACCAAAAATCCGTTTGAGAGTTTAATCATTTGAAAATTATTATTTTTGTAAAATTTTTGATAATTTATAAGGTTAAACTATACGTTTTTAATACTTTTAAATATTTTAAGATTATTTTATTGATTTCTTTGATAAAATTAAGTTTTTAGCTATTCATGTAATTTATTGTATAATTTATTCTATTTATCTAAGTCTCTTTTGATTTTTTACTTAATTAATTATAATTGTATACTACTATACAAGTTAAAATATAGTTTTCAACTTTAAACTATTAATTTTAAGCATAATATCTACTATATTTTCTAATTCAAAAACATTAAATACTAATTCAAGTGGTGCTAATGAAGATAAGTTATAATTCTAATTTATGAGGATTTCATGATTAAAAGTTGAATATTACAAATTATTTAGGAAATTTTCAAAATAAAGTAGTAAACATATGTTGTATCTACGATCGTATTTTTGATGTTTTGATTGGTCGATGGTTCTGCCACATCAACACGGTTGCATGGGGCCATGGTAGTTGAGAAAGGGTGATAGAAAGAAGGGATTTATAGGTAGAGTGTTGGTGTATGAACATATACTATCTCCTTGTGAAAATTATATCGCCTCTCGTTAATCACTATTTCGCTGTTATGTTGACTCTTACTTTCTCAAGAGCAGCCTCCTCTCAACTGTGAGTTCAATTGTGAAGAGCGGACCCTCCAAGGGGGGTGTCTTTATTTGTTTGATTAGTAAGAGGGCTTTGTTTATTTGTTACTTGAGGGGAGTTTTTTGTTTTTATATTAAGGTTTAGAAGGAAGAAAAAATATCTTAAGACAATTTTTACGCATGTTGCATGATCCCCATAAGGAGGGGGGGGAGGGGTTGTAATGCACTTGTACTCAATCACTCACTCGACACTCCATAGAAAGGTAACATGATATGTGAGCAAGGTATACTCTTGTATTATTCAATGAAAGAAATGATACAACATAGGCACATCCCAAGACTACACCCTCTTGACGTTGCACATATGAGGGTTCACTACCATTGGGTATAGGGAATCACATGTAGAGTGGAAACCAAGTAGGGCTCAAAGTCATTACTACTCTCTATATAGGTGTTTATGGCAGCAAACCATGGTATAGCTACAAGCCCTTATACTCACCTCTACGTAATGGATTGTTGTTCTTAGTAATCTAAGGGTAGTGATTATTAACTTATTCTAGGGTCTTAACATAGCTCATGCTAGCATCTTGTCATTGTCTACTAGGATTGGACTCATTTGTGGGGGTTTCATACAATCTTTTCTATCAAATTGGTTAGTGTCTACCGCACTATGACTTGGGGGTTTTAACATAGCTTCTTCTATCAAGGTAGCTAGTGTCCGCTCATTAGATTCTTTGTTTTTATTAGTTTTTTGGCTCCGCCCACCCTCGACTCAATTACATTTGGGGAGTGGAGGCTTCAAAGTCCTATGATAATCTAAGGTATGACTCAAGGCACATTAGAAGTATTCTTGGTATTCTCCTTGAGCCAGGTAGCGAAGGCCTCATTGTCGTATTCATGAGCCTTTGCTTCCAAAATCCAAGTGGATTCTTTGAAAGGGTATCCTTTGCACTTGGAGAGATACTTGGGGGTAACCCTTGTGGTTACTTGAAGTTTCTCGACTCGTCCCTAACTTTGAATTTTTCCATCTTCAGGATGACGTAATCATTGAGCTCCTCTCATAATTCCTCTCATGAGAGCGTCCTTGCTCTTGCTCTAACAAGTACCAATTAGTGTCATCCTCTTCCGTATAGATGGCTGCCACTTCTCCCTTTCTCTTTTCAATGATCCTAGTATACTTTAAGTATCTATCTACCTTTGTAATCCATTTCTTCAAGATCAGCCTCTCTCTCTCTCTCTCCCTTATACTTGGTGGGTTGAGGCATCTTGAACTTTTCACAGCCATCTTCTAAACATTGACTCTCCTTTCCATCTTGTTGCTTTGTCTTTCATCTTTTTTCTAGTCCCTCTTCTTGTCTCCTACTTGAGTTTCCTTCTCTTTGTTTTTCTTCGTGTCTTGAGACCCCATGGATGCTTCCTCCATAGCTAACTTATTTGCGAATCTATCTCCTCTTGTAGTTTGTGTCTCTTCTCGTGCTCTTGTTCTTGTAATTTACATATTTTCTCCTCCTATTGTTGTTTCAATCACTACATGTATCCTTGCTCTTTAAACTTTCTTCTCTTTTTCTCCTCTTTCATTTGCATGTCCTTCCAAATTGAGTCTGGCAAGCTTGGTATACCCTCTAATTACCTCTCTAATTCGACTATGTTCTCTTCTTGAGCTTCTCTCCATTCTTGAACTTGGCTCATTTTTCTCTCTTCAACTACTGGGATGGGTGCATTCTCTCCATTGTCTTCCATGTTGTGGGAAGCTGCACCTTGACTTTGGGGTTGTCACTACGGGGAAGCCGTGTTTTGCCTTCGGGTGGTAGTTGTGCCACGGGAAAATCATGTCATGTCTTCAGAGAGTAACTTGTGCCGGGATTATCGTACTAGGGGTCTATCTTGATGGGGGTCGGCCCGACGTGGGGCATTGTGAGACAAATTTGGGGCACTCGATCTTCACTTTTGCTTTTGTAAGCACTCCTCAACTCCAAGCAAGAGTTGCTCTGATACCAAGTGTAATACACATGCACAAAAAGGGACATCCCAGGACTACACCCTCGTGACGTGGCACATATGAGGATTCACCATTGGGTATTGGGAATCACACATAGAGTGGAAACCAAACAAGGCTCAAAGTTACTACGCCCTATATAGGTGTTTTAGCAATATCATGGTATAGGAACAAAGCCCTTATTGGAGGGAAAGGAGGAGGAGGGGGGAATTCTCATGTACTGTGTGACCTCCATAAAGGGGACTCTCCCCTTGGGTTCCCTTTAAGCTTAAACATAATGACTTTTATAATTCATAAATAAAAATAATTAAATTAAATAAAAGTATAATTTTTAAAGAAATTATCTAATTTTAAATAAAATATACAATATTTTGTAAATATTTTAGTATTAAAAATTTTGTAACTTTTTATAAAACATTATAAATAAATCTTAATAAAGTGAGAAATTTAGTAATAAGTTATAATAAGCTAATAAATTATCAATAAAAGTAAAGCTAAAAAATAATATTAAAAATTTAAATAAATAAAATAATTTAAAAATTGATAATAAATTATAAGTAAAAAATAAAAAAAACTTGATTAGAAATGCAGATAATTCAATTTAATCTAAAAAACCATAATTAAATCATAATAAAATATTTTAAGTTTATTTGATAGAGAATAAATTAATTTGAGCTTCTATAAGAGTCTATGAATATGAAAATACATTTGTAAGCATGCGAGAAGGTAAAAATAGGGGCGATCATGTGAGTGGTTGATTAAAAAAATTAGGTATATTATATTCTCTTTCTCATAAAGAAATTGAGATGTCCTTGGCTTAAGAGAAACTTAGGGTGATCCCTTTGGAGAATGGATTCCTCTATTTAGGTCGCATCTTCTTTGAGAAAATCCTTCAATTGAATTAGATATTCCCTATGGTGTGATTGTTTAAAGGCTTTTCCTTGATTTCCAAGATTCTCTCTAATTGGAACTCAATAGGCTTAGATGAAATAGATTATGGATCTTTAGATGTGGAGGTAGGACTAGCTTGTAGGCATGTGTCCCAAGGCATTTTATGATTTTATATGGGCCACAATGTGGGACTAAGCTTTTTGAATTTCCCAAGAGACAAGAAACTTTTCTTAGGTCGAATCCTTAGAAAGATCATGTTGTCTTTCGTAAAGATCCAATTTGTTCTCTTTGGGTCCGTGTAGGCCTTTTGCGTGGTTGTCTTTATATCTGAAGACTGCTTTGACTTGCTCTTGCATGTTGTTTTGCATTTTTTTGGAGCCTTAAACCTTTATGATAGGTTCAAAGAAATTTAGAGAAGATAATCACACTTGTATAATGCTTAGAATGGTGTCATCTCGATGCTTTGTTGGAGTGACGTATTATAGGCATATTCTACCAATGGAAGATATTCAATCTATTTTTTTGGTTCTCTATTATAGTAAGCTATCAAAATATCATATAGGACTTGATTGACCCTTTCAGTTTGTCCCATTGGTTTTGTGGGTGATAGGTCTGCCATGGTCGGAAAGAGACTAGTCTAAAATTTGGAGGTAAATGGAGTGTCATGATCATTGATTGTCCTTTTTAGGACCTTGTGTAGTCAGAATATCTCCTTGATGAATATCCTAGTGATATTTGAAGCTTGTGAGTTGATTTGACATGGATATCATGAGCTATCTTAGTAAGCATGGAATCATGTCCTCCTTGGGTAGTGGTGGGTACGTCTACTATAAAATCCATATTGATATATTTTCATTTCATTTAAGTAAATATTGAGAGGGTGTAGTTCACCATGCAATTTGACCCTTTTAACCATGATTATTTGATAACTCAAGCATTGGATCATGTACCTAAGGGTATGTTTTTTCATTTATGGCCAACAATAGCTTCTTTTGATTGTATTTAGAATTTTGGGATTGCTTGGATGTTTGACAACTCATATTAGAGAAGATAGTTTTTAAACTTGGCCTTATTTTTTGGGGTCTTCTTCTCTAGATGGACAATCATTTTGATCTCTTAGGTATTTTGGATCATTGGTGGATGTCAGTGGTGGCCATTGCATCAATAATGGAATTGCTAGACATTGAGGTGAGGGTCTTGAGATGGCATTGTCTTGAAGGATATTCAATTATTAGGGCATTCAAGAAGACTTTCCGACTGAGAGCATCCGCTACCACATTTTCTTTTCCAAGATGGTATTTGATCTCAAAGTCAAACTCTAGTAGAACTTCCATCCATCTTCTTTACCTCATGTTGAGATTCGGTTGAGTAAAAACCTATATAAGACTCTTATGATCACAATAAAGTGTGAATCTATGACCAAATAGATAGTAGGCCAAATTTTGAGAGCATGAATGACTTCTAGTATCTCCAAATCATGAGTATCATAATTTTCTCATATGGTTTGAGTTTTTGAGAATAGGTGATGTGTCGACTTTCTTGAGAAAGTAGGCAATCCACGACTATAAATATCATATCCCTCTGATTGATGAGTTACTTGATAGGCTTTAGGGAACAAAAATATATTCAAATATTGATCTAAGATCAAGATACTACCAAATTTGAATAAAAGATGAGGATATCCTATTTGAGTTTACAATTATGTCCTTTATTACTTTCAACAGATTGGTAGAGGATATTTTCACACTTTATCTTGACAAATTATTTCTTGTGTTCTTCAATGATGTCTTGGCTTACAAAAGAATAAGAAGACCATCAATATCACCTTTGAATCGTCCTTGAAATCTTGAGGATGAATAAGCTCTATGAAAAATGGGGTAAATGCACCTTCTTCAAAAAGAAGATCGTGGACCTAGGCTTCATTGTCTCTACCAAGGGAATTTTTGTTGATCCAACAAAAGTGAAGGATGTTCATGATTGGGAACATTTATAGAATATCCAAGAAATTAGGGGATTTCTAGGGCTCATAGGATGGTATCGTATCTTCATTAGAGATTATGCCCTCATCACCTCACCTTGATTGAACATGTCAAAAAGAAAACTAAGATAGTGTGGACTTCTAAGGAGCAAGAGAGCTTTGACAAGCTAAAGGCATGTCTCACTACTAGACTACTACACTAGTCTTAATTCAATCTGTGTTAATCAATGCAGAGTCTTAGGGTTTCATCTTTTTTGTTTTGGAAAAGCACAAGGGCACCCTTAGGTGAGTTGTTGGGCTAGATGAACGCTTTTTCTAATAGTTGCTTTAGTTGTTCCTTTAGTTCAATGGATTTGGAAATATATTTTTTATAAGGCATTTTCACAACTAGTTTAGCTACTGGTGTTAACTTAATCTCATGATCTACTTAATGGCTAGGAAGCAATTTCATTAGGTCTTTAGGGAACACATCAATGTACTCATTAAGCCAAGAAGATTCTTTAGTGTCCAGAGGTAGCTCTACCTTATTAGCTTGATCAAATATATAGGTAGTCCTTTCCTTAGACCCTTAACTAGCTAGCTAGCTTTGGCTAATTACAATCTAGGTTTTTCTACATTTTCATGGGTCTAAACTTAGGTTTCTTCAATGTCATTAAAGGTAATATTTCCTTTTCCATAATGGATACTTACTTCATTAAGGACTAGCCAATCCATACCTAAGAGACATCATAAGTTCCTAGGGACAAAATCTAAAATTATATTTGTATTTTGGTTTCCTAAGTGGAGCTCTATGTTTTGTCTATTTGAGTTGAATAGACTTCTTTCCCATTTGCTAGTGTGATTATTAGTTTCCTAGCAAATTTAGATTCTAGTTTACCTTCTTTATACACTTAGGAGACGTAAAGGAATGAGTAGCATCACAATCAATGTAAATCTGAAAAGATTTACCTTGGTGCTCCCAAGATTCAAGTCGTGATAAAAATGATCTACTTATTGTGTTATTATCATCTTGGGGACATACTTTAGTAGGGTAATGAAACAAGAGTAGTAGCCCTCCATTATCAAACCTTGTTGCCTCAAGCTAAAGAACTCGTCCATCTTTTGGATTTGGTATGATGGGGATAAGTACCTTCCTTGGATGGTTGCTTTAATGTGCTTCTAGGTTTGGAAGGTCTTTGTGTGATGACTTTGTCGTGGCACCACAATTTCTACCAAAGACATCTCTTTGGTGAGATAGATGATCATAGACTAATTGGCTATACTCATGCTAGCCGTTGCAGAGAAGTAGCACTCTATTTGAGTGCAAGGTGTGAGAATAAAGTCTTGATAATATATAATTGCTATATAATGATGGATATGTGTGGCTTTTAGGCGCATGGTGTAGGGAGTTCTAGGAACATGATCCATGGCCATCATCTTATACATCTAATATTGGACTTGAGTCTTTAAGGTCATCGTCACCTAAGGAGCTTATGTCTATAATATCTTCCCAAAATGCCAAACCTAAAGGTGCTACCATTAAAGGTATACATGTGAAGAGAGAGAGAAAGTCCAAATGGTAATATATACAAAGATGCCTTAGAAAAAGTAGAACATCTAAAACTATTTTGGTATTTAAAATTTGTGAAATTTAAAAAGTTAAAAATAAATATTAATAAATAAAAATTTATAAAAAATTAAAATAATTTAAAAGAACTATTAATATGAATAAATTGGAAATAATAATAATAATTTTAAAAAAGTTAAATAAGTAAGATAATTTAAAAAGTGATAATAAATCATTATAAAAAATCAAATATTATTTAGATAAATTATAATAAATAGTAATAATTTAATTTAATTTAGACAATTTCATACTTAAATAATAATATTATATTTTAAGTCAATTTGATAAAAAATAAATGAATGTAAGCTGTTATAAGTGTTTATAAACATGAAAACTCATTAAGCATGAAAGGAAGTGAAAATAAGGGTGATCGTATTGTTGGGTGAAAATGAGTGACTGGGGACATAATGTTGCGTGGAGTCAAGTGGGATAACACATTCATATATTATTTTTTTGTCTTTTTAATACTTATTCGTAGTAGAAGTCGTGTTGATAAATAAAAATTTTAAGTGATATCATGCATGTTTGACACGTGGTTGTGATATTTCAATTTTGAGATATGCGCCTCATGTAGAAAGAGAAGGGAATGTGTTTTGGCTTTTAATTTTGAGTCATCTACTACAAGATATAGGCCTTATATCGACGTTAAAAGCAACGAAAATGTTTATAAAGAAATTTGCTCCCGTCGTTGCAAAAAGTGTCGTTATTGGCGATGCTATAGAACAGTCGGTATTAGCGTTGTTATTAGCGTCGCTATTAGCGCCGGTATCAACGTCGATATTAGCATCGTTATTTTGCGACGCTGATACCGATGCAAATAAGAACGTTGATAACGACGCTTTGCGATGCATTTTGCAATACTAATAGCGACACATGTAGTAAATTTGCGACGCTAATAGCAACAGTAATAATAATTTTTTTTGGGACAGGGCAGTGTGCTTTATTTGGGCCATACAAAATAGTTTCAGAAATATGTATAATGCTTGTGTAAATAAAGGTAGTGTATTTAATTTATAATACTGATATATGAAATAAATACATGATCGCATAATGAAAGCGACCGGTATAATTATGGCAAGATTCTACTACAATATAGAAAATGTCTACACAGATCACGTGACCAAAAAGGAAGTGTGTGTGAGCTCCAGGGATCCAAGGGCAAGCTATAGATCATCGCCATCCAAAACTTCGTCTCGTCACAAAGGAGCATCGAACGGACTCTGCAAAAAAAGAAACTACTACACATCAGTCCACCATACAATAATACACTAGTGCCTCAGACACCAACTAATCTTCAACCATGCTACCTTCTGGTCGAGCTCGTTGTCGCACAAAGCCTTTCAGGATTTTTGTGAAGAGCTTCAAGAAAAAAACATCCATCGCGTATGGACATGTCCAACAATCTTCACTTCATCTACAAGATGCACAATAAGGTGGATTTGTATTGTAAGCATGCTGGTAGGTAGGTATTTCTTAAAGAGACAGACCATCTCCATTGCTCCCCGCCTCACGGATTCAATAGAGGACGTCTTAATCTCCTGTGAGATCCATTGCACTAAAGTCGACAATCTGTAAATTGCCCCGCGTATTTCTGGAGTAAGGCATTCCGCGATTGCGATCGGTAGTACAAATTGTCACAAATGAGAAAGCATTATGAACAACGACTACACTTCAAATAGCAAAATACACATGTCACTTACAGTCCATTCGTAGTACAAACCTAACATATCTTATGCAAATCATGGGATTTTAGCCCTGATAATTGGTTGTCTTTGAAAAACACAGACTTGAGAGAACGCATCATACATGTCTGAGTGCGGTTAAACTTGACTATTTGCTTCACAATGCGCTCTTCTTTATTGGACAAAACCCAAGGAGCGTGAGGTAGCTACAAGCGACCATCAGCACTCGACTGCGGCCAAAGCGCCTTCATCTTGTCTACCTCCTTTAAATCCATTCGTGCCCCTATAGTCTCTCTCTTTTCTGTGATGTGGTTCCATAGCAAGCTGCTCACGTTTTTGAAAATATGCATGGGATCCAACAAGTGGTTGATCTGTAAGTGAGTCCAATATGGCAACTCGTAGAAAATTGAGAACCGTCACATTCCGTTTGGATGTGACTCCATGTGGACCATTTTCAGCTCGTACAAGCTTTGGACATTCATAGGTGTTGAAGGTTGTCCAAGAAAACCTTCCCTGAGTTCATGACACTCTGGCAAGAAAGCGGCGTGTTCTTGTTGATATATCATCTTCTTCATGGTTCGTGACCTTCGAGAGTTTAACTGTGGCCCGCACAATGGACATGCATGATAACCTAAGGTAACCAGATCTGTCCTAACATCTCTATCCAATGAATACAAACTTGAATGAGCTATGATAGATATTACCAATGAGAACGGAAGCCTACTTACTTGAGCACTCTCCGAATCCCGAAAAGTCATGCATCGTCCACATGAGAATGGCTCGAATATTGACGGACCATCGACCATCGCGCTTGCTCATATCTTGCACGGTGTCCACAAAATATTAAGCTCATCGACTAATGGATGAAGATACACGTCCATATTTTTGACTTTGTAGTGATCGAGAACGAGTAAGCTAAGGATGAGATGTCATTTCTTCGTAGAAAGCTATGGAGGGATATTATAGTTGACAAGGACTATAGGTCACATACTGTAAGAAGTTGAGCGCAGAGACCGAATGGGTTCACGCTATCCATTGCAAGACCGAGCCGAAGATTCCTTGGCTCTCGGGCAAAGCCTGGGAAGGTAGAGTCAATGTGGCTCCATGTACGTGAGTCTGCTGATATTTGTTGAACTCTATCTGTGGACCTATTTTGCGCATGCCACGTTGTCAAGCTCGCCATGCCAGACGTACGAAACATGTGGTTTATACGGAGGATAAGCGAAAAGTGTCTTAAGAATTTTTTGAGTGATGGTTTGTCTTTGTAAGTGGTAATATATGATACTCCAGTAACCTGAAAAAAATTATAAAACACATTGAAAAAGCACAAATGTTTTTAATGATAGTGTCGAAAAGAAATCAATGAAGCGTACATACAAGGTACCTGATCAACTAAGTCACACTCGCATTGCTCCATCTGTATTTTGTTTGCACACTTAGGAGTGCAAGCAATGTCTTCTGACGAGATACTCGGCACCCATCATATAATGGTATGGATGTTTCCTCTCTAAGCGGATCAGAAATCTTGACATCCATGGGCATCAATGCATCGATCATTGCCTCCATCTCAGGCTTCAAGATTGTAGGTAAGTCTCGAATGCTGTCTGTCTTCTCTAGTATCGACGATATAGATTGGATAGTACCTTCCAAGTGGTGGATTGACTCAGGCATTCCATCCATTGTATGCCCACGAAATCTTCTAACTGGCCGCAAAGGGTGCGCTCCTTGGGACGAGATGTCACCTCCCTAGATAGAAAATTTACCAGCTACACCCAATCTTTTTGTATATGGTATTCAATTAGCTTGCAAATACAATGCATGATTGATATAAACTTTTCTTACAGTTTACTCAAAATCTAAGATCGCCTGATCAATGATCTCAGATTGAAACTTGCCGAAGTGTCGTACGTGTTCTATAGACAATCGATGTTTTCGTCTAATTGTCAGCTTACATTGAGAGTAATGACATGGGACACGCTGATTAAGATACGCCTCACGATCTTGAACATCATGACCTTCATCGTTTTTTATTTTGTCTATGTTACGACAAACAATTTATTTTTGTTATCATTCTTCTTTTCTTTCTTAAATTATTTGAGAAGAGATTTCTTCTCTTGTACTCAGTAAAAATTAACGTATGTAAAGTCTCCATCTACCCACACATTAACGTATGTCGGAGTGTTTCCCGTCTCATATTATTGTACTGGACCTCACCGGACCTCGCCACCACTCTCTCTTTGTTTTTTATCCATTCATTCTTTCCTCTCCTTTCATCTCTCTCTTTTTCTCTTTCTTTATTATGTTGTATGTTTATTACCTCTCTCGTTCCTTTTTCCTTTTTCTTTTCCTCCCCCTCTCTCTTTTCCTTTAACAAAAAGTATATCTCTCTACTACCAATTTTCTTCAACAATACATCTCTCTATACCACTACCACTACCACTACCACTACCACTACCACTACCACTACAATAAACAAGGAAAGAAGAAAAAACAACAATAACAATAACTACTACAACAACAACAAACAAGAAAAGAAGAAAAAACTACTACTACTATCACTACTACAGCAACAACAACAAACAAGAAAATTAAACAACAATAAACAAGAAAACAAAAAAAACTATTACTACAAAAAAAAAAAGAAAACCACTATTACTACTACAACCACGACTACGACTACGACTACGACTACGACTACGACTACGACTACGACTACGACTACGACTACGACTACGACAAACCACTACCACTATAATAAACAAGAAAAGAAGAAAAAACAACAATAACAACAACTACTACTACAATAATAACAAACAAGAAAAGAAGAAAAAAGTACTACTACTACTACTAATACTATAAAAAACAAGAAAACTAAATAAGAAAAGAAAAAAAACAACAACTACTACAAGAATAACAAACAAGAAAACTACTATTACTGCTACTAGTACTACTACTACAATTATGACTACGATGACTACAACCACGACTACGACTACTACAACAACTCTCTCTCTCTACTACTATCACTACTACTATCACTACAATAAATAAGAATAGAAGAAAAATCAACAATGACAACAACGACAACAACAATAACAAACAAGAAAAGAAGAAGAAACTACTACTACCACTACTACAACAACAACAAACAAGAAAACTAAACAACAATAAACAAGAAAAGAAAGAAAGAAAGAAAAAAAACAATAACAAACAAGAAAACCACGACCACTACCACTACTACTACTATAACCACGACTATGACGACTACGACTACGACTACGACTATGACTACCATAACAACAAACCACTACCACTACAATAAACAAGAAAAGAAGAAAAAACAACAACAATTACTACTACTACAATAACAACAAACAAGAAAAGAAGAAACAACAACAACAACAAACAAGAAAACTAAACAACAATGAACAAGAAAAGAAAAAAAACTACTACTACTACAACAACGCATTTATGATGCTAATAGCGACGCAAATAGTGACGCCACTATTTTGCGTCGGAAAGCGCCGTCGCTATGTCTCCATATTCTTGTAGTGCTCGAGTGGAATTATACGTGGCAAGGGGCATGTTTACCATCTAACAACTAAAGGGAGGCAGGGGGTAGCTTGGTAAAATAGGAAAAAAAGCAAAAACGTGAGGAGTTTTTAAAAAAGAAGAGAAATGGATAAGGTTAGATACAACACAATAAGTGAGAGAGAGAGAGAGAGGAAGAGGGAGAGAAGAATCTTGCAGCCTGAAGAGAAGGGAGAAATATGACCATCAAAAGAAAAAGAACAAGTTTTAGAAGAAAGAGACCATGAAGCAAAAGTTATTGGAGCTGCGAAGCATGATGTCAGGGCTGTTGAAGTCAATGGGTTGATGCAAGTTCTCAGTTTTCATGTTATGACAATAAGTCTTCCTTTTGTCTTATTTCTTCTACTGTTATATGTGGGGCAAAGAGTATGCATATCTGTTTTGAGATATGGTTATGAGAGTGAAAAAAAAGAGGGTTGTTCTTCATCATGTTGAGAGTGATGTATGTTAGTTGTTTGCATGAGGCTTCTCGTCAACAGAGAAGAATGGAAGTAAAGGATCTCTACTTCTCAAAGTGGGTATATGGCAGAGAAAATGTATTATGGACAGGTGTTGAATGCACGGACTCAAGTTAGTAAAAATTTGGAAGGATTTGTAGATAGGAAAATGATGAATCAGAGTTCATAAAGTTCGGAGCTCTCTTAACTCTTCATTAATGCAAGATATGTTGAGACGTATCTTCTGTTATGCTGAAATGATCATTTGAAATCAAAGAAAGTGTATTTCCATTTGCAAGTTTGGGCTTCTTAGAACATATAAGTTGTGTTTGCTGTATAAAGCAACATAAGTTTAGGACTACAGGTTGTGTAGAGCTGTTTTAGGACAACAACTCAAAGAATTTGGCTCTAACTTGTTCTAGAGAGCTATAGATTGGAAAGAGAGCTACAACTTTCATTTTTAAAGCTCCGCAATCTGAGATCCGGTTAGAAAGTTATGAATTGTTCTGTGTAGTGCTCTATGAGGCAATTGTTGTGCTCTATGGGAAAACATGTGAATTCATTCAGGATCTACGTCACCAACTTGGTTTCCCATGAAAGTCATCATGATTATCCATTGCTACATCAGTGTAATCTCTGTTTTGAAGTAATAATGGAATGTCTACAACAACAATGATACTTGTAGCCATTGAATTGGCATGAAAATTCATCGTATAAAGCTTATGTTGCCTATATTTTTGGTTTGTATTTATGAGTGCTTTGAGAAAACGAGAACAGAGAGGATCTATAGCTGGTTTTGCACTGCTTGAAGCAACCACACTTTGTGGGGCAGTTGTTGCTGCATGGGGTTATTCCTAAAAAATAGGAGTTGTGTGAATTTGAAAGCTTGTATTGTCAGAGTTTTAGCCATGGTTGTTTCCGCATCAGATTCTCTCTAAAAGTGGTAAATTTTTGAGTTTGGAGGTTTAAAATTCAAGTGTTGAGTTGAAGTCTTAGTGAGGAGTGAGTAATCAGGAATATTTGGTCATGTGTTCAATGGCATTTTTTCATGGGTTTTGTTAAGAGGAGATCCTTGGTCTTTATCATGTGGTATTATCTTGGGGGTTGTTAAAGGTCGACTACCCAATTCACCTACCATAGATTGGTGCCCCGCTGAGGATCTCCCGTGTTGAAGATCTCTTTGCTGATCTTATTAGTCGGGAAGTGTAAGATTTGGAAACCAAACTATACACAAACTCAAGCATGGCGGCTTTTGGATATGAACCCTTCTTTGGTACTGAAAATGAGGATGCTAATCAGTTTGTGAAGAGATTGGAGTGGAGGACTTACCAAGTTCAAAGGGACATTGATGCAGATAAGCTTCGAATGATCAACATGCTGATGCTTGAAGGTTTTGCAAGATTATGGTGGAACTCACTGAATGAAGAGACAAGGGAAAATTGGAATGAAGTAAAAAATGAGTTTCTTACAAGGTTTGCAGCTAAGCAAACTCTCGAGAGTTTATGAAAATATTTGGAAAGGATATTTCAAGAGAAAAATGAGGAAGTTTCTAAATTTGTTGTGAGATTTGAAGCAAAATGGATAGAAATTGCACAGAGTATGAAGCAACCTCCAATGATGTTCTTGAAAAAGGACAAGTTTGTTTCATTGTTCAAACTTGAAATTAGAGAAAATATTCTGATCAAAGACCCTGATACATATGAAGATGCAGTCAAAATAGCCAAAGAAAGGTAGAGGAAAATACAATTGAGGTCAGATCAATCAAGAGGTATTCTTGTGCATGCATTTTTATGACCCAATCAGGTTGACACTATTGCAGGCAATGTAGGACAACAAGCTGTGAATCTTCATGGGGTATTGGAAGGTGAGAAGGATCGAAGCTTGAACTCAAGAGCTATGGCGGGAGAGCAAGAGCAAGAAAGAGAGATACAAGAAATGGGAACTCCAACAGTCACAATGTGTGACCGGGCCTTCCTTTATTCAAACTATCACTAAAAGAATAAAGAATAAAGTGACGGTGTGACGGGTACCTGCCACTTGCAGTGTGTAGTGGCGGTGATTGTCAGTGTAGTAATACACGGGCAGCTAGGCGGAGGCGCCTTTACCCCCCAACAACCTCCCACTTAAAGAATCTCATGTTTTCTACAATGGAGTTTGTAAGAAAGCATCAATTAGATCAAATAGAATTGGGAGTTGATACAGGATTGAACTTGCATACCCTACATTTGGATAGGCAACAAGCAATGGATTGTTATGAAAAACAGATTATGAAGAGAAGGAAATGGTTCAATACGTAGTTGAAGAAGAAGAATCTTGTAGAGGGAATGATGGTTATGAGATATGAAAATAGCTTGGACTCCACTTTTCAAACCAAGTTTCGAGTTAGATGGGAAGGACCTTTCCTCATCAATCAGAAGTTTAAAAATGACACTTACTTGCTACATGATTTAGATGTGACTATTCACAACAGTAGAATCAATGGGTTCCGAAGTAATGGACATACTATACATAGAGTAGGTTGCTTCCAATTTATTGCTTGGGGCAGATTTAATTTTCTAAAATTTGGTGTTAATCAAGTGGTTGTAAATGATGGACAGAATATTTAAAGTGTGCTTTGATACCTACTAAAGATTTCTATCAATTTTGGTGTTAATCAGAGCAAGAATGTGAAAGTTATGGTCTTTTGGATTGTAGAATGATGTCTGAAGTGGATTGCATGTAAAAATTTTGGATTGTAGGATGTACAGAGTTGTTTTAGGATAGTAGATCAAAGAATTTGGTTTTGAGTTATTCTAAAAAGTTCTAGGTTGGAAAGAAAGCTACAACTTTCCTTTTTGAAGCTTGGAAATCTGAGATTTGGGTAGAAAGTTATGAATTGCTTTGTGCAGTGCTCTATGAGGCAAATCTTTAGGAAATGGAGTTTGTCTTTGTTAGATGTTTTCGAAGCTTTTAATTAAGGTTTCTTCACACTTTGTGTTCCAAACTAGAGGGTGGCTAATCATGTTGGGTGAAAATGAGCGACCGGGGACATAATGCTGCGTTAAGTGAAGTGGGGTAACACATGCAGATATCATTTTTTTGTCTTTCTAATACCTAGAGTCGGGTTGATAAATAGAAATCCCAAGTGGTACCATGTATGTTTGACACGTGGTTGTGATATTTTAGTTTTGAGACACAGGCCTCATGCAAGATAAGAAGGGAATGTGTTTTTGCTTTTGATTTTGAGTCCCCGAGTGGAATTTTACGTGGCAAGGGGCATGTTTGCCATCTAGCAACTAAGGGGAAGCAAGGGGCAACTTGCTAAAATAGGAAAAAAAGCAAAAACGTGAGGATTTTTTAAAAAAGTAAAAAAGTTGAAAGGGAGAAGGTTTGACACAACATAATGTGTGTGAGAGAGAGGAAGAGAGGGAAAGAAGAATCTTGCAGCCTGAAGAGAAGGGAGAAATTTGACGATCAAAAGAAGAAGAACAAGTTTTAGAAGAAAGAGGCCATGAAGCTGAAGTTATTAGAGCTGTGGAGCATGATAGGGCTGTTGAAGTCAATGGGATGATGCAAGTTCTTAGTTTTCAAGTGATGGCAATAAGAGTATTTTCTTTTGTCTTATTTCTTCTACTGGTGAGTGGGGTAGAGAGTATGCAGATCTATTCTGAAGTATGGTTATGAGTGAAAAATAGCAGAGCGCTATCCTTCATCATGTTGAGAGTGATGTATGTCAGTTGTTTGCATGAGGCTTCCTGTCACAGCAGAGAATAATAGAAGTAAAGAATGTCTACTTTTGAAACTGGGTATGTGGTAGAGAATATGTATTATGGGTAGGTATTGAATTCATGGACTCAAGTTAGTGGAAATTTGGAAGGATTTGTAGCCAAGAAAATGATGAATCAGAGTTCATAAAGTTTAAAGCTCTCGTAACTCTTCATTAATGCAAGATATGTTGAGATGTATTTGCTATTATGCTGAAATGATCATTTGAAATCAAAGAAAGTGTCTTCCCATTTGCAAGTTTGGGCTTCTTGGAACAAATAAGTTGTGTTTGCTGTATAGAGCGATAGAAATTTAGGACTATAGGCTGTGTAGAGCTATTTTAGGATAGTAGATAAAAAAATTTGGATCTGAGTTGTTCTGAACAGTTATAGATTGGAAAGAGAGCTACAACTTTCCTTTTTGAAGCTCCACACACTGAGATTTGGTTAGAAAGTTATGAACTGTTCTGTGTAGTGTTCTATGAGGCAATTTTTGTGCTCTATGAGGAAATAGGTGAATTCATCAATATCTACATCACCAACTTGGTTTCCCATGAAATTCATCATGATTATCCATTGCTACGTCAGTGTAATCTTTGTTTTGAAGCAGTAATGGAATGTCTACAATAGTGAAATACTTGCAACCATTGAATTGGCATGAAAATTCACCATATAGAGCTTTGGTTATCTGTGTTTTTGGTTTTTATTTATGAGTGCTTTGAAAAAAGGAGAACAGAGAGGATCTATATAGCTGGTTTTGCACTGCTTAAAGCAACCACGCTTTTTGGGACAGTTGCTGCGTGGGGTTGCCATCCCTAAAAAATAGGAGTTATGTGAATCTGAAAGCTTGTGTTGTCAGAGTCTTAGCCATGGTTATTTCCACATCAAATTCTCTCTAAAAGTGGTAAATTTTGAGCTTGAAGGTTTAAACTACTTAAGTGTTGAGTTGAAGTCTTAGTGAGGAGTGAGTGATCAAGAATATTTGATCATGTGTTCAGTGGTGTTGTTTCATGGGTTTTGTTAAGAGGAGATCCTCAGTCTTTATCCTTTGGTGTTGTCTTGGGGGGGTTGTTAGAGGCCGACTACCCAATTCACCTACTAGCGTGCAATTGATTTGGAAAATTGGGTATGTTATAAGGACACGTGTGGTCTATATTCGAAATTTGCAAGGATAGAAGAAAATGATCAATTTATTGCATCAAGAGCCTTGGTGTGAGAAGGATTTGTATGCCAATGTATTTGGTATGATAGTACATAACATAAGCACAGAGATTGCAAAAATTGTAGGGATGCACTAAAAAAGAACTTGATTTTCTTTGAATATAGCAAGACCAATTACTTGTATAAGATTAGTCTACCACTTACTCCAAACTTTGGGAAGGGTGGGATGCAAAAGTTTGTGGATGAGATGGTCATATGGAATACTTATGTTGTGCTGAAAGCTTCTAGTTTTGGTGTTTAGATTGAGAAAACTCTTGGTTATGGTACTGTAATTGGTAAGAAAGCTAAAATTTGGTCTCATGATATACATGTAATAGGGAAGGGAAAACCCCTAGGGTTGAATTAAATGATGTAGGAAAGAGTATTTGTGAGATGACAAGTTGGGATACACCAATATATATATTTTTTGCTTATGCATATATTGCTAGATTGCAAAATACAAATATGATTGTGGAAGAGAAAAGTAAGAGGGATGACAGTAATCTTGGTACATCTAAAAGGATCATCAGAGGGAGTGGTAGGTCTAATTTAGATTAGCTACCTCCTACTAGGCCTTTCCTGAATGTACAATGGAAGATGTTGCAAATGAGAAAAGGTAGGAGCATGTAAAGTCTAGGGGGCAATAGATGAGGCAGAAATTGCAATCAAATATTAAAACTTCAATAGATTAGGAAAATATGCTTGAGGATCATATCCTAAATATTAAATTTGAATTCACTCTTGGTGAGATTCTTGGCATAGCCAAGAGAGTTTCTCAAGGAAATTATTGATAGGATCAAGAAAAAGAGACAATTTGTTGGAGAGCCTACACATGCTATGATACATGGTGATGAAGAAATCGGTTTATAGGAGATTTAGACAAGTCATGAAAATAATGCAAGTGTTGTAATTGACTTTGTTGAATATGAAAATATCATTGTTGATGATTGAAACCTAGTTGAAATGGCTAAAAAAATAGTACTTTGTAGCAATACACAAAGAGGAGTGAGATAGATGCATTACAGTGATGAGAAGGCTACTTTATTGGAGCATTAGTGATTGTGATATTGATTGTTTGCCTTTGCTTGTCATGATAATGAGCTATTCTGATGGATTGCATATATAAAGTCTATAAATCCTAAATTTTGACACATTGGAGGGAAGGTAACCTAGTAGTAGATATGGTATCTAGAGCCAAGTATGATGAGAGGAGGATATGCTGGCTAAGGATGACAAGACTGAAATTGCAACTATTACACTTGTTCATGATTGTCATGATTATTTAGTGGAAACTTTTTCAGAGGAGCTTTATGATGGAGAGTGGCTAAAATTGGATAGTATTTGAGTACTTTGACTAGAATGAATGGATGGATTGATGATGAGTTCAAGAGAATCAATGGAAAAGAATATGGCTACATTTTCTAGAATGGTTTTCTTTGAAAATAGTCAAAGAGTAAAAAGGCTTCTCCACTACAAGAGGTGTGTGGCAAGAAGACTCAATTTGTAAATCATATGAGATTTTCATGAGAGCTTGTGGATTTCTCAAAAGGGTGCTTGGTCTACTTTTGAGAAGATCAAAGAGAGATACTGGTGGAAAACCATCTAAAGGGATATTTCACAACTCACAAATAATCGTTGACCTAAATAATCATGACTCTTTTGAGACATTCTCTTTCTTTTTGTTTGATTCTCCTTTCTTTGTCAAGATCCACACCACTTGTTGCGAGATTGATTGATGTTTTTGCACAAGAACTCCTGAAGGGAAGCCCAAATTTCCCACTCATGTTCCTCTTGGCAATGTTTCATTCTGGCTTCTAGCTTTTTTCACTTCTTCCTTCATCTCCTTTTTGCAACTCTTGCGATCACTCATTCTTCTTCAGTTTCTCCTTCATTTGATTCTTTTGATGAAGATAATGAGCTAAGCTTAGCACCTTATCTTTGTTTCTTGTTTCTTTTCTCTAGTTCATTAACAAGGTTTGGATTCTTTTCTTTCTCCCTCTATCTCTTCTTTTCTTAGGTGCTATGCTCTCATGTAGTCTCCTATGGTGGTAGCTAGGTCACAAATATGGATGATGTAATATCCTACAACGGCATACCTATATAGATTGCGATGAATCACATTAGTGCACTAACATATTTGATAATGCTACTATGAACCTCTATGCAATTCAACTTTTGATTGGGATATTTCATGAGGACTTTATTTATCTTGACTCGGTTACATACTCCAACAAGAGGGTATTTAAATCCTAAAGAAAGGTAAGGAAGAAGCTGAAAGTGCAGAATATGACACATAGGACAAGTGATCGAGCAAAGAAGAGCAGACTGTAAACCTCGAGAGGCCAATACCTTTAGGATGGAAAGAGGAGTATTCAAGGATAATTTTGATCATGTGGTTAGAGCACCTAGATGTAGTGGACCATGAGTTGATATGGAAATGAACTATTTCACAACAGAAAGGGAAGGGCTAGCTATGGTATAAGAAGTTTCGACATTATCTTCTAGCTACATCCTTTACTTTCTTTGTTGATCATCAAGCATTTCTTTATTTTGTGAACAAACCTTGTGCAACAGGATGCATTGCTTGATGGTTACTTTTGCTATTAGAATTTTACTTCTATGTTGTAGTCTGCAAGGGAAAACAACATCACATGGCTAACCATATGTCTCACATAACCATAAGAGAAGCAGTTGGACAAGGCATTATTGATGACCTACTCAATGCACATCTACTTGGGATGTCTAGCAAAAGAGATTTTTTTAGAGCAGACCTTACACCTTATTGGACTGATGGTATAGTTCACATCCTAGAACATGGATTTCCTGAACATCCAATTAAGAAGGCTAGGCTAAAACATCTCATTCTGAGGATTCAACCCTATTAATTGATTAGCTGACCAACTCTATTGATTAGGATAGGATGGACTATTGAGGAGATGTGTTTGTGAGCATGAGATGCATGATGTGCTTGTAGAACCTCATGGTGGAACTGCTGGAGGACACTTCAATGGGGAACTACATGTAAGGTGCTCCAATCCCAATTGTGGTGGCCTACACTAATATGCAATGTAGTTAAGTTTGTGAAGCATTGTGATGAGTGCCAATGAACCAAAGTTCCTATTCATAGGGATAAGATGGAGTTGACCCTAGTAATAGCATGCCAACCATTTGAAAAATGGAGGATTGATTTCATCTGTCCAATTAGCTGCCCTATAGCTCAATACTCAAAAGCAAGCTACATAATCATAGCCATAGACTATCTCACCAAATAGACTAAAGCTCAAAAAATGATGCTAGGACCACTCTCAAACTTCTTTGGAAGCAAGTGATTTCACGGTTTGGATGTCCCATAGAATTAGTTAGTGATCAATGCATGTACTTCATCAATAAAGTAATTTCCTAGTTATTATCCATCTTCTTGATAATCCATTAAAAATCCTCAATGTATTACCCTCAAGCCAATGGTCAAGTTGAAGCCATGAACAAAATCCTAGTGACTATCCTAACCAAGGTGGTCCCTTCCTCTCGCAGTGATTGGGATAATAAGCTAATGGCAACATTATATGGGCTTACAGGATAGCCTATAAAATGGCCATAGGATAGACACCATTCAAGCTAACATATGGAACTGAAGCAATCTTACCAGTAGAGTTCTTCATTCCAAGCTTGAGAATAGCAATCCAAGAGAGATGGGATGGCAAGGAAGCATGGATAAATCACTTAGTTGAACGAGAATGCCTATCAAAAACTTGGCTCATTGCAATCCATGCCTTAATCTATGAAAAATAATGACACAAGAGTTGGTTTAGAGTTGAAATCTATAAAGGGTCTCAAATAAAAGATGAAATTTAGGGTGTTGGGGCATTTTAAAGTCTGCAACATTAGTAGAACAGGAAATGTGGATCTTGAAACCCTAGAAGGAGAGGGTATAGGCTTTTTCAATGGTAGTCACATCAAGAAATACTACCCTCATCACACCTACTTCAATGGTAGTCACATCAAGAAATACTACCCTCGATAAGAAGCAAGTGTACACAAATGATGGAATCAACATAGCAAACATCCCCGAGCCTACTATCAAGTTGCAAGAAGCCAAGATGGTGCATGCTCTCTTTTCGAGCCAAATGTGCAATGCACTCACAAACATAATAATGGTACCAGTACTTGAGAGCCTTGTAGCCAAGGAATTGGATGAATCGAACCTGAAATCCTATGTACAAACAATAATCTAGGTGCTAGCTTAGGCCTAAGAGCCATGAGCAAAGAATCCCTAGTGATGACGAGGGCCAAGTCAGAAAGAAAAAAACCCACATCCAAGGCAGCAAACATGGGTTTTTGAGGAGTGCTAATAGCACTAATCCAAGAGGTTGTGGGGAAAATGGACACAGAAGAGGAAGGAAAGGAAATGCCAGAACAATTGCCGATCCATGATCTCCACTCACCCATTCTAGTGAGCCCTCCCATCTCTTACTCTACATTGAACCTTGGGGAAGAAGAAGCTAAGAGGGTCCAACAAGAAGAAGCAAAGCAAGTGGCTAAGAAAAGGAAATTTGATCATCAACTTCAACAACTAGAAACCTTAAGCGAGAGAACGGTGAGCAAGTAGGGGCAGCAAGGCTCAGCACCATCCAGCCATGGGTACATGCAAATAATCATGCTAAAGATTCCCATTAGAAGAAATAAATCCACCAGTAAAGAAAGTAGAGAATTGTAGAGGGTTGAAGAGGAGTAAAGGAATCTTGAAGAGGGATGTAAAAAGAGTTAGGAAGAGGAGGAAGAAAGGTTAAGACAGGAGGAGGAGGAGTACCTAGCCATTGCTATCAAAAGATTAGTGGAACAACCCTCTCAATCTCAAGAGCTAGCCATGATGAGCCCAAACATGAAAACATTCCTAGCACAAGTGCCACTAAAAAGGAGATGAAGCAAAGGCCAATGGTAGAAGGGAAGGAAAAGGCCCCCATGCTACATGCAATACTACTAGTCATGGTGACCACCACAACTACCCCAATACAAGGAGCCATAGAAGTGGTAGTCAATGAAAGTAACATGATGGCATGGGTGCAATGCCTAATGAGAAAAGTAGATGAGCTAGCACCAACAACATCAGAAGCGACCCCAATGGTAGGAGCCAATAGACCAATAGTAGTAGATGTGAAATCCCATCAAAGTCCAAAGGTGCCAAGACTTGAGGTATCCACCACTTTGATATCATTAGCAGCATGCAACACAAAAGAATATGATGAGCTAATGAAAGAGCTCTAGAACCAATGTGAGAGGATGAATGAGGAAAGAAAAGCTATGTTTGCTAAGCCAGAAGTAGAAAAGGAGGCTTTTGCAACCTTTCGGCGATTGAAAAAAACAAGGCAAATGAAAATATATACCAAGAAGGTGACAACTCTAAAGAGGCCTTGAAGGCAAGACAGCATGAAGAAAATCTAAAGGACCTTTACAAATAAGAAAGGGAAATTTGCATGGCTTAAGAGCAACTATGTGTCAAGATTGTGGGAGAGAAGGAAGGAGTCTCACTTGTAGCTTTCTCACTTACACAATGGGGGAATACACACAAAGGTGGAGGCTAAAAACAGTTTTTCTCTTCTTACTTGTGTAAGCCAAAAGAACTCTAGTACAGAGAAATAGAAGAACCCTATATATGGGTCTCAAACCAAACTCAACTAACTAAGGTGGCATACTAACTGAGCCACGAACTAGAGTAGATAAGGATAGCTGTCATCTAGCTATTATTCATGGGCGGTGTACCAACCGCATCTGCAGCTAACAAGTCGGTGACATAAATGCACAACGGTCACCTTGGCATATCACGAGTGGAACACGATATCTCAACACTCCCCCTCGAGCTCAATCCCAATTCCTACACACCAAGCAGGTCTCTGAACTTGCGCAGCTTCTCTGCGTCCAATGCCTTTGTGAATATGTCAGCTACCTGATCCTTTGTGCCAACATAAACTAGATCAATAAGACCTAGTAAAACCCTCTCCCGCACATAGTGATAATGCACCTCAATGTGCTTTGTTCTAGCATAATAGACTGGGTTATTTGCCAAGTGTATGCTGCTCATGGTGTCACAATAAATGACAACTGGCCCATCTGTAGGCTGATGCATATCATAAAGTAGCTTATGCAACCAAGCTACCTCACATGCAGCCATTGCTGCACCCCTGTACTCAGCCTCTGTGCTCGGCAAGGCAACTGTAGGCTGTTTCTTGCTACTCCAAGTGACTGCAGCACTCCCAAAAGAGAACACATATCCACTGGTAGATCGTCTATCAGAAATACTACAAGCCCAATCAACATCAGTGTATCCATGCAACTGTATCTGAACCCCAGTCTCATAAAATAGTCCATACTGCAATGTGGACTTCACATACCTGAGTATGCATCTAGCCGCATCCAAATGCGGTTTCCTTGGAGCCTGCATAAACTGACTTACCAATCCAACAACATAGCTCAAATCTGGCCTGGTAATAGTCATATAAACCAAACTTCCTACTATGCATCTGTACATAGTAGGGTCTTCGAGAAGCTCACCTGCATCTACGCTTAGCTTTACATTTTGCTCCAAACGAACTGAAATAGGCTTATAGCCTGTCATCCCATATTTGGACAACATGTCCAATCCATACTGCCTCTGCAAGAGCCGTATCCCACTTGGTGATCTAATCACCTCAATGCCCAAGAAATAATGCAGCCCTCCCAAATCCTTCATCTCAAACTTCTGCTTCAATAGCATTTTCACATGAAGGATACCTTCATCACTATCACCTGTCATAATCAAATCATCAACATAAATGACAAGTAGCATAATACCTTTCTCTGTTTTTCTCACATAAAGTGAGAAATCTGCCTTGGAAATCTGAAAGCCAATAGTGACAAGATACTGTCCTATCTTGTCAGACCATGCTCTAGGTGCTTGCTTCAAGCCATACAAGGCTTTCTTCAATCTGCAAACAAATTCAGGATGAATAGCATGCACATAACGTGGTGGCTGCTCCATATAGACCTCTTCTTGCAAATCACCATGCAAGAAGGCATTCTTTACATCCATCTGATGTAAAGACCATCCCTTTGATGTAGCCATAGCAATGACTGGTCTTACGGTTGCCATCCTTGCAACCGGACTGAATGTTTCTTCATAATCAATGCCATATGTTTGTGCATACCCCTTGACTACTAATCTTGCCTTGTATCTGTTCACAGAACCATCTGCATTGTGCTTCACCTTATAAACCCATTTACAATCAATTGCATTCTTATCTTTAGGCAAAGGTACCAATTCCCATGTAGCATTTGCTTCCAAGGCATCCATTTCTTCATCGATGGCTTTCTCCCATTTTTCTTTTCCCATGGCTTGCTCAAAAGAAGTGGGTTCTGGTTCCTGTGTCACTTTGACCATATAGGCATAGTGAATGGTTATAAATCCATCATATTTCAGCCTATCCACAGGATACCTAGCTCTGGTAGACCTGCGCAAAGTAGGTTCACTCCCAGGTGCTCTCAAAACATCCCTGGTCTTCCTTACTCCAGGTGTAACAATAGAAGGAATACCCAACTCATCATCAATGCCACTATCTGCATTGCTTTGAGGAGATTCTCCTGATCTCAATCTGCCTGTCCATGGCGAAGAATGTGAACCACTGCTAGAGGACACTCCACGTCCACTAATATTTTGTGACTGTTGCTGTGAATTCTGTGCAACATTACCATTTTGTGCATCTACATCATCAATCACATTTACTGTTTTATACCAGCTACTCATCTCATCAAAAACAACATCTCTGCTCACTGTAAACTTACGAGTAGAAGGGTTATAGCATCTATACCCTTTCTACTGTGCAAAGAGTAACCAATAAAGATGCACTTCTCAGCTTTTGGATCCAACTTGGATCTCAACTCATCTGGCACATGAACATAGGCAATGCAACAAAAAATTTTCAAATGAGAAATATCTGGTTTTCTACCAGTATACCTCTCCTCTGGAGTCATCCCATGTATTGCTGCAGTGGGAGTCATGTTCATTATGTAGACTGCTGTAACAACTGCTTCAGCCCAGTAAAAATCTGGCAAGTATTTTTCGTTGAGCATGGCACGAGATACCTCTCCAATATGCCTATTTTTCCTTTCTGCAATTCCATTTTGTTGTGGGGTATGACTGCATGAATATTGCTGCTTTATGCCATGCTCCTACAGGAACCTTGGAAACTCATTTGAGAGGTACTCTCCCCCTCCATCTGACCTTAGGCATTTTATTTGCAGGCCTGTTTCTTTTTCAACCATAGCTTTAAGAGTTTTGAAATGCCCAAACACTTCACTTTTCTTTTTCATAAAATACACCTAAACTTTTTTGCTATAGTCATCAATATAAGCGACAAAATAATGACAACCTCCAATAGATGCAGCTTTAGTAGTCCATACATTAGAGTGGATTAATTCCAATGGCTTCTTACTCTCTTGAACATATCTAGGAAATGGTTTCCTTGCTTGTTTTCCAAATTGACAGGCTTCACATACCTTATGCATTTCTGCAACCTTAAATTTAGGCAATCTTGCAACAATATTTTGGGCCTGCATTGATTTAAGTCGTTGTACATTAACATGACCAATGTGTTTATGCCAGATATCAATATCTGCAACTACACCGGTCCCATGTGCAAACATTACTGCACTCAATTCAGGCATGTCTGCATCCAATGTAAACATTCTGCCCTTCTTCTTTCCTTTTGCTATCAAGCGACCTTTGTTTTTCATATCCTCAACAAAGCATCCATGAGGATTAAATCTGACCTGCAAGCCCTGCTCAACCATTTGACCAACAGAAACCAGGTTCTTGGTGATATTCGGGACATGAAATATATCCGATAGGTATTTCTTTTTCCCATCCTGCATAGACAAAGGAATTTTTCCAATCTACACAATAGGATGTGCAGTATCATCACCAGTCTCCACAAATCCTGGTTTTTTCATTTTCCTTGCATCCTGCATCCATTCTGCATGACCTGTCATGTGGTTTGACGCACCTAAGTCAACATACCACACTTTGTTGCTTTCTTCTGCACTTGTCACAGAATTGTTCATGTGCTGCACCATAAACAAATGCTCATTTCTGCATCACCCTGTCTACTAGAAGATGCATAATTCCCTTGTTGCAATTTTCCATTCATGATATTCTGCTTTTTATAGCAGTCTTTAGCCATATGACCCATTTTACCATAGTAGTAGCATTCAACATTGCTGTTTGCATTTTGGCCTCTTTGCCATCCACCACGACCTCTTTGGCTCCCCCTGCCTCTAGAGTTACCACGGTCCATAGGACTGGTTTTCTTGAGTTTGCTGCATATTCTGATTTCTACCACTGCCTCCAGATCGGCCTCCTCTACCTCTTCCAGCATTTGAGTAGAAGACAGCTTCTTTTGAAGTTCCTCCTGAAGAAGATGCACCACCATTTCTCTGCTCCTCGGAAATTAGAAGAGCAATCAACTCCTCAAAATTACGAAATCTTTCACGGACAGAAATGGATATTCGGAACTGTGCATAATCCTTTCCTAGACCATTCAAGGTCACATAAACTAAATCATCATCTTCCACTGGCGACCCAATGGAAGCAAGTGCATCTGCAATCTTCTTCACCTTCATGTGGTAGTCATTGATGCTCATACTTTCTCTTTGCATATTGTGCAACTCTTGCTTGAGCTGCATTTTCTTGGCTTGCATATTTTTGCTATATATTTTTGACAAAGTATCCCATGCCTCCTTTGGCGTACTTGCATCCTGAATATACACAATCATAGAGTCTGAAATACTGATAGACAGCCAGTACATAACTTTTCTAGCTCTCTCATGCCATCCTTTAAATGCTTGCATTTGCTGTTGATTGGGAACATCAGGAAGAACTGGTTCTTCTTCATTTCCTGCAACAAATTCCCAATATCCTTTTCCCATAAGGAAATTTGCCATTCTAAACTTCTATGCTTGGAAGTTGTTATTATCAAGCTTTTTAGTGACAATCTGTGAAAGAGAATCAGACGCCATTACAGAACACTGCAAAAAATTCTGTCACTGCAAAAAACACAGCTTCAGCCTCACAAGGGCAAATCTGCAAAACTGACGAAAGTGGTATTTGACCACACAGTCACTTCCTAGTGACGATTTTGCATCAACAGGCAACAAGGATGATTTTGTAACTCCCAATGTCTCTGTGCACAGGCATATGATGCAATTTCTACAGTAACTTTTCACCGACCTGTAGAATAGTGGTCGCACAACAAAAAATAGGGCCTTTTCCTGAGTGCATGCGGAAAACTTCCGCATCCAGAACAAGCCCTGAAATGGCCTTGAATCAAAAAAATAGGGCAACCAAGGGCTAAAGCCCATATCCGCAGCATATACTGCCCTCTTGCTACACCGCGAAGGGCGTCTCAATCTGAGACAATGCACTCTTGCACTTTTCGGCTATGCTACCTACAAAGACTTGCTCCCAAACTCGAAAAATGAAAGCAACACTGGTCCTCTTACCAGAACAACGCGAAATTGGTTTACTTTCTTGAGCTCTTTACCACGAACCAGGCTCTGATACCATGTCAAGATTGTGGGAGAGAAGGAAGGAGTCACACTTGTAGCTTTCTCACTTACACAATGGGGGAATACACACAAAGGTGGAGGCTGAAAACAATTTTCCTCTTCTTAGTTGTGTAAGCCAAAAGAACTCTAGTACAGAGAAATAGAAGAACCCTATATATGGGTCTCAAACCAAACTCAACTAACTAAGGTGGCATACTAATTGAGCCACGAACTAGAGTAGATAAGGATAGCTGTCATCTAGCTATTATTCATGGGCGGTGTACCAACTGCATCTGCAGCTAACAAGTCGGTGACATAAATGCACAACGGTCACCCTGGCATATCACGAGTGGAGCTCAATATCTCAACACTATGCGCCTTACACTCCAAGGAAAATAAACATATGGAATTAGCAAGCAAGGAATTGAAGAGGCAGAGAGAGAGAGAATTTGAGACAAGAGTTGCATGCTACAAAGATGCAAAAAAATGAAGAGGCCATGAAGAAGAGGCAGAGTTGCATAATCAACTCCATGTAGCACTCCATGAGCAGGCCATCCTAAAGGAGCAAGTGGAATGTCAAGGCCATGGCAAAGAAAGGATACTTGCAATATGGAAGGAGCAAGAGTAGATGGTGACTACCCTCTCACAAGAATAGGACCAGAGCCTTGAACTGATGAAAGAGAGAGTGAAAGGATGGAAAAAAAGGAATGGGGATCAGATGAAAGATTTAACAGAGCACCTAGCATTATCAAAAAGTGAGCACATAATCGGCAAAGGAAAAGCGGAGGTGCTAGAGATGGGGATGTTGGCATAGCAAGAGGGCTTCTTGAACAAAGTGCTACATGCCACTTAGGCTGAAGGACAAAAGACAATAAAAGAAAATTAGAACTCACAAGGAGAGAGTTGAGATATGATCTCCATGAAAAGGCAGCCAGAGCCAGCACCAACCTAATCATAGAAGAGCAAAGGGAACATTTGGTCAATGCAAGCTTGTCTAGGCAAAAGCTTGACCTCTTGGGTTTTGAAGAGTAAGAGCAACAAGCACAACCCCCAACTTAGGAGCCTGCAGAGCTAGATCTAGAAGAAGGGCCTAATTTTGAGCAGTAGAATGATCAAGAAGAGCAGCCTAACATGCCAAGCTCACCTCCACAACTTGAATCACAAGCAGAAGAGCACGACAAAGACCTCACTAACCTAGAGAGGATTGTGAAAATGAGGTGCAAAAGGAGGGAGATGGCACAGTTGTCACAAAGGAAGCTTAGTGCCAAAAATGAGCTAGTGCCTGAAGCCCCAATCCCTCAATGTGAAGAATGCTTACAAGTCAATTGGGCATGATAATTTTCCCTTTGGGAGCACTATGAAAGCTACTGTAAACCTTTTGAGTTTACTTTCTCCTACCCCTAATCACTTAATCGAGTGCTATAACTAAGGGTGGTGGAGAAGGTGATCAAGCTATTCATGTGGTTGGGCAAAAGGTGGGCAAAAGGTGGCTCGAGGAAAGAGCAAGACACCCAACACTGTGTGGCAGAGAGAACCCACTAGATATTGGGAGGGCAGAGTGGAGGAGCATAGAATAGTTAAGGGCTATGAACTTTTCCATACAAAAGGGATAATTTACTATACATGCCCTACCCAAGAAGAAATGGAGTACATTTGGATTTGGAGGTGCATGTAAGGTATGATTTCCCTGGAATTTACAATGTTAACGCCATGAGCCTTGAGGAGAGTGCATGATCTTCACAGAAAAAGATCTTCAATCATCTATCACACACTTCCTTAGGGAATTTTCTTCATGTCAAGATCCAACTTTATCACCACTTATAACTATTTGCATCTCCTAAGGATACTTAAGAAAAATCTAGCAATAGAGGAAGAGTGACTACTGCCCCTCCTTTTTGATGTAAATGTAGGCATAGATAGTTGTGCTATGACTAGGCTCACGATGAGGGCTACCTTATAGCCAACTTTTTGTATGAACCTCTTAGAGGACATGAGTGATAGTAGTCAGTTCACGAGGTGTAACCACCCACTTTTGTCCATTTCATCTCTAAATGTGAGGGTTAACTTAAAAAACTATATGTTGAGCCATCCTTCCTAAGTAGGTCACTTAAGCCTCCACCCAACTTTGCCCTTGAGGAGAACAAGATGCAACTTAGCATCAACCCTTGTAATTAATTTATATTATATATTTATTTTAAAAATAAAAAAAGTAGAAGAATAAGAAGAGAAAGAAAGAACAAAGAAAAGGGAGTGAGGGAGAAAAAGAAAATAAAAAACATACATCAACCCTAAGTATGTGAAGTGGGAAGGGGCTAGGGATTTAACGATCTAGGGATCATTAAATCCCTAGCCCCTTCCCACTTCACATACTACTTAGGGCACATCAAGGGTAGGACATTATGATAGATCTATCCCCTCATCTCCCCCTTCTATGAACTAGGTCCTCAAGTGTGGGACAACACCTCATGCTCAACCCAACTCCTAGTTCCACCACCACTTGCACAATACACTACATGGTAAGGTAGACACACCCCCTAGGTAATGCACCCACTCTTCCTTTATGGGTACATTTTGCAACCATGTAGCTAGCCAATAACTCCAGAGGCTCTCTTTGATATGTCAACATGTTCTCAACACCAGCAATCTCTAAGCACATGTTGCAATCTTATCCTACATGATCAATTCTCCAAAAGTCCCAAGTACCATTTCCCGGACCACCCTCAACTCTCCACCCATACCATCTAGTGCCATGGGACTAGCACTCAGCTAGGAGTGGGGTAATATTAACCCTTGGAATGACACAAGGTGCAAAACAACAGAAGGCACAAAGAGACTTATGAAGGAGCTTGAAAAGATAGCTTGTTGGAAAAATAAGACCAAGAAGCATGGAAAAAATGTTAAAAATAAAAAACAAGACACGCAAGAAATAAATCACATTTTTACCTTTTGTAAAAGATCATCAGGCTCCCTCTTGTGCAAAGTTATAAATGAAAAGACACATGTAAATAGCCATGAGAATAGAAAAAGTATAGGAAAGAAAGTGGAAGAGGACGAAGCCCCAATGGCCATTCATGGAAAAGGGTTGGTGCCCAAGGAGAGAAGGGCATGTATAAAAGTCAAAAAGTGAATGGATAAGCTCATTCTTGGTATTTGTGCAAAACTAGCTCTCTTCTTGTTCTTTCTCTTACTTTCTTCTTGTGCATGAGAGAGGGAGTATGAGAGAGGGAGAGTGTGATTGTGTGTGAGAGTGAGGGACCGATGGAGAAGCTCTTCTTCTTCTTCTTCTTCTCTTCTCTTTCTCACGCGAGGCTATGGAGGTTGGAGCTTGAAGCTTGGAGATGGAGCTTGCTTGAGCGAGCACCTTGAATCGTTGAGCCATTGAAGGATTCAAGGAAGAGGAATACAATGATTGGATTAAATAGTAAGCTCACTACATCCTTGTGCAAGAGGGTGCATGGCTATGTGAGAGGTAGCCATTGCCACGCACTTGAAACGCTTAACTTGATAAGCAGTTCGTAGGGTCTCAACAATTGTTAGTGATAGTGACAACACTATTCATTTTAGATTCCCTCGATGGATGCCTTGGTAGTGGGTCTTTCAACAACTTGTATATGTTTAAAGAGGCTTCTTACTTTGAAGATGTAGTCTGGCATGCTCTCATTTTCTTAATACTCAATGTTCATTAGTAGATGATGAGATTACCATCATATAACTAGTCTCTGTGTGAAGGACTTGACAAAGAGATCCTTGAGCAAGACGAATGGGAATTTCTCAATGGCATCCAACCCAATGAACCAATTTTGTCCCTTCTCTTGAGGATTACTAAAAACTAAGCAAATGTGGAGCAAGCAACATAAGAAATTGAGCATGAATGATTAAGTATGTATGCAAGTGAATCAATACAAGATGGACTATTTTCATACTATAAATCTATTAAGAATAGCACATTTATTCTTCTATACCTTCCATTGAATCAAACATACTAGTCTAAGATAACTAACACAAACTTAGGCCATAATTAGGAGGGCATTGTCCTAGCCAAAATTAGGAAGAGACTCATGTTGCGTACCAAGCCAAACCTCACATAAAAAAACTATGTACATATGAGACTTGACACAATATGTACTATTTTCATGATATACTTTTATTGAGAAGAGTGTATGCTCCTACCAAAACCAAACACACCAACCTACACTAATTAACAGATATTGGGGCTATAATTTAGAGGACACCATCCTTATTAAAATGAGGACAAGACTATGCTTCCCATTACTAATTAGTGAAACTAGCGAGCCTAAAAAAATCAAAATGTGAAATACGCAATATCTTCCAAACCCAAACTTCACTTGCAAATACAAACCACCTAAACACTAATCATAGAGGGTACATTGTGACTCTTCGATAGTGCTTGAGTGATGTCCAACTTTCTTAAAGCTACTTGATGCATAATTTTATGTGTTTAGGACTCCAAGCCAAGAACCCTAACGAACAAAACATATAGATGTACACAAGGCATATAGGTCTCCCTTTTCAATTCTTATAAAGAAAAATTGAGTAGAAGCACCTTGGAAACTCACATAGGTTCACAAAAAATGAAATCAACATAGATTCATAACAAATCCAATCTCTCTCTTCCTTGATTCCACTATTTCAACCCAAAAAAGGTGGGATTCTCCATGGATAGTTACAGTCTCGTAAACAATTTTTCTTTTCAAAAGATAAGTATAGTGAATGCACTCATTATTTACCTTGCTCAATTCTCTCTTTACCTATGAGTAACATGCCATCTCCTCTACTCACTAGCACACCTTGCAAGTTATTGTCTAAAAATATGGCACCCTATGCTTCATACCCTCCAAAAAAAAAAAATCAAGGAAACAAACTTAGATGTCTCCTCTATAGTTAAATACATCATATTAGCTACTTTACATAAAAGTGGTGCTAGTCTATATAATCTCTAAATATGCTTTTATCAATCCTCATTGATTGCACTATAGTTAAGGGGAAAAACAAGACTTTTGTCAACTCTCCTTATCCCTTTCATGTCTTCCAAACTTGAAGGATGGCATAGGCATGCCCTTAGCTTTCCCACATCATCCATCATGAACAAAGGACACACATCTCTTTGCACTTCCCTCCAACATGCCCCAACATGTGGATTGAAAATTACCATTGCTAACAAATAACCCATTCCCTCATATCCACATCAGTCTCTTTAGGTGACATTCCCATACTCAAGCCTATGATTGCTAGTGTTTAACATAATATTTGCATGTGCATTTCTTTGCTTCCACATAACAATTCACAATTTGTCACCATTCTATAAATTCAACACTTTATTTTCTATTTCTCCTCTACTACTATTGATGTTAGATACACTAAATGCTTTCTAGATAGTACTCCATCATCCTTAGTCCCATAAACCTGCCATGCACTTTTCTAAGACTTGGTCCAAATCCGTCATGTCTTCCAATCAAATAATAATTGCAATGAATACAAGATAACTTGAAAAGCATATCTAAGAGATGACCTCATAGATGCATGCTTACACTTAGAAAGATTAGTTATGGGGAGGTAATGACTTCCATCTCCTTGAATAAGCATCCCCTTTGCACTATGGAACCCTTCCACTTCCTAGAAAGAAATCCAGGTGTTCAATGACTATAATTTGTCCTCATCTGCATGAACCAATCTCTAGAAGTTTATGAGTTTGTCCTTTGCTACCAAAGTGAATGCTTCACTTGGTGGATCCCTCCATTGATGGCACAGCTCATTATGCTCTTGTTAAAATTGTGGTTTGATTCATTATTTTCTATGCTTCAACATACTCTTCTCCCAATGGAAGGAGCACAACCTACATTTCTTTATCCCTTGTTGAAACATTGTACACTGCCAACCAATTTGCATGAGTCTCATCAACCATGAACCTAATAAACTAGGCTCCTGGATTTTGAAAGTCAGAGAAGGGTTGAGGCAACATAGAGTAGCAGTGTGCTTTCTCCTCTCATTTCTCATTATTCGATAATCACACATAGCTTAAGTGAATACAACACTTAGGTCTAACTGGCCATTTACACTAATTGTGATTAAACCTAGAGTCATCGACTTATTCAACATCCACATATGGAGACAACTTGTGACAACAACTAAGTGTTGGGTACACACTAATCAAAGGTGAAAGAGCTTGAAGTCTTAACACTCCCCCTCAAGCTCAAGACAACATCTGTACACCAAGTAGCTGTCAGAAAACATTGAACTTATCTTTACCCAAAGACTTGGTAAAGATATCTACAACATGTTCATCCATCTTCACATGCATAAGACCTATTCTACTTGCAAGAACCATCTCTCTGATAAAATGTTAGTGTATCTCAATGTGTTTAGTTCAGGCATGGTATACTAGATTTTTTGCCAAAAGTACACTACTGAGATTGTCACAAAATAAAGTCACTGGAGCATCCACATGTATGTCCAAATCAGCCATAAGCTTGAGCAGCCATGCAATCTCACATGCTGCCAATGTAGCACCCCTGTACTCTACCGTCTTAGTGCTAGACAATGCAACCGTTGGTTGCTTCTTGTTGCTCCAGCTGATCATTCCGCTTCCAAAGCCAAAAGCATAACCACTCGTAGGCCTACGATCATATGAGCATCTTGCCCAATTTGCATCCATGTATCCAACTAGTTTCAAGGCCTTATCTTTCTCATAGAACAGCCCATAATCTATAGTGGACTTTACATATCTCATAATCTGTCTAACAGCATCCAAATGTGGCTTTCTGACTTCTGCATGAAGTGACTTATGAGCCTAACAACATAAATCAAATAAGTCCTGGTGATGGTTAAGTAGATCAAACTTCCAACCATTTACTTGGACATAGTCACATCATCAATTTCAGCTCTAGTGTTTATGTCCAACTTGACATTCTGATCAAGAGGTGCATCAAGTGGTTTACATTCAGCCATGCCATATTTCTTTAGCATTTCCATGGCATAGTGTTTCTGCATCAGCTCATACAATTCTTTTTCTTGCTTGCGTACATAATGCTGAAATTAAGGGTGTACATATCCTTTGGGCTGATCCATATAAACATCCTCTTCCAAGTCACCATTGAGGAAAGAATTCTTGACATCCATCTGCAGCAATTTCCAGCCTTTAGAAGCAGCCAATGCAATCACTATTCATATAGTTGCCATCTTGGCAACATGGTTGAAAGTTTCTTCAGAGTCTAGTCCATACTGCTGAGCATAACCCTTAGCTTTTGGAGTCTATCTAAGAATGAACTTTGAGTGCTAGTGTTTAAAGCCCCACCACACCCAAGTATATCAACTTAGGAGAGAGAACGTTATGACTTGCAGATTGAGACATGCACAAGTTGAAGCTTGGTGTGGATCCAAATGAACATCCAATGAAGTCCAATGAGAGAGAGAGAGAGAGAGAGAGAGAGAGAGAGAGAGAGAGAGAGGGCGGGGACTGCAACCAGGTGTAGCTGAGTTGGTTAAGTTGAATGCATGGTGACTAGATGGTTTTGACCTCAATTCCTATATGAAAGGTGAGATTTGAACAAGGGTAGCCACTAGATTACCAAGAGAGAGAGAGAGAGAGAGAGAGAGAGAGAGAGAGAGCTTTAAACCATTCATGGAATGAATTTATCCCATTCTTGGAAGGCTACATGGGTGATTAGTTGGGAACACCACGATTTTTTAGGGTATTGCTACATAAACTCTTCAGATTTTGATAAAATTGTGCCACTGCGTTATGGTTTTGTGAACTAACGTTTATCCACACGCGGTCGAGTACATACGATGTCGACTTGATTGACTTGGGTGTGCCCCAACCCTTAGCAAAGCACACAAAAAAGGTGGGGAAGGAGGTGGGTCTAATGTCGAAATGCGAATGATGAGATTATAACTTGTGATGAATTTTCTAGAAGGGAGTAGCATACTACTTTTGTGCGAGATTTTCTGGAGATGGGAATTTTCAAAAAAAAAGAGAGAAAAAGAAGAAGAAGCCAAAAGGGAATGAATAAACAAATATATAAATATATTAAGCGGAAATAAATAACAAATGGGGTCCCAACGATCTTTATGCCAGGCGTGGCTGCTGGAAATCGGGAAACCGCTCGCGGAATGCACGCCCCGAGACTCTGACGTCACGCCCGCGTCACATACATGCCTTGCGCCACTTTAAAAAGTAATCAGCCGTAATGAATTATTAATTTATCAAATCGCATTTTTAAAAAAAAGTGCCTCTCCTAAAGGACGACTCTCATACGTCCTTTTTCTTCACCTTTCAAAAGCTGTGCCCCCATATTTTCTTGCCCACCCAAACCTCATTTCCTTCCACACCACGTTATCATCGAAATCCCTCTCATTCGCATGAAGTGTGTCGCACTCCAACATCTTCCTCCTCATCCTTCACTTAATCCATCACATAGCACAAACATCACACCTTACTTAACATGACCTTACACAACATATAACCTTTCCCTCTCCGCGTTTTTCCCGAAGTGTTCCCTTAAAATTTGAGGCTCCGTGTCAAACGAATCATTACATTCAAACAAAAAAGACACCCTTGAAATGCCTAGAGGAAAGGTTTCTTGATCTCAAAATTTACGGTTTTTTAAATTGTATTATTACTAGAAAAAACTTGCAAAATTTTATAAAAGACATGTACATTTTCAAGATCGAAGGTGTTTGTATTGCCATTGTTCGAAAAATATTTTCCATGAACCCTAGGAACTTTTTATTTCTTAAAAATATATTGAATGTGACCTCAAATATACTTGTGCTTTAGTTATCATATTGAGGTAAAGAAAAGAAGAGGGAGAAAAGGAAAAGAATACTAATAATAACTTGCCGACAAACTAGGAAAAAGAAATACAATTTTGTATTTGTAACAATTGTGAGCTGGCTCAAATTGGGGATGACTACTATGTGTTTTGGAGATCAAGGGAAGCTTGAGTGTGCCAATTGGATAATGCTACTACTCTCAAGTTTATTTGGGCTAGAAGAAACAAAATCTTCTATCATTATAAAAGGAAAGGTTTGGGGAGGCTACCATGTGGCATGAGCTCTGCCTCCCCTACACTTTCATTTGAGAGTGCCACATCTTGGCATCTGTGTGTATGTGTGTCTGTGTGTGTGCTTGCCCCTTTTCCTCGATGTGTGCATACCCTGACTCCTGTTGCTTGATGTTGTGCTAAGCGCATAAATACATACTCCTCGTCGTGCTTCTCGCAAGATTTTTTCTAATCAGCTCCATCCTCATGGGAGGTTAATCTATTCCACTATTTGCTAATTTGTGCAATGTTCTCTAGTCCTTAGTTTGACACTATAAAGAAGGTCGGCAATGTTGAGGAGCTCCAAATAGGAGTGAAGGCATATGGTTTGCTAATTTCTCCATGCTTGCAATCAATGTTTCTTTGTTTACTCAACTATTTGTATTTGTTGTTTTTCGAGTTCAAGCCTAAAACATGCAAGTTTCAAGCCAATAGTGATGACTCTAAGTGATGGTAATAGCTCAACATTGTTGCCAAAAGCATATTCCTTTTCGTAATGAGTAATGCATATTATATCATATTATATCATATTATATCAAATGACTATCTTCTTCGGAAGTAATAAAAGAAGAAAAGAAACCAACAACATTTATATTATACTTTTTAATTAGAAAATAAATTGCACGCAAAGAAAATTTTAAAAGCCTAAGAACATAACAATATCCTTGACTTAAATTACAAGGTAACTTCTTCACACTACATTAGACCAAATAGAAAATCAAACTGATCATAGAGAACCATGGAGATAAGAGAATAGAACATGACATTTTATTATAATTGATTAGAATCATAGAATGGTAGCAACAACCTTGCAACAACATGCATTCCTAGAAGGAGATTGAACCTCTTGACCACCCCCAATTACAAGTCACATACATGCAGGTCTCAATCTCAATTGCACTCTCCCTTTCACTCACTTTCACAATCGAAATCTCACCCTCAATCTCAATCTATTGATCACAAAGAAGAAGTCTAAAGTGCAATAGCTTGCTTTTCCTCTTCCATGAATGGTTCAAAATGGTCAAAACACCCATGAATATTTTCCCAAAATGGCGTGTTTCCCAAGAAAAGAAAGTTAAATTATCGGTGCATTCTTCCAAATTTGACATGCATGCATGGCTTATTAAGATAGTAGAAAGAAGAAGAAAAGGTGTTTGTCTTCTTTCTTCAAGTGTTGGGAAAAATAATTTTGGAGACCAATATCTCAAAAATAGTGAGAATGTGGATAAGCTTGTTAGAGGGAAAAATGTCCTCCTAGATGTCCTTATCCAAATATGAGACAACCTTTAGCCAAATTCCACTAAAAATGTAGCTCAAAGATGGAAAATATTGTCTATTGTCTCATGTTTGAAATCTTTTCTGATAAAAGTGGGTAATCACCAAAATTTTTACTAGCATTCCAAATGACCTAAAAACCACTTATAAGCACTATATACACATATGTGAGAAAAGTGTTCAATATGTCACAATTGAGATACATCACATAAATTGAAGTCAAAATGTGTTGAGTCTTTTTGCTCATGCATATGAAGGTTTTACATTAGAAATCAAGGATCATTAAGGTGTATAGCAAAATGTACTCCAATTAGGAGTTCCCAATTCCACCCAATAATAAATCAAACCTTGAAACTATCTGAGAACCAAGAAGCAACCAACCCAAGCCTATTGTGAAGTAAAGGCAAAGAGAGAGAGAGAGAGAGAGAGAGAGAGAGAGAGAGAGAGAGAGAGAGAGAGAGAGAGAGAGAGAGAGAGAGAGAGAGAGAGAGAGAGAGAGAGAGAGAGAGAGAGAGAGAGAGAGAGAGAGAGAGAGAGAGAGAGAGAGAGAGAGGAAGAAGAAGAAGAAGAAGAAGAAGAAGAAGAAGAAGAAGAAGAAGAAGAAGAGAGTTTTTGAGTGATGATAACAATTTCAAGATGCCTTAGGACAGATGCCACATTCCACATTTTGAACCACAGACTTGAAAAAAAAACACTTCCACTAATGATTCCATCCTTGATTCCATCACCATAAAGGAGGGGGATCACTCACACACACACACACACACACACACACACACACACACACACACACACACACACACACACACACACAGCATGTGTGTGTGTGTGTGTGTGTGTGAGTCTAGGATCTTGCCCACCACTCAAACACTCATTAGTCCTCCTTGGTAGGGTCACCAAGGAGGAGGTTCCTTGTGTGATCAAGCTCTATTGTTCATTCCGCTTGCAAACTGTTCCATCTATACATAGGAATAATATCAACCATGGCTCTTATCCACTCTCTTGCTAATATTTTGAGGGGAGAGACCCCTTAGTGGGTGTATCTTTTCAGAGAGAGAGAGAGAGAGAGAGAGAGAGAGAGAGAGAGAGAGAGAGAGAGAGAGAGTACTTGTGTGGTGACAATGAATAGTAATAGTACAAAGAGAAGAGAAATCCACAAAGCTTGTGTGACACAAGATTGGGTACAATTTCCTCCATACATGGGTGAGCATCTCTTCCATTCATGTATTTATAACTTGTAATAGGCTTTTGTGCTCAAAATATATTGAAGACACATTTTTGTATGTTTGCTTTTTCTTTTCTTGCACTACTTGCTTTTCACAAAATAAATCTAGCATAACCTATTCTAAATAGCTTTACATCACAAAAATAATAGTTCTAAGTTTTTACAATAAATATATAAAAAATAAATCAATTATGCATATACACATGTAAAATCTTTTCTCTTATGAGAATCTATAAAAACTATAATATTTTATCCACACAATCTAGCATATAATTTTTAATCATATCCATGATATTTATTCTATATAATTCCATCTAATAATTTTCATGGATCATGTGGAAAATAGACTAAATTCAAAATAAATAAAATAAAATAAAGTTATTTTGATCATAATGAATTTTGGTATCATACCATGATTATCATAATTCCGTAACATTTCTTAGGGCCTAAAGAGCAATTGTTCCCATTTCATAAAACAAAGAAAAGTATAAGGGTGGCCAATTTTATGCTTATGTTGCATCATGTGGTGAATTTGCATCTTCTTATGAAAATAAGGCTCCATGGATTTTATATGAAACATTATATCATGTAGCAAATATGTGTTTAATGTAGGACATTTAATATAACTGTGAGTGGTAAACATTTATTAGATAGTTGTAAGTCGGAGTTAGCAGTGACTTTTGAATCCATTGAGATTTTTTTACATAATTATTTCTACACATCATTAGATACATATGATAGTGATATCTAGTTCTAGTTGTGGTGTAGTCATGATTAAGGATTACTTAATGAATTAAAATTTTTGTATCTTTCTCTTATAAAGGAAGGTCATGAAACAATAACAGGTGTAACTAGAGGTGTTTCCTTGAAAGGTTTCAACAAACTAATGTGAAAAGAATTATGAATCTTCTAGTGAGGAGAAATTCTCAATCTAAATGCATTCTCATAATACAAAATGGGCCATAATACCCTAGTGCCAATTTAATTTTTGGATGTCTTTTAATATATTTTAATCTCTTTTTATCACTTTGTAGCCAAACTAAATCTGCTAAAAAAAAGTTAATAGCCTTACACTTCTTGTTTTCTTGGGCTACATACCTCAATTGTGATTGCTTAAAATTTTTAGTTACTTCCTATAAAATGTTTCTATGGTCATTAGCCAAAGTGTCCATAGTAGAAATATCAATAGCAATTATGGACATGGGGATAAATAGCTTTTTTCCATATACAAATTCAAAAGGCAGTCTACCTATAGCACAATGTGGTGTGTTATTATAGGCAAAATGGAGTATAGGCATGTGTTGATTCCAGTTATTTGGTTCATTAATGGTGTAGAATCTAGGAAGGTCAAGGATAGTACTATTAGCTCCTTTATTCTGTCTATTGCTTTTAGGGTGGAAAGCGAAGATAAAGTGTTGAGATGGCAAGCTCAATATGTACAAACATTGATGATGGACTGCTTGGTTAGATGGGTCTACATATCTATACTTAGCACATGGATTGCCATTATGAACCTCACATGGCCACGACTTATCACTTATTATATTTGGTTTGTTGAATCTACCTATACTTGGTATAGTTATAGTGCTAGTCAATTAGTATAGTTAGTTATGCACTATTTGACTTAGTAGACCACTTTTCTTTATATTGTATACTATCTATACTTTCTATATATTATATTATGTGTAAAAATAAGAAGAAAAAGAAACCAACAAGAAAATCTTTTGGCCCCTATGATCTCTCTTTTTGCGTTTTTGAGTGAGTTTCCTCTTGTGTGTATGGTGTGTGTCTAGTGTGACAACTCAAGCAAATTCCCTCCACCACGGGATTCGATACATGGTATCAAAGTGGTGCCATTGAGAGAGGCTAGTTTTGAAGTTTGAAGTGAAGGAGAAGAAGTAAGAATTTGAGCAAGCAACAACATGTAAGAAGCTCTCCCATTCTTCCACCCTCTCTTTTGGATAGTGCTTGTGGAGGCACTAGAAGTAGGGTAGAGTAGAAATCTTAGATTGCTTTGAGATTTGGTGAGTAGAGTATTGTATATTTTATAGATTAGCCCTGTAGGACTTTTCGTTGCTTTTTTGTCCAAATAAGGCTGTTTTGGGCCCCATTTCAGGCTAGCAAGGTTGCAAAAAGTAGTTTTAGGATATATTGCGATTTTTGTGTGTCAATCGGAAGTGGGTGCACATGTTACAGATTTTGAATCTATAAGTTTTGAAGTGTTTTCCTAGAAGCAAACAAAATTTTAATTGCTTATAGATTACAAATTACATGTACTATTAAACAACCAATGAAAAATGCTACTTGGTGTGTTGTTATGTGCTTGTTGTGAAAGGTTATAGAAGACTTGCTTGTTGTTTTTTATCAATTTTATAATAATGACAAAGAATAGTGAAAACCCCATCATTGAGAAGTTGGATAAAAATAACTACCCATTATGGAAGTTTCGTGTGACAAATTTTCTTATTGGAAAAGGCCTCTATGAGTTTGTTTCAAAGTGAAGAAAATGAGCAAGAACTAAGTAATCTTGCATTTGCAAAAAAATTGAAGGCATGGAAATAATGGAATGCAAAAGACAAAAGGTTATGTATTGGCTATTTGTAGTCATTGATAATACTATGCTAGGACATATCAGAAATATAGAAACTTCACATGTAGCTTGGATAATTTTTGAGAATATATTTTTTGTAAAGATATGGAAGATTTAACTCAAGCAAGAGTTGAATACTTTGAAGAAAGGAAATATGTTTGTAAATGAGTATATTTTAAAAGTGAGAAGCATTGCAGATGTCTTAGCAATTATTGATGGAATGTCTTATGATGATGATTTGGTTTCATCTACTTTGAGTGGCCTTAATAATGAGAAGGTCTAGAAATCATTTGTCACTTCTATACATATATATTGGAAGCCGTTTTCAATTTTTGATGAGTTGGTCTCTCTCACGAGATCATTGAAGAGATCAACATATAGGGTGAATTATCTAAAAGAAGTAGTGAATAGGTCTAAGCATTCTACTCAAGTTTAGGAAGGGGATATGATAGATCCTCTTCAAAAGCTTGTGGTATGGGACATGCTAATATAACCAACAAAATATGTTAAATCAACAATTCGGTGAAATAGATGCTCCAAGAGGCCGTGGAAACTTTTCTAGTAATTTTGGTATTATTTATCATTATTATGGCAAAACATATCATATTATAGCCCATTATTTGGCTAAGAAGAATGATGCCCACAGTGGTAAATTGCACTAAAGAAACTATGCATTGTCTTCATGACAAAATAAAGATAAAAATGAGCATTTGTTTGTTGTGTAGTATATAATGAATACTCTTATAGGAAAGGGGACACATGATGATGTATAGTATATTGATTCATTTGCATTTGATTATATGATCAACTATGCTGAATGGTTTAGAGAGATACATGATTTACAAAATCTAGGTTACGTGTAGATGGGTGATGATTTGTATCACCCAATTTCATACATTGAAATGGTTCCCTTGTCCTTGCATGATGGTCAAACAAAGAGTTTGCAGATGCATTATATGTGCTTTCTATCACAAAGAATTTATGTCTATTGGTCAGACGATAGAGCAAGGACTATAGTTTGATTTAATAATACAAAAGGCTATTTTGTAGAAGATTCTAATGATAAGTGTAGGTTGGTCACAAAATGAAGTAGAGTTGGACACATGTTTACTTTAGATACTTGAATTCTTGCTATGTATGCCAAAGTCAAATGAGTGATTATAGACATTGAAATATGGCACAAATGTATTGGATATGCAAATGTGCAAAGGTTGAAATTAATATAGTCTAAAGGGTTGGTTATATGGTTGCTTACTTTTAGAGTTACAAAATTTTGTAAGGTGTGTTAAACATGTTAGTTTGGTAAGCGGGAAAGACAACATTTTTTACATGATAGAGATATGAGGAGGAATATACTTGAGATTGTGCATATAGGTGTTTGGGGGCCTACATAAAATACATCTCTTAGTGGCATCAAATATTTTGTCACGTTTATTGATGATTGTTCAAGAAAGTTGTGGATGTATTTCATGAAGGAAAAAAGTGATGTATTTGAGTACTTTAAAACTTTCAAGGCTGTTGTTGAAATAGAAACATGCTTGAAAGTTAAGTACTTGAGATCAAATGGAGGGGGAGAGTACCTCTCTAATGAGTCTAGTACCATTGCTTAAGGGAAAGAAAGCTATTGGCTATAACTAGATCTACAAAATTAAGCATAATGCAAATAATTATGTTAGTTGGTATAAGGCTAGGATGGTTGCAAAAGGCTATGCTCAAACATGTGGCATAGATTAGAAGAGACAATCAATCTAGTTGTTGCTAGGATGACAATTGTTAGATATGTGATTGCTTTCGATTGAAGTTTGTAGCAAATGGATGTAAAGAATACCTTCTTGCATGGTGAATTGCAAGAAGAGGTGTATATGGAGTAACTAGTATAGGTTATGAGGATTTAGAGCATCCCACATATGTGTGCAGGTTAAAGAAGGCACTTTATGGACTGAAGCAAGTACCTAGAGAATGGTTTTTGACAATATTAGAGAGTACCTTGTCAACATTGGCTATATGTTTCTAATGTTGATCGCTCACTTTATGTGAGAAAGGAAAATTTAGGTTTGGACATCATAGTCATCTATGTTGTAAACGCCCCGAACAATGTAGTATGCTTAACAATTATGATATTCGCTTGTTTTCGAGATTTAATATAAAAGAGAATGAACACTTAAAGCTAAAAATGAAAATTACTCACAAAAATACAGCCATGAAAATGTAAAAGTAATGGAGACAAGATTGAGGGTTGAAGATGGGCAACCCCCCCCGAAGGAATGTATTTCTGCTCAACCCAAGTCCCTTAGGGAAGAGCTCAGTTACAATCAACCTGAGAGTGAGAAGAAGTAATTCTCACTCTCACAAGATCATGCAAAGATGTACAAACACACATGCATTATCTATTATGCAATGATAAGAACTGATTTCTTTACAGTATGAGAGAAGAAAAAGGGGAATTCAGCCTTTCTCCATCATTGATTAGCAGTACATGGATAGGGCTTGCTTCTTGTAGCTAAAATGGAAGAAAGAGCTCGAGAAGGAGGTGCTGTAATGAATTTACAGGCTTGCTGTCCTGTAAAACAGTAGTGATATTGGGGGTAAAGGCGCCTCCGCCGTGCCGCCCCGTGTATTACTACACTGACAGTACCCGCCACTGCACACTGCAGGTGGCGGGCGCCCGTCACGTCACTTTATTCTTTATTCTTTTAGTGACAGTTTGAATAAAGGAAGGCCCGGTCACACATTGTGACTGTTGGAGTTCCCATTTCTTGTCTCTCCCGCCATAGCTCGCGTGCAAGCTTCGATCCTTCTCACCTTTCAACTGGTATCAGAGCTTGGCATTTTCTTGCTCGAGCTCGACTGGGTGCTTCCCGACCTTCGCATTGACTCGCTTCACGCATTGGGTCTCCATCCTGGCAGCCATAGCCGACCTCTTGAGCTCCCGACTCTCCCCGGCTTCCCGAGCTCCATCCTGGCCTTCTTGAGCTTCATCAGGGCCTTGCCCTTGAGGTATTGCTTCAGCATTTGCAGGCATTTGAGTGTATTCTCAGATTGAAACAGGGCAGGAACAAAGGGCAGCCACTCTTCTTGAGCTCCATAGCTCATATCTTCCCTCCCCTTTGCATTGGGCCTTCATGGCTTGGTATGTGCCTACCTTGGGCCATCATTGAGCCCCCCATTACCCCCTTTTCAGCCCATGTGGAGCAGCAGCAAGTTCAGCACCAACATGGCAGATTGCATCATTTTTTTCCAGGCTGTGAGCACTCATCTACTTCAGCTCCACACTTGGCCATTGCTTCTTGCTCTCTACCTTGATCAAGAGGGCTATAGACTTCATGTTTGATGTCATTCAAGCTTTAAGCATTGGTCTTGATCATTCGGGGCTGATCTCTTCAGATTCGGGACTGTCATAAACTGTCATAACAGGCTGAAAACAGGCCAGCACCATTGGCATTAGCATTTGTTGCTTATACTCCATTCCGGTTGTGCTATTTGATGCCCATATGCGGTCTACATGATGCCTAGTGCCTTGGGAATGTGTGCACATGATTATGCCATGCTTTTGGCCTGAAATATTGGCTGATTTGGGACTGTTATTTATTGTCATATAGTGCTGGAAACAGGGCAGCCACACTTGGCATTGGCATTTGATGCTTATACTCTACTCCGGTTACCTTATTTGATGCCCGTATGCGGTCTACTTCCTACCCGGATGTATTGGGGATGTATGCATTTGGTTTGACCATGATTTTGGCTTGAATTCGGGGCTGAAATCTACTGTTTAGAATAGTAAATCCATGCTGGAATAACAGTGGGCTGAAGGTACTTTACATGCTTTGGCACTTACCTACCGATACCGGATGTATGCTTTGAGCTTTGGCATGATGTCTCTGACATTTGGGGACGGCTTGGAGCATATGTATGAGATTATGGGATGCTTTTGAGCTTCGCATTAGCTCCGTCTTCACTGGCATTTGGACCGACTTGGCATGCTTGTGGACCGCCTATGCCTCATGTCTCTGCTTGACAGTTAGGCTTTTGCATTACATGCTTTGGTTCGTGACATATGCTATTTGGTTCGTGTATGCCATACCGACATTTGGAGCTTGGATTTGGATGTATTTGAGCATTCCCGGCTTACTTGATCACTGATCTTGGTTGCTATTTGGATGTCATTGAGTTGACCGAGAGCTTATTTGGGCTTATGTATTGCTTCATGGTTAATACGACCGGTGCTTCATGTATGTCATGCTCTCTTGGATGCGCTTGATGCATTGACAGGGTCACTTATCACTGGTGCTTTCTCTTGGGTTGTTTGAGCTTCTGAGCTCGCTTTGTACGCCTTTTGTGCCAGTGGGAGCATTTTACATGCTTGCTTGACCTTTGACAGTTGCATGCTATTGGAGCACTTACATGTATTTGGAGCAGTTTATGTCTTGAGCAGCTACATACGCATTGAGACTTTGGGATCATACTCCGATCTTTATGGATATGCATTGATGTACTCTTGGTTCACAGGATGCTTATGAGCTAAGTCTCATATTTGGATCTTTCTTTTTGAGCAGACACCTATTTGTGTCAGGTTTTGACAGTTACAAGAACACTTTGCCTAGAGTGTCTGGGGGTGTGCCTTTCACTGGCAGATGTTATTTTGACATGCTTCGGTGTTGAGCTCATGTTCTTTTCACTGTCATTGGCCTTTCTTATGTCCATTTCATGCCGGCTTTGGACCTAGCATTGTTTGCTTGACATTGGATCCTATTTTGGGACAGTTTGCTCTCTAGACTGCATACCTGCAATTTATTACAGCAAGCAGTTATTGGTGGACTGAGGTGTACTTTTCATGCTGAAATATCCTGATTTGGTGTACCGCACCTAGTACTAAGTGGGCAGCAACTTTTGGCACACTTTGCTCACCCTTTGGACCCCGTTTTGGTCATTTTTGGGCAGTTTCTGCAGCAAAACAGCAAGCAGTTTTGGACTGTTTGGGCATTTCCAGCCTGCATAATGGCGTCATCTTCGCATGATAGTGCCATCTTTAACATTACAAAGTTGGATGGTACCAACTACTCTTACTGGAAGAGTCAAATTTGGCAGGTCTTGGTGTAGAAATCTCAGATTAAGCCACTTCGGTTGAGTGGGGAGCAGCCTGAAACTATGGACAATGACGACTGGCTTGAACTTGATGAGCTATGCAAGTCCACGATTGTATTGTCTCTCACTGAACAGGTACATTATAATGTCTTTGAGGAAGCACAGAGTGCATGGGATCTATAGAATAAGATCAAGAATCTTTATGATAAGAAAAGTCCGGCGAGTCAAATGTACTGGTTGAAGCAGCTTATGGATCTGCGCATGAAGGATAATGCGACTATGTCTGCTCACTTGAGCCAGTTCCATGCTATACTGAAGAACCTGAATTCGCAGGATATCACCTTTGGAGAGGAAGTAACTCCTCTTTTCTTGCTTGGGACTCTGAATGAGTCATGGGATGTTTTCCATACTGCTCTTTGTGCCTCTAGTGCTACTCTAAAATTGGCAGATGTTGAGAGTGCTCTTCTTCAGGAAGAGGTGAGTCGCAAAAACTTGGATGCCTCTCGTGGTAGTCATGCTTTGACAGTTAGAGGCAGGAATGACAGGTATGACCGTGGTAATGGCCGAGGCCGTGACTCGCAGAAGGGTCGGTCTAAATCTCGTGGCAAGTCGCGTAGTAAGTCGCGTGGGCGCAATGCAAATGTCACTTGTCATCATTGTGGGAAAAAGGGCCATATTAGACCACAGTGTCATGAGTTGCGCAATGAGAAGTGCAAGGATAAGGGCAAAGAGAAAGTGCAGGAGAAGTCCTCTGATCGCAGCATAGTACCTGCGAAGTCCAACGTCAAGATTGAGGAAATTAATGTCACGCAGACTGAGGAGTCCGATGGTGGTGATGAGTTTATACTTGCAGCTAGTTCTTTTGATGCTTCACACTTGACTGAGACACCTAGTATGTATGCACAGTGCTGGTTATTGGATTCAGGAGCATCCTTCCATGTGACGCCTTACCGTGAGTGGTTCCACTCTTACCGCACTATATCTGGTTCAGTCAGACTTGGAGACGACAGGTCTCTTGACATTGTGGGCATGGGTGATATTCAGTTGCAGTTTTCCACTGGCAGTTCATTTTTGCTTAGGGATGTACGTCATGTACCTGCGCTTACGCGCAGTCTTATGTCTGCAGGACAGTTGGATGATGCAGGGTTTCATGTCTGTTTTGGGGATTCTGCCTGGAAGATTACCAAAGGCAGACTTGTGCTTGCTAGAGGCGCCAAGGTTGGCAGCCTCTATCCTCTTGTTGTATCTGGGTCTTCTGTAGACCATGTTTTGGCAGTGGGCTCTATCCCACATGTATCACTTTGGCATGCCCGTTTGGGGCATATGTCTTTGAAAGGAATGAAAATGTTATCTGGTTTGCAGTATCTTCCGCCTTTGGACTATGCACGTTTTGACTCGTGTGATCATTGTCTTTATGGTAAGCAGAATAGGTCTACGCATAAGAAATCGGGTAGGCCACGCCTGAGTGAGCCCTTGGCATTGGTGCATTCCGATATTTGTGGGCCTATGCCTTGCATGTCTATGGGTGGTGCGAAGTACTTTGTTACCTTCATTGATGATTTTTCTAGGAAAGTGTGGGCTTATCCCATAAAGCAGAAGTCCGATGTCTTGGCAGTTTTTCAGAGATGGCTTGCTCTTGTTGAGAACCAGACTGGGTATAGGCTGAAATGCCTTAGGACAGATAATGGGGGAGAATATGTCTCGCATGCTTTTGAGCAGTTTTGTGATGACAGGGGTATTAAGCGTCAGTTGACCGCCCCTTACACCCCACCCCAAAATGGTTTGGCTGAGCGCATGAACAGGACTATTCAGGAGCGTGTGCGCTCTATGCTTAGCCATGCAGGCCTACCCTAGAGTTTTTGGGCTGAGGCAGTTAGTACGTCAGTGCATGTCATAAACCGATCGCCTTCTAGTGGATTGGATTTCCAGGTTGCAGAGGAAGTTTGGGCTGGTAAGCCACCCTCTTATGCGCATCTCCGTGTCTTTGGATGTGAGGCATTCTGCCATGTGCCCAAGGACAAGAGGAGTAAATTGGATCCAAAGAGCATTAAATGCATATTCCTTGGCTATGGTGAGTCAGGAGAGATGGGCTATCGCCTATGGGATCCGCAGGCGCGGAAAATAGTACGCAGCCATGATGTCGTCTTCCATGAAGACAAGATGCACAGGCAGCCTGAGAAGGTGGTTGAGATCCGCAAAGTGATCTTTCAGGAGGAGCCTAAAGCTACAGCACAGCCAGTAGTACAGCCTGCAACAGTTTCTCCACAGGGCCAGGATGTTGGACAGGCAGTTAGACAGGCAACAGAGCCTGCGGTGAGACGGTCTGCTAGAGATAGACGTCCACCTGACAGATTTCAGCCCTCTATGCATTATGTTTTGGTTATAGATGCAGGAGAGCCTTTCACTTATGATGAGGCTATGCGCAGGGGTGACAGTCACTCCTGGGAGAGGGCTATGCAGTCTGAGATAGACTCCCTGCATAAGAATGAGACTTGGGATTTGGTTGCCTTGCCTAAGGGCAAGAAGGCTTTGCCATGCAAGTGGGTGTACAAGCTAAAAAGTACCCCTGGACACCCCAAGCCGGCATACAAGGCTAGATTGGTAGCAAAGGGTTTTAAGCAGGAACATGGTGTGGACTTTGATGAGGTCTTCTCTCCTGTGGTTAAGATGACCACCCTGCGCTTAGTCTTGGCTTTGGTTGCACAGCTTGACTTAGATCTATATCAGATGGATGTCAAGACGGCTTTTCTACATGGGGACTTGCATGATGAGATCTATATGGATCAGCCTAAGGGCTTTGCAAAACCTGGCAGGGAGCACCTAGTGTGCAAGTTGAAGAAGAGCTTGTATGGCTTGAAGCAGGCACCTAGGGAATGGTATCATAAGTTTGATGCCTTTATGCAGTCACAGGGCTACAGCAGGAGTGCTATGGATCCGTGTCTTTACACGAAGAAAGCCCGTGATGGCAGTTTGCTTATCTTGGTACTCTATGTTGATGATATGCTGATAGCAGGGAAAGCTCATGATGAGCTAGATGCTCTTAAATCTCAGCTGAAGAAGAGCTTTGAGATGAAGGATTTGGGACAGGCCTCACATATACTTGGGATGCGCATTAAGCGCGATAGGCATCAGGTGCTTTTGTATCTCTCACAGCGGGAGTACATTCATAAAGTCCTTGAGCGCTTCCGCATGCAGGACGTAAAGCCTATTGGCTGTCCATTACCTTCTTATGTGAAGGTATCACAGGCTGATTGTCCGCAGACAGATGAGCAGAGGGCCGAGATGGCCAAGATCCCTTATGCTTCAGCCGTGGGCAGTTTGATGTATGCCATGATAGCCACTCGTCCAGATATTGCGCATGTAGTTGGTGTTGTGGCACGCTATATGGCTACACCTGGCAGCAGACATTGGGATGCCGTGAAGGGTATCATGATGTACCTGAAGGGCACAGCAGATATGTGTATTTGCTATGGCAGCCAGGATACAGGGGTCGTGGGGTACACTGACTCCGATTATGCAGGACATGCAGATAGTAGGAAGTCCACTTCTGGCTATGTATTCACCTATGCTGGAGGGGCTGTCTCTTGGATGTCCAGGGTTCAGAAGTGTACGGCTTTGTCTACCACTGAGGCCGAGTATGTTGCAGCCACTGAGGCTTGCAAGGAGGCCATATGGTTAGGCCGTCTAGTTGCTGACCTTGGGATTGATGCTACACCTACACTGCATTCAGATTCTATGAGTGCCATTCAGTTGGCTAAGAATTCGGTCTTCCATGCGAAGACGAAACACATTGAGATGAGGTATCACTTCATACGTGGTGTCGTGGAGGACAAGTCTGTTGACCTTGTCAAGATCTCCACTGACGAGAATCCTGCAGATCTACTCACGAAGAGCCTCACTACTGAGCGCTTTGCCTTCCTCAGGAGGTTGATGGGCGTTGGATGAGATGTCACCTTTCCTCATCCCTTGTACCTATATACATTTGTACTGTCTTTTCTTTTTTCTTTTCTCTCTCACTAGGGCAGATTTGCCTTTAAGTGGGAGGTTGTTGGGGGTAAAGGCGCCTCCGCCGTGCCACCCCGTGTATTACTACACTGACAGTACCCGCCACTGCACACTGCAGGTGGCGGGCGCCCGTCACGTCACTTTATTCTTTATTCTTTTAGTGACAGTTTGAATAAAGGAAGGCCCGGTCACACATTGTGACTCTTGGAGTTCCCATTTCTTGTCTCTCTCTTTCTTGCTCTTGCTCTCCCGCCATAGCTCGCGTGCAAGCTTCGATCCTTCTCACCTTTCAAGTGATAGAAGAGGGAATATGGAGGAATTTGATAATGGAGAAGTGGGGGATGATGATGGGGATGGATGGGGCCAATTTCTGGCTATCTGTGGGTGCTGTACATGAGTTTACAACAAAGAAAAATGATGTTGAATGAAGAAAAACGAGCTCTTATTTATAGGAGAGGGGAGAGCTAGTACAAAAGGGGAAAGTGGAGTAGCACAAGACAAGTGTCTAGCCACATGTCATGAGATGTGACAAGTGATGGGACACTTGGAAACTTGTGTGACAAGTGTCTTGACACTTGTCTCTTCTCTATGGCCTTCCTTTTTGGGTTGAATACTGTCAAGAATAGAAACAACCAAATTTAGTAAGCACAGTCAGAGTACAGAACTTACTATTTTTAGAATGAAATCTCTATTTTTTAGGACTAGCATTTTTAGGCTAATTCGAGGCTCCTAAATTTTAGGGACCTCCTAAAATTTAGGGATCTCCTAAAATTTAGGGACCCCCCCAATATGGGTGTCATATGAAAGCTTTTTCCGTGTACATCGCAAAAATGGTATCCGAATCTTCATGTGACTTTCCTATGCAAAGAAATGTGCATTTCAAGCTTTCAGTCCACACATGCACATTATACAAGCATTTCATGATCATGCCATCTTGTTGATTGTAACTGTTTGTTCTGGTGGATCTAGCCCACACTTCAAGGCATCAATCCTTTCTGTGTGCGAGTCTAACCCTGATATGCGTGAGTTCTAGTCACAGGCGCCCAATCGGGTCATATAGGTGGAAGTGTGAACTATCTTTTCTCTAACCCACTGCGTGGGTCCACCATAACCTGTGACCACTCATCAGTGGCCAGCTCCAATGCACTTTTCTTTATATCTAATTAGTGCAAAGGAAATAAATTTAATAAATCATTATATAGACAAATTAATGAAAAAGGATACAAATTCTGTTTCTATAGAGTTGTGACAGCCCTCTGGCTTTTATTCAGTTGTCCTCAACTGAAAAGCTTCTTGATATTGCTGTAGAATATTTGGGTAATCCTTCATGAATTTTTCATCTACCCACTGTGCATCTGTTGTGGGTAGATTCTTGAATTTTAGTAAGAATTTTCGTGTCACAAGGCCACTTCTCGTGGTTCGATCCTTGAGAAACAAAATCTTTTCAGGTTCCAAGAGTTGCTCTGTTTCTTCAACTTCTGGGGGATCTTCAGTAATGGGTTCCTTTGGTTCTGGTCCTATGTAAGGTTTTAGCAAACTTACATGAAAAGCATTGTGTATTTTCCAATGAGTAGGAAGCTCAAGTCGATAAGAAACTTCATTTATTTTCTCAATCACTTTGAAGTGTCCAAAGTATCTACTGGAGAGCTTTGGAAAAGATGAATTTTGACCAGAACCTTGTTTGAGCCTGCTTTTATCAAACTTTAGTAAGACATATTGACCTTTTTCAAAAGCCAAAGGTCTTCTTCATTTATCTACTTGCTTCTTTTGTCGCTCTTGGGCAACTTTGATAGTGGCTCGAACTTGATCCATTGCGGTTTTTAAATCTGAAGCAAACTCATCAGCAGCAAAAATCTTATCTTTAGTGCGAATAATTGGAGGAGGAATCACTTTACCCTGTACTATTTCATTTGGAGCTTTCCCTGTGGATGAGTGCACTGTATTGTTGTAAGCAAACTCCAATAATGGAAGATATTTCTCCCATTGTGACTTATGTTCACTAACATAAGCTTTCAACATATCCAAAAGAGTGAGATTCATCACCTCTGTTTGGCCGTCAGTTTGAGGATGAAAAGCTGAGGAGAACTTTAAAGTGGTTCCCAAATTCTCAAATAAAGCACGCCAAAAGTTACTTGTGAATTTGGAGTCTCTATCTGAAATGATCTCAGAAGGCATACCATGTAATCTGAAGATATGTTGAATGAAAAGTCTTGCAACTTGTGCGGATTTCAATGTTTTATGACATGGAATAAAATGTGATTGTTTGCTGAATCTATCAATTATGACCCAAATCATATCATGACCTTGAGGTGTTCTTGGAATACCTGAGATGAAATCCATTGTGATAGATTCCCATGGATCTTTGGGCACTGGAAGAGGTTGCAACAATCCTGGAATCTTCTGCCTATCATATTTGGATTTTTGGCATACCAGACAAGCCTCAATGAAGTTATGTGTATCTTTTCGTAATGTTGGCCAATAAAAGTAGCGCTCAATTGCACTTAGAGTGGCTGCCCTCCCTCTATGCCCTGCATAAGGGGGTTCATGACTTTCTTTAAGCACCTTTTGTCGAACAGGAAGAGTGACACAAAGGCGATTGTTCATGAGAAGGTAACCGTCTTTGATGGAATAATCTGGATGAAAACCTCCTTGCTGTAAATTTGACCAAATTTCTACAAAATCAGTATCTTCATCATAAGTATTCTTCATCGTTTGAAAATCTTCATGATGAGCCACTGTAATAGTTGCAATGCGAGGCACTCTAGAAAGTGCATCAGCAACTACATTTTGTTTCCCTGGAGTGTACATAATTTGAAAATGAAACATAGACAATAAAATTTCCCATCTTGCATGTTTCTCCTGCAAATGCTTTTGAGTCTTGAAATACTTCAAGCTTTGATGATCGGTTTTAATAAGGAATTCATTGCCTAAAAGATAATGTTTCCATATCTTTAAAGCATGAACCACTGCTAAGAGCTCCTTTTCATAAATGTCATACCTTTTCTCCACATCATTTAGACGACGGCTTTCAAAGGCTACGGCATGGCCTTCTTGATTTAGCACTGCACCAATACAATCACCGCAAGCATCTGCTTCCACCACAAATGGTTTTACCAGATCTGGAATGATAAGAACAGGTCCAGAAGTAATAGCTGTTTTCAGCCTTGTGAAGGCTGCCTTCTCTTTTTCCTTCCATTGGAAAGAGATCTTCTTCTTTGTAAGGTCATGAAGTGGAGAAGCCATATGTGCAAAATGCTTGATGAAGCGGTGGTAATAAGAACATAAGCCAAGAAACGATCGCACCTCATGTACATCACGAAGATGAGGCCATCCTTGGATTATCCTGATCTTTTCAGGATCCATCTGAATCCCTTCAGAAGAGATGACATGCCCAAGGTAATTTATTTTATGCATGAAAAATTCACTCTTTTTACCATTTACCAAGAGTTGATTTTGTTGTAGTAATTGTAGAACAATTTCCAAGTGTTGATGATGCTCCTCTTCATTCTTGCTAAAGACAAGAATATCATCAAAGAAAGTACCGACATATTGTCGATGCTCTCTAAAGATGCGCTCCATCATTCGATTAAAGGTGGCTGGTGCATTGGTTAATCCGAAAGGAACCACCAAGAATTCATAAAGACCGTATGAAGTGCGGAAAGCAGTTTTGTGTACATCTTGTGGTATTACCCTAATTTGATGATAACCACTCTTTAGATCAATGCGGCTGAAAACCTTTGAGCCTCCTAGATGATCCAAAATGTCGTCAATTCTGGGAATAGGAAACCGATTCTTCACAGTGATTTTGTTGAGGGCTCGATAATCAATGCACATCCTGAATGTGCCATCTTTCTTTTGAATAAGAAGAACCGGTGAACAAAATGGTGAGCTACTTGGCCTAATTAGCCCACGGTTGAGTAGGTCTTCGACTTGCTTTCTGATTTCTTCTTGTTGAGGACGGCTCACACGGTATGGTGCTATATTAGGAGGAGAACTGCCTGGGATAATATCAATATGATGGTCTTCTGGCCTTTCTGGGGGAAGCTGATAAGGAAGATCTTCCGAAAAATAATCTTTATACTTTTCCAAGAGCTGAAGTTGCTCTTGGTTTTCAGCATTCATATTATCTTTTACATCAGTGACATAAAGCAGAAAACATTGAACACAATCCTTAATTGCTCTAGAGACTTGCATATGGCTTACCATAGGTATGGTGTCTCCAGAAACTCCAGCTTGGATCTCGTACTTCTTGCCTTTGTTGGTGAGTTCTACCTTCTTTTTCTGAGAGAAGATGGTTGAATCTACTCTATGATTCCAGGGCATGCCAAGAATCACATCGCAACCATCAAGGTCTCCGATACAGAAGGTATCTTCGTCACTGTAGCCTTGAATTTGAAACTTGAGCTTGCCAATGTAGGGTATCACAGTCTTCACTGTGTCACCTTCATCAACATTTAAAGCTTGGCAAACTTCTGCTGGAGTGTCCATCTCTTCATTCTTTAATCCAAGCTCTTTAGCTAATTGCAAGGAAATGATATTTTCATTCGCCCCAAGATCTATCAAGAATAGTGCTTGCTTACCTTGCAACTGTCCCCAAGCTTTTAATAATTTGCGCGTCTCTGGAGTGTGAGTTGTGTTTGCAACTACATCACTGATAGCTTTGATTTTCACTGGCGACTTAGGCTTGTTGTCAGAAACCTTGCTTTGTCCCTTGTTTGGACATTGCTTCGCTATGTGGCCTGTTTGTCCACATTTAAAGCACTTCCCTTCTTTCATGAAGCGTTGCTTTTCTTCTTCGGAAAATTGCTTTGCTTGTGGGTATAGATTGGAGAGAAATTGAGGAGCATTAGGAGGTGCATAGGGCTTTATCTTCTTTTGATTTGATGGCTGCTTTTGCCACTGTTTTTGTCCTTCATTTGGGGCTGAATACTCCTCATCATCAGCTACTTTCTTCTTATCATTCTTTTGGAATGATTTGTTGCCATTGTGCTCCATTTCCCATGTCTCAGCATGGTCAATGAGTTCCCTGAGACTAGAACAATGATAATGATTAAGAGCAGTACGAAGTTTAAAATGCAAACCTCCTTGAAACTTCCTAAGCTTTTCCGAACTGCTGATCTTCTTGAAATGTTGGACCTTCAAAAGTAGCTCCCAAAATCTCTTGGTATAGTCACCAAGTGACTCATTTTTCCTTTGCCAAAGCCGATCCCATTCCATTTTTACATCTCTTTTGAAATGAACAGGAAGAAATTGGCTTTGTAATCAGGCGAACAAAGGACCGCCATGATTTTGGGGCAGCATGATCATATTCCAACCCCGTCCACCAAGTATGGGCTAAGTCGGTTAAATGTAAAGCTGCAAACTTAATATTTTCTTTTTCTTTATACTTGTCACGACCATACAAAATTTGAAATTGACGAATAAACTTCAGAAGAAGATCAGGATTTCGGGAACCATCATACATACTGAACTTGATCTTCTTTTCAAGTTGAGATAGTGACTTAGTCTTCTTCTTCTTCTTATGCCTTCGTCCATGCTCGGATCTTGAGGTTGAAGATGATGAAGTGCTTGATGGGGATGAAGATGGAGACGAGGGTGAAGAATGTCGACGCCTTTGACGATGATGAGGTCTCCCACGAGAAGGGTGTGACTCTTCATTACTAGAAGAGGATCCATCAAAATAGGTGCCAGATGACTTTGAAGAAGAGGATGAGCTTCGACACGATCTCTTTCTTTGTCTTGAAGTAGAATGGGACTGCCTCTTAGAAGTAGTTGGACTTCTTGATCGGCTCCTTTCATTGGTATGGCTTTGTCTCCTTGAAGTAGATGGGCTTCTTTCCTTGAATTCTTTGGGATTCTCAACTTTTTCTAGTTTGAGAAGTTGCTCACGAATTTGCTGATTCTCCTCTCTAAGTCTTTGAATGGCTTGAAGAATAGCACTCGATTGATCCATTGAGACTAAAGAAAAAAAATATGCTCAAGCACTCAATGCAAGGGCTGAAAAAAAACAAACTTATAGTTGTAAGCACTACCAGTGTTGGGGTGAGGACCGAGCCAAAGCTCTTATACCACTGTAAACGCCCCGAACAACGTAGTATGCTTAACAATTATGATATTCGCTTGTTTTCGAGATTTAATATAAAAGAGAATGAACACTTAAAGCTGAAAATGAAAATTACTCACAAAATTACAGCCATGAAAATGTAAAAGTAATGGAGACAAGATTGAGGGTTGAAGATGGGCAACCCCCCCCGAAGGAATGTATTTCTGCTCAACCCAAGTCCCTTAGGGAAGAGCTCAGTTACAATCAACCTGAGAGTGAGAAGAAGTAATTCTCACTCTCACAAGATCATGCAAAGATGTACAAACACACATGCATTATCTATTATGCAATGATAATAACTGATTTCTTTACAGTATGAGAGAAGAAAAAGGGGAATTCAGCCTTTCTCCATTGTTGATTAGCAGTACATGGATAGGGCTTGCTTCTTGTAGCTAAAATGGAAGAAAGAGCTCGAGAAGGAGGTGCTGTAATGAATTTATAGGCTTGCTGTCCTGTAAAATAGCAGTGATAGAAGAGGGAATATGGAGGAATTTGATAATGGAGAAGTGGGGGATGATGATGGGGATGGATGGGGCCAATTTCTGGCTATCTGTGGGTGCTGTACATGAGTTTACAGCAAAGAAAAATGATGTTGAATGAAGAAAAACGAGCTCTTATTTATAAGAGAGGGGAGAGCTAGTACAAAAGGGGAAAGTGGAGTAGCACAAGACAAGTGTCCAGCCACATGTCATGAGATGTGACAAGTGGTGGGACACTTGGAAACTTGTGTGACAAGTGTCTTGACACTTGTCTCTTCTTTATGGCCTTCCTTTTTGGGTTGAATACTGTCAAGAATAGAAACAACCAAATTTAGTAAGCACAGTCAGAGTACAGAACTTACTATTTTTAGAATGAAATCCCTATTTTTTAGGACTAATATTTTTAGGCTAATTCGAGGCTCCTAAATTTTAGGGACCTCCTAAAATTTAGGGATCTCCTAAAATTTAGGGACCCCCCCAATATGGGTGTCATATGAAAGCTTTTTCCGTGTACATCGCAAAAATGGTATCCGAATCTTCATGTGACTTTCCTATGCAAAGAAATGTGCATTTCAAGCTTTCAGTCCACACATGCACATTATACAAGCATTTCATGATCATGCCATCTTGTTGATTGTAACTGTTTGTTCTGGTGGATCTAGCCCACACTTCAAGGTATCAATCCTTTCTGTGTGCGAGTCTAACCCTGATATGCGTGAGTTCTAGTCACAGGCGCCCAATCGGGTCATATAGGTGGAAGTGTGAACTATCTTTTCTCTAACCCACCGCGTGGGTCCACCATAACCTGTGACCACTCATCAGTGGCCAGCTCCAATGCACTTTTCTTTATATCTAATTAGTGCAAAGGAAATAAATTTAATAAATCATTATATAGACAAATTAATGAAAAAGGATACAAATTCTGTTTCTATAGAGTTGTGACATATGTGGATGACTTGATTACTACAAATATTAATGATAGTGGGATTGTTGAACTCAAGGACCTTTTGAAGAATAAGTTTGAGATAAAGGATTTAGGTAAGTTAAGGTACTTTCTTGGTATTGAGGTGATTAGATGTGATGATGATATATGGCTATCCCAAAGGTAGTATGGCTTGGATATATTGTCTAAGTATGGTATACATCATGTAAGCCTCTTTTAGTGCCGTTGGAGCAAAATGTGAAGTTGAGTGTTGATGTTGGGGATGAGATAGAAAACCTTAACTATGTTTAGGAGGATAGTAGGAAGTTTGATTTTACATGACTATCACAAGGCCAAACTTCAGTTAGGTTGTAGGCCTTGTCAGTCAGTTTATGCAAATGGCTAGAAAGCGTCATTTGGATGCAATTAGATGCATATTGAGGTATGTGAAATCCACTTTGCATTATAGAATTTTTATGAGATAGATAAGGATATACAAGTGTTTGGATACACAGATGAAGATTGGGCTAGTAGTATGTTTGACAGAAGATTTACCAGTGGATTCATGTTTTCCCTTAGTAGTGTAGCAATTATATGGATTAGCAAAAAGCAACCTACAATCGCTTTAATGAGTACATAGGCTGAGTACAGAGGTGTTGCTATGGTATCATGTGAGGTAGTATGGCTACAAAATTTATTGGGTGATTTGGATGTGTAGGGAGATGATCTAGTTGTCATTCGTTGTGACAACATGAGCAACATACAGCTAGCTAGGAACCCAATGTTCCATGTGGGGATAAAACATATTGAGGTGCATTACCACTTTGTGAGAGAGAAAGTACTTGCAGGAGATATTGACTTAGTATAAGTCAACACACAAGATCAAATAACTGACATTTTCCTAAAGGCATTAGGTGCAAAGAAGCTTCAAAAATTTTGAAGCTTGGAGTTGTAGAGATACAATTGAGCTTGAGGGGGGAGTGTTGAGATGGCAAGCTCAATGCATGTAGACATTGATGATGTACTGCTTGGTTAGATAGGTCCACACATCTACAATTAGCACGTCAGTGGTCATTTTGATCCTCATATGGTCGCTGACTTATCACTTATTATGTTTGGTTTGTTGCACCTGCTTACAACTAGTATAATTATAACATCAGTCAATTAGTATAGTCAGTTATGCATTTTTTGGCTTAGTAGGCCACTTTTCCTTATGTTGTATCTTATCTATACTTTGTGTACATTTTATTGTGTGTAAAAAGAAGAAAAAGAAAAAACCAGTAAGAAAATGTTTTGGCCTCCATCTCTCTTCCTATGTTCTTGAGTGAGCTTCCTCTTATATATATGGTGTGTTTTTAGCACAACAACTCAAGCAAGTCCTCCCACCATGTGATTCATGATATAAAGTCCATCTTAGAATCTATATTTTTAAACAATGCTACCCATAAAGATTACAAAATCAACCATCATGATCAAAAAGTATGGCCCTAGGAAGTTTGCAATGAGGAAAGATACTAATAATAAAAAGTTTAGCTGCTTGTAGGGTAGACAAAATCTTTATACAAGGAATAAAATAAGTCTGTTTATTGAATTTATTCACTATTGTTCAAATCATGTCATGGTGTATGGATGTTGTGGGAATACCAATAATAAAATCTATATACATTTATTTCCATAGTTAATTAGACATAGGTGGAGATATAAGCAATCCATATGATTTTCCAATTGAAGGGTAGGTGTATGGATTCGAATATATTTCAAAGTGTCAAAGGACTTCTGTTAACTAGAGTCCAAACAATAAATAATTTTTTTACACAACAACATAGTTAAAGGCAATGTAATCCATGAAAAATTTCTAATAAATCTTAGGATTAGATAAGTCTTTTATGGTTTGAATTTTCTTAGGACCAATAGTGATACGCTAATAAGAAACTATGTGTTTCAAATATTTAATTTGATTTTGAAAGAATGAGCTTTTATTAGGATTTGCATATAAATGATTTTTATCTAGTAAATCAAACACTGTGAAGATGTCTTGTATGTTTCTATTTTTATTTATTGCAAATCAATATATCATTAAATAAAAAAATCACAAACCTTGATAATTTGAAAAAATTACATTTATCATCTGGGTAAATGTAGCTAGTATATTAATGAGACCAAAGGGCATAACAATAAATTCATAGAGTGACCAAACTACGTCCTACATGGGATCTTAGATACATCAGATGAATCCATATGAATTTGATGATATATTAGCACATTCAATATATTTTATTTTTCTTTTCAACCAATAAGGCAGATTCACCAAAAGAAGAAGAACTAGGATGAATCAAACCTTTATTTAATAGTTCAATTACTTGTCTTTGGATTTCTTTTTTGTTACAAACAACTATGCCTATATGGAGCTCTATGCAGTGGAGAAATCCTAGGAAAAAGTTGGAAAAAGTTCAAATTTGTGATCTAAATCTCTTTGAGATGGTGGCAATTCAGTGGTAAAATAATGTTTATATGAATCTAAAAACTTTCATTGTGTAGATGTGAATACAAAAGATTTTAGAGTTTCTACTTTAGTCATAAAAATCATGCATATCTTTTGTTGCTTTTTAAGTACTCTTTTAGATTGAATGTGACTAATCATTGGAAATAATTCAATCTCAAGGTCAGTAGTCAAATAAATTGTTTGTCCTTGGAATTCAAAAGTTATAGTGTGAGTATGATGATTGATGGTAAGATTAAATTGATGTCTGAAAGTCATACAAAGTATGATATCTGATGATTGAAGAGATGCAACTAGAAAGATATATTTTTCTTTATATGGACCCATATAAATTTCTAACCCTTTGATTTTTTGTATTCCATAATATCTAATGCCTTAAAATGTAGATTTAACCTTGTAGGATTAGTTTCTACTTGTAACCTCCTAACCCATTTTTTTAAATGAGATCATGACATGTAAAAAAATAGTTGTAGTAAGTTTTTCCTGATTTGATGCATCTTGTTTCAATGTATCCATAGTTCAATTTGGAGTGTATTCAGGTACCTCCTTGATGTTATATAACTAAGTAGTGTTCTGATTGTTATTCGGTGGAAGTTGAACTCAACATTTCGATAAAAAATATCTAGGTTTTTTGCAATGATGACAAGTAAACTTAGGCCTTTTATTTTGAGAATTAAGATTTGTGGTTGGAGATTTTACATTGTTGTTTACATACCTTTGTATGTTCTCACTTTTTAGTTGGAAATTGGAGGATCTATTGGGTGGAGAAAAATTAGGATGAGAAGCATAAAAGGTCTCTTTTGGTTACTGTTATTGTTGACAGATAAGGAGGGATGAGATTGTTGATCATGAAGAATCTGAATGATGGATTGAAATTCCCTTTTAGTATCATGGACATAAGAAATAGCATTGTGAAGTGAAGTGGGATTAAGAGAATTTAGTTTAGCTTGGATAATGGCCATCTTCATATTTGCATTGGAATGTACTCTCAAGAACTTTTTGAAGCATGCATAATCACGAAAGTCTTTGGCAAAATTTGTTAGTGTAAGTAGACAAGTTATCACCTTCTTGCTAAGATAAATTAGATCAAATTTACCTTGCTTGATGATGAAATCGAGGTGGATGGAAGGTTCTTTAACTTTTTCCTGAAATTGGTTCCATGTCTTCAATCGACTTGTGCTATAGCAAAGAGCATTCTACTAAAGCAACACTTTATTTGTCAAGTAATTGGTTGCACACTTGATTTTATCCTTCTTAAGAAAAGCTTCGTTGTCAAAATAATCATCGAACTAGCTTAGCCATGGCAAAACATTTTTTCCATACTTTTTTCCATCAAATTTTAAAAAGTGAAAATATTTAAAGCTTATTTTCTAGTCCTTCTTGGTTTGTTAAACATACAAAACACCTTTTAAACTTTAAGAAATATGATTGAATTTGTCTTGAACAATTGAATTTTGTTGCTATTCATGGTCTTGAAGCACACTCGTAACTTCATTCAAATTATGTTGAAGAAGTTGGATTTGTCCTTTCTCATAGAATTAAACTTCTTGTGTGTGAACATGATCTTGAGTTCTAAATATAGTTTGCAAATTTCTTGCATAGGAATAGGGGCTTTTTGGCACTTTTGGATCAAAAAAGAGCTATGTAGAAATAGAGGCTTCTGGCATTGGACAATACACTTTCATTTTCCCTCACAGGAATGACCTATATATAGGCTATGAGAGAGGGGATGTGGAAAGAGCTTAAGAGTGATTCATCCCCCCTTCCCCCTCCCAAAAAAAAACTTAGTAATATTAAATATTTAAGCTTTAAAGTTTAAAGGTTTATAGTGTGGAGGAAAAAAACAACATAGTCTTGTTAAAAGAATAGTGTAGCAATGTGTAGGATGCCATCACAATGGTGAGGTAGATGAAATTAAAGATGGTGGTGTTGGAATCATCTTAACATGTTGATCATGACTATATACTCTATCTCAAGCCTCTTTAACTTGGTATCAAGACCCCCATAGATAGGATAAAAATACTAGTGAAGTGGTTTGAAGAAACACTTGATTTTGGACAATAATGGAAGAGGAGTACTTTTCAAGAAGTCATTGCCTCCAAAGGTTGGGAATGGTACTAATTAAGATTGATAAAGAACCTTTAACCCAAAGTGAATGAAATCGGGCCACTTGAGGAGATTAAAAAATGAGCTTTATAAGCTTTAATAACACTAAATCTTTAAGCTTTAAAGTTTAAACACTTAAATGGTTTATAGATTGGAGAAAAAAAAAAGGTGCAATCTTGTTAGAAAAATGGGAGAGTAATGATGTAGGTTGCCATCATGATGGTGAGGTAGACAAAATTAAAGATGGTGGTTTTGGAGTTATCTTTACATGTTGATCATGATTATATACTTTGCTTAAGGCCTCTTTCTCTTGGTATCAAAACCACTATAGATTGGATAAAACCATTAGTGAAGTGGCTTGAAGAAACACCTAGTTTTGGACAATAAAGAAATAGAAGAAGTACCTTTTCAAGAAGTCATTGTCTCCCAAGGTTGGGAATGGTACTATCAAGATTAATAAAGAACCTTTAGCCCAAAATCCTCAGTGCGAAGCATTCAACCAATGGATATTGGATCGAACCTTTATAATGATATGATATAACCATGCAAGTGGGTATATGCCTTCTCTTCGATATTGAGGCATCCACTAATCACTATGCTTTGATACTAATGTTGCTAGCCTTCATCATATAATAGACAAAAATTGAAAGAAAATAGAAGATGAACTTAATTGCAAGAGAGAATAGAAATCCACAAAGCTTGCACGACACAAGATTAGGTACAATCTCCCCCCATGCATGGGTGAGCACATCTCCCATGTATGTATTTATAAATTGTATTAGGCTTTTGTACTCAAAATACATTGAAGGCATCTTTTACATTCTTTCTTTTCCTTTTCTTACACAACTTGTTTTTGGAAAAATAAATCTAATACAGCCTACTCTAAATAGCTTTACTAAACACATTTAAAATAAATCAATTTATGCATATGTGCATGCAAAGTCCTTGTGCTTATGAGAGCCTACGAAAAATATAATATTTTCATGCTGTGTAGCATTCGATTTTCAATAATATTTCCGTGATATGAAGCATATAATTTCCATGCATTAAAATGCACATCCCAAGATATTTTGAATAACTACGACTAATGGTTTGCTCACTTCAATTCAAAACATATAAGTATGTTTTTGTTTATCTACTTGGCGTAATGCAACTAGTACCACACATGTGCCCTCGTGTGACAAGTCACAGATCATGCATCAAATAAAAAAATCCAAAATAGATAACATAAAGTCAAAATATTTCCATAGTGAATTTTGGTAAAATACTATGATTATCATAATTCTATAACATAGATACCCAAGTATTCATCACTTCATCAAGCTGAAGGAAAAATTGATCTAGTGTCAAAGATAAGCATAACTTCAAACTACAGTAAAGTAAAATTAGTATAAGTATGTGTCACAATATTGATCAAAGTGCATTTAAATACTGATATGCAATAGTATTATTCAAAGTAATTATTTGTGTATATGAGCACACACATGTGTGTTTGTATATGCATGTGCATGTTAACACATATATGCATGCATGCACACCATATCCTGAGAGAACACCTAGATTTGGGGAATACAACCTACTAAGAGAAATCATCGATAATATTATACAAAAAAAAAGATCTAAAGTGCTTAAAGACACTTAATAAATGGCTAGGCCTTTAGAGATGTAAGCTAAATGTAGAGGTTTCGTGAGAATTCATAAGTGGATAGAAAATAAAATTGTATGTTATGGATGTTCTCTTAATTTGGAGTCTATGTGCTCTTTTTATTTGTCTCAAAAGGTTTCGGTCCCCTCTACGACTGGGTTATGTTGATAGCATGATTATTTAACCCATGTATCATTGCTAAAGAAATCACAGCTTGTATTTAAGGAGTGTTTTTATGAGAGATATTTGTGTCCTAAGGATAGGTAGGAATAAGGATCCATTATGTGTGGTATTTGTAGTGTTTGTAAGAATTTAATAATTATTGTATAGAGCTATGTAACTTTGATTCTATACATATATAAGATAATAAACTTCCAACACATTACATTAAAGGAATCTAAAACAAACTTAGTAGAGCTTTTCAATGATAGAAATAATCATTGTTTATAATTATACATTAACCCTTTGGCAAATGTGTTGTAACAAGCGGGATACACACCGACTAGGGTTTAGACACCTCGTCACACTGACCAGGGTATATAAGGTGTAAGAGCCCCAGATTAGGGCAACCAGTTATTATCAAGATCATACTCTTCACCTTCATCTCCAGCTTCCATGGCTTCCTCCTTCCTTCTCTCCTCTTTTCTCTCTTTCTCTCTCTTCTTCTAGTCTTCTTCCTTTTTCTTCTTGCTCTCTTTCTCTCTCTTCAGCTCTTCTTCTCTCTCCTCTCAGCTTCTTTCATTACAAGTGGTATCAAAGCTTTAGGCTTTGGACCTTTTCTTCTTTCCCCTTTCTTCCTTTTCAAATCCCAAAAACCCTAGTTACTTAGCTTACAGGTACAAGTACAACAAGAAGAACTATAGTTAACTTCGGCTTTTTGGAGCAAGTAGGAGCTATGGTTGGAGACTTAGACATATCTGGAGGTAAAATGGTTAAAATAGCAAGTTATCTCTTCGTTTTATGCAAATTTTAAGGGTCACAGGCCAATTTTAGAGTCCTAGGAGTTGGAAGAGGGCAAAACCTCAATTACTTTTGCTCCAGCCCCTTTCCCTCTCCTCCTATGCAAGCTGCCATAGCCACATAGCGGAGAAGAACTCTTCTTTTCCCCTGGAGCAGCCATGGGAGTCCCCATCTGAAGTTCCACGAGCCTTCCCTACTCGCCCCTGACCAAGGGCAACACCCTTTGTGGAGGGGCATAGCCAGGAAGAGAGCCCAGGGAACAGCCCGCAAATTGTGGTGCATTTTGCACTGCTGTTCCCTGCTCTGCCTGCCCTTCCCCAACTCAAACCTCCTCCATCCTGGCCTTCCACATGGCATTAACAGTTCTCCCCTACTCCTCTTGACAAAGTTTGGGCCTTCTTATCCAACATTTGAACCCCCTCCTCCAGCAAGGTTCAGTTTGCTATTGTATCCTACCATGAACACCCATTGAAGCTCCACCCCAGCCCCCAGTTCAGGAAACTCAGCCTTCACGCAAACCTTCAACCCCTTTTGCTTTTCCTTAACCGGATTGAAGACATGGAGCTCATCATGCAGAGATTTCATGGGCAGCCTTGAAAGCTTCACTTGCAGCTTTCCCTCTCTAAAGCTCAAGCTTGAGAACAAGCACGAGAGCCATCATCATCATCATCTAGAGCATTCGAATGCTAAGCCTTCCTCCATGGAAATGCCCCGACCAACCCGACTTGATCGATGGAGCAATCGGGCATCTTGATAGTCATGCTTCAACGATCTTCCCTAGCATTAAAGAGGTATGCCAATTTGATCTTAATCTCTCAATTTAGCCACTTGCTGAGCTTAATCCATTTTTGGAGAGATTCAAGATTGCATAGGTTTAATAGTTCAATCCTCTTCGTGTGTATGCATCATACCTCTCCTTGAAATTTATTGTAATGGCTGACATTAACCCCAATTGTCTTGTGATCTTGGATGAGCCCAAAATGAATAATAGCCATTGTAAATTGGGTAAGTAGTAGCCAATGAGTCACTAGATTGCCAAGATAACTCCTACCCCAACCTTGTCATTCCTTGCATCTCATGAAAATGCCAAATGTCTTCTTTCCAATGCATCTCATGCTGATTGCTTAATAAAAATGTCTGTTATGTATACTCCGGCTGAGGAAAAATGTCGATGCCAAGCAAGATGATAAGACAAAAGAAAGAAGACCCTCCCTTACCACTTAAGACCTTGAAGGGGTGCACAACCCAGTTGGAGGGGAATTTTGCCCACCTCCTGATGATCCGGAGCTCGATACTTGTATGCAGATGCAGGTACTTCCCATGAGCTCCACTCCCCGTGATCCAATCATCCCTCTTGGATACCCCACAATGCTAATGGCACCCATGTATGATGCTTGAAGTGTATACAGTCAAAAGGAATGTATGGCAATGAATGTACTTATGCATTGATTGCAGAGCAGATGGGTATGCAATGATGCTTGGGATCATCCTCAGTATGTTCAGTATGCTATTGATGTTGCTAATTAGGCCCCTTGGACTATGCCCTATCCATGTAAGGCTTTGGCAAAATAAGGGACATGCAGTGTTTGGTCATAGTCCTGTAGGACATCCAAAAAGATCATATTGCAAAAATTTGTGTTTTGAATCTAGTGAAACGTGAGAAGGATCGAAGCTTGCTTGGAAGTGAGCTATGGCGGAGAGCAAGAACAAGAAGAGAGAGAGACACAAATGGAAACTCCAACAATCACAATGTGTGATCGGGCCTTCCTTTATTCAAATTGTCACTAAAAGAATAAAGAATAAAGTGATGGTGACGGGCTCTCGCCATCTGTAGTGTGCAGTGGTGGGTACTGTCAGTGTAGTAATACACGGGCGGCTAGGTAGAGGCGCCTTTACCCCCAACAACCTCCTACTTAAAGGTGAATTTACCCTAGTGAGGAGTGAAAAGAAAAAGAAAAGACAGTACAATGTACACATGTACAATAGGATGAGGAAAAACGTCATCTCATCCAACACCCATCAATCTCTTGAGGAAGGCAAAGCGCTCAGTAGTGAGGCTTTTCGTGAGCAGATCTGCAGGATTTTCGTCAGTGGAGTTCTTGACAAGGTCAACAAGCTTACCCTCCATGACCCCACGTATGAAGTGATACCTCACCCCAATATGTTTCGTCTTCGCATGGAAGACCGGATTCTTGGCTAGTTGAATAGCACTCATAGAATCCGAATACAACGTAGGTATAGTATCAATCCCAAGGTCATGAACCAAACGGCCCAACCATATGGCCTCCTTGCAAGCCTCAGTAGCCGCAATATACTCAACCTGAGTGGTAGAGAGAGCCGTACACTTCTGAACCCTAGACATCCAAGAAACAACACCTCTAGCATAGGTAAAGACATAGCCCTGCATAAATCGAGTTATAGAAGATCAAACCAATTCCCAAAGCATCTCAAAACATTGGGCAAACATCCCCAAAGTATCTGGGCATCAAACACCAAGCTCGGGAGCATCACATAAGCTAAGAGCATGACATTTTCTTGCTGTAAATCAACTCAGATCTGTTGTAGAAAATTCTGTGATCATAATTTGGCAGATTTGACATCATCATCACATCTGGAGCGTGCTAAAACCCCAAGTTAGACTCTTATCTTGCCTAAATCGGGTTCCGAATGTCGGAGATATGAGAAAAAATGGGATTTTTGAGTCATATTTTGAAACAAACGCAAAAAAAAACGTGAGTTGACTGTGGGGCCTGCTGTTTATACTGAGGATAAGGGGGCAAATGGGGGCATACAAGGTGCCCAATGAAGCCAAGGAACACCTGCAAAGAGCCTATGAGGGTCAGGGAGAGGTGGGATATGAAATCTTACCTTGGGGGGAAGAAGCCATGGCTGGCATTGAAGCTCCAAGCTCTAGGTTTTCAATCCGAGCTGAAGTAATGTTGGGCCAAGCTCCATGATTAAGCTCTAATCCAAAGCTCTGATACCAGTTGAAAAGGTGAGAAGGATTGAAGCTTGCTTGGAAGTGAGCTATGGCGGAGACCAAGAGCAAGAAGAGAGAGAGACACAAATGGGAACTCCAACAGTCACAATGTGTGTCCGGGCCTTTCTTTATTCAAACTTTCACTAAAAGAATAAAGAATAAAGTGACGGTGATGGGCGCCCGCCACCTGCATTGTGCAGTGGTGGGTACTGTTAGTGTAGTAATACAGGGCGGCTAGGCAAAAGCGCCTTTACCCCCAACATCTGTAAGTGAATCCTATATCTCACCTCTAAGAGAGATTTGTCCCCTCCGGTTTGAATAAAAAACCTCCCCAATCGGAGCTACGGTTTGAAAGTTATGTCCAGTTTTGTGCACTAGGGTGATTGTGGACAAGGTGTAGACCACACTCCAGGACATGCATAGTAAATCTATTACAAAAAATTCTGATCATTTTCTATCACGAAGGTTAATAGCTCATCTCAAAGAGGACTTTGTCCCCTACTACTTGAGCCAAAAACCTCATGAATCGAAGTTTCCTACAAAGAGTATGCCTCTTTTACTGATAGCAGGTCCTGTGGATTGCATCTAGATAGCTGGCCAGAAAGGCAAAAGCAAGGCCCAAGAGGAACTCTAGAGGGAGATTAGAGACTCCCGAACCTCCATGAATGAGGAACCAAGCTCGACACAAGATTACCATGGTGACATACAGGAGGAAATACCTGAAACAGATCCGTACACCCTTCTCAATCACACCTTTTGTCAGCATGAGCTTCGTCATATGGAACGACATAATGATATGGTCACCAATCACTGCCAAATTAGGTCCAAGTTTAATGAAGCGATGATCGAGCACATGGCTCTCTCAAACTCAAAGACTCAATAGACCTTAGAGCAGTTCACTATTCTTGTTGCTCAATTAGTGACCGCTTCATCCCAAGAGAAGGCCAATGACTCTAGGCATGAGTCTAGATGTCCTCCACCTCAGGAACCGTTGCATGGTCCACATGGCATACTTGGTGCTAAGGGAATTTCTCCTTCTACCTATGAGGTTGGTGAACCCTCTCATTCGCATGATGAGCCCCTGTTGAATTTCCCCGTTCACCATGCAGTCACACAATTGGGAAAAATTGCTATGGACTTCTCTCAGCTCTACATGGAGTTTATGATGCATGGGCAGCCTATCAACCTAGAGGGAGTTCAAGATCATGCTGATTTTTAGCTCATTATAGCAAAGCAATTCAAAAGGGAGTTTAAGAAATGCTCACAAATCTTTGTCTTGCAATTGAATAAGGACAACTCCGATTAGCCCTTTGCAATATCTAATGATTCATCCTTGTAGGCCGCCTTAAGGAATACAATGATCTATTTCAGATGCCTACAACCCTCCCTCCTAAGAGACAAGTGGATCACCCACTTGACTTAGAACCCTATTCCAAGCTAGTAAACAAACCCCCTTACAGACTCTCCAAGTGTGAGCGTGAAGAGGTTGCAAAGAAAGTCAAGGGTTATTAGAGATGGGTTTCATTGAACCGAGTTCTTCCCCCTATGGATCCCCTGTTTTGTTAGTAAAAAAGAAAGATGGCTTCTTTTGGCATGTGCATTGACTATAGAGATTTGAACAAAATTACAATGAAGAACCGCTACCCCATTCCATGGATTGACGACTTGCTGGATGAGTTGAAAGGGGCATGCTTTTTTACTAATATTGACTTGCACTCTGGCTACCATCAGATTCGTATGAGGGAGGGAGATGAGATCAAAGTGGCCTTTCGGACTGATCATGGGCTTTATCATTTTCTTGTGATGCCTTTTGGGTTGACCAACGCCCCTGCCACATTTCAGAGCCTCATGAACAAAGTCCTACAACCCTTTGTGTTCAAGTTTGTGCTTGTTTTCTTTGATGACATCCTCATTTACAGCAAGTCGTCCAAGGAGTGTTGAGAAACACGGATCTAGAACTATGCTAGCTATGGCAGACGAAGGTTATACACATAAACCATGACTGAGATAAATAATTGTAACTCAAGTGAATTAGTTTCCAAGATAGATTAACTTGGACTCATAAACACAATCTTGAGTGCCACAAAATGATGATATCTTTCATTGAAAATAGAGCCAAGTACATGCTTATATAGCTTTTTGGATAGTACCACTTTTCCTCTCAGTGTTTATGGGATTTAGGACCTCTCTTTCTAGGGCATACATCTTTGTCTATCTTTTATACAAAGCCTCTTATGGGCAGCCTTTTCTAGGCATACATCCAACCTCTACGGGTGTACATGCAAGCATCATTTGCTATTTTCAACATCCCCCCTCAAATGATGAGTCTCTACCCTTGCTGGCTTTTGCCCCCCTGCATGTAAACATGGCCTGGGAGACTAGCTCTTTGGCAGCCTAGTCAAGTTAAGGCTTGAAACTTTACAACTTGGTAGGGTTTCTACAAAATCCACTTCGGGAAACAAGATCCACTAAGGGAGATCCATTATGGAAAATTCTTTGTTTGTTAGCACTGGAAATTTCTTTATCTTCTTCTTGCTTCTTTGGCAACCTCTTGGTTTTCATGCCCTTGTCCCTTTCGTTGATGCATGGTACGTGCCTTGACTTGATAGATTCTCCTTGGATAACTCTTGACTAGCATGACTTGGTAGCTCATTACATTTTCCTTGGATACATAGGATTTGCAACTTGGGTTGAATTTCATGATTTTCTTTTAAGAGTTTCAATCATGGATTTCATGGAGAGGTCTTACCATGAGCTTGCAATTGCTCGGGCAGTGTCTAACTCCTTACAATGAGATTGAGGTTTTTCAAGGATTTAATCAATTTTGTATACAAACAATAGCTTGTTACAAGGATATGAATCACTATTAAGCTCAAAATCAATTACCTCAACTTATGAAGAAGAGGATAATGTGAATGAGGTCAAAGCTGAACTAGTAGGTCTGAATATGGCTTTATTATAAAGGAGTTTAAGCCTTAATAATTTAACTCACAATAATAAAAAATAAACAAAGATTCCAGAGTTGATTGCGCCGATGATTCACTGTATCCAATCTGGGAGCTCCTTTGAACTGCAATGTTTCTACCTTTGCCCAAGTTAGTGGGCAACATCCTGGCCGTCATCCTATGTCACATCGAGGCCTTCCTAAGAATAGTGTTCATGCTGGCTGTGGCTTAGGTTGAAGGTGTGGGTGATGGCCTTCCTTTAGAGCTTGGGTGACATCCACAATGGATGCGGGGCTTCTTCCATAACCTGGCTCGTCTATGCCCTTGTACTCATGAGGAGGCATGACGCCACTGCTCCATTGGCAGTCCAGCTCGTCGGCTTGGGCATCCTGGTGCTATTGCTTGCAAGCTCACTAGTAGCTTTCCTAGTCCTCATGCATTTGCACCACAACGTCTTGAGCGAGTTCATAGGCTGCAACGTTGCTTTGCTCTCCTTTTGCTCGATGGAGGAGATGACCTTAGATCACATGGACCTCTGCTCCCTCTCCATTGCTAGTGCCGCCCTTCACTGCCTTGCCTCCCTCGACAGCCTCTGGGGTCCCCTCTTCAACAGATATTTCTTGCAATTTTCCAGTGAGGGTCATGGATGGTATAGTGCCGAAGGGCGTGTGCAATCCTTATCTACTTTAGTGGAGAGGATCCTTCCTTTCCACAGAGGCCCTCATTTACACTTCTGCTCCCTGACAGTAGTAGTCGTTCACAGTAGTGACTTAAGCTTGAGTTTCAAGCTGACCTTTTACACAAAAACAGGGTCCATCTCAAGACATCTGTTATCATCCTTCAGTCCTTCAAGTAGTTCACCAAGCTTAGTATAGCAAGCTACTATGTTGCTATAGACCTACCGTATGACCGGATCTAGAAGTATACTCTGAATTTTTGGATCTTGCATTGCTTTCACCTATCTCTCCTTTAGTTCCTCTTTGCTTACTGCCCCTCTATTGGCAGCATCAATTTGAGCAAAGCATCTTCTAACACCCTCTAGCAGTTGAAAATAGGTTCCCAACTTGGCCTTCAATTCCTCTCAATAGAGAGCTTCTCTCTCTTTCTCTTATACCACCAAGCTGATTCTACTCCTTCTAAGCTAAACCGCTATCATTACTGTGAGGACCAAAAATGAGGTAGTAGAAGTAGAAGAGAGAATGGGTGTGGCTAGACATAGCTCCCCATGGCTCTAATACCATGTTGAGAAATACGGATCTAGAACTATGCTAGCTATGGTGGACGAAGGTTATACACACAAACCATGACTGAGATAAAGAATTGTAACTCAAGTGAATTAGGTTCCAAGATAGATTAACTTGGACTCATAAACACAATCTTGAGTGTCACAAAATCATGATACCTTTCATTGAAAATAGATCCAAGTACATGATTATATAGCTTTTTGGATAGTACCACTTTTCCTCTCAGTGCTTATGGGATTTAGGACCTCTCTTTCTAGGGCATAAATCTTTGTCTATCTCTTATACAAAGCCTCTTATGGGTAGCCTTTTCTAGGCATACATCCAGCCTCTACGGGCGTACATGCAAGCATCATTTGCTATTTTCAACAAGGAGTACTTGACACATGTAAGAAGAGTGTTTGACATATTGAGAGAGCATGAACTCTTTGCTAAGGAGAGAAAATGCACCTTCATGTAGACATCCGTGGAGTACTTGGGACACATTGTGAGCAAAAATGGCATACAAGCTGACCTGAAGAAGGTGAAATGTGTTAGAGATTGGCCCACTCCTTCCCTCAACACTTCCTTGTGTGGCTTCCTTGGTCTCTCTTCATTCTATAGATGCTTCATTAAGCACTATGCCACCATTGTAGCACCTTTGACTAATCGCTTAAAAAAAGAGTCATTCTTTTGGGATGCCACTGCTGATCATAGCATCAAACAGTTAAAGGACATGCTCACTTCAACCCCTATCCTTGTTTGCTCTGACTTCTCTAAGCTGTTTACCATTCATTGTGATGCCAGTGGCCGGGGTATTGTTGCAGTATTATTGCAAATGCATGGTGTGATTGCATTTTGGAGCTGCAAACTTGATAAGAAGGAAATGCAAATGAATGTATATGACCAGGAGATGTTGGCCATCCTCCATGCCATTAAGAAATGGCACCACTATTTGTATGGCAGCCGCTTCCAAGTGAAAAGCGACCATCGAGTCCTTCAGTAATTCTTGACTCAGTCCACTTTGACTCCTAAGCAAAGGTGATGGGTGGAAACCTTACAAAACTATGACTTTGACATTTCGCACACTCTTGGCAAGGATAATATTGTGGCTAATTCACTTTCTCGAATGTGGGCATGCACAATATCCTTTATCTCTGAATTGCACATTGATTGGGTTGAAGAGTTTTAAGAGGCTTACTTTTTAGATGATCACTTCAGACACATATTTCAGAAATTACAGCATGGGGTAATGACTGAAAACTCCCAATATTAGCTCAAGCATGGCCTTATTTGGTCCCATGGTAAGATTGTCATCCCCCACACCTCCCCCTTCACGTAGAAGATCATGGAAGAGATGTATTCTTGCCCCACTGCTGGTCACTTGGGTGTTTTCAAAACATATGATAGGATTGCCAAGAGCTTTCATTGGAAAGGCTTATGGAGGGATGTCAAGGACTTTGTGACCAAATGTGTTCCATGCCAACAGAACAAGGATAGTACACTCAGGCCCGCTGGCCTCTTGTAGCCTCTCCCTATCCCAGAAGGAAAATGGACTCATATCACGATGGACTTTATCACTGGCCTTCCTGCGATCAAGAAAGGGTAGAATAGTATCTATGTGGTAGTCGATCACCTCATCAAAGCTGTCCACTTTATCCCCACTAAGACCCAATAGACTGCCTCTCAGGTGGCCACTCAGTTTATGGAAAATGTATTCAAGTTGCATGGCTTGCCACAAGTCATAGTACATGATTGCGATGCAAAGTTTATGAGCAACTTCTGGCAGACAGTTTTCACCTCCATGGGGACCAAGCTTGCTCCATCCATTGCATACCACCCTTAGACTGATGGCTAGACTGAAAGAGTAAACAAATGGCTTGAGACATATTTGAGGCACTTTTGCCATGATGTACAATACAATTGGGATACACGGCTCCACTTGGCTGAGTTTGCATATAATAACTCCACACACTCTAGTATTGGAGTTTCCCCTTTTGAGGCCTTATATGGGTATAAGGTTCCCCTCCCCACAGTATTATTTAATGATAAGATCAATCCTCAGAGTCAGGCTGAATTGGATCGCATGCAAGCTTTACTTCAGCAATGTAAACTAAATCTTCAAAAGGCCCAAACACACATGAAACTCTATATGCTGATGAGAAAAGAAGGCATTTGGAATTCCAAGATGGGGAATTGGTCCTGTTGAAAGTGCCTAAGTCCTACTACTCGACTCTCAAAGAGGGAAGTAGTAACAAGCTGGCCCACCGCTTCTATAGCCCATACCGGATCCTAAAGAGAGTTGGTGACTTTGCCTACTGATTAGAACTCCCCCCTACCACCAAAATCCACGATGTGCTTCATGTCAGCTAGTTGAAACCCTTTGTAGGCTCCTTAATGGACTATGTGAAAGACTTCCCCCCATAGATGAAGAAGGCACCACTCAGTATATCCCTGAAGCAATCATTGGGCAGCGAGATAAGCACTTATGGTCTCGATCCATTAAAGAATACCTCATCAAATGGCAAGTCCTACCCTTGGAAGAAGCCTCTTGGCACCCAGCAACCATTATCAATGAATTCCCCTACCTCCATGAGGCCCAACGGCTGGGTGACTAGGCGGTCATGCCCTGTTTGACCACCCTCTACCTGCAGACTACACATTGTTTTAGAATAGTTTTGTACTTATTAAAATCTCAGGCATGTGCATCCTACATAAGTTGAAAGTACTCGTCATAAGCTCCATTTTGACATGTGGTACGCCCTATTTGGAGTAGCCTATCAAAAGTTATAACCTGTTTACTTCAGCAGGCCAGTCCTGGAGAGCATGTTGTCCCTAGTCTCTACCCACCCAATTTTCATTGTCAGAGGGGTTAGAGTAGTACTCTACAACCCTCCCTTAGCCCACCCATCACTCCCCTCTACTTCTCCTTGTTCTTGAGGGCAAAAACCTTCAGGGTGGGGATGGATTGTAATAAGCGGGATACACACCGACTAGGGTTTTGACACCTAGTCACACTAACCGAGGTATATAAGGTGTAAGAGCCCCAGATTAGGGCAACTAGTTATTATCAAGATCATACTCTTCACCTTTATCTCCAGCTTCCATGGCTTCCCCCTAAAAAAAAATGACAATGCTCTTGTGAACGCTTATGCAACCTTGTTTTCTACAAAGTCAAGCTACTAATTTCTCCATCTTAGTCCCTGCAACATAGTTGAGGGGCTTGTAACTTCTAGTGAGTAATAAGACAATGCAACCTTGTTTTCTACAAAGTCCAGCTACTAATTTCTCCATCTTAGTCCCCGCAACATAGTTGAGGGGCTTGTAACTTCTAGTGAGTAATAAGACGATGGGCAACTCTCACGAACTTGAAGTATGTAGGTGACACATCCTTCTATGTGGTCACTTGTGCATGGTAATCTTATGAAATGGAGAAACTTAGGTTGGACTTGTAGGCGCTTCTCATTAGAGAGCCATCATAAGTAGGTGTCTTTCATTGCAAAAGATCAAATGGCATTAGTTAGCTTTTTAATAGTTCTTTCTTCATAAGCATGGAATCTAGCACAAATTGGGGGGAACTCAAAAAAATGAGTAGACGATGGCGCACATAAATTTTTAAGGTTGGGGGTTACACCTATAAGAAACCATTCATATAACATGTGTTCAAAGGTTCTTAAAGAATACCCTTTACTTACATGTCATAAGGTAGTAAAATGAAAATTTTTCTTAAGAAACTTACAAGTTTCAATATGCGCTAAAAAATCTCCTCTTATAAATGGGAGCCTATAAATTTATCTAGATTTTGTCTAATGAAATGCCCCTTTTGTTCATCACATGTGATATGTTTACATTTTTGGAGGTGCACCCCCAAGGTTTTAAGAGTTCATTGATATTATAGATATATAGCAATTCCCTCTTGTGGTTGAATCCATTTGATAGAAGCTAAGTTTCTAGAGTAAAAATCTATTGCTAGCATTTGGAGTGTAAGTGGTCAATCATGTTTTCTAGCTATGATGCGGTTCATCACTTCTTAGTGATGCATCTAAATGTTTTGTACAACACATCTACTTGGACTACAAATTGTTTTTCTCTAGTTTTTCTTTAATAGATTGAGTGACTCCTTGACCAAGGTGCCATGAGAGATGTTAGTCCACTATCGGTTAGAGGGGGGATCGAGCATCATGGACAATTAGAGTTACGCCATATGTTAGAGGAATCACCCTAGGCTGATGCAAGCTCCTCTTCTACCAATCTTCTTCACTCCACCTTTTTCACAACCTATTGAGAGTCTAGGAGTAGCCCCATAAATTACTAGCACAAGATCCATGCAAGGTGTAAGGAGGAGATTGACCAACATGGAATCTCTCACATGGAACACGTAATTTAACACCATATTAGAGAAATTGGGAATTTTCCAAGTCCCAATTTCAAGTAAGTGATAACTATTTGATCATGTGGCTAGATCTTGATCCATATTTGAAAGTGAGATTTGGGAAGGTAGCTTATATATCATTTAGGGTAGACTCCACCTTCAAGTAAGACAACAAGATTTGACGATGTGGTCAAATAATAAAGGTATTGGAGGTTCCCAAAGTGCATGAAAATTCCCAAATTCTATAATATAATATTATTTTCCTATTAAAAATTATGTATAAGTTCTTTTTATTGAGGTACTTTTGATATCCCTTAATGTGGAAATTGTAATTTATACTAAAGTTGTTATGTATGGGGGTTGGGTACATATTCACCAACCATTGAGTTGTAGAACTATTGATGAAAGATTGTATGGACCCTTTGGATTTAGCTATCCCCTAATATATAGAAGTGTGAATTTTTGGAAAAAGAAGAATGTGCACAAATCCATGCCATCTTTCTTTGTAGGTCACATAATGTTAACTTATGTAAAGGCACGCATTTGGATAAAGTGGCTACATAAGGGAATAACATTTTGACTAAAATTAGAGAGCACTAGACTGTTCAATAGATGGCTTGGAAGTTGTTTTGGGAGTTCTACACTCCCCACAATGGCTCATTTCCCATATTTCACCAACACTAAGAGTCCTTGTATCTATGCCCATGTAGCTAGGACCACTCCAACCATGCTATTGACGTGAATTATTTACTTGTGTTAGTTTGAGAAATATAGTAAATCATACATGCTTAAAAAAGAATAACATCAACAAAGCTTCAACAAGGAAGAAATCTTTGGCATTGAATTGTAAAAGCTTTAATAGAGGCTTAATACAAAGTTTTTGATAAGGCCAAGAGCCAATTATCAAAAAAGAGTTTGTAAGAGATCGCATGCATTGTTGTAAACATTTGGACATTCATTTTGTATCAAAGAATTAAGCAATTCTTGGAAAGTACTCATGTTCATGACATTATTTTGACATCCTTCAATACAATTTTTTTGGTCCAAAAAATATTGTTCAATGAGTTATTCATTCCATTAGGTTGAAAATAATGCCCAATCTTTTTGGAGGCCACATTAAAATCAAATGTAACATGTTAATGATATTGACTTTATGATCGCAATGATTTTTCTCCACCGCGAGACATAATTAGACATAAATAGAAAATAAAATTTCAAAATATTTTGAAGTTTAACCTAACTCCAACTATAGCATGGTAGTAATAAGTTTCTAAAAATACCGCATGACTAAAAGTATGATACGATATATTTTACCTTTTTTTGCAAAGTGAATGATTTGAAGCAATGATTCATACTTTTACCATTAAACTAGGACATGATATAAAGTGAGCCTTGTGCATATTTGCTTTTCAAATGGAAGATTGAAAGAGCCAATTTGTTACTTTGTGCAACAAAGTCACAACTTTATAAATGTCATGGGTTGTAATGGGTCCAATGAATAAAATAGCGCTAAGGATAAGGATGTGAAATGGGTTCTATCGATTCAAAATGAACCAAGAAGTTGACAATGAAATGGAGAGGAAGCCAAGCTTATTAAAGGAATTGGAGGAACCCCAAAATACCAAGAAATTGAAAGAAAGTGGAGGAATCCCAAACTTGTCAACACTTACATTCTATCTCATAAGATTGATCATTAGTAGCTACGAATAACAAAAATGAAGCCTAATGTGGGTACATTGATCAAAACAATACATTTCTATGACTGCATAAAAAACTGTAGAAAATATTATAGTAGTTATTGATGTGATTATTTATATTGTGTTTTTATATTTTGACTTGAATAGAGCAAAACTCACAATATAACTCACGTACTTTAAAAATGACTACTCTTGTATTGAATTTAATATACTTAGATACTTTATGTGCTTGGGAGATCAATAGCTAAACACAAGAATGAAACAAACAAAGATCTTGAGATACAAGACAATGTAAAGGGAAAATGAGTTTGCAAAAGCTAAATAAAATGTAATTGACGATTTCCATGAGAGGGCTATCTACATTTGGATACATAAGCTTATAATAATGTAGTTATCAATTTGGACCAACCTAAATACTTCTTTTCCTAGGATAAGAAAGTGAGAAAATACCTATTAGAGTCAATGCATAATAACAATAAAACTCCATGTGATCATATGTCATGGTCCAAGCACAATAGACTTATTCACATACACAAGGAATCCTCATGTCACATTGCAAGGCATTTCTAGTTCTTCTACTCGTTTGACATTCATGTGGTTTGGTTGTGGATATCCTTGGGGTAGCCACTTTTTTTGAATCTTTCATGTCACTTAAGTGAACACATAACATATTTTTAATTATTATAACTTATAAGTGCATAGGTGATGCTTTTATATGAATTCTTTTGTAGAGAAGTTAATTAAATTCTAAGAGAGAAAATGATACATACAATGACCTTTTGTAAAAATGAGATTTTTGTATTAGGGTGTCATTGAATCACCTGGAACATTATATATGGGATTTTTAAAAGTGACTTGAACACATGTTATATTAGTAGTGGCTACCCCAAGGGATATTTCAGCAACTAATGAGAAAGTTTCATTTTGGGTCGAATAAAAGAATGAACAATTCAAGTCAATCAAGCAAAAACATTTCTACTGTAGAAGGTCAAGTTTTGCACATTAGCTTAGTTGTCTTTTGTCCATGTGAAGAAAAACCAAAATTGAAAGCTACAAATGCAAGTTGCAACTTATGCTAGCTTCTGATCTCTAGCATGATGTGAATAGCCTCTTATTTGACAAGAGTGTATTTTAGAATCACAAGAGTGAGGGATTTGAGAGTTTTATTTCTCTTTAACCGAAACTAAGAAAAAATTGCACATGTACATGAAATGCTTATGGAAAAATGGAGGGGAAGAATAACTCTCATGGAATTCATGCATAAACAATGATAAATTAGAAAATCATGACATTGCATTGTTGGATTTATAGTGAATACTCTTATATAATTAATAATATCAGTTCCTATAACATAAAACAAGGTACTTATCCTTACAATGCAACCTTGTTTACTAGAAAGCCTCTTTAATGCCTAATTATGATGCTAGGAGACATATTCCACGGTGGATTCCGTGAGGTTTTGTGGTGGATTCTGTAAAATTATATTTATTGCTGGGGTTCATACACAAGGTGGATTCCTTGTGCAAAAAGTCGATGGGGATGCCTGTCCTTTTCGGGCGTCTCGTTAATTTAATGTGCAAGTGGGTGATTCCATAGCGGGTGAATCCGCAAAATACATATTTAAATTAATGAACATTTATGAGTCTAGAGTGCACACTCATAATAAATTAAGGTTAGGACTGAGTTCTAACCAATTTATTTATTTTGTAGGTGAAGACTGCTAGGTATTCACTTTTGTTGGTTTAATTTTATTATTTTCTAACAATTGTGAATGCTTCAATTGATGTGTAGAGTAGGCAACGGTGGCATTGGGAAGCACTAGGTGATAGCGTGTATTCAAGTTATTTAGAAGAAATTATCATTTTTGATGGGCATGCATCTTAGGCGTGGCGCCAATATTTATTTTGATGCGCTTATTTATTGAAGCGATTGACATTTATTTATTATTTTGGATGCGCATGGGCACATAATTTAAATATTTGTTATTAGACATTGTATTTGGGCACAGACCGACTCTTTGGGCGCCCAACCGCTTTATTCTTTATTTGGACAAAAGCAAACACAAAAGCTAAAGCATGCTAATTGTAAAATTGGGCTATTTTTTGAGCTTGGAGATGAATAATATATTAAATACATGCTTTGTGGAGCGCTCACACAGGGCATGGGGAGAGATTGTACCCAATTTATCTTTTTGCTTCATGTCGCACAAGTCTTTTCTCTTGTTTTTTGTGCAAAAATAGAGTTCTTTTGTTCTTGGGGACCTTCCGGCGCTCGCTATGTATGCATACAACATCCGATCTGTACACCAGTGGTATCAGAGCGAAGCTGAGATCGAGGGTTTCCAATCGCTTACCATCTCGTGCGAAGGTGAAGCTCCTGGAACGATCGAGCTCTACAGTTAGTCTCGTGGCAATCCATCAATACCAGCGCATTCCTGGTGGTGAAGAACCCTCTGCTACACAGTCGGATCACGAGGGACCACTCTTTGGAGGCAGATGACCACTTCTCAAGTTCCTTCATCAAGTCGTTTATTCTCAGAAGAAAGAGATAAGAATTTTCAATTAGTGTGATTATAAAGCTTAATAAGCTTTATAAAAAGCTTAATCTCCTAAACTTCAATGGCTGCGGCGGCAGGATCAATTCGACATCGTCGACTGCGATCAGGACATGGCGCCGTCTCTTGAAACGAATGATTTAAGATTATTAAGCTTTTTCAAAGCTTAAAGATTTTAAGCTTCTCTAAAGCTTAATTTTTTTTTCTCATTAAATCTTCTCCATAGCAGCAGTTCCCACAGAATCAATTACGAGCTCGTTTTCAACCTCCCTGCAAGCCCCTGTTCACACCTGCACTATGACAACGTTGATTTCCAGCAAGCAGATTGCTATACGCAGTCTACATGGACAATGTATACGCTTGGAAGAAGACCACAACATCAACTTCAGCATCCGCAAAGAAAAAATATTGCAAAAAGCTCAATTGGCTAGTCTGCAACGATCTACCATTGACCAAGATGGACCGCAATCTGAAGATATTATACGACGTATGATCGATGCAACACTTGAAGTGCAATCTATTCAAAAAGAAACAAAGATAAGTAAAAGAAATTTTAAATTTTGTACTTTCAATGGCTCACGCGATGGAAAGACTGTACTTGCTTTTATCAGTCAATTTGATGATTATTTCCATGAAGAACAATATGTTGAGAAAGACAAAATTAAGTGTGTCACTAATCATTTAGTGGACAAAGCATCCCATGGTGGCCGCAAAAGCATTGATTGTTCTACTACTTGGGAGACTTTCCAAAAGAAAATTTTACAGAATTTTCTTCCACCCCAATTCCACAAAAAAGTAATCAAACAGTGGGATCTTCTGCAACAGAGGGATCACGAGCCTATTTCACAATATACCAAGCATTTTTGGAATGCTTTATTGCAACTTCGAATGCTCGAAGATGTACCTGAGGCAACCCATAAACACAAGTTTATGTCTGGCTTACTTGGTCATTTTTATGCGGAGGTGAACATGTTCAAGCCAACGACTCTCGAAGATGCTGAAAACAAAATTCAAGGACAAGAGAAGTGACCACAACAATTCCCAACTAATGGTAACTTTGGTACAAAACAATTCAATTCAAATTTTCGAAGATTCAATCAAAATCGTTTCCTTCCATATTCATTCCGTAAATCTTGGACACGACCTCTTGCTTTACCATCAAACAAAAATCCAAATCCTAAGCCATCTTTCCAGCCAAATCCCAACATTCCTAAACTTCCCGCTATTACCAATAATGTGTCTAAGGCCAAATCCATAGTCTGTTACAAATGCCATCAACCTGGACATCTAGCGGCGAATTGTCAATCCAAAAAGCCAACTGTTCACATCAACTATTTGGGAGTGATAGAAGATGAAGAACATGAAGAAATGCCAGATTTCACAGAAGACGATGGCGATATTGGTACTACTTCAGATACTTTACCATGTATGCCAAATCCCCATTCTTTATTAACGATGAAATGTCTTGTGCATGGTAGAGAAACGATTGTTTTACATGATGATGGGAGCACACACGACTTTATTTCTACAAAATTGGTCAAAGAATTGAAATTACGTACTGTTTTCACTCATTATCACATCAAGGTTGCATTCTTAGGCACTAGATACAATGGAACACAAGAAGTGCATGACTTAGAAATAAAAATTGGTGATTATGTTGAACGTAGAAATTTCTTAGTTGTGGCTGTGCAATCTAGTGACATTATCTTAGGAATGCCTTGGCGTCATCAGTATAATCCCGATATAGATTATTCCATGCATTCAATGAAGATTCATTCAAATGCGAAACAAATCACATTGCATGGTATGCACACTTTTGATAATTTTCCATTGCTTAGTAATACACAGGCTAAACGTGCATTACGAAAAGGTAGCAAATCTTACTTAATATGGGTGAATGAAATTGAAGTTAAAGAAAATCAAATGCATCCCATGCACTCACAATTTATTTCACAATTTTAAGATTGTTTTGCTACTGACTTACCACCTGGCTTACCACCTATACATCCCAAAGATCACAAAATAGACCTAATTCCTGGATCACAACCACCATGTAAAGCACCTTATAGACATAACCAAATTGAACAGAAAGAAATTCAAGTCCAAGTTGAAGAATTGTTAACTAGAGGACTCATTAGGCCCAGTAGTTCTCCATTTGGTACACCTGTCCTATTAGTGAAGAAGAAAACCAATACCTATAGGATGTGCATTGATTATCGTATCCTAAATAACATCACTGTCAAGAATAGATATCCGATCCCTAGAGTAGATGATCTTATGGACAAACTACAAGGGCCTGCAATATTTAGCAAGATAGATCTTAAATCTGGATATCATCAAGTACGATTGGACACATCTGATATTTTCAAAACTACATTTAGAACATAATTTGAACATTATGAATTCCTTGTTATGCCTTTTGGTTTAACTAATGCACCAGCCACATTTAGTCGTATGACGAATCGCATATTTTTGAAGAATCGGCATTGTGCCATTGTTTTCTTTGATAACATATTGGTTTTCAGTAAGAATGACAACGAGCATTATAAACATTTATCTTTGGTTTTCAAATTATTGAAAGAGAATCAATTATATGCTAATCCTAAAAAGAGTGAATTTTTCCAAACACAAATTGAATACTTAGGACATATTGTTTCATCTGAAGGTATTAAAGTTGACCCTAAAAAGATAGAACCAATTTTGAATTGGCCGATACCTAAAAATGTGCACGAATTATGTTCTTTCTTAGATCTTGCTAGCTTTTACAAAAAATTTGTGAGGAAATTTTCATTGCTTGCATTACCTTTGACAAAATTATTAAAGAAAGGTATTGTGTATCATTGGTCTGAAAATCAGCAAAAGTCCTTTGATTTACTGAAACATGCTTTAACTCATGCTCCTATATTGCAATTACGTGACTTTAATATACCATTTTTCCTAGTAGTCATTGACACTAGTGGCTCTAGAATAGGAGCAGTCCTTATGCAAGATTCCCATCTCATAGCCTACTCTAGCTGCAAACTTAAACCCTCTGAACTTAAGTATTCTACCTATGATAAGGAATTGCTAGCTGTAATACAAGCTTTACATCAATGGAAACACTATTTAATGGGATTTGAATTCACGATCAAAACTGACCAACAAAGTATTAAACATCTTCTTACTCACACAAATATCTGACAGACACATTAAATGGGCTACTTTTATTCAAAATTTTCATCCACTTATCCAATACCAACCCAGAAAAGAGAATGTTGTTGTCGATGCTTTAAGTAGAAGACCGACTATTCATAATATCTCTGTGATATCTCTTGATTCTCTTCTCCCTATGAAAAATACCTATGACCAAGACCCTAGTTTTCAAGCTGATTGGAATAAATTAGCTGCAAATAACTGGATTCCAATTGATTCATTGTCTTACGTTGCTCGCCATTTCTGGCCAGTATTGTGGGTTCTGGATTTATGTTTTATGAAAAAAGATTATGTGTAACTATTCCATTTCGATCATTTATCTTGCACGAAATTCATTGTCCCCCATATCAAGGCCATAGAGGAATTATTTCTACTTTGCGTACACTGATTCAAGATTTTTATTGGCCACAGATGGAATCTGATGTTTCTAACTTTGTATCTGAATGTTTAAATTGCCAAAGAGTTAAATGACACCATGGTAAACAATATGGTTTATTTATACCTTTATACCAATTCTAGAACGACCATGGGAACATATTTCAATGGATTTTATCACTGGTTTGCCTAACACTAAAGCTAATCATGATATGATCTGGACTATTGTCGATAGGTTTTGCAAACAAGCATATTTCATTCCATGCAAGAAAACGTTAACTGCATCTCAAGCTGCTCAATTGTTTTTGAAAACTGTTTTCACTAACCATGATTTGCCAAAAGTTATTATTTCTGATCGTGATTCTAGATTCTGCAATAATTTTTGGATTACTTTATTTGCTAATTTAGGAACAAAGATTGATTTTTTATCTCCATTTCATCCTGAAACAAATGGGCAAACAGAAGCTACTAACAGTACAATTTTAGATCTTTTGCGTGCATACACAATTTCAAAACCACAAACATGGGATACACATTTACATTTACTTCAATTTGCATACAATAACACACCACATACAGCTATACACAAAGCACCATTTGAAATTATTTATGGATATAGATTGCCTACACCTATTACATAATTGTAAAACAAAGTTCAAGCTACTGATGATATTGCTAACATGCATACTACTATTTTTGATGAAGTTAAAGATATGATTGTGAAAGCCCAGCAATCATACACAAAACAAGCTAACAAGAAAAGAAAAGCTATGACTTTCAAAGTTGATTATTATGTTTGGTTATGCATTGAAAAGAGAAGATTACAAAGTGCTAACAAACACCCTGTTGTAAAATTAGCTCCTAGATTTTATGGACCTTTCAAGATCATTCACAAAATCAATGACAATGCGTTTAAACTAGAATTACCCTAACACTGAAAAATCCACAATACTTTTCATATCAATTTGTTATGACCTTTTAGAGGCCAATTATCTGTACACCTTGTCTATGAAAACCCTCCTTTGTTAGAAGAAGAAACTGAAATCATTGAACGTGAAACTATTCTAGATACTGACTTTATGACCACTAGAACTGACCGTAGATATTCTAGATATTTGGTTAAGTTTAAAAATCATCTTGTTGAAGAGGCCCAATGGATGCATGCTCGAGACTTAAGTGCTTACTCCTCACTCTTGGCTCCACATTGAGCTAATAGCAATTGAGGAAAATTGCTATCCCACCCCATGGGTATGATGCCAGGAGGCATATTCCACGGTGGATTCCGTGAGGTTTTGCGGTGGATTCCGTAAAATTATATTTATTGCCAGGGCTCATACATAAGGTAGATTCCTTGTGTGAAAATTCGATGGGGACGCCTATGCTTTTTGGGCATTTCGTTAATTTAATGTGCAAGTGGGTAATTCCATAGCGGGTGATTCCGCAAAATACATATTTAAATTAATGGATGTTTATGAGTTTAGAGTGCGCACTTGTAATAAATTAAGGTTAGGACTGAGTTCTAATCAATTTATTTATTTTGTACATGAAGACTGCAAGTATTCACTTTTGTCGGTTTAATTTTATTATTTTCTAACAATTGTGAATGTTTTAGTTGATGTGTAGAGCAGGCAGTGATGGCGTTGGGAAGCACTGGGCGATAGCGTGTATTCAAGTTATTTAGAAGAAATGATCATTTTTGATGGGCACACATCTTAGGTGTGGCGCCAATATTTATTTTGACGAGCTTATTTATTCAAGCGCTTGACGTTTATTTATTATTTTGTATGCACATGGGCGCACGAATTAAATATTTGTTATTGGACATTGTATGTGGGCATAGCCAGACTCTTTGGGCGCCCAACCGCTTTATTCTTTATTTGGACAAAAGCAAAAACAAAAGCTAAAGTATGCTAATTATAAAATTAGGCTATTTTTTGAGCTTGGAGATGAATAATATATTAAATACATGCTTTGTGGAGCGCCCACATAGGGCAATGGGGGGAGATTGTACCCAATTAGTCTTTTTGCTTCATGTCGTGCAAGTCTTCTCTCTTGTTTTTTGTGCAAAAGTAGAGTTCTCTTGTTCTTGGGGACCTTCTGGCGCTCGCTACGTACGCGTACAACATCCAATATGTGCACCAAATTAGGTTTTTTTGGCGGATTTGGTATGTGCATTATCTTGAAGATGAAAAAAATTGGTCCAAATGCAATAAGATGCATGCATAACAATGTATAGATGAAAGGAAGGGTTACTAATGTGACGATCATATAATCAAAGTGGAGCTTGTGAATTGGGATTTAATGTCCAATAAGTATCAATTGTGTTGTAAGCCAAAGGAAGTTGTAATAGATCATGAATGGTGAAAAGTTTAATGATGATACAAATTTTGTATGTCAATGGACTGTAAAAAGCATTTTTGAGTCGAGAGATAGTGTCCAATGAGCAATCGAGGGATTCACTATATATATATCCTCTATATCACATGCATTCAAGCCTACTTATAAATATCCTTATTTGTGTATTTTTCTTGAATAAAACATGATTTTTTAAATTCAATCTATAACTAACTCCTTTATATGATACCCTTCTGCATGTTAAAAATAGTATTTTTAAAACCCCTTATTTAATTAAGCTCACATGATACATACATATATTCATGACCGACCCCTCGAGAATGAGTATGATTCTTACTTTAGGCCGAAGGCCATTGTATTGATTATAAACGATGGAAATTCGCAAGACAATGCAAATCTAAATTCTTCTCAAAACATGTTAGATCCAAGAGAGCGATTAGAAGGAAGCAACATAAAGCATATTAGTTGATGAGTAATTCAATCTGAATGAGGGCAAGGTTGAAAATTTTAGGTTGTCAAAGCTCATTAATTTAGGTATATGGAAATAAGGAAAGTGATACTTCCAATGCTAGAGAGGAGACATATGACCTTAGCATTAGCACTTGTGATTTGCTTCAAAAGTAAGTCACTTATGTGGCTCATTGCCTATCACTACAAGATATAGGCCTTATACCGACGTTTAAAGCGATGAAAATACAAACAACAAAATTTACCCCCATCGTCGCAAAAGCATCATTATTAACGACGCCATAGAATAGTCGGTATTGGTGTCGCTATTAGCGTCGCTATTGGCATCGCTATGTATGTCGCAAACCGTCGCTATCAGCATCGGTATTGGCGTCGCTATCAGCGTCACATTTTGCTATGCATGTCGCAAACCGTCACTATCAGCGTCGCTAAATGTGACGCTGATAACGTCGCCAATACCGACGGTTTGCGACATGCATAGTGACGCCAATAGCGACGCGAGCAGTAAAATTTGCGACGCTAATAGCGACGGTAACAGGGAATTTTTTTTTTTTGGTGGCAGGGCAACAAGCTGCCTTGCCACATATCGCACTGTGTGCTTTATGAGAGCCATACAAAATAGTTTCTGCACTACTGTGTACAATGTACTTGCAAACAAAAACAATGTATACTGAAATCATAAAACTGATACATGAAATAAATACACGATTGCATAAAAAGCGATTGGTACAATCATGACAGGATATCACTAATACATAGAACATGTCTACATAGATCAGGCGACTCAAAAATAAAGGTGTGTGAGCTCCAGGGATCCAAGGGCGAGCTACGCATCCTCGTCCCCCGAAAGCTCGTCCCGTTGCAAAGGAGCATCGAACGGACTCTGTAGAAAAAGAAACAACACATCAGTCCACCATACAATAATGCATTCAAATATCTCATGGTAACTACGGACAAGAAAGATGAGTGACTTACAGGGCCTCTGCGTCTATACAATCGGTCGATCAATGCCCTGAGACCGTGCCTCTCTGCATATCGAGTCTCAAAGCCAGTCGGATCACGATTTGTAACTGAGTGCTCCAAAGAAAACAAATTGCTAATTGTTAGAAACATGATTGTCAGTACAAAGAATATTTCAAAAAAATAAACAAGCAAAACAAAAGAAAAACTTACAAAGTCCTCCAAATATGTCCTGTGGCTGCCACTCCCAAGATGATGGACCACTCCAGCCTCAAGTCGTGCCCTCGCCGCCTCGCGCTGCTAACTCCAACTTCCTTGAGAATCTGTAGCCTCCTCCCTCAGTCGGCGCCAGTAGTCTGCATCTAACCACTCGGGCTTTGCAGCCCCACTCTTGATTGCCTTGCATGTGTCGGATCATCTATGTGACATGTATGCATGCATGTAATCCATCATCTAGCCCGTAGAGAATCTATCTACTGCAGCTGGCACCGGAAACTCCTCGTACAAGGATGCTACTATGTAGTCCTTGCTCCCCTCCGGTATGTTCTTCCAATGATCCAAGACGTTGTGCCGAAAAACTTGTTGGCACAACTCTCTCATGTGAGCCATCACCCTCCTCCCCTCATCATTCATGATGATGGCTCCCGACTTACTATCGACTAGATATCCATAACCCCTAGGAGTTTTCCTAAGATGGGTCCTCTCCCATCTACGTCCACGCTCCTGGGCATATCCAGGAGACCCCTCTACATCCGGTGTAACCGACAGGGGTAATCTCTCTCAGAGTTGCACCCACAGGGGTGCCACCTGCTGATGGCTGTGCAAAAGCCGGAGTAACTGGAGTAGACGTCCCCACAGGTGTGACAAATCCTGGAGGTGACGCAGCTCCAACTGAACGACAAGACGGAGACACCGCGTGTCAAGATTGTGGGAGAGAAGGAAGGAGTCTCGCTTGAAGCTTTCTTGCTTGCACAATGGGGGAAGACACACAAGGGTGGAGGCTGAAAACAGTTTTCCTCTTCTTAGTTGTGTAAGCCAAAAGAACTCAAGTACAAAGAAATAGAAGAACCCTATGTATGGGTCTCAAACCAAACTCAACTAACTAAGGTGGCATACTAACTGAGCCACGAACTAGAGTAGATAAGGATAGCTATCATGTAGCTATTATTCATCGGCGGTGTACCAACCGCGTCTGCAACTGACAAGTCGGTGACATAAGTACTCAACGGTCACCCTGGCGTATCACGAGTGGAGCTCGATATCTCAACACTCCCCCTCGAGCTCAATCCCAATTCCTGCACACCAAGCAGGTCTCTGAACTTGCGCAGCTTCTCTGCGCCCAATGCCTTCGTGAATATGTCAGCTACCTGATCCTCTGTGCTGACATAAACTAGATCAATAAGACCTAGTAAAACCCTCTCTCGCACATAGTGATAATGCACCTCAATGTGCTTTGTTCTAGCATGATAGACTGGGTTATTTGCCAAGTGTATACTACTCATGTTGTCACAATAAATGACAACTGGCCCATCTGTAGACTGATGCATATCATAAAGTAGCTTATGCAACCAAGCTACCTCACATGCAGCCATTGCTGCACCCCTGTACTCCGCCTCTGTGCTCGACAAGGCAACTGTAGGCTGTTTCTTGCTGCTCCAAGTGACTGCAGCACTCCCGAAGGAGAACACATATCCACTGGTAGATCGTCTATCAGAAATGCTACCAGCCCAATCAACATCAGTGTATCCATGCAACTGTATCTGAACCCCAGTCTCATAAAATAGTCAATACTGCAATGTGGACTTCATATACCTGAGTATGCGTCTAGCCGCATCCAAATGCGGTTTCCTTGGAGCCTGCATAAACTGACTTACCAATCCAACAACATAGCTCAAATCTGGCCTGGTAATAGTCATATAAATCAAACTTCCTACTATGCGTCTATACATAGTAGGGTCTTCTAGAAGCTCACCTGCATCTGTGCTCAGCTTCACATTCTGCTCCAAAGGAACTGAAATAGGCTTACAGCCTGTCATCCCATATTTGGACAGCATGTCCAATCCATACTGCCTCTGCAAGAGCTGTATCCCACTTGGTGATCTAATCACCTCAATGCCCAAGAAATAACGCAGCTCTCCCAAATCCTTCATCTCAAACTTCTGCTTCAATAGCATTTTCACATGAAGGATATCTTCATCACTGTCACCTGTCATAATCAAATCATCAACATAAATGACAAGTAGCATAATACCTTTCTCTGTTTTTCTCACATAAAGTGAGAAATCTGCCTTGGAAATCTGAAAGCCAATAGTGACAAGATACTGTCCTATCTTATCAGACCATGCTCTAGGTGCCTGCTTCAAGCCATACAAGGCTTTCTTCAACCTGCAAACAAACTCAGGATGAACAGCATGCACATAACCTGGTGGCTGCTCCATATAGACCTCTTCTTGCAAATCACCATGCAAGAAGGCATTCTTTACATCCATCTGATGTAAAGACCATCCCTTTGATGCAGCCATAGCAATGACTGCTCTTACAGTTGCCATCCTTGCAACTGGACTGAATGTTTCTTCATAGTCAATGCCATATGTTTGTGCATACCCCTTGACTACTAATCTTGCCTTGTATCTGTTCACAGAACCATCTGCATTGTGCTTCACCTTATAAACCCACTTACAGCCAATTGCATTCTTACCTTTAGGCAAAGGTACTAACTCCCATGTAGCATTTGCTTCCAAGGCATCCATTTCTTCATCCATGGCTTTCTCCCATTTTTCTTTTCCCATGGCTTGCTCAAAAGATGTGGGTTCTGGTTCCTGTATCACTTTGACCATATATGCATAGTGGATGGCTGTAAATCCATCATATTTCAGCCTATCCACAGGATACCTAGCTCTCGTAGACCTGCGCAAAGTAGGTTCACTCCCAGGTGCTCTCAAAACATCCCTGGTCTTCCTTACTCCAGGTGTAACAATAGAAGGGATACCCAACTCATCATCAATGCTCTGTTCTGAGCCACTGGATTCACCATCCACATAAGAGTGACCTGCATTCACATCAAACATGGGCTGATCAACCTTCTCTTTTCCTTTTCGTGATACCTGCATACCACTATCTGCATTGCTTTGAGAAGATTCTCCTGATCTCAATCTGCCTGTCCATGGCGAAGAATGTGAACCATTGCTAGAGGACGCTCCAGGTCCACTAATATTTTGTGACTGCTGCTGTGAATTCTGTGCAGCATTACCATTTTGTGCATCTACATCATCAATCACATTTATTGGTTTATACCAGCTACTCATCTCATCAAAAACAACATCTCTGCTCACTGTAAACTTATGAGTAGAAGGGTTATAGCATCTATACCCTTTTTGCTGCAGAGAGTAACCAATAAAGATGCACTTCTCAGCTTTTGGATCCAACTTGGATCTCAGCTCATCTGGCACATGTACATAGGCAATGCAACCAAAAATTTTCAAATGAGAAATATCTCGTTTCCTACCAGTATACCTCTCCTCTGGAGTCATTCCATGTATTGCTGCAGTGGGAGTCCTGTTCATTATGTAGACTGCTGTAGCAACTGCTTCAGCCCAATAAAAATCTGGCAAGTCTTTTTCATTGAGCATGGCACGAGATACCTCTCCAATATGCCTGTTTTTCCTTTCTACAATTCCATTTTGTTGTGGGGTATAACTGCATGAATATTGCTGCTTTATGCCATGCTCCTGCAAGAACTTTGCAAACTCATTTGAGAGGTACTCTCCTCCTCCATCTGACCTTAGGTATTTTATTTGCAGACCTGTTTCTTTTTCAGCCATAGCTTTAAGGGTTTTGAAATGCCCAAAAACTTCACTTTTCTTTTTCATAAAATACACCCAAACTTTTCTGCTATAGTCATCAATAAAAGTGACAAAATAATGACAGCCTCCAAGAGATGCAGCTTTAGTAGTCCACACATCAGAGTGGATTAATTCCAATGGCTTCTCACTCTCTTGAACATGTCTAGGAAATGGTTTCCTTGCCTGTTTTCCAAACTGACAGGCTTCACATACCTTATGCATTTCTGCAACCTTGAATTTTGGCAATCCTGCAACAATATTTTGGGCCTGCATTGATTTAAGTCGCTGTACATTAACATGACCAATGCGTTTATGCCAGATATCAATATCTGCAACTACACCGGTCCCATGTGCAAACATTGCTGCACTCAATTCAGACATGTCTGCATCCAATGTAAACATTCTGCCCTTCTTCTTTCCTTTTGCTATCAAGCGACCTTTATTTTTCATATCCTCAACAAAGCATCCATGAGGATTAAATCTGACTTGCAAGCCCTGCTCAACCATTTGACCAACAGAAACTAGATTCTTGGTGATATTCGGAACATGAAATACATCGGAGAGGTATTTCTTTTTCCCATCCTGCATAGACAAAGGTATTTTTCCAATCTGCACAATAGGATGTGCAGTATCATCACCAGTCTCCACAAATCCTGGTTTTTCCATTTTCCTTGCATCCTCCATCCATTCTGCATGACCTGTCATGTGGTTTGACGCACCTGAGTCAACATACCATACATCGTTGCTTTCTTCTGCACTTGTCACAGAATTGTTCATGTGCTGCACCATAAACAGATGCTCATTTCTGTCATCACCCTGTCTACTAGAAGATGCATAATTTCCTTGTTGCAGTTTTCCATTCATGATGTCATTCTGCTTTTTGTAGCAGTCTTTAGCCATATGACCCATTTTACCACAATAGTAGCATTGAACATTACTGTTTGCATTTTGGCCTCTTTGCCATCCACCACGACCTCTTTGGCTCCCCCTGCCTCTAGAGTTACCACGTCCTCCTCCATAGGACTGATTTTCTTGAGTTTGTTGCATATTCTGATTTCTACCACGGCCTCCAAATCGGCCTCCTCTACCTCTGCCTCTACCTCTTCCAGCATTTGAGTAGAAGACAGCTTCTTTTGAAGTTCCTCCTGAAGAAGATGCACCACCATTTCTCTGCTCCTCAGAAATTAGAAGAGCAATTAACTCCTCAAAGTCCGGAAATATTTCACGAACGGAAATGGATGTTCGAAACTGTGCATAATCCTTTCCTAGACCATTCAAGGTCACGGAAACTAAATCATCATCTTCCACTGGCGACCCAATGGAAGCAAGTGCATCTGCAATCTTCTTCACCTTCATGTGGTAGTCATTGATGCTCATATTTTCTCTTTGCACATTGTGCAACTCTTGCTTGAGCTGCATTTTCCTGGCTTGCGTATTTGTGCTATACATCTTTGACAGAGTATCCCATGCCTCCTTTGGCGTACTTGCATCCTGAATATGCACAATCATAGAGTCTGAAATGCTGATAGACAGCCAGTACATAACTTTCCTGGCTCTCTCATGCCATGCTTTGAATGCCTGCATTTGCTGTTGATTGGGAACATCAGGAAGAACTGGTTCTTCTTCATTTCCTGCAACAAATTCCCAATATCCTTTTCCCATAAGGAAATTCGTCATTCTAAACTTCCATGCCTGGAAGTTGTTCTTGTCAAGCTTTTCAGTGACAATCTGTGAAAGAGAATCAGACGCCATTACAGAATACTGCAAGAAATTCTGTTACTGCAAAAAAACACAGCTTCACCCTCACAAGGGCAAATCTGCAAAACTGGCGAAAGTGGTATTTGACCACACAGTCACTTCCTAGTGACGATTTTGCATAAACAGGAACCAAGGATGATTCTGAAACTCCCAATGTCTCCGCGCACAAGCATACGATGCAATTTCTACAGTAACTTTTCACCGACATGTAGAACAGTGGTCGCACAGCATAAAGTAGGGCCTTTTCCTGAGTGCATGCAGAAAACTTCCACCTCCAAAACAGGCCCCGAAATGGCCTCAAATAAAAAAAACAGGGTCACCAAGGGCTAAAGCCCTTACCCACAGCATATACTGCCCTCTTGCTTCACCGCGAAGGGCGTCTCAACCTGAGACAATGCACTCCTGCAATTTCCGGCTGTGCTACCTGCAGAGATCTGCTCCCAAAACAGGAAATGAAAGCAACACTGCTCCTCTTACCAGACCACCGCGAGCTTGGCTTGCTTTCTTGAGCTCCTTACCACGAACAAGGCTCTGATACCATGTCAAGATTGTGGGAGAGAAGGAAGGAGTCTCGCTTGAAGCTTTCTTGCTTGCACAATGGGGGAAGACACACAAGGGTGGAGGCTGAAAACAGTTTTCCTCTTCTTAGTTGTGTAAGCCAAAAGAACTCAAGTACAAAGAAATAGAAGAACCCTATGTATGGGTCTCAAACCAAACTCAACTAACTAAGGTGGCATACTAACTGAGCCACGAACTAGAGTAGATAAGGATAGCTATCATGTAGCTATTATTCATCGGCGGTGTACCAACCGCGTCTGCAACTGACAAGTCGGTGACATAAGTACTCAACGGTCACCCTGGCGTATCACGAGTGGAGCTCGATATCTCAACACCGCGTCTGTGTCTCCACAGCATCCACCTGAGCCATGAGAGCGAGGAGTCGCACCTGTATCCCGTGTCGACCGTGGGCTCACTGCCTCTGTATCTCTGCAGCATCCCCCTGATCCCGATGCACTCCCTCCCTCTGGCCCAAGTCATGAGCATCGAGATCGTCTGCTCGAAGCCGAAGCATCCGATCGCGCTGAAGCAGATCTAGCAGAGCACCCTGACAAAGAACGAGACAGCTCCTGGTCTGCCATCTCTCTGAATCTGGCGATTTGGTCTGGAGACATGCGTGCGAAGATGTCTTGTAACTCCTCATCGCTCATCCCTCGACTCATCCTGAAAATGTCACCTGCACAGACAAAAAATGATGTTAGAATAATCAATTTAAATCATACAAAGCACAGTAATATAAATCATTTAAAAAAAATCTCACTTAAAATGCATATCTTATGTACCCTTATAAGCGATTGGTCAACGAATTGAGTAAGTGGATGCTCCAAGTATGAAGTATTCTATGGTCCCATGTTAATCTCCTGACACAACTCTTTCTTCGTAGAAAGCCATGGAGGGATGTTGTAGTTGACAAGGACTATAGGCCACACACTGTAAGAAGTTGAGCGTAGACTGAATGGGTTCACACCATCCATTGCGAGACCGAGCCGACGAAGATTCCTTGGCTCTTGGGCAAAGCCTGGGGTGGAGTCAATGTGGCTCCATACGCGCAAATCCGCTGATATTCGTTGAACTCCATCCGTGGACCTATTCTGCGCATGCCACATTGTCAAGCTCGCCATGCCGGACGTACGAAACATGTGGTTTATGCGGGGGATGAGCGGAAAGTGTCTGAGAACCTTTTTGAGGGATGGTTTGCCCTTGCAAGTCCTGTCGGTACCTGTGAGCACCACACTTTGGACATGTCTCCATAGTCTCATATTCTCCTCGAAACAAACAGCAATCGTTGATACATGTATGGATGTTATTGTAGTCCATGCCAAGCTTCCGTAAAACATGTCGTGCATCATCACGAGACTCAAGCATGGTATTTGCAGGTGGTAATATATGATATTTCAATAACCTGAAAAAAAATCATAAAACACCTTGAAAAAGTACAAATGTTTGTAATAATAGTGCCGAAAAAAAAAGAGAAGCGTATGCACAAGGTACCTGAACAACTCGGTCACACTTGTATCACTCCACCCGTATTTTGCTTGCACACTTAAGAGTGCAAGCAGTGTCTTCAGCCGAGATACTCGGCACCCATCATATAATGGTATGGATGCTTCCTCTCGAAGCGGATCAGAAGTCTCGACATCTATGGGAATCAATGCATCGATCATTGCCTCCATCTCAGGCTCCAAGATTGTAGGTAGGTCTGGAAGGTTGCATGTCTCCTTTGGCCATGATGGTATAGATTGGCCTTGCGAGTGGTGGATTGGCTCCTGCACTCCATCCATCGCATGCCCACGTACTCTTCTAATTGGCCGCAAAGGGTGCACTCCCCCTTGGGACGAGACATCACCTCCGTGGATAGAAAATTTGCCAGCAAGACCCAATCTTATTGTATATGGTATTCAATTAGCTTGCGAGTACAATGCATGATTGATATTAACTTCGAATTACCGTTTGCTGAAAATCCGCAATCGCCTGATCAATGATCTCAGATTGAAACTCGCCAAATCGTCGTACGTGCTCTATAGACAATCAGCGTTTTCGTCTAATTGCCAACTTGCATTGAGAGCAAGGACATGGGACACGTTGATTAAGATACGCCTCGCGATCTTGAACAATAGGACCTTCTTCATTTTCCATCTTGTCTACATTACAACAAACAATTTAATGACTTGTAATACAATTTGGGAAAACCCTTCACTCATTGTTTATTGGAGGTTCTAGAATGCACTTGGATTGAGATTGAAGCTTAGTCTCATTGAGTTTGACTGTCACTTCTCACATCAAGCATTAATTTAATACACTTCATGCCTCTTATCATTGGATGACACATGAGCCATTTGTTAGATATATTATAGTGAGACAATAGGACTAATTGTGGCATGTACATGCTTTCTTGATACTCATTGGATGCAGTACCCCTATCGTAGGATGGTTTGATGTTTTGTCTTGGATCTATTAGCACCTTCCCCATCAAGTAGAAAAAATTCCAATAGTGCATAAAGCTTCCATTGACATAGAATGCTTGCTTTAGATTACCTAAAAATTTTATGTCTTTCTTCTTGGTTCCTATCAAAGAAGAGGGCCTTACAAATAGTTTCGACATCAATACTCTTTTCCTTTACCTATGTGGCATATGACTATGCTTCGATTTCCCACCATCCTAAGTGACTTGGAATTTGAAGTGTTGAGGGAGGTCACCTCCTACCCTTTTCCCCTACATGCATCCATAAGGAGAGGACAAATGCAGTGATGGAGGAGTAGTCTTTCTTGTCAACACTCATCTGATGCCATTTTTTGTGGACAAACTCAAAAACTCATTCAGTGCCCTTGAAATTTTTAGTGACAAAGGTACTTGCCATTATATAAACATAAGAATGGGTATACGTATACGATACAAACACACTAGATGATCTCCTAGTAGCACTTGTTGGGGCTACTTGTATTATTGTGAAGTTGTGAGTCTACATCTTGCTCATGCATTATCATGCATCTACTTCTCTTTGTTCATAAAAGAAGAACATACAATAATTTTTGTTTGGTACAAATGATGCACTAAGTAATTATGTGCAAAACCCCAACATTCTCAAGAGGTAGAATGTTATACTTTTACCAAATTAAAAATATTATTACAAAGAAAACACATTGATAGAAGAGCAAAACTTTCTTTTCACAAGAATTATATATAGAATAACATAATTGAATTGTAATTAGTTATAGTAAAATGTCAAAAGTAAATCATTACAATCGGTTAGTGTGCCTAAGTAGAAATATGAGCTTAGAACATGGGCAAAGAGAGATGAGAATAGAGCATGGGGCATATAGGCTCGGGGGGGACCAATTAGCAGGCACATTGATATCCATTTTATTGTATGCAAATGATGTGGTATTGATTGTAGACTCTCTTGAGGGCTTTTAAAGACACATGGATGCATTGCAAACATTTTATATGCATAGAGGATCAATAGTGAACCTTTGGAAGACAAAGATGATGGTGGTTAATAGTACATTCAAGTCATAAAAATAGACCTTGCTCAAATAGATGTCAAGACATGGATAGCACTAATATAGAAAGTAGAGACAAAGATGGCCTTTTATTGAGAGCATCTCCTTCATACCACAAAGGTTTTGCCCACAACCTCTCCCTCTCCCTCTCCCTCCCTCCCCCTCCCTCTCCCTCTCCCTCTCCCTCTCTTTCTCTCTCATTTCCTCTCCCTCTCACAATATATCCTAACACTCTCCAAAAGTAAAAGGGAGAGGGAGAGAGAGAATGCACTCTCCCTCTTCCTCTCCCTCTCTTTCTCTTTCTCTCCCTCTCCCTCTCTTTCTCTTTCTCTCCCTCTCTCATTTCCTCCCCCCCCTCTCCCTCTCCCTCTCCCTCTCTTTCTCTCTCATTTTCTCTCCCTCTCACAATATATTCTAACACTCTCCAAAAGCAAAAGGGAGAGGGAGAGAGAGAATGCACTCTCCCTCCCTCTCCCTCTCCCTCTCCCTCTCTCATTTCCTCCCCCTCCCTCTCCCTCTCCCTCTCTTTCTCTTTCTCTTTCTCTTTCTCTCCCTCTCTCTTTCTCTTTCTCTCCCTCCCTCTCCCTCTCCCTCTCTTTCTCTCTCATTTCCTCTCCTAAACAAGCAAAAGAGAAAGTGATTTGAACCTTAAACAAGAAAAAGAAGGAGAGAGGGAGACTCACCGATGAGATATGGTGACTGTCGGCTCCTCTTCGCGATGAAGGCTCCTCCTCTCCTTCGCGAACAACGGCGGTGGCAAGCCTTCTTCCTCTCCCTCTCTCACGACGGTCACTCTCTCTCTCGCTCTCGCTCTCAAAACATAAGATGCAAAAACGTGAAATAAACTCACGCTCGGTTTCGGCCTGTTTTTTCCCTGTGGAGCGTCGCTATTTGCATCGCAAAAGCGATGTAAATAGTGACGCCGGTACCCGCCGTCGCTACCCGCCATCGCTATAGGCGTAATCCTTGTAGTGTATTTCATTATATTTAAATGTAATATGCATATGTAGTGCAATTAGATGGGACTTTATAGAATCAAACTAATGTAGAAAATCCCCTTTCTACTAAAGGGTCTCTATATGTGTACTTTTCTCTCTTACAATTTTAATGGCCCTTATGTATAGGACTTGTGCAAAGGGATTCCTTATGCATGCTTAGGCCGAGATTAATTAAAAATATGTCATTTATTTACTTACATGACCCGATACATTAAAAAAGTGACCACATTATTAGGGGTTAATGCTAGTGTTATGATTATGTGTACTCCATGAAAGATAAAGTGGGAATTTTATTCTCACTGGTCACATATTCCTTAATAAAGAAAATCATAGTTTGATCATTCTACAATGTCAAGAAGTTACTCTAAGTAACATTTGCCATGTTTTAAGGAAGAGGTCAAAATCCACATGTAACAATGATTTAGAGAAAATACTAACTAAGTGGGAAATTTTCAAATAATCCCAAAATAGCTTGGAACTCTTTCAGTTTGATCTTTAAAGCTTCAAGTTTCCCAAAATTTCAACAAAGCCAAATCACATCTGTGTGTTCAAGTCATAATATAGGCATTAGAGTACCCTATTAGTTAGTAAACATTACACCAGAAGATGTATGTACATTAGGATCCTCCCAAAAATTTGGAAGTTTTGACGATTTTGGACAAAACATCCTAACTATATATATTAAATAATGTCAAAGTGTAATTAGATAAATTTAAAGTAAGGACCTTTCAAAATAGAATGCATGTAGCATTTAGTAGTAGTATAACTTTGTGGGATTATACAAGCATGTGATTGAGACTTACTCATGGCCATTCACATGTTATCAACTATGTACCATCACTACTATTGTCTTCACATGATTATCTTATACCCACTTGTGGATACAACCTTTGACTGCTATTGTTCCAAGGAAACACTAGTGTATGGTTATCAAGCAGTTGTTTGCTATCCTTTGTAAACTTTAATTGTTGCCCATCATTGTCAATGTAATCATTGGTATTTTTTGCATTAACACACTGGGCTATTGTTACTATCCTCACTATCTATACATGCAATTTTAGCATAGTAGCCACATGGCCATTATCATTTTTCTTGTTTCCCTTTTGTTTTCTCCCATTTTAGTTGTTGTTGTTCTCATCAACATCATCAAGGATTCTCATGTTGTATTGCCTTTCATTTTCATTCTCCTTTATCCCATGATAATTTGCCTTCCAATGTTTTGAGAGTCAATGCTCGTTTAAATTTCCACTTTCAAATCCTAATGGCTAGTGCTTGACCTTTTCTTTGCCTAGCAAGACTTGCTATTGTAGTTTTTTTTTGCTTCTTCCTAAATTTGAACTCCTTTATTCATTTTGCAATGGCCAATACTATGGTGGTAATATATGGAGAAAGACTCATTTCATATTTGTTCATACAAGAAGTAAAAGTTAAAACACTCCACATCATCATTTTCATATTACCTCCATATGGTCATGCGATCTGAGGTGTGTTAAACACTATTCCCAAAATTATTACTTTAGGAATAATCATCATCTTAAATGGTGGGCCTTAGAAAACAAGAACACCATTCATGCTACATCAAGAATAAAATGTGTGTAGATGAACTTGGAAAATTTCAAATGTTGAAAATTTTGAAAATCTAATAGTCAAACAGTTCCAATAATAATTTTGAATAATTTTACTTAATCTTGAACAATTCTATGTAACTTTATCATTTCATTGAAATACTTTCTTCTTTGACAAAAAAGTGTTGCAAGCAAAGAGCTAACCATTTCACATACAATTTGCATCATTTGAACCCTTCAATATTTGAAAAAAATGATAGATTGAAAAAACCAAAACGTTAAGTGTGCAACCTAACGTGTGCATTATTAACAATTGTTCTATTATTAACCATTCTTGTCACAATGTACACAATAAATATGGTTCAAAATGCAACATTGGAAACTCTCGAGTCGCAAGGGTAGTAAAACTTTGGAAACTGATTTAAATGTGTCCTCATACAAAATCAACATTACAATAGGATGTTGATAAGTTCTCTATGGGAGTACAACTATATAATAAAAAATAGTTAATATCTATGCAATATGGATATCATAGTTAAAGCCCACCTTTAATCCATGATGATTTAACTAGTCCATAGAGGCATATGAGTAGGCTACTTGTGTATGATCAACATGCACACTTTGAATACTCCTAGGAGAATTTCATGTTCTCAAAAAGAGTAAAAGTATAGTAGACCAACCACAAGGGGGCTCTGAATCATTGGTTTCACATATTGACTTTGCGGCCTATTGATGATTTTTGATTGAAGAAAGCTAATCTCATGTTGCTACAACTCAAAAAGCATTGCATGAATTAACTTCAAGGTTCGTCTTTCCTTAAAGAACTAAGGATGAAGCACAACTAGCAACATGGCTTTCTTTTTACCTTGCTTTTGAGAAGCATGCATGTGTTCTCCTAATTAAATTGACATATTTGTTTGATACATGTTTTGTAAAGTAGGTACTATGTCCCTAGATTAGCTATCAAGCAACCCACCATGCAAATCTCACTTGCTTACTTCAAGAGTCAATCTTGGACACGTACGCATTTTTACTTGATTAATTTTCAACTTAAAGGTGATATAAGCCTACTATAACAAGGTCTCAAATCACGTAACTTTGAATACTTTTTTTTGCACCTTGTTTCATCATCATGCTTGAACATTTTTTGTATGAATGCATAGCTAAAGTAGAATAATAGATTTTGGTTATTTTACAATAGGGATTAACGAGCTTACATTGAATTTGATATATATGATATATTTTTGTGGCCCACCGAGTTCAAATGCATGTCCAAGCGAGCAAGTTGATTGATAAGTGATGATTATTGGTCTAGTAGTTTCTAAAATTCTACGTGATTTAAAAGATACGTAATGATAAGTGTCAATGATCTCGAATGCAAGTAGAAAAATACAAGTGCGTGATGTGAATTTCAACTTTTATGCTAAAGAAAGGAAATGTACAAACTTGCTATGAGATTTTAATATTGCAAGCACACTGAAAACAAAGTATAAGTGATGACTCAAGTGCAATGTGTGCGAGCCAATTTGAAGGTTCATTGTCCTTTCAATGTAATAGCCATTGGACTTATCTTTGAGAGTACCTCAGGCAATCTCATTGTGCAGACCAATTTGAAGGTTCATTGTCCTTTAAGTAACCATTGGACTTATCTCTCTAAGAGTACTACCATTGGCAATGTGAAGGTTCATTGTCCTTTTAGTAAGCCATGGGACTTATCTCTCTAAGAGTACCATTGAAAGGAAATCTTCACAAAGTTGCTGAATGATCAAGATACTATGATATGTGTATATACACACATCCCAACCTATAATCCTAGTCATGGTATACATGGAAGTTGCTTTAGGCAACCACATAGGCGTCCTTTCTTTTTATGAACGTAAATAAAGTAAAGACAAAAATTGGAAACTTTAAACAAATAGGAAATGGGAGAGGAAAAAGAGTTGCTAAAGCTGGCCTCTTTATAGTTATAGTTCTTTCGTCTCTCCTTCTCTCTCTCTCTCTCTCTCTCTCGCTCTCTTTCCTGCAGAGAAGCCATTGTACAGGAGTGGGGGGCGAGAGGGAAGAAGCTCCTGACCTCTAAAAGTGACCCCATGCTTGCTCTCTCTTCGTATTTTTGATGGACGTATCTGCAGGCTGGACGAGCGGATCTTCTGCAGCGGCTGCCATCATTATATGCTCTAGTCTGCTCATCAGCGGCGGTAAGAGCCTCTCATTTGATGCCCTAGTCTGATCGCTGTTTTCATGTATTGATTCATCCGATGCTGTGCATATGATCATTTGCTCTCAATACATATGATCTCTCTCTCTCGCGTTCTCTCTGTCTCTTTCTTTCTCCCCCCGACTGCCCCGCCGCCACAAGCATGAGTCGATTTCTTTAGGGTTTAGTAGCACAGCGCCTGCGCTGATGCATCTAGAGACGCGCCTATCGATGAATTAGGGATTCTTTGCAGATAGCATGAGTAGGTCTCCATTGATGAGTTATAAGGACCTCTTTGCAGATAGCATGAGTGTGTCTGTTGTTAAGTACCCGCAGAAGAAAGTAGTAGTGCCTCTACAGCTCATGCATCTCTTGTTGAATTAGGGCTTCTTTGGCTGATATCATCAGTGGGTCTGTTTCAGATAGCCAAAAAAGATTAAACATAGCGCTCTGACAGCAGATTCATCTCTTTTATGGCCTGTTTTAGGGCAAAAATGATCAGAACTGACCATCGCCATTCATTGGTAACGCATACGTTTTCTGTATCTTCTTTTTGTCATGACAGAGAATGGCCTCCTCCACGAGCTCTCCCTGCGGTGCCTGCAAATTCTTGAGGCGCAAGTGCACCCCCGATTGCATCTTCGCCCCGTACTTCCCCCCTGACCAGCCTCTCAAATTCGCAAACACTCACAAGGTCTTCGGTGCTAGCAACATCAGCAAGATGCTCCATGAGCTGCCTCCTCAACATAGGGCTGATGCGGTTAACTCACTCGCCTATGAGGCTGAAGCTCGCATCCGAGACCCGGTCTATGGATGTGTGGGTGCTGTCTCCTTCTTGACCAAGAGGATCCAAGACCTCCAGTATGAATTGAGAGTTGCTCATTCTCAGCTTGAGAGCCTCTCAAGTAGTATAGCTTTGGGTTTGATGGTAGACCAAAAGCCTTCCCTCCTCCCATCGCAGCAAGATCTCTCACCATCAACCAACCCTTGCTTAGCTTTGAATATGGTAGAACAAGTGGTAGAACACAAGCCTTCCATTAATGATCTCTCATTGCTTCCAAGAGAGAAAATGTGGTCCCTCGTCGGTGAGCAGCATCACAACCATGGCCTTCAACATCATCAACATGGCCTTCAAGAACATCATCAACCACATGATCTTCTTCAACCACACGAGCTGCAACATCATGATGGTCTCAACCAACATGATCATAATATTCCAAGAGATGTGCCACATGATCATGTTACAAGAGAGGCACATATGCTAGACCCCATCACAAGGTCTAGATCAATCAATCCATATCAAGAGGATATGGTCTTGATGCAGAATATGCAAGCTCGATCTCATTTCAAAATGACATTCGATGGGATTCATAATGGGAGAAGCACCACTAGTAGTGGTGAAGGAACAAGCAATATTACAAGTTTGTCCTCACCTTAAGGGAAACCTAAATGTTTAATCCCCCTTGGACATTTTAGGTATCTCTCATCTTTATACAAATCCAAAATCCATGGTTTCTCTTCTCATTATATATTATATTATTACCATTTCAATTTAATTTGTATTGTATGTTATTTGAAATTTAGAAAAAAAGGAAATTGGATTTTGCATACAAGGATTTACAACATCAAAACATTATGGAAAGAGAACCACAATTTGTGTTTAAATGATTCATTTGACATGCCAAGTAGTCAGAGCACAAAAGACCCTTACATAGGAGGACCAAAGGATCTTATAGGGCTATAGGGCACCAATGTTATAGACACTTCAAAATGAGAAGAGAATATAGATAATTATGTAGTTGAGCATGAGGAGAATGGCAATGTAGGAATAATGTGTATCACATTGGCACATTTTAAAAGACTTTCAATTCTCTTCAAATGTAGTTTATGGTTTGGTCTTATATTTTTAATTAAAGCATTATGGTTTGCATCTTCTAGGTGCTTTTAACTATAATTTATGATTGTGCTCTTCTATTTTGAAGTGTATTGTGAGAAGATGAATGGTGTAGAATGATGGCGCATCATATTGCCGCTTTTTTTAGGTCTTCCACTAATTCCAGTGTAGTTTATGGTTGTGCTATTGTAGTCTAATGGTAATAAAATAGGAATTTACTTAGCTTAATCTCAAAGACGAGAGTAAGATTATACATGCATAGAATACAAGAAGCTTCAAGCATTTGAATTTTGAATTTTGGTTCACTTCATTGACAATTTGCAAAGGCTTTTGCCATAAGTTGGGTACATATCATCGTGAGCATTGCTCATGTTTTATGCATGATCTTATAGCAAAGATTCCAAGGAGTTTCCTATACCTCATGTACATATTTTCATATTGAGTCATTGCTCATGTTTCATGCATAGATATATTACTTCCTATCAAGGAGTTTCCCATACCTCGAGTACATATTTTCATATTGAAATCATTGCTCATGTTTGTTTCATGCATAGATATATTACTTGCAGTAAGAGCCCATGGAGTTTCACTGTGTACTCAACCCTTGCCAACTAAGTTATACGTGGTATTTAGATAGATATTTGTCAGATGCAAGAAAAAATAATTTGTTTTAAGTATTGGTGAAGGGCAGAAGCTTTATGCTCACATATACTTGATTTTATGTGAGTGAGTCTAATTGATATTCTACATTTGGCCTTTGTAATATCCCTTTCTATATAAGGGTTCAATTATACTTTATAATTTAGTTTCCTCTCTCTTGATGAAAATGCCCCTAATAGAGAGGTCCTTATATTTTGAGATGCAATTTAAATAATAGCTTATTTGTGATTTTTCTTTCAAAGGTGATATAGTATTCCATGTATATAATTTCATATCGACTTTAACCTATTGTCTTTGTAACTCGAAAATGGAACCATGTTTCTTGCCTCCTTCCTAGTAGAACACTTATAAAATCCCTTGCTTTTGTGGATATGTTGCACTTTATTGGTTTGAATACATAAATTCTTGCAAATGATAATGTTTATTATTCATGAATTAGTAAGATCGACTAGTTTTCCAAATTTTATGAGAGGTGTTTGGACATTATAGAAACATGTTCAATTCTTTGTGAATCTTATATCCAATTATTAGAGAATGTTGTGTCTTTGTAAATGTTACCTATACACGAGGGGATTGAGTTTTAAAATTGTTGAAAATTTTCACGTAGTTTATGTACAGGGTGATGTGAGTTTTAAATATGTACTTTTGATACGTTGAAAAGTTCACATAGTTTGTGTTGATTTTTAGCCTCAAAAGAGATTTTAGTGGTATGTTCCATGATGCAATTCTATGATTCTTTCTAGTTATGAAGGTGGATTTTTGCTATGGTTCTTTGCTTAGAATAATAAAGACATGTTTTCATTAGCTCTAGTTGCTAGCTTGAGTTAGACATTGCAAGTGTGCCATTTTCTTAGTATGCCTTCTACTCCAAAGATTACATGTCTAAAGGCTAGATTATCACCATTTCCACATTTTATGTGCATACATTCAAGATTGTTGATGTGCACATTCAATCGTCGTACTTTTCACCACGAACAAAGTGCTCAATATGAGGCAAAAATTTAGATTTTGTTATAGGTTAGAGATACATCTCAATTAGATTAAGGATGTGAAGTCCAATGAGCTACTAATGGTTTCTTATCTCCTTGTTGTCAAACAAGGCACAAGTTGGTCCTAGCGTTGAATCAGATCATACAATTTACATAAGTTGTATTCCATTCACTCTCAAGGTTTTTTATGATTCATGTTGAAAGAGAGATTTGTATTAAACACATTCACACAGTATGTATAATTGCACTTTACTCTTGTATCTTATTCTCATGATGTACACTAGATCATGGAATCCTCTCTTAGTGTCATTCCTTGTCTTCCTCATTTGTAAATTCAATTATTCTATGCAATCCCTAACATTAGTGTAGAATGCATTTACTTAATTATATTTACACTTTCATTGTGTCTTTAATTATCTTTGTAATTTGTATTCAATTCCTAAATTTCTCATTGATAAGATCCGAGGACTTTAAGGGGACTATTGAGTCTAGAGAATGATCTCCAAAACACGACAAAATATTAATTTTGAGGACTCTAGGAAGTATCAAGGAAAATAATAGAAAAATATTTTAAAGCAAGTAAACTAGGAGGTAGCAATTATTCATGTAATCAATACTTACAAACAGGAGGAAGGATTTAACTTTATGAGAACAATTTTGTCAGATTAATAATGTAACACAATTGCAAATGCCATGAATGTTAGGACTTTTTAATGACTGATGTAAAATGGGAAATGATCATGTTACAACATTAAAAAAATGCATAATTGCAAAATTATTACCTCTTACAAAAGATTATACACAAGCTGGGGTAGGTGTAGAGAGAATTGTGAAAAAAGGTTATTGACTTACATGATGAAATTAAAGCATATTTAAGGCGATTAGTGACAATGATGAAATTAAAGCATATTTAATGTTCTTGACTTACATGATGAAATTAAAGCATATTTAAGGTAATTAGCGACAATGGAAACTCAAATTGGAGTGATATAATAAATCTCTATTTATTCACCCCTTGGCTCATTGTTATGCTAAGAAGGATGATATCTGTAGTGGTAAATTGTAGTAAGAAAACTCGTCTTCACGACAGATAATGAAGACAAAAATTAGCGTCTATTTGTTATGCAACATATGACGAATGCTGTTATAGGAAAGGGGACACATGATGATGTATGGTATGTTGATTTAGGTGTATTTGATCATGTGACTTGTCATGGTGAATGGTTTGCAGAGATATAAGACTTACAAAATTCAGGTTATGTGCAGATGGGTGATGATTCATGCCATACAATTTCAGACATTGGAAAGATTTCCTTGTCCTTGCATGATGGCCAGCCAAAGAGTCTATTAGATGTATTACATGTGTATCAATCACAAAGAATTTGGTATCTGTTGGCCAAATGGCAGAGCAAGGATTTCACATTCGATTTAATGCAAAATGTTATTTTGTAGAAGACTTTAATAAGTGAAAGTTGGTTGCAAAAGGAAGTAGAGTTGGCCTCATGTTCACTTTAGATACTAGATTTCCTGCAATGAATATTACTATATATGCTAAAAGAAAAGAAGTGGATGTAGACATTGAAATATGGCATAAATGTGTTGGACGTGCAATTATTGCATTTCGAAGCATTAGTTATAGGGTTGTCTGCTTTTAGAGTTGCAAAATTTCACAAATTGTGTGAAGCATGTCACTTCAGTAAGAACGCAAGATAACCTTTTTCGCATGATAAAGATACAAGCAAAAATTTACTTAATGTTGTGCATACAAATGTTTGAGAGCCTACACAAAATGTATCTTTTGGTGGCAACAAATACTTTGCCACGCTTATTGATGATTGTTCAAGGAAGTTGTGGGTATATTTCATGAAGAAAAAGAGTGATATAATTTGAGCACTTCAAATCTTTCAAGGTGGTGGTTGAAACAGAAACATGCTTGAAAGTTGTGTGCTTGAGATTAGATGCAGGGGGAGTGTACTTCTCTAATGAGTTTAGTGGCTTCTTGAGGTCTCATGGGATAAATAGATAGTTTACTTGCAGGTATACTCCACTTCAAAATGGGATCGCAGAAAGAAAAAATAAGCATATTGCAGAAGTTGCATGGCCATTGATGATGGTTGAAAAGAATATGCCAAAATATTTTTATTCTAAAGCTGCTCATATTGCTATCTATATTATGAATAGAACTCCCATAGTTGCAGTTCATGAAATGACCCCTGAAGAATGCTTTATAGGTAAGAAGCCTGATGTGTCACACTTAAAAGTGTTTTGCTATATTGCATGTTTTCATGTGCCAAACGGGCTAGAAAAGAAGCTTGATCCAAAGGCTGAAAAATGTATTTTTATTGGATAATCTTTAGAGCAGAAAGAGTATCATTGTTATAATCTTGTCACCACAAGCGAGTTCAGAGTGAGCAGGGATGATATTTTTTAATGAGATGAGCAGTTGATATATATCTAGTGTTAATGCATTAGATGACGATGATGATCATTATAGCTATGCATAGTAAAAAAAGAAAGAATTACAAAGCCTTAGTGGACTAGAAATATCATCTGGTACTGCATCTATAGTTAGCCCTTAGTCTGGGAGACTAAGGAGTAGCCCCACAATACCGACATATCTCTAGTAGTAGAAGAAGTGGAGATGTTGCCACTTGTGGAAGAAAAAGGGAAGATAAAAGTGGGTGTGGCCCCATTTCCTAGCCAATTGGGAAAGCTCGTGGATCCTACTAAGCAATATGACTTGGTCAAAGACCTAAACACCTTCAAATCAAACTTGACATTCTAACAGTTTGATGATGTTGTCTCCTAATTGCCAAAAGAAATTCAAAAGCATATTGACAAGAAGATGTGGCCTAAGGATTTCTTTCTCGACAAAAACTAAGTCTAACAAAGCCCTAGAGCCTATGAAGGATGTGGATGTGGCTAACGCCTTCTTGGATCTTGGTATCCCAAAGAGTGATGTATGGACTGAAGGATACTTTATTGCAGATGCATTGATTGATGGAGGTTCATCAGTGAATATCATGATGGATGTAACAATGAAGGATCTATGCCTACAAGGTATGTAGCCTACGCAGTGGCTTATTAGATTGGCAAACTAAAGCATAATTAATCCTTTGGGTATTCTCCCATATGTGAAGACAATCCTTGTAGGTAGAGATTATTGGCAGACCTATTTGGTGGTAAAAACAAATTCCTACAAGACCTTAAATCCTTTATTGTTGGGAATACCATGGCTTTTTAAAGAAAGAGCACAAACAGATTGGTTCAAAGGAACCCTAACCCTAGGGAGAGGATCCAACAAAGTGGTGTTGAAGTTGTATGGATCACAAAAGGTAATGGATCCACTTCCATTGAAGTCTTAACAAACTCTTCCAATGAGATAATAGATGGCATATCAGGAGACGAAGAAGCCCTCAAACGAATCTTTCCTAAGAAAATAGAGGCACAGTCCTTGATAGTGGGCACTATAAGCCAACTCTCGAAAGAAGAAAAGTCTTTGTCAATGGGTGAATACCTCTTTCTTGAACCCAAATTTCACTTCTGAAGTAACCTCTAATAGCGAGATAGAAGCATGGATGTATTGTTCCCCCTGTTACATAGCTATAGCGCAGAGACAAAGAAAAAAATAGAGGTAGAGATATATGCAAAAGCAAAAGTAAAGGATATGACAAAGGATTTGTTCCTCTCTTACAAAGCCCCTACAGAGGCCGAGAGACAGTTTGAAGAGGACAAAGATGAGATTGCAGAAGAAGATTATGATAGTGTACTAGAAGAATCTATCCTACTCGCAAAAGGTACAAATGAGGAAGAAGTTCGAGAGGCTACAGAAGTAGAAGACCCCATGTTGTTAGGGGCATAATGACTCTGGTACCCTTTGGATTGGCTAATGGGTCATGCTATATGCAAAATATCCATAAGGAATGGATTATGTAGAATATGCCTTCCTTCAGTACTGGTTCTTGTCACTCGAAGTTACCCTTCTCAAGAGAGGATGATGAGGATGCACCTTGCCAACATGCAGTCCAAACAAACCTCTGAAGGTTCCTGTTGTGTGACATTCTTGGAGGCATCCTCGAAAGATGAATCCTCAATTCAAGAGATAAATAACCCTCCTATCAGATCCAAAATAGCTCTAATACCCTTGCAACATTCCAAAGAGTTAGCCTAGCCCCCATGGAAAGAGGAAGTCGGTTCTAGTGGAGCATCAGAAGAGGAGACTACTCCTTTGAAGGAGTCGGATCTATACCTAGAAGTAGTCCTTTAGACCTTTATCCGTGAAGTGGGAGGGAAAAAGCAATTAATTTTCATGGATGCTAAAGGTACTAAACGTCACTTGAAGGTGGGTGTCAGTCTTCCGGAAGAAGAGTTGTTGGTCCTGTATGACCTACTAAAGGAGAACTTGGACGTGTTTGCATGGTCCTACAAAGATTTGAAGGGGATTGATCCCATGGTATGTCAGCATCACTTTGACCTAGAGTCTGATGCCAAGCCCGTGAGGCAAAGACAGAGACACATGAATCCAAATTACTCTGCCCTAGTGAAAGCTGAATTACTGAAGCTCCTTGAAGCTGAGCTTATCTATCTAGTGGCCAATGTGAATGGGTTTCACCCACCATGGTAGCACCCAACAAGAATGGAAAGTTGCGAATGTGTGGATTTCGAAATCTAAACTCCAAGACAAAAAATGATCATTTTTCTATCCCTTTCACAGACCAATTGTTGGACACAGTGGGGCAGGCCATGAGCTTTATTTCCTCTTGGATAGATTCAATGGATACAATCAAGTCCAGATTGCTGAATAAAATCAATCCAAAACAACCTTTACAACAAAATGGGGAACCTATGCTTACAAAGTGATGCCATTCTTCGAGCTCTGTAATAGTCCTACTACCTTCCAACGAGTAATGATGGTCATATTTCAAAATCATCTGCATGATTTCATTGAGGTATACATAGATGACTTCTGTGTCTATAGTCTAATCTGGGAGCATTGGGGACATCTAGAGCAGTTCTCTGACACTTGTCAAGAATATGGCACCTCTCTCAATCCTAACAAATGTGTATTTTGAGTCTCTTTAGGAGTTCTTTTGGGCCAGATCGTTTCTACACAAGGGATATCAACAGACCTTGCAAAGATCGAGAAGATTGAAGTTTTAACAATGAACAATTGAGGGAATTCCTTGGCCAAGTGGGCTAGAGCAGTCTTATGCCAAAAAGGATCCTCAAAGTTAGATCAATCTATTTATTATGCCAATAAAAAAGTAACTGATAAAGAAAGGAACTACATAGTGATGGATCTTGAGTGCTTGGCAATAGTGTTTGCCTAAGAGAAGTTTGGATATTATCTACTGTCGATGCATTTCAAATTCTATGTGGATCATGAGGCCCTGATCTTCTTGATGAACAAAGTAGATGTAAAGGGAAGAATGTTGATATGGCTCCTTCTGTTTCACAAGTTCTCAACTTGAGGTAATAACTAAACCCGGTCGCTCCCATGTCATGGCTCATCATCTGTCATGGATTCCTCATAGTGATGAAGAGGAGTAGGATGATCTGGACCTCCCTGATGCTTCTCTTTTTCTAGTCGAAATTGTAACCCTATGGTATACAAACATAGTCAACCTCTTGGCAACTCAATAGTATCCTCCTAGTATCTCCAGCCTCGTGAGAAGGAGAAGCTTTTGTTGGAATCAGGCCCCTACACCTTGTTAGGTGGCGCTCTGTACAAGAAAGGCAAGGATGAAGTGTTGTGAAGATGTATTGTAGGAGATGAGATTGGAATAGTGTTGAAAGCATGCCACGACGAGCCTTGTGGAGAAAACTTTACAGGAGAAGTGACAGCTAGAAAGGCTTCGCTTGAGGTTATTGGTGGCTGACCCTCCATAAGGATGCTTATGACCACTACAAATGTTATGATGGTTGTCAACATGGGAAAGCCTACCAAATCCAATTCTAAGCCATTGCAACCTATCCTTCCCCTAAAGCCATTCGAGAAGTGGAGAATCGACTTCGTTGGCCCCATTGATCCGCCAACCAGAAGGAAATAGAACAAATACATTTTGGTTTGTACGGACTATATGACAAAGTGGTGTGAAGCCAAAGCTCTCAAGTGGGATGATGGCAACATCGTGGCTTTGTTCTTGTATGATAATGTCATCACCTATTTTGATAGTCCCCTATAGCTAATAAGTGATAGAGCTTCATCAAGAATTTGGGGATCATTCAAGCCTTCATCAAACAAATAAAAGGTATTACTCTTCAATTCTTAATCTCTCTCAATCATCTAATTGTTGAGCTTCATCCAATTGATTGAGAGATTAAAAATTTGTAAAATTTTCATTTTAAAATTTGGCCAATTATTACTTAAATCAGCCCATTAATCGATTGCATTGTTTACTTAATTGATATTCGATTCAATCACTGAATTGGAAGCTCTTCCTTGAAGTTTTAGCATAACATTCAATCCCATCCCTTTATAATACACCCTTCTATATATAAAAAATATATAAAAATGATAATTTTAAATACCTTATTTTGAATCCATATGATGCACGCATATATTCATGAGTAACTTACTTAAACTTGCTATCAACCCTAATGGCTCTGTCCAAGTGCAAACAGTTGATGCTTTTGATGATCCCTTCTTGACAATCACCACCGATAGCCCCTTCATTCCTTGTGCGTTGATTAGTAAGGCTTTGCCTCTTGCTCATGATAGCCCTCCTGCTGATTGTCTTGATGAGGTGGTCTTGTTCTTTTAGCCCTCATAGCCACCTTCCACCCCTCCTTCGCTTACTTTCCATCAGATCCAGCAGAGGTGGCACAGATGGTTTTGATATATGATACTCATGCCATTCTTCTTTTTGAAAAAAAAAAGATGTATCGGTCATGAGAGAAAAGGACTTTGATCCTTGTTATGTTGACCTATTCTTCGAGAAAAGGTAGAAACTGTTGAGATATCGAGCTCCACTCGTGATACGCCAGGGTGACCGTTGTGTATTTATGTCACCGACTTGTCAATTGCAGACGCGGTTGGTACACCGCCCGTTGTGTATTTATGTCACCGACTTGTCAGTTGCAGACGCGGTTGGTACACCGCCCATGAATAACAGCTACATGATAGCTATTCTTATCTACTCTAGTTCATGGCTCAGTTAGTATGCCACCTTAGTTAGTTGAGTTTGGTTTGAGACCCATATATAGGGTTCTTCTATTTCTTTGTACTAGAGTTCTTTTGGCTTACACAACTAAGAAGAGGAAAACTGTTTTCAGCCTCCACCCTTGTGTGGCTTCCCCCATTGTGCAAGCAAGAAAGCTTCAAGCAAGACTCCTTCCTTCTCTCCCACAATCCTGACATGGTATCAGAGCCTTGTTCGTGGTAAGGAGCTCAAGAAAGCAAGCCAAGCTCGCGGTGTTCTGGTAAGAGGAGCAGTGTTGCTTTCATTTTCTGTTTTGGGAGCAAATCTTTGTAGGTAGCACAGTCGGAAAGTGCAGGAGTGCATTGTCTCAGATTGAGACGTCCTTCGCGGTGAAGCAAGAGGGCAGTATATGCTACAGGTAAGGGCTTTAGCCCTTGGCGACCTTGTTTTTTTTATTTGAGGCCATTTCGGGGCCTGTTTTGGAGGCGGAAGTTTTCTGCACGCACTCAGGAAAAGGCCCAGTTTTATGCTGTGCAACCACTGTTCTACAGGTCGATGAATAGTTACTGTAAAAATTGCTTTGTATGCTTGTGCGCAGAGACATTGGGAGTTACAGAATCATCCCTGTTGCCTATTGATGCAAAATCGTCACTAGGAAGTGACTGTGTGGTCAAATACCACTTTCGCCAGTTTTGCAGATTTTCCCTTGTGAGGGTGAAGCTGTGGTTTTTGCAGTGACATAATTTTTTGCAGTCTTCTGTAATGGCATCTGATTCTCTTTCACAGATTGTCACTGAAAAGCTTGACAAGAACAACTTCCAAGCATGAAAGTTTAGAATGACGAATTTCCTTATGGGAAAAGGATATTGGGAATTTGTTGCAGGAAATAAGGAAGAACCAGTTCTTCCTGATGTTCCCAATCAACAGCAAATGCAGGCATTTAAAGCATGGCATGAGAGAGCCAGGAAAGTTATGTATTGGCTGTCTATCAGCATTTCAGACTCTATGATTGTGCATATTCAGGATGCAAGTACGCCAAAGGAGACATGGGATACTTTGTCAAAAATGTATAGCACAAATACGCAAGCCAGGAAAATGCAGCTCAAGCAAGAGTTGCACAATGTGCAAAGAGAAAATATGAGCATCAACGACTACCACATGAAGGTGAAGAAGATTGCAGATGCACTTACTTCCATTGGGTCACCAGTGGAAGATGATGATTTAGTTTCTGTGACCTTGATTGGTCTAGGAAAGGATTGTGCACAGTTTCGGACATCCATTTCAGTTCGTGAAAGATTTCCTGATTTTGAGGAGCTGATTGCTATTCTAATTTCTGAGGAGCAAAGAAATGGTGGTGCATCTTCTTCAGGAGGAACTTCAAAAGAAGCTGTCTTCTACTCAAATGCTGGAAGAGGTAGAGGCAGAGGTAGAGGAGGCCGATTTGGAGGCCGTGGTAGAAATCAGAATATGCAGCAAACTCAAGAAAACCAGTCCTATGGAGGAGGACGTGGTAACTCTAGAGGTAGGGGGAGCCAAAGAGGTCGTAGTGGATGGCAAAGAGGTCAAAATGCAAACAGTAATGTTGAATGCTACTACTGTGGTAAAATGGGTCATATGGCTAAAGACTGCTATAAAAAGCAGAATGACATCATAAATGGAAAACTGCAACAAGGGAATTATGCATCTTCTAGCAGACATGGTGATGACAAAAATGAGCATTTGTTCATGGTGCAGCACATGAACAATTCTGTGACAAGTGCAGAAGAAAGCAATGATGTATCGTATGTTGACTCAGGTGCATCAAACCACATGACAGGTCATGCAGAATGGATGGAGGATGCAAGGAAAATGGAAAAACCAGGATTTGTGGAGACTGGTGATGATACTGCACATCCTATTGTGCAGATTGGAAAAATTCCCTTGTCTATGCAGGATGGGAAAAAGAAATACCTGTCCGATGTATTTCATGTCCCGAATATCACCAAGAATCTGGTTTCTGTCGGTCAAATGGTTGAGCAGGGCTTGCAGGTCAGATTTAATCCTCATGGATGCTTTGTTGAGGATATGAAAAATGAAGGTCACTTGATAGCAAAAGGAAAGAAGAAGGGCAGAATGTTTACGTTGGATGCAGACATGTCTGAATTGAGTGCAACAATGTTTGCACATGGGACTGGTGTAGTTGCAGATATTGATATCTGGCATAAACGCATTGGTCATGTTAATGTACAACGACTTAAATCAATGCAGGCCCAAAATATTGTTGCAGGATTGCCAAAATTCAAGGTTACAGAAATGCATAAGGTATGTGAAGCCTGTCAGTTTGGAAAACAGGCAAGGAAACCATTTCCTAGACATGTTCAAGAGAGTGAGAAGCCATTGGAATTAATCCACTCTGATGTGTGGACTACTAAAGCTGCATCTCTTGGAGGCTGTTATTATTTTGTCACTTTTATTGATGACTATAGCAGAAAAGTTTGGGTGTATTTTATGAAAAAGAAAAGTGAAGTTTTTGGGCATTTCAAAACCCTTAAAGCTATGGCTGAAAAAGAAACAGGTCTGCAAATAAAATGCCTAAGGTCAGATGGAGGGGGAGAGTACCTCTCAAATGAGTTTGCAAAGTTCTTGCAGGAGCATGGCATAAAGCAGCAATATTCATGCAGTTATACCCCACAACAAAATGGAATTGCAGAAAGGAAAAACAGGCATATTGGAGAGGTATCTCGTGCCATGCTCAATGAAAAAGACTTGCCAGATTTTTATTGGGCTGAAGCAGTTGCTACAACAGTCTATATAATGAACAGGACTCCCACTGCAGCAATACATGGGATGACTCCAGAGGAGAGGTATACTGGTAGGAAACTAGATATTTCTCATTTGAAAATTTTTGGTTGCATTGCCTATGTACATGTGCCAGATGAGTTGAGATCCAAGTTGGATCCAAAAGCTGAGAAGTGCATCTTTATTGGTTACTCTCTGCAGTAAAAAGGGTATAGATGCTATAACCCTTCTACTCGTAAGTTTACAGTGAGCAGAGATGTTGTTTTTGATGAGATGAGTAGCTGGTATAAACCAGTAAATGTGATTGATGATGTAGATACACAAAATGGTAATGCTGCACAGAATTCACAGCAGCAATCACAAAATATTAGTGGACCTGGAGCGTCCTCTAGCAGTGGTTCACATTCTTCGCCATGGACAGGCAGATTGAGATCAGGAGAATCTTCTCAAAGCAATGCAGATAGTGGTATGCAGGTATCACGAAAAGGAAAAGAGAAGGTTGATCAGCCCATGTTTGATGTGAATTCAGGTCACTCTTATGTGGATGGTGAATCCAGTGGCTCAGAACAGAGCATTGATGATGAGTTGGGTATTCCTTCTATTGTTACACCTGGAGTAAGGAAGACTAGGGATGTTTTGAGAGCACCTGGGAGTGAACCTACTTTGCGCAGGTCTACGAGAGCTAGGTATCCTGTGGATAGGCTGAAATATGATGGATTTACGGCCATTCACTATGCATATATGGTCAAAGTGATACATGAACTAGAACCCACATCTTTTGAGCAAGCCATGGGAAAAGAAAAATGGGAGAAAGCCATGGATGAAGAAATGGATGCCTTGGAAGCAAATGCTACATGGGAGTTAGTACCTTTGCCTAAAGGTAAAAATGCAATTGGCTGTAAGTGGGTTTATAAGGTGAAGCACAATGCAGATGGTTCTGTGAATAGATACAAGGCAAGATTAGTAGTCAAGGGGTATGCACAAACATATGGCATTGACTATGAAGAAACATTCAGTCCGGTTGCAAGGATGGCGACCGTAAGAGCAGTCATTGCTATGGCTGCATCAAAGGGATGGTCTTTACATCAGATGGATGTAAAGAATGCCTTCTTGCATGGTGATTTGCAAGAAGAGGTCTATATGGAGCAGCCACCAGGTTATGTGCATGCTGTTCATCCTAAGTTTGATTGCAGGTTGAAGAAAGCCTTGTATGGCTTGAAGCAAGCACCTAGAGCATAGTCTGACAAGATAGGACAGTATCTTATCACTATTGGCTTTCAGATTTCCAAGGCAGATTTCTCACTTTATGTGAGAAAAACAGAGAAAGATATTATGCTACTTGTCATTTATGTTGATGATTTGATTATGACAGGTGACAATGATGAAGATATCCTTCATGTGAAAATGCTATTGAAGCAGAAGTTTGAGATGAAGGATTTGGGAGAGCTACGTTATTTCTTGGGCATTGAGGTGATTAGATCACCAAGTGGGATACAGCTCTTGCAGAGGCAGTATGGATTGGACATGCTGTCCAAATATGGGATGACAGGCTGTAAGCCTATTTCAGTTTCTTTGGAGCAGAATGTGAAGCTGAGCACAGATGCAGGTGCGCTTCTAGAAGACCCTACTATGTACAGACGCATAGTAGGAAGTTTGATTTATATGACTATTACCAGGCCAGATTTGAGCTATGATGTTGGATTGGTAAGTCAGTTTATGTAGGCTCCACGGAAACCACATTTGGATGCAGCTAGACGCATACTCAGGTATGTGAAGTCCACATTGCAGTATGGACTATTTTATGAGACTGGGGTTCAGATACAGTTGCATGGATACACTAATGCTGATTGGGCTGGTAGTATTTCTAATAGACGATCTACCAGTGGATATGTGTTCTCTTTTGGGAGTGCTGCAGTCACTTGGAGCAGCAAGAAACAGCCTACAGTTGCCTTGTCGAGCACAGAGGCTGAGTACAGGGGTGCAGCAATGGCTGCATGTGAGGTAGCTTGGTTGCATAAGCTACTTTATGATATGCATCAGTCTACAGATGGACCAGTTGTCATTTATTGTGACAACATGAGTAGTATACACTTGGCAAATAACCCAGTCTATCATGCTAGAACAAAGCACATTGAGGTGCATTATCACTATGTGCGAGAGAGGGTTTTACTAGGTCTTATTGATCTAGTTTATGTCAGCACAGAGGATCAGGTAGCTGACATATTCACGAAGGCATTGGGCGCAGAGAAGCTACGCAAGTTCAGAGACCTGCTTGGTGTGCAGGAATTGGGATTGAGCTTGAGGGGGAGTGTTGAGATATCGAGCTCCACTCGTGATACGCCAAGGTGACCGTTGTGTATTTATGTCACCGACTTGTCAGTTGCAGATGCAGTTGGTACACCACCCATGAATAATAGCTACATGATAGCTATCCTTATCTACTCTAGTTCATGGCTCAGTTAGTATGCCACCTTAGTTAGTTGAGTTTGGTTTGAGACCCATATATAGGATTCTTCTATTTCTTTGTACTAGAGTTCTTTTGGCTTACACAACTAAGAAGAGGAAAACTGTTTTCAGCCTCCACCCTTGTGTGTCTTCCCCCATTGTGCAAGCAAGAAAGCTTCAAGTGAGACTCCTTCCTTCTCTCCCACAATCCTGACAGAAACACCTTGGGAGTAGGGGAAAAAAAGAAACAAAGAAAAAAAATCAACATTATTACATGAGAAAAGGAAGTAATTCCCGGTCATAACATGCCTCGTTCCAAGAAAAGGTGGCACACACCCTTGGACCGGAAGTTGGTTGTGGAAAAGGTGGTAACACCCCGCAGTTTAGGATAGAATCATTTGTTGATCTTCTAGAAGAAATTCCAAAGCTACCTCTCTTAGTGCGTTGAATCACTAGCAGAACTCTTCCCGAAGAAGTTTCAAAGCAGCCTCCCTTGGTGTGCTGAATCTCGCCACTCCATCAGTGCTTTTGACTCCTATAGAAGATGATATTTTCAATATGCAATACAAGTACCAGACTTGTTGGCTGCTTCCGTGGGTATGCCTCTTCATCAACCAATCCAAACTGACATAATTAACGAGATGAAGTTGATCTTCATAGAAAAACCTTGAGTGGAGTGAGCTTTCATCTTAACAGGATGGGGATGTGAGTATGGGCTGTCCTCTTTTTGTACTCATCAACAGAGTATCAGACAGAGGGTAGGGTGAGTGACTAGTCCTTGTCCTTTATATCCAATGGAGAGGTGAGATGTGTGAATGAAGTGTTGAATGCATGGGTTGGGCCTCTCAATGCACAAAGCACAATTTGTTTCTGTGCATAGCACTACAAGGTTTTTTGGCATTTCTTCTCGCACCATATACTGGCATAGGACGGGATGCATTACTACATCATCAATTGCGTGCACAAGGCATATAACTTTTGCACAAGGGACAATTAGGATCGCATCAATGGGGTGTGAGAATTTCGATTACCCTCTTATAATCATCAACAGAGCATGAGACCAAGGGGGGGTTGAGTGTGATTGATTTTTCCTTCATCAACTGAGAGGTGAGGAGGATTGAGAGACATTTCCACAATTGGAATAAGGTACGTTCTTGTTTCCCTATGCACACATGGGACGGACCTCCTCCATTACCACTTCACATATAACTCTGTTTGGCGCATTGCGCGATAAGGCTCCTTGGCCTTCCTTCTTGTACCTATGCCAGATGGGTTAGGATACACCAATGCACCATCTACTACACACGCTGGCATACTCCCTCTGAACCATCCCTCTTGTCGAATTTTAAACCAGGTGTGAGATCTGGGTTTCGATTATTATTCCTCGAGTGACATGAATCATGGGACGAGCGATTGATCCATCCTTCCAACATGAGTGACTCTTGAGATTGAGTGATGTATATTTTGCCATCAACAATTCAATCAATGCTTCATCAACATTGCTATCTCCCTAGGTGTTGTTGCTACATGGTCCTTGCTATGATGCATGAGTGTGATATGGCTAGCCATGGTACTTTTCATGTCAACAATTGGGATCCTTCACGTGTTAGCGATGGTTCACCTTGACAATTTGCAAATCAGGTAAAGTTTTTCTAACCACTCTACCCCTTTTGTTTACAAGAGTCGGTCATGTTAAGTGTGGGGATGCAAGAATATGAGTGGTGATCAAGTGTTAGGCCCCTGTTGATTAGTCAATCCAATCTATTAATGTTTTAAGTGTGGGGACACATCCTTGCATATATGTTCAGCATACCTTCATGGACGCATCCCTTTTCCAACACCTATCCTATTTTCACCCCATCCCGGGGTCATTACTTATCCGTTTGTCTTTATCCTTTGTTTTGCCGCTTTTCCATGTGCACGCATACTACGTTTCCCAAACTTAAAATTTGACCTTACAACCCTATTCATCCCTTTGAACTAGCCACTTTTCCTTTTTATTTCCCCCAGTTCCCAACCATAGTTCATGAGTTATTAATTTTGAAGGATTTTACATGCTTAGGACATGTTTCCATGCAAATGTTCCCATTTTTCTTCGAAACAACAATCTAATGTGAAAACTGCAAACTACACCTTCTCTTTTACCTTTTTTCTCTTTACTGCTTGTCATTATGATGCACGGTTTGGCCATTATTAAATTTTTCATATTTTTTGATATCCTTGTGTGTGATTTTTGCTCTTTTTCCATGTGAACGGGATATCCTCTCCCCATTTGGACATAAGAAAGTACCAAAAGTGGCCCATTTTGTAGGCCTCCAATGTATTGGGAGCTAAACCTCTCCCTGTGAGACCCGTATATATCCCCGTGTGACAAGCCACCATATCTAGTTCCTCAATAACTAGATGTTGTGCAAGGACTCTTTGTTGTAGTAGCTCCTTGAGAACCTTCTTACACTCCCTCTTTAGACAAGAGATACTACCCTATTCACCTCGAAATTTGATTATGATTAGATAGCCTTGTTTGGCTTGCTGTCATATACAATTTTTCTTTTTCCTCCCTCATGTTCTAGCCCACCTATTTTTTGTTACTAATTTTTTTGTGTTCTTGTGTTTTTTTTCCTATTTTTTCTACATGAACATCGATTAATGCCACCAAAAATGCATTTTGACCTAACTCCCCTATCCCATGGGTTTCCCCATACATTTTTTCTTTTCATTGCACTCCATTTCGATGCATGGATTTTCTCAAATTACTTTTCAACTTCGTTTTCGTTTGCATTTTTACCGTTTTTTCCATGTGAGTGTGCCCTATTGGCCTGGGAACCGTGTTCTATCTTACCCATCCTATCTACCACTTTCGTGTGGATATTTTTTGTTTTCATTATTCTTTGTTTTGATTGTTGGATTTTTTTGTATTAATTTTGATTCTCATTTTCTAGTGTGTTTTTTATTGTTTTTTCCATGTGAACATGTTTTATTCTCATCGAAATTGTGTTCTCATGTGAGAGGATTGTTCGTCATATCTACCCTTTGTTTTAGCAAATGGATTTTTTGATATTAATTCTTGTGTGTGTGTGTGTAGGCTCAATTTTTTTTCATTTTTTCCATGAGAATGCCCTGAATGGTCGCCATACATCCCATTTCACTCTTCATATCTCTTTCTCTCGTCCTCTGGATTATTTTTCCTTTTTTCTGTCCATTCATCCAGTGCTTAGTTTATTTGTTAATATTTTTTCGTTAATTTACGTTTTGATGTTTCATGTGTTTTTGCTAATGCCTTCATTTTTGTGATTTCCCACGTGTTTACACGTCCGTGACGTCGTTCTTCCCCCATGCATATGCCTCGTCTGTTGTGTCGGCCCTGTTGTGCAAATTTACCTTACCACTCTTGTTTTTAAAATTTCCTTTAAATTTAAATTTTAAAATTTAAAAAAACCCTCTCCCCTCCCTCCATAACTTTTCTCACCCCCTCTCTTCCCTCCTCTCTCTCCTCTCTCTTCTTTTCTCTCTCCCTTTCTTTCCCTCTCCCTTGTTTCTCTCTGCCTGCATCCCTACGTTTCTCCTCCCCCCCTTCTCCTCCCCATCTCCCTACCTCCCCTTTGTCTCCTCCTACCTCCTCCCCTCTTCTCCCCTCTCTCTCCTCCCTTCTACCCCCCATCGGCCACCCTCTCCTCCCTTCCATTGGCCTTCCTTGCTCACTCACTCCTTCACACAGCCTCTGCCTACTCCCCGCCCCCTTCCCTTCTCGCCTCCTCGTCCTCCCCATCATGGCTGCCACACCAACCGCTTGCTCCACCCCTTGTGGGGCTACTGTCATGTCAACCACCTACGAGACCCCCTATGGCCACCTTGCCTCCACCTCATGCACCATTAACCCGCCTACCTCATCTCCTCCCCTACCTCCGCCCCACCCATCAAACCTCCTTACCCCTCATCTTTGCTCGCTTGCCCCAACCCTTTTTCCCCCACTTCTTGCCCACACCCAAGTGGCTCCCACCCCTCAAACAAAGCCTTGCCCACCCAAAAAGACCCTGGCCCCCCTCCTCCCCCCATCAACCCTCTTCATAGGCCTCCTTTCCCACCCTGCAATACATGCACCCCCTTGTAAACCCCCTATGACGCGCAAGGTGTACGTGTGTGTCGCTGCCCTTGCGTGTGGTGGTATTCTCGTGCTTGTTTGCATGTGCGGGTGTGTCATGCATGTGCTCATGACGTGCTTGGTTCTCGTGGGCATTTATGCATGAGGACGCATGTAAGGTTTGATCCGTGAGGCGGGTGGACTACTTGGCTAGCTGTTGTTCACACATAACTGACACAACCCGTTTCTGAGTATGTATTTCCAAATTAGAGAAATACTAATCACACATCCATATCAAAACAGATCAAAGAAAACAAAAAACCAAAAGAAAAACTCCAAATTAATAAAAACAAAAACAAAAAAAAGAAATATGGGAAGATAACCAAAAAATTTCATATACTATAAAATGGGGCAAAATGTAAAAATTTGTCAATACCCATCCATGGGATTTTATTTACTTATTTAAAATTAAAAAAATAACACCAAACACAAAACCACACAAAGAAACTGAAACACACATAGTAAAACCAGATTCAACATATCTCATGGATATAATTGAATGAAAACATGAAAAACAAACATATCAAACTTTATTGAAAAACTTTTCCCATGGTGTTTGGTCTATTTAGTTTATGTTGGCAAACTTTTCCAGCTTGTTGGATTTTATTTTTGGATTCCATTGTGGTTGCATCACATTGGTTATTTATTATTCCTTCACAATTCATTTGCATACACACCTTCCTCTAGGTACGCATTTTTTTAAAGTCACCAAACATCACAATTAATTATTTTAAAAAATCAGTTGATCACATTTTCCATGCGCATTTGTGCTAAACACACATTTTAATTAATTAAAAGGAACCAATTGTTCATGTAGCACACGCTTCATGCACTAAACACACATTCTTAATTTATAAATGAAATAAACCCACCATCTCACAAGTGTATGCTATCACACAAGAATTGCGCGGGGGGTTCATGAAGTCACTCGTCGTAGGGACGCTATGCGAGATGGGAGATCCAAGTATACATTCAAGCAAGATTACAAAATCCAAAGGTCACTCAAGAGAGCTTCAAGGAATACATGCCAAACTAGGTGTTCATACATCAATCATGAAGAGAAATATGATCAAATTGTTTGGATGGCAATGTCTATATTACAAAATGTTAAAGAATTCTTTATAATGGCATCCTACTATTGCTCTGTGCATTGAATATGGTGGCTACATCTCTTTCGCAATTTGTAGTGGTTTCTTCTTTAGAATTGCAACTTCGTTTCCATGTGGAGATTCCCTCCTTGCAAGTGTGATGAATGCTTGTTATCTGATCAAACTGCAGTCATATGACCCTTAGTGTCAGGCTTTGAAACACTTTTGGTTGAACTCTCCTCGTGATTAGTTGGCCTTCGATGTTGATCTTCACCCCCTTTTGATTCCTGATCGTGTGCTGTACTTCTCTCCCCCTCGATTCCTTTCAAACATGTCACTTTGTCAAGTCGCCACCCTACAAATGCTTTGAGCCAGGTCAGAGATTGCTATGAAGGGGTGCCATGACTGGATACTAATCTCTGAATTTTAGGACTCTTGAGAACTATTGCTACATCATCTGTACAAGAAAAACATGGGAGAGATCGACACCTACTTTTAATGCAGATATCGCTGCAAAGTAAGGTAGAACTATTGCCATCTTTCTCCACATTGATCTTTACAACCAACCCTTAAAACCTGATCAAAGACTGCTCTTTTGTTTCCCTTCTAGTGAGCTACCACTCAAATTTTCAATTCTTCTACCTTTGATGGCACACTTTCTATTACCAAAGCTTGCTAACTTAAAGCAATTATTGAACGAATAGATGGTGATGGCAACAACGCTAATTAAATATCCTCCACCCTAAAGATCCTCCATACACAATGGCTATGAGTCATGCTTGCAGGTGGGCCTACACATATGACATGGCTTCCAAATTGAACATACTATAGTCTTGAGATTGTGTCCGCCACCATGTGAGCTTTTAGGATGCGGCCTTTAGCATCTAGTTTTGTTGTCAGGATGTCTTCTTTCTCCACTAACAAGCAAGTTGCTGCTACTAATTCTACTGCAAAAATAGCCTAATGTGTGTAATTCTTGTTGCTTCAGGAGAATTGTCACTTTCTACAGCCAATCTTGGTCAATAAGGACACCGTCTGAGTGCATGGTCTAGTCAACTCTCTCCCTCGGCTCCCTCCTACTAACTCTGCACTTTTTCTTCTATATGAACCTTTAGACTCCATCATCATAGCCATCCATACTCCAAGATCTAGACAGAGTGCTGTTGTCACAATTTGTCAGGGTCACCTTGAAACCTCCACGCTGATCACTTGAAGTCTTTTACTAGGGATTCATTGACCTCCATGGTAAATGGTTGGATGTGTAATGCCTCCGACATCTAGGTCGTAGTCTTGCTAACCATCATCTTCTTAAAATTTTCGTTTTAAAAAAAATTGTTGATTATAATCGGGCATCAAGATCAGAGGGCGCTTCAGCTGTTAGAACGATAAACGATCCCTCATCCTCTTATGCAAATAGATAAGTCCCCCTCCTTCTTGGGCTCGTATGTAGAGGAATTAATCCCCCTTCTCCAAAGCAACGCCATCCATTATTAGCGCACCCTCTTGCATTGCCACCCTTTTTTCGTGTGTACTTTCTCCAAAAAGCAGAGTTACCCATCAATAGCACTGGCTCCCAGTCAAGACTTGTTGTAGAAGGTACGTTTCTTGATCTATTTTTCCCAAGTCTTCACCTTTAAGAGAATACTTCAAGGCTTCCCAAATCTTTTGATTAAGTGATGCCACAAAATGCTTTGGACCAAATTATTCAGTTGTAAGAAAGGGCAACTATATGTCTGTTTGCATGGAAGTAGAAGTAGAGAGCTCAGCTTTCGCCTTGCTTGGATGTCTTGTATGACCACATGCATTGAGCACAATGGTAAATGTAATCATATCTGGCTTCAAACCTTTTCGATTCATTTTTTCAAACACCTTGAAAACATGTTCAACTTTTCCAAGTAGGGCATACCCTATCATTAGGACATTCCATGTTATGACATCCTGCCTTGGTAGTTTGTCAAACACACCTTGTGCTTTTGCAAGCCATCCGCATTTACCATACATGCCCAAAAGTATATTGCCAACCAAAGTAGCCCTTTCCAAAGCCCGTTTCATTGTTTCAGCATGTAAAAGATGGCATGTCACTAAATCTTTTGTAACACCAACAACTTTTAAGCACAAAAGAAAAGTGACACAATCAGGACACTCCAAAGTTGCTTCAGATGTGAGATAGATCTAGGATTCTCATCTCGCAGGTCAATTTGCCGAAAGGCACTGAGCCTTTGTTTACTCGAGAACGCAAGAAAAAAAAGAAGAGAGAGATCCTCATGCTGCATGCCTTCAAAACACTTTAGTGCTTTCTCACCATTAGTGCAGCCCATGAAATGACATTCCGAATTGGAAGTTAGTCCACGATTGACAATCGAAGAATATATCTCTTGACCCCTTGTCATGTAATTTAAACTGCCACAAGATGTCAAGCTGCTATCAAATGCAAATGTATCTGGAGACACTCCTTTCAATTGCATCTATTCAAAGTAGCTGAGTGCATCCTTAGCCATCCCCACTTCTGTAAATCCAGCAATCAGTGCATTCCATACAATTGTATCTTGAAGTGGCAAAGTGTCAAATGCCTTGGTCGTCTCTAATTCAAAAGCTCCCTTTGTACTGCAAGCTTTCAAGATGAAAACATACATAAGTGCATCCACATGACATATTTCAGCTACATTTCTTTGAAAACCATGAGCACCTCATCATCAAGACCATGTTCAACATATCATGCAATCAATGTAGTACATGAGATTGTATTTCAAACTGACAGCCTCTCAAGCACACAATGTGTTGCTTTCAGCAAACCACATTTGCAGTACATGACTGATAATGAGCTTCCCACATAAAGCTCTCTATCAACTCCTTTACTGGTTATTTCAGCATGTAAAAGATGGCATGACTCTAAGTTTGTTGTAACATCAATTGCTTTTAAGCACAAAAGAAAAGTGACAGAATTAGGAGACTTCAAAGTGACTTCACAATGGTGAACGTGTAAAGCGTCACGACAACGCACTGAAAAAAAAGTACTACATACATTAATTTGTATAAAAAAACTTGCATTTAGAGACCCTGAGTGGGAACGTAGTCTGATGACGTTAATTAGCATTGTCCAACTTAATATGTTTTTAATGGATAAAATAAAACACCTTTTTTTATTAAGGTTTATCATTTAATAAAAATTTACCCTTTGATAAATAAATTATAAAATGAACATACAATTAAATCCCCCTTTTCCCTCACATTGCACATTTCCCCTTTTCAATGAAATGTTATGTGGGGTGTTGAGAGTGGAAAAAGATTGAATTTTTGACTAATTTTTGTTGTTTTTGAGGACTGAATGATTGATTTTTGATGGATTTAGAGTGATGTATGGTTGTTAATGGAAGTGTTTGAGAGTATTTTGGATGATATTGATTATGTTTTGGAAGTTCATGATGATTTTTAGTGGAAATATGAACCTTTGTGGTGATGATCTGATAGGTTCTGTTGAGGTTCTGATTGGTTCTGATACCTTCTGTATAGCTTCTGTTTTGTTCTGATTTTCTTCTGTATGAAGCATGGATTGATGATTGATGGAGTTTGAAATCTTTTGAAAGCTTATTGAATAGTTTTGATAGTTTGGAATGGTTTTAGTATGAGTTATGAGGATTTGCTATTCTCTGATGACCTTCTGTAACCCTCTGTAAACCTTTTGTATAGCCTCTATCTTGTTGGGGGTAAAGGCACCTCTGCCTAGCCGCCTGTGTATTACTACACTGACAGTCACCGCCATTGCACACTGCAGGTGGCGGGCGCTCATCACCGTCACTTTATTCTTTATTCTTTTAGTGACAGTTTGAATAAAGGAAGGCCCGGTCACACATTGTGACTATTGGAGTTCCCATTTCTTGTCTCTCTCTTTTTTGCTCTTGCTCTCCCGCCATAGCTCTCGGGTGCAAGCTTTGATCCTTCTCACATTTCAATTGGTATCAGAGCACAGCTTCCAACTCTTGAGCTTGGCTCGTGGCATTCTCAGCTTCCCATCGACTCCCCACTCGCATTGGGTCTTCTTCCCGGCAGCCATAGCTCATTCTCTTGAGCTCCCGTCACTCCCTGGCTTCCCAAGCTTCTTCTCGGCCTATCGAGGCACCATAAGGCATTGATATTAAGGTATTGCTTCATTATTTCAGAGATTTATCTCAGTCCACAGGTCTAGGTAAACATAGTTTTCACAGGTTGTGGGTAGCCATAGCTCACACCTCTTGGAGCTTCCTTCACTTGGATCTTGCTTCTAGCCTATCAAGGCTTGCTGAGGCTTGGTGTAGGCCTTCTTTGGCCCCCATTTGTGCCCCCTTTGGGCACCATTGTTGACACGTGGGACAGCAGACCCCCCTAGCTAGCTCACGTTTTTTTTGTGCCTGCTTCAAAATCTGGCCCAAAAATCACTCTTTTTGTCATATCTCGGGCATTCGGAACCCGATTCAGGTAAGGTAAGAGTCTAAGTTGGGATTTTGGCATGCTCTGGACGTGATGGTGATGTCGGATTTTCCAAATTATGATGACAAAATATTCTGCAACAGATTTCAGGTCCGAGACAACATGTATTTGTATGCATATGGCTTATGTGATACTTCTATTGATGTCTATTGATACCGGATCACTTGTGGATGTTATGCCTCTTATGTGAGACGCATTTGGAGCTGATTTAGCTCAGCATTGACTGTTTTGAACAATCCCAGATCTGTCTAAAACAGGGTAGCCACCTGTTAGCTCAATTTTATGCTTATAGGTCTTGGCATTTGATGTCCGATTATGCCCAGTCGGTGCCTATACATACAGGAATGTATGCCTATGGTTTGCCTATGGATTTGAGCTTGGATTGAGCACTGATTTCCTCAGTTTATAGAGGTTATATGCTGTTGAAAACTTCAGGGCTGAAGCTATTTATGCTACAGTTGGGTTATGCCTATTGGTCATGGGGTGCTCCCGACTTCTCAGTATGATGTCATGATGTATTTGGACTATGCCACATGTCTTGTTTATGCTCCAGAATACTTTTGAGCTTATATTAGAGCTCGATTTGGGTTTGACTGTCACTTCTTTGTAGCTGGAATTTCATCTATGACATGGTTTATGCCTAGGCTATCCAGTACATGTTATGATGTCTTGGTGAATGCTTTATGCTTTGACTGTGGATAGCAGTTGTTTGAGCTCGTCTCGACATTCATTTGAGTATTCCCTTGAGCAATTGGACATTGACTTGGATTTTCCCGTTATGACTTGGCTTTTTCCATTATGACCTTGGATGCTATTGAGGCATTGTCTTGGTTACCTATCTTTGGTACTCTCACTTGGTTTGATTGAGCTGTTGAGCTCGTTTATCTGCCTTTTGTGCTAGTGGGAGCATCTTGTATGCTTGACCGACATTGAGCAGGAGGTTTATGCTATTTGAGCATTTTGCAAACACTTGAGACTTTGGGATCTCTTACACTTACATGTTGCATGGTTCATGTGATGATATCTTGGAATTGCTTTTGACTTGAGCTTGGGCTTTGCACTCTAGTGATCATACACCTACTGGTGTCAGGTCTAATATGTGTTATGTATACTTTGCCCTACTGTCTAGGGGGTATGCCTACTCACTGATGTATGCTTTGGTGACATGTTTGGATGTTTTCTCAGGGTCTTGATGACTGTTTGGTGTTGATTTATGCCCGTTTATGGCTAGTCATATCTTGGCTGTCATTTATTGACTTGGTGCACAGTGATTTGGCCAGCCAATTGATTCTCACAGTACCCTACTGTCATTTATTACAACAAGCATATAACTCCAGACTGACATGGATTTTTCATGCTGAAATATTCTGAAATGATGTACTTTCACTAGTACTTGGTGGGTAGCAGCTTTGGTTACACTTTTCTTGCTATTTTTCTCTCGATTTTGGTGATTTTTTTTGTCATTTCTGTAGTAAACAACAAGCAGTTTTAAACTATCTGCAGTCTTCCAACCTGCATTATGGCAAGTTCGTCCACTAATCATGCTATTTTCAACATCACTAAGTTTGATGGTACGAATTACTCGTATTGGAAGAGCCATATTTGGCATGTATTGGTACAAAAATTGCAGATCAAACCATTGAGGTTGAGCGGGCATCCGCCTGCAACTATGCCAGATGAGGAATGGCTTGAGCTTGATGAGTTATACAAGTCCACTATTGTATTATCTCTCACAAAACAGGTTCATTACAATGTATTTGAGGAAGAACAAAGTGCATGGCAATTGTGGGATAAAATCAAGAATCTCTATGATAAGAAAAGTCTAGCGAGTCAGATGTATTGGTTGAAGCAGCTTATGGATCTGCGCATAAAGGAGAATGTGACTATGTCTGCTCACTTGAGCAAGTTCCATGCTATTCTCAAGAACTTGACTTCACAAGACATCACTTTTGCAGAGGATGTCACTTCTTTTTTCTTGCTTGGTACTCTTAATGAGTCATAGGATGTATTCCGAACTACATTATGTGCCTCTATTGCTACCTTGAAATTATCTGATGTTGAGAGTGCTCTTCTGTAGAAAGAGGTTAATCGTAAGAATTTGGATGCCTCTCGTGTGTCACATGCTATGACAGTTAGAGGTAGGAATGATGGGTATAAAAAGCATGGCAGTGGTAGTGGCCGTGGACGGGATTCTTAGAAATTTTGGTCCAAGTCTCGTGGGAAGTCACGTAGAAAATTCCGTGGCAGGAATGCAGATGTTACTTGTCACCATTGTGGAAAAAAGGGCCATATTAGGCCACAATGCCATGAACTACGCAATGAAAGGCGCAAAGATAAGGGGAAAGACAAAGTGCAAGATAAGTCTTCTGACGTAGAATAGTGCCTGCAAAGTCCAGTGTTAAAATTGAAGAGATCAATGTTTTGCAGCCTGAGGATGTTGATGATGATGATTATATCCTTGCAGCTTCTTCTAGTGCTTCCCAGATGACAGAGATAGACTCTATGTATGCACAGTGTTGGCTCTTGGACTCAGGTGCGTCCTTTCATGTGACACCTTGTCGAGAGTGGTTTCATTCATATCGTATTGTTTCAGGTTTTGTGCGCCTGGGTGATGACAACTCTCTTGATATTGTGGGCATTGGTGATGTTAGGCTGCAGTTTCCTTTTGGCAGCAGTTTTGTTATGCAGAATGTATGTCATATACCTGCTTTGACACACAGTCTCATGTCAGCTGGATAGCTTGATGACGCAGGTTATCATGTATCTTTTGGAGATTCTGCATGGAAAATCACTCGTGGCAGACTTGTGATTGCGAGAGGTGCCAAGGCTGGCAGCCTCTATCCCTTGATTCTATCCGCTTCTTTCCTTGATCATGTTTTGTCTGTGGGTTCTATCGCACATGTATCTCTTTGGAATGCCCGTTTGGGCCATATGTCTTTGAAGGGAATGAAAATGCTTTCTAGTTTGCAGTACTTACCGCTCCTTGATTATGCATGTTTTGATTCATGTGAGTATTGTCTTTATGGTAGGTAGACTAGGTCTACGCATAAGAAGTCTGGTAGGCCACGCATGAGTGAGCCCTTGGCATTGGTACATTCGGATGTCTGTGGGCCCATGCCTTGTCAGTCTATGGGTGGTGCCAAGTATTTTTTTACTTTCATAGATGATTTTTCATGGAAATTTTGGGCTTATCCCATTAAGCTGAAATCCGATGTCTTGGCTATGTTTCAAAGGTGGCTTGCATTGGTTGAGAACCAGTTTGGTTATAGGCCAAAATGCCTAAGGACAGATAATGGGGGTGAGTATGTCTCATGTGCTTTTGGATTAATAGAACCATCCAGGAGCATGTACATAGTGTGCTTAGCCATGTAGGCCTACCACAGAGCTTTTGGGCTGAGGCAGTTAGTACAGTTGTGCATGTCATAAACAGATCACCTTCTAGTGGCTTGGACTTTCAGGTTGCAGAGGAGGTATGGATTGGAAAACCTCCCTCTTATGCGCATCTCCGTGTCTTTGGATGTGAGGCATTTTGCCATGTGCCCAGGGACAAGAGAAGTAAGCTAGATCCTAAGAGTGTCAAATGCATTTTGCTTGGTTATGGGGATGGATGCGAGATGGGTTACCGTCTCTAGGATCCACAAGCGTGGAAAGTCATCCGCAGTCATGATGTAGTCTTTCATGAAGACAAGATGCATAGGCAGCTTGAGAGAGTTGTTGAGATCCATAGGGTCATATTTTAGGAGGAGCCGAGAGCCCCTGCACAGCCAATTGGACAGCCTACAGCTATAGCAGATGCTCATGGTCAGGGTGTTGGATAGGCAGCTGGGTAGGTAGTAGAACTTGCCGTGAGATGGTCTACTAGAGACAAACGTCCACTTGATAGATTTCAGCCCTTGATGAATTATGTCTTGGTTGCAGATGCAGGAGAGCCTTTCACTTATGATGATGCTATGCATAGGGGTGACATTCACTCCTGGGAGAGGGCTATGTAGTCTGAGATAGACTCCTTGCATAAAAATGACACTTGGGATTTGGTTTCCTTTCCTAAGGGCAAGAAGGATTTTCCATGCAAGTGGATGTACAAGCTGAAAAGTACCCCTGGACCCCCCAAGCCGGTATACAAGGCTAGATTGGTAGCAAAGGGTTTTAAGCAGGAGCATGGTGTGGACTTTGATGAGATATTTTCTCTTGTGGTTAAGATGACCACCCTGCGCTTAGTCTTGGCTTTGGTTGCTAAGCTTGACTTGGATTTATACCAGATGGATGTCAAGATGACTTTCTTACATGGGGACTTGCATGATGAGATTTATATGGAGCAGCCTAAGGGCTTTGCAGAACCTCGCAGGGAGCACCTAGTGTGCAAATTGAAGAAAAGTCTTTATGGCTTGAAACATGCACCTAGGGAGTGGTATCATAAGTTTGATGCCTTTATGTAGTCACAGGGCTACAACAGGAGTGCTATGGATCCGTGTCTTTACACAAAGAAAGCCCGTGATGGTTCTTTATTGATTTTGGTACTCTATGTGGATGATATGCTGATAGCAGGGAAAGCTCATGATGAGCTAGATGCTCTTAAGGCTCAACTCAAAAAGAGCTTTGAGATGAAAGATCTGCGACAGGCCTCTCACATACTTGGTATGCGCATTAGACGCGACAGGCATCAGGGACTCCTCTACTTGTCATAGAGGGAGTACATTCATAAAGTCCTTGAGTGCTTCTGCATGTAGGACGTAAAGCCTATTGGCTGTCCATTGCCTTCTTATGTGAAGGTATCACAGGCTAATTGTCCGCAAACAGATGAGTAGAGGGCTGAGATGGCCAAGATTCCCTATGCATCCGTAGTGGGCAGTCTTATGTATGCCATGATCGCCACTCGTCTAGATATTTCCTTTGTAGTTGGTATTGTGGCACGCTATATGGCTATACCTGGCAAGAAGCATTGGGATGCCATGAAGGGTATCATGAGGTACCTGAAGGGCACTGCAGATATGTGCATATGCTATGGCAGCCAGGATACAAGAGTCGTGAGGTACACTAACTCTGATTATGCAGGACATGCAAATAGTAGGAAGTCCACTTCCAACTATGTATTCACCTATGCTGGAGGTGCTATTTCTTGGATTTCTAGGGTGCAGAAATGCACGGTCCTTTCTACTACAGAGGCCAAGTATGTTGCAGCTCACTGAGGCTTGCAAGGAGGCCATTTGGTTGGGTCGTTTGGTTACTGACCTTGGTAATGATGCTATCCCTACACTACATTCAGATTCTATGAGTGCTATTCAGTTAGCCAAGAATCCGGTCTTCCATGCGAAGACGAAACACATTGACGTGAGGTATCACTTCATACGTGGGGTTATTGAGGACAAGTCTATTGACCTTGTCAAGATCTCGACTGACTAGAATCTTGCAGATTTTCTCACAAAAAGCCTCTTTATAGAGCACTTTGCCTTCCTCAAGAGGTTGATGGGCGTGGGATGAGATGACATCTTTCCTCATCCTGTTGTACATGTATACATGTTGTACTGTGTTTTTCTTTTTTTCTTTTCACTCCTCTCGCTAGGGTAGATTCGCCTTTAAGTGGGAGGTTGTTGGGGGTAAAGGCGCCTCGCCTAGCCGCCCGTGTATTACTACACTGACAGCCATCGCCACTGCACACTGCAGGTGGTGGGCGCTCATCACCGTCACTTTATTCTTTATTCTTTTAGTGACAGTTTGAATAAAGGAAGGACCGGTCACACATTGTGATTGTTGGAGTTTCCATTTCTTGTCTCTCTCTTTCTTGCTCTTGCTCTCCCACCATAGCTCTCGGGTGCAAGCTTCGATCCTTCTCACCTTTCATGTCTATGTTCTGTCTCTGCTCTGTTCTTGTTCTGTTCTGTTCTGTAGATCTTCTATAAGTGTTCTGTGGAATGTATGTGTAACTTTGGAAAAGTTTTCTAACTTTTGGTAAGGATGAATCTAAGCTCAAAAGAGCTTTAAAAAATGGAAGAAGCAGCTGTTGAAGATTGAAGAGAAGACTGGAGTGACAGTGACAGTAGTGAGATATGAAGGGTTATTGTAGTGGCTCTGGTGCCTCTTCGACACAGACATACCTCTTGGGAGGTGCATCCACAACCTAAGAAGGATTATTAAGAGTCATTATTGAGTATTGTAGTGAGGAGATGATGTATTATTGAGAGAGAGAGAGAGAGAGAGAGAGAGAGTCAGAGATAGCTAATTGTATCAAAATAGTGTAACTGTATATGAGAGATTGAGAGAGAAAATTATGAAGACATGGAAGATGAATACAATGTGATTGATTTCCATTAAAAAATGGTGTATTCTTTTATGTTCCTTGTTATATTGATGGATTCTATGAAGATGTTGAAGATTATGGTTGATTCTATCAAATCCATGGAAGATATCTACTATGATGTTGCATGAAGATTTGTTGTTCTCTTTGTTTTGGTCATCAAAAGAATGAAATAGAAGCTTGTTGATGTTACAAGATTGATTTTCTTGCAGTAGAATTACCTTTTCCTTGGTGTTTCTCTTGGGGCTTTATGTTTTTGGTGCGCAGTCGGGGAAACCTGCCATCAAGCATAAGAAGAGGCTAAAAATGAAGGAAATGGCATTGCCAAGAAAAGAAGAATTCAATGGATGCTTGCAAAGTTCCTTCTTCCACTGAAGAGTTGGAGATTCTTATTATCAAAGCCACTTTCCACAAGAAGTTCATCCCACATTGGCGAAAACATATTACCATCATGATGCAAGCTCTATGCGATGGATTGTTTCCTCTTCCTGTTGAAGCAACATAAACTTGCATCTTGGTGGAAAATTGTTTGGGAACAAACTGAAGAGCAAAAGCAAAGAGAATGACTATCTATGGAAGATTTGGTATTCATTCAGAAGTTTCTAGACATCATCAAGTGGGAGATCATAAAGAAGCTTCAAGAGTCGTGGTCTGTGGAGGTTCACGAAAACAAGAAGGAAAAGAGTTGGAATTTTTTCGTGGGATACTCAACAGCAAGATACGTGGGATGCTTGGTGCACTGACAATCTTCTGTTTGTCCAATTAGCAACCCACTAGAGGTTGTTAGACAGAGTGTTTTTCACAACATATACTGTTGAAACCATCAAAAGCTGGCATTATTATAATGTTGGCACAACAACGATCCTAAGAAGAATGAGTTTTGATACTTTCAAAATGAAATATCTCCCCCTCTGTAGTGGTTTGAAAGTCGAATTCAGAGATGTTGAAAAGAAGGAAGTAGAGGAGATGTTGGCCAGAGAATCCCCCAGAGACTGAAGCCCCTCTTTGATTCTATTCTGTTGAGTACTGAACAACTGGTTGGAGCCAAGTCCTTGATGAATGACACAATCAAGAGGCAAGCATTAGAGCGAGTCTAGAGATACGTGAGAAGAGAGAAGGCAAAAATCAAAGCTGAGAACGAGCTCGCAGCAAAAGCCTCCTTTGACGCCCTAAAAGCACTCTTTATAGAAGTCCCCATGGCGACTCAAGGTCCCTTCCTAGTCAAATTTGTCTTGGAAATATTGATGATAGGCCAGCAAATGTAGTCCCATTGCCAATTTTTAAGGGACAGTACAATGAAGACCCCGATCTTCATGTAGCAGAGTTTATGGTAGCATGTGTGGCTAATAATGCCAAAACCCCTGAGCATTGGTTAGCAATATTTCCCACCACTTTCAAGGGCGCGGCATTTCAGTGGTATGAGAGACAAGCAGTAGAAACTTTTGGTACTTGGGACCTTGAAGTTGGCCTTCCTCATTAAATTTAGGCGTGAAGGTTTTGAAGAGCAGATGCGAGAGAAGTTCATGAACCTAAGTCAGTCCTTTGGAGAAAGAGTAGAAGCTTATGTCTCACGAATGGAATCCATCCTGAAGAGATGGACTAACCATCATTTGGATGAAGGTATCCAGAAAGGAGTGTTTCTTAGAGGCCTACAACAAGAAGTTTGCAAGTTCGTGGAATTGAGAAGACCAATCAATCTGCAAGCTGCAGTGGAAGGTGCAAGATTGTATGATGAAGTTGAAGTAAGGCTGTCAATGACTCCAGGAAGAGGAGTCTTACCTCCTCCCATGCCAAGAACGATATACCCACCAAATGCAATCCCAGCGACAGTTCCCTACCCCTATCCCTAGATGCAAACAGTGCCGCAGTATAATGTACCTAATCCACTGTGGTCGCCACAGGCGATAGTGCCTCAAATGATGGTTTAACCACAACAACAGTGGCCTCAAACAGTTCCTCCAATGGCGACTCAACAACAGTGGAACCCTACCAACTGGAATCAACAATCCCAAGTCTCAGCAAGAGCTCTAAATCAGAACCAAAATAGAGGACCTTCTGGATCAACCCAATCAGTGTATACAGTAATTACAGAAGCTTTCCAAAACCCTACTACAAATACTTCAGGAGGTGAAAATTTGAAGGACTACTTATCCAACTTAGTTGCAAATATCAAGAAAGAGCTTATGGATGTGATTACAGAGTAGCTATAGATGTTGAAGGTGAATACCGCCAATATATCCACTCCTCTGGGGGCTAGGAGAGATATGATGCGTTCTAATACCATGGTGTGAAAAGTATCATCAAGCGAGACATTTAGCTACTGAATGTACCTGAAAACCAACCATTTCTGGAGCCTTCTATTCCTATTGTTTACAGAAGAACCATACAGAGGATATTTGCTCTCTAAAAGAGATGCACGAACGAAGACAGAAAGATGAAAATGCAAGATTCAACTTGTTAAAATTCAAAATGACAACACAAGATATTGGACCAAAGCCTAGGGAGTTTGGTCCTAATTTCGGTCCAAGGAGGTTTCCCTCTCAAAGTTACAGAGGACGACAATCTGGTGGTGGTCAGAGATCAGAGGTGGAATGTTATAGGTGTGGAGAAAATGGTCATATCTCCCCGAATTGTCCCAACCCTAGACGATCTATGGATTACAAGCCCTTATGCAGCCGATGCAAAGGAGAAGGCCACACTACAAAGGATTGTCCAAGTCCAGCCTCTGTAAAGGCCAAAGGCACTGATAGCCAACAAAAGGTACAAGAGCCTGCCTCCAATTTGGTAGACTTGGAAGTTGCCACTGTCACGTGCGCCAAGAAGAAGAAACCAGTTGTTCGGAACAAAAATAATTCTCTTGCTAAGACTATGAATTTCAACAAAGGGACACCTGACAGAATAATGGAGTACAGAGTACTGTAGTGCCACAGAGAGTCACAGAGACAGTCCCAAAAACAAGACCAGAGGTCCAAGAGATAGACGATGCAGAAGCACCTCCAGAAATAGAAGAAGTGCCGATGCTGCCATTGTTAGAAGAAAAATGAAAGATGAAAATGGGTGTAGCCCCATTCCCCAACAGGCTAGAGAAGCCTATGGATCTTATCAAAGATTATGACTTGGTAAAAGACCTAGACACTTTTAAACCTAACTTAACATTTCGACAGTTGCTGATACTGTCTCCCAGCTACCGAAAGAAATTCAAAAGCATCTTTGACTCGAAGACATGGCCTAAGGATTGCTTTCCCAACAACAACAAAGTCCAACAGAGCCTCAAAACTGGTGAAGGAAGTAGATGTGGCTAATGCCTTTCTAGATCCTGGAACCCCAAAGATTAGTGTATGGATAGAAGGATGCTTTATTTCAGATGCATTGATTGATGGAGGTTCATCAATAAACATAATGATGGATGTGACAATGAAGGACTTAGGGTTGCAAGGATTTCAACCTACACAGTGGTTTATCAGATTGGCAGACCAAAGCAGAATTAAACCGTTGGGCATCCTCCCATACATAAAAACAACCCTTTTAGGGAGAGACTATTGGCTGACATATTTGGTGGTCAAACCAAATTCCTATGGGACCTCATACCCTCTGCTATTGGGAAGACCTTGGCTTTTTGAAGCGAGAGCTAGGACGGACTGGTTCAAAGGAACCCTAACCCTAGGCAGAGGACCCAACAAAGTGGTATTGAAATTGTATGGATCGCAAAAAGGTAATGGATCTACATCCATCGAAGTCATAACTGACTCCTCCAATGAAGTAATAGATGGTACATCAAGGGAAGAAGAGGATGTTAAACAGATCTTTCCCAAGAAAATAGAGGCACAGTCCCTAACAGTGGACATTGTAAGCCAACTACCAAGGGAAGCAAAGTCCTTGTCCATGGGAGAATACCTCCTGCCTCAAATAGAATTAACTTCTGAAATCACCTCTGATAGTGAGATAGAAGCATGGATGTATTGTTCTCCATGTTACATGTCACTCGCAAAGACAGTAATAGAGACAGAGCTAGAGACAGAAGCAAAAGCAGAAGCAGATGTAGAGGCAAAGGCAAAGGCAAAATATATGTTCTTCTTCTACAGAGCCTCTACAGAAGCAGAGACAGCCTCCAGAGGAAGAGGATGGACATGATGAGGAAGAAAACAAAGCAGGATATGAAAGTGCAGATGAAGAAGTTCCTCTGATAGCGGACGATCTTTTTGATGTCCCTACAGAGACCTCGGAGGCCAAAAATATCGGGGTGTTAGAAGTGTCAGAGGGAATGAACATGGTTCCATTTGGGTTGACCAATGGACCATAAAGTATGCAGAATATGCATAAGCAATGGATCAAAGGCATAAAAATTAAGTTCACCCGTGGCTCCTGTTGCCCTGACCGTGCAGTCCAGAGAAAAGATGATGATGATGCCCCCTGCCAACAAAAGCCAGAGCTATCAAAGCCTTGGCTTCTAGAAGGTCTGTGCTATGTGACATTCTTGGATGCATCCTCTGAAGATGAATCCCTAAATCTAGAAGAAATCACCACTCACACAGAAGCAAACAAAGCTCTGACACCCTTCCAGCAATCTCAACAGACAAATGAGTCATCTGTTTAGAAGGAGGACACTGGTTCTAATGGAACATCAGACGATGACACTACTCCCTTGAAAGAGTCAGACCTCTATCTAGAAGCAATCTGTGGGATATTTATCTGCGAAGTGGAAGGTGAAAGACAAGTGACGTTCGTGGATACTGATGGTATCGAACGCCACCTGAAAGTGGGTCTCAATCTTCCAGAAGAAGAACTAGTGGTCCTACGAGACTTATTAAAGGAGAACTTAGACGTGTTTGCTTGGTCATATAAAGATCTAAAGAGGATTGATCCCACAGTATGCCAACATCACATTGACCTAGAGCCTAATGCCAAACCTGTAAGGCAAAGACAAAGGTGTATGAATCCTAATTATTTTGCTCTGGTGAAGGCTGAATTATTGAAGCTTCTTGAGGCCGAGTTCATTTATCCTGTGGCTAACAGTGAATGGGTTTCGCCCATTGTGGTAGTAACCAAGAAGAATGGGAAACTTCAACTGTTGGAGATAGTGGCAGGCCATGAGCTCTATTCTCTCTTGGATTGATTCCGCGGATATAACTAAGTCCAAATCACAGAAGAGGACCAATTCAAAACAACCTTCACCACAGAATGGGGGACCTATGCCTATATAGGGATGCCATTTGGGCTTTGTAATGCTCCTATCACCTTCCAACGAGTAATGATGGCTGCTTTCCAGAATCATTTGCATGATTTCATTGAGGTGTATCTTGATGACTTTTGTGTCTATAGTTTAATCCGTGAGCACTGGGGACACCTAGAGCAATGTTTTGACAGATGCTAAGAGTATGGGATTTCTCTCAACCCCGACAAATGTGTATTTGACATCTCATCGGGAGTTCTTTTGGGCCATATTGTCTCTGTATAAGGGATTGCAACAGACCCGGTGAAGATTGAGAAGATTGTCGCCTTGACATCACCAAAAAACCTCAAGCAATTGAGAGGATTTCTTGACCATGTGGGCTACTACAGAAGATTTATTGCACATTTTGCAACCAAGGCAGCCCTTTGCACAAGCTCCTATGGAAAGATGCGGATTTTCTTTGGACTGATGACTGTGAAAAATCCTTTAATACCCTAAAACAGTGCCTTATCCAAGCATCTATCTTGCAGTCTCTCTTGGCCGGTTTATGGTTCTCATGGTGCCATGGTAGGGTGCTCTTCATTTGGTGCACCTTCCTGACTGGACGAAGGAGTTCCATGTGCACACAGATGCATCAGTTGAAGGGCTAGGTGCTGTCCTATGCCAAAAGGCCCCCTCTAAATTAGATCAACCAATATATTATGCAAGCCGGAAGGTCACTGATAGAAAACGGAACTATATAGTGACAGAGCTTGAGTGCAATGGTGTTTGCACTAGAGAAGTTTCGACACTATCTATTGTCAACACATTTCAAGTTCTACGTGGATCATGAAGCCCTGTCCTTCCTGATAAACAAAGCAGATGTTAAAGGACAACTGATGAGATGGTTGCTCCTATTCCAGGAGTTCGATTTTGAAGTGGTCACTAAGCCTAACCGATCATCTATTACGGATCCCTCAAACTGCAGAAGGGAACAAGATGATCCAGACCTTCCTGATACTTCCTTGTTTCTAGTTGAAATAGTTACTCCCTGGTATGCAGAGATAGCCAACCTCCTAGCAACTCAACAGTATCCTCCTGGCATCTCAATCCGTGAGAAGAAGAAGCTTCGGTTAGAATCATCCCCCTACACCTTGCTAGGCAGTGCACTATACAAGAGGGGCAAAGATGAAGTGCTGCGAAGATATGTTGCAGGGGATGAAATTGGCATAGTATTGAAAGCATGCCATGATGAACCTTGTAGTGGATACTTCGTAGGAGAAGTGACTGCCAGGAAGGCTCTGTTAGCAGGATACTGGTAGCCGACCCTCCACAAGGATGCACATGATTACTGTAAAAGATGTGATGCTTGTTAGTGAATGGGGAAACTCACTAAAACAAGTGCCATGCCACTAGAACCTATTCTTCTCCTAAAGCCATTTGAGAAGTGGGGGATTGATTTTGTGGGTCCCATTGATCCACCCACCAAACGGAAGCAGAACATATACATCTTAGTATGTACAGATTATGTCACAAAGTGGTGTGAAGCTAAAGCCCTGAAGCGAGATGATGGTAACATCGTAGCTCTCTTCATGTACGAAAATATTATCACCCGTTTTGGCAGTCCCCTCGAGCTGGTAAGTGACAGAGATACTCATTTCCTTAACAAAATCATGGAGGAGCTGACACAGTTATATAAGATCTGCCATCGCAAGTCCACTCCTTACTATCCCTGAGCCAACGGCCAAGTTGAAGTCACCAATCACATCCTTTGCTTGATGCTGATAAGAACGATTGTTGCACATCGTTGCGACTGGGACGATCAACTTACAGATGCCCTCTAGGCATACAAAACCTCCCATAAGGCATCTATAGGACAGATCCCTTTTCAGCTAGTGTATGGTACAGAAGCTGTCTTCCTTATTGAACTGGAATTGCCCTCTTTGCGAGTGGCAGTTAAAGAACGCGTGGGAGATGATGAGTCACTGCAACGCCGCCTCCTACACTTGGAATGCTTGGATGAGATATGGCGGATGGCCCTACAGTGCATGGAAACCACTTAGTGCGACGTAAGGCCTATCATGATAGTTTTATCAAGCACAAGGAGTTCAAAGAAGGTGATCTTATCCTAGCCTATGATTCGAGATTTGGCAAGTTTCCTAGTAAGCTTCAACAACGGTGGATGGGCCTGTACAAGGTACTTGCTGTCAATCATAATGGCTCTGTTTAGGTGCAGACCGTTGATGCCTCTGATGATCCTTTCCTGATCAATGGCTATTGTCTGAAGAAGTACTTCTCTCCTTGGGGATCTTGACAATCACAGTCGACCTACCCTCTCCCTTAAGGGCATTGCACTGTCATTCTCTTCGTGCTTCTGATAGCCCTTATGATCTTCCTCATGAGGCGGTCTCGTTCTGTTATCCCCTCACAGATACCTCTCAACCCAACCTTGTTCTCTTCTCATCTAATCCAACAACGGTGGCGAGGTTGGTCCTGATACATGGTATTTCCACCATTCTTTTTATTTTTAAAAAAACAAAAAAAACAAACAAACTGTTAGGGAGAAATGAAAAAATTCCCTATCATAACAAGCCTCGTTCCAAGAAAAGGTGGAAATACCCTTGGGCAGGAAGTTGACTGTGGAAAAGGTGGTAATGCCCCTCAATTCAGGATAGCTAACTCACCAGCAGCACCTTTTCAACACGTAATTTGAAGCCACCTCCCTTGGTGAGCTATCTCTGCAATATCAATCCATCTGCCCTTCTTAACAGACGACCTTTCTTACAAATCATTGAAGTATGAGACTTGTTGGTTGCCTCCTTGGATACGCCTTGCCTTCAAGATCCTAATGATAACAACCGACATGATCTTCATCACCAATCCCTTGAGTAATGCGAGCTTTCATCCTAGGGATGTGAGTATGGGCTGCCCTCTGTATCTATCAGCGAGTGAGATAGAGGGTTGGGTGAGTGACCAATCTTTCCCTTCAAATTACATGAGAGACGAGATGTGTGAACAGAGTGTTGCATGCATGGGATGGGCCTCTCAATGCACAACGCACTATCTGTTCCTGTGCACTGCACCATAAGGCTCCCTGGCCTTCCTTCTTACACTGTATGCCGACATAGGGCGGGATGCACCGTTGCACCATTAAATGCGCACAAGGCATACAACCTCTGCACAAGTGACAGTGAAGACTACATCAATAGGTTTTAGGAACGGGTTGCCCTCCTGGCTCTATCAACAGAGCATGAGATAGAGGGTGGGCTAAATGTGACAGATGGTTCTTCAATCAAGTATTGAGAGGTGAGGCTTGAGAGACGTTATGACCATTGGAGTCAGGTACATTTATGTTTCCCTTTGCACCCACGGGATGGGTCTCTACCATCAGTACAGGACACGTCACTTTGTTCTGCAAGGCTCCCTGGCCTTCCTACTTGCACCTATGCCAGAGGGGTTAGACACACTAATGCACCATCAATTGTGCACCCTGGCATACTCCCTCTGCACCACCCCCTTGTTGATTTCTAAACCAGGTGTGAGATCTAGGTTTCCATCAATATTAACTTGAGTGATGTAAGTTATGGGGCCAGTGACTGTCCTCTCATTCCTCGAGTGTTCGTGAATTGAGTGACTATCTTTCGTCAATGACACCTCCCCCGACAGGTTTGATCAACCAGCTACCTCCTTGGGTGCTGCTGCATGGTCCCTGCTATGCTGGCTAAACGCTGGAGCAAGCTGTGGTACCTCTCCTGCAGCCGACTCCAACCCTTCTATGTAGCAGTGACGGTTCCTTTGACCATACCTGAAACGGGCCAAGTGTTCCTAACCCTACTTTTCTGTTTGCAAGTGTATGTGATGTCTTAAGTGTGGGGATGCCAACGTCCAGTCGGTTGACAAGTCTATGGTGGCCGTGTCAATCAATCTACTCTGTCCATTAAGGGTTTAAGTGTGGGGGCACATCTCTACATGTCTCATATGTATACCCTCACATATGCCTCAAGTTGATCATGCATGTATGCCAAATACCTTAAAAATATCTAAAAATATTAAAAAATTCATTAAAAATTAATTTAAAAATAAAATAATTATTTAAAAAATCCTTACTAAATTGGGTAATTTTTTGGTTGATCTTGCCGATTATAATGAAGAGAGTTAAATGTAAAAAAATTAATAATATTTTAGTTTCTTTTAAAATTCACTAAAAATTGAAAAAAAATCATTAAAATTTCCTAAAAATCAGAATTAAATCCAAAAAAGCACAAAAATTTCCATAAACTACTTTTGGAATATTTTATAAGCTAAAAACACATTGGCACATGATCACCCTATTATTTTTGGACTTAAATGATCAAATTTTAATCTAAATTTATTAAAAAATTTATTTTAAATTCCAAAAATAAACTGTCAAATTACAAAAAAAATAAGAAATTACAAATCCATTGTTGAAGCCTGATGGTTTCATTTCTAATTAGGTTTGATTGATATCAAATATTTTAAAATAAAAAATATACAAAAAAACACAAAATACAAAATCAAAACACACCTAAATTACAATTTTAAAAAAATACTAATAACAATCTTACCCAAACACTAATCAACATTGCCTAAACCAAATGTGATCCCACTAACATTGCCTTGATATTTATTTTGTTTTTTTAAATACTAAGGTGTTTTTTTTTTCCAGTGAGTGGTTTTTTTTTTTTTGATTGGATTCCTTGCATTTGGGACTACTTAGTACGTCCTTAGTCTCTTGCATACATACCCCTACCAAGTATCTATTTTTCATGCTTTATTTATTTTGATCATCCTTTAACCACAGCTAATTGTTAAAATAAACTTTATTTATCCACTTTTTCACTCACACTCGCGCTAAATACACGTTTTTCCAATAATTTAAAATCAACCCATCTTCACTTTGCATACGTTACGTGCACTTCAGAGGCACTTTAATTTTAAATAAAAACAAACCAGCCGTAAAAAAAATGCACACGCTGAAAAAGAAGAGCGTTTCAGACACATTAAATTTTTAATCAATGAATATGCATTTAGAGACTTGAGTCTGGGGATCGCAGTCCGGGTTTCATTAAAAGCACCTTTTCACATTAATAAATTCTAATTAATAGTTTAAAAATGGACCGTCACTTTTTTATTAAGGTTTACAACCTAATAAAATGTCAACCATTGTTAATAATTTCTTAAAATGAACCCTTCACTAAAATCATTCCCCTTGCTGGAATTTTTTCCCTTTTTAATAAATACGCTTCGTGGGATGGGTACGTATAGTCCTTTAAGCTGAAATTGTTTATCAAAGTTCTGGTTATGTCATGATTAGGTTTTTGAGGTATTATGGTTTAATTGTGTGATACAATTACGGGTGTCGTTTGTAGTTTTCTTTTTTGCTTGATATGGGATCTTGGGTGCCTACTTGTTACATAGCATGAAGCTTTTGGTCGCATGTGTGTAGGGGTCATGCCAAATTTTTTTCTAAGATGTGGGTTGTTTAGGGTGGTCAATTGGTTAGTTACGTCTGTGTGTGCTTATTTTGATCAATTTCTTTTGTATAGTTGTTTTGTTGTTTTGCACGCATTCTCTGTGATTGTTTGTGTTTGTGGTGTGTGTATATTCCATTTGAATGGCATCTCAAGCTCCTCCTCCTATTCAGTTTGTCCCATTGATCAGTAGGGATTATTCTTCCCTACTAACTTTTGAGCCTATCATGAAAGCATGCCTTGCAACTTTTGTGGCTGCTTCACTCTCTTTGATTCCAGACGATCCAGCCCTATGTGATGAGTTCCTTGCATCATACAGTAAGAAATCAGGCTTGGTTCGTGGTACTTTCATAGTTTTGACACCTAGAGGGTTAGGGAAGATTTAACACAATATTAGTGAGTTTGGGAATCTCCCAATTCCCATTTTTGAATACTAAAAAGGTGGCACTCGGATAACATGCACATATGTTTCTCAAAACCATATGATGTGACCTATCATTAGAAAGCGCTTGAAAAATGGAATGTATTGAGCTATAAAGCGTTTGATTTGGAGTTATAATGTTCAAGTTATGACAAATCCAAAGATTTGACCACGTGTCCCAAACTTATGGAAAATTCCCATATTCCCCAATATGGTGTTATTTTGTCTCTTCCCTACGAAGGAGAACCCTTTGTTACAACCACACAGTTATTCTCAAATGATGAGATTCTCAAGCTGTTTACAGAAGCAGACCAAAGAGGTCCTTGATGTCAAGAAGGTGATTAACACTTTTGGAGTGTCTTTCTCAATGATCACTGATCCTCTCTGGAAGCTAGCCTGCCAATTTCTCCAAGACAGGTTTATGCCTGCCAAGACACCATCCCACTATTTGTCCAAGAAGCTCTTCACAGCTTCCCGGATGGTGTTAAAAGGGGTTGCCATTGACTGGAGTACTTACCTTCTTACGAAGATGGACCAACATTTTGTCAAAGTGACCAGAGGGAATGTTACCAATGTAACTTATGGCTCATATTTATATGCTTTCTTGACATATTCTGGCCTTAAGAAGGGTGTGTTTCCTCCTCCTCCATTTGATCAAGTCCCTCCCCCTCCACCTTTTCAGAGGATTCGGAATCCATTAACATAGATGATCTTGATTCCCCTCCTCCATTGGTCATTCAACGGAAGCACTTGAAGCGTGTAGTAGAGAAAGTTCCACTAGTCATTCCTTCAGTAATAGTTCCTGCTACCTCTGGAAGTGACCTCCTTGCCTACCTCACATGCAACAACTAATTCAAGGCACATCGAGAGGGTTCTTTGGAAATATCAATTCCTTCGCCGAATAGTTTAGTGTCAGGAGATGTTATTCATTTCCTTTGTAACGATATCCAGAGTTCTATTGAACTCTCAGTGACACCACAGAGTTAGCCTCTGCTAAAGACACTCTTGCCGATCTGTTTAAGCAGATGGAGCAGCCGACACAAATGATTGAGACCTAGAGAGAAGAAATATCTTCTTTGAAAATTCAGTTAGCAGAGGCCCAGTCAGAGGTCACTAGAGTTTTGGAAGAGAAAGAGAAAATGTCCAAAGAAGCTCAAGAGTTTAAGACTCTTTTAGATACAAACCTCTCAGCTTTGCAGACTGCTCATAATACATTGGAATCCCAAGCTTCCCAGATTAAGCAGATGTAGGACCAACTGGCGCAGTCACGGTCCATTCCTCCAAGCCCCAGTGTTCTTATGATTACTAAACAAGATGGCTGCAAGCTTGCCCATTTTAATGGAGGATTTAAAAATCTCATTTTCTAGTCTTTCTCTCTCCTCCCTCTTTCTCCCCTTAAGGGGCAGTTTATGCCCATGAAGAAGAATGAAGACCGGTTAAAGGATGCTTATTCGGCATGAATCGGATTGCTCCAAGATCAAGAGGAGGCTATAGGGAGATGTTCAACATTGAAGGTTTGCTGTTGGTCGATCTGTTGGCAACCTAGAAAAATAATCAAAAAACCCGCAACATGCAAGTAAGCAGTATGCGTCATTTTTAGAAAGAAAATCTCAACAGGACTTGGTAGTTCTCCAGAGATAGGCCACATTATGTCCATTGTTTCAAGATAAAGTGGAAAGATTGCAGTCAGGATGGATTTATTATGGTCTACATTTGAGCACTTTCAGGAGTATGTTCCTCCCGACCAGTCTTTTTTTGTCCACTATCAACTGCAGAAGTTGGCCTTCCATATTAAGCTCTCAACGATGGATCTCCCTCTTCTAGAGGATGGTTGGAGTGGGGCTTAGTCTTCTGATTTGCTGACAGAAGTTGTTCGTATGGTCTTTGAAGATTCTCTAATGACGGATACCATGTTGCTGTCTTATATGTATCTATGAGGTGATCTATTAATTTTAGATGATGTAGATCTAGCTTGGTATGTGGGGGATGTGGTCTTACAAGCTGCCTTATATGTCAACCATTTGGAGTTGAGGATAGAGAACATATTCGAGTGCTATTCTTCTAAAGTGGCTACTTGCCCTGAAATTTCATGGCATTCAATGATTGATTCTGTAGTACTGAACCAACGCTAGAATATAGCTTCTACTTATGTGTAGAGCACTAAGGGTGGATCTCCTAGCTTATCTTTCCAAGAACCATCCGTTTGATTCATCCTTCTTTGATGCCTACCATCGATGATATGTTTTAGGTCCCTCTGTTCCTAGCTTATTGTACTATCAACAAATGGCCCATCACTATGATGCTTATTTTTCCATTTATCAATCCAACTCAGCAGCTATCTTACCTCTCCTTTTCCAACCTCAGGGTTTTCCTCAAATTCCAATCTTTACCTATTGTTCTTTCATCGAAGATCGAGTTTTTTTCCCTTCTCCGCCATGTCCTTCTCCATCTATCCATATACCTTCTACTTTTCCTGCTTATCAATTGACACCTTTCCTAACTGATTTGCTTAAATTTTCAGCCACTCCTTCTTTAGCTTATTCCTCATTTTATGATTTTGCCTACCCATCTCTTCATCCTCTTTTACTTATTCCACTTCCATCTCCTGCCACTTCTATTTCTCATCCCCCTCAGTTGGTTAGTGGGTACGAAGGATTTGATTAGCAGATTCCCAGAAGAAGAGGATGGAGCTCAACTGATTCTCTCACGGGACCACAGATTAATTGGCCATTAATTCCAGGGGACTAGACAACTGCTAGTCAAGCATACCAAAATTACCTCCATTTTTCTCATCAATATTCACAATCTCTAGATCCTTTAGTGAGATTGACAGCCCATTTTTCTTAGTACTTAGCATATATGCATAGGCATTCCCATAATAATCAAAAGGCCATTCCAAATCTTTGTATGAATGTCAATGTGAACATTGATTCCCAACAGTTGGATGTCCTATATTTTCATGCCCTTTGTCTACCTAGCAGATACCTTGTTTTGCTAGAACGAATGTGCTGCCTTCAATTCTTTTAGAATCCTCCAAAATCCTTTGTAAATGAGTCTTTATCCCTGGATCACTTTCGTAATCATCAAGATTTTAAGAGGGATCATCTTCGTTGATACCCCTGGATGTATCTTTTGTGCTTCTTAATGAGATATCTTTTGGAGGTGCCATTCAGATGGTTGTGTTTGTTTGTGTGTTGTATTAATTTGTGTGTGATGAGTTCGTGCTGGTTGAATAATTTGTTCGAGATCTCTCTTTTGATGGTGATGGTGGATGGCAAGCCTACGATGGAAAGCTGAAGAAACTCATATATCCTTTACAAAATTTTTATGACTTTCTATTGATTATATGGTTGATTCTATCAAATCCCCGGGAGATATCTACTATGATGCTGCGTGAAGATTTGTTGTTCTCTTTGTTTTGGTCATCGAAAGAATGAAATAAAAGCTTGTTGATGTTGCAAGATAGATTTTCTTGCAATAGAATCCCCTTTTCCTTGGTGTTCCTCTTGGGGCTTCATGGGGAGGGTGATGTAGTGGCAGTTAGTTGAAGTCCCTATTGGTCGTCTTAGTCAGTTGAGTATGGTTATCAGTTGATTTTGGTTTTGATTTGATTTAGTCCAGCTTTCTATTAGTTATTTTATGGGAGCTAGGGATAGGTGTGTATTCTTTTTCTTTTCTGTTTGATACAAGGATATTGTGTGCTTGTTTGTATGCATCGCATGAAGCTTTTGGTTGCATAAGTATAGAGGTCATGCTGAAATTTTTTTAGGATATGGATTGCTTGGGGTGGTTAGTCAGTTGGTCAAGTCTCTGTGAGTTTTTATAGTCAATTTCTTATCTATTGTTATTTTGGTTTTTTTGTAGGCATTTTTTTGTGATTAGCTGTATATAATTGTGGTGTGTGTAAACCATCTGAATGGCGCCTCGTACTCCACCTTGGTTCACTATGTTCCCTTGGTATCTCATGATTACTCATTGTTGCTGGATTTGGATCTTATTGTTAATCAAGATTATCCAAATTTGTGATACTTTCATTGCCACTTATCCTCGAGGATTCTGATGTCTGTGATCAGTTTTTAGCCTCTTACAATAAGAGGTCTGGTCTTGTTCAAGGTATAGTTATCCATATCATGCCCATGATCTCCAATCCTATCTAGAAGCTATTGTGCTAGTTCCTTTAGGACAGGTTTATGCTTGCCAAAACCCCTTCTAACTACCTTTCGAAGAAGTTATTTAAAGCTTCCAAAATGGTGTTAAAAGGAATTACCATTGATTGGAGTTCATATCTCCTAGCAAAGCTGGATTAGCATTTTATTAGAGCCACAAGGAAAAATGTGACTATTGTCATATTTAGTTATTATCTTTCTGTTTTCTTGACATATGTTGCCCCTGCAAAGGAAGTTCCTACATTAGTAGTTGATTCTCTAGAGGTTCCTCCTCCTCCTACTGAAAATACTGATGTTATGATTGAGGATATTTATCCCCTCTCTCCAGTGGTCATTCAAAGGAAGCAACTTAAGTGAGTGGCTAAATCAATACTAGTTTCTTTTCCTCCACTTTCAATTCCTATTCAATCTAGTAGCCAATTGCCTATTTTTCTCACATTGTCAAATCTTTTTAGAGCACATTGAGATGGTTCTATGGAAATTTCTATTCCCTCTGTGCAACGCTGTCAGAGGGGTTTTTGTCAAAAGGTCAAATCCACCACGGATTAGAAGTAGAAGGAAGTAGAGATAGGAGATGGAAGAGAAGATAGAGAATACACAAGTGGTAAACACTACAAAGACAAAGCACAATATGTATTGAAAAAACCTGGAATCTTTGCACTACTCAGAATTAATCTCCAGGCATTAGATGTCTTGGAGCTTCTTTATGTAGAACAAAACATACATCAAAATTATAACTCCTTCTCTGCTGCTCGGAACCCAAATCTGATGGCTTCGTTGGCTTCGAGAGGGGAGTAAAATGCCAGGACACCTGATCACGGATCTCCCAGATCACTCCTTCTTCTTCTTTTAGTTCAATCTGCAGTTTTCAATCTATTTACAGCGATCGCGATGCACGTGATTTCGTCAATTTGTCCCTCTTGTGAAAATCCCCATAATTGGCTAAAAAAGGAACTAGCTTTTTGCATGCCATCCTAATCTAGAAGATTTTTTAAACTTTTTCAAAATTTTGCAATAAATAATATAAAAATAGGCTAAAATTATCCAAAAATCTAGTATTTTTGGATAATCCATGCAACTCACACTAGTACTAATGTCTCAGATCACATTGATTCTCTAGATCAATAAAGAAATTGGATGATGATGCATTCCATACTTTTTCACACTGTGTCCGCATAGCATCACGACATTTACCCCCTCTGAACCTGCACATCCTCCTGTATGTGCCAAAATCCTAGTTGTTACCGGATTCTGAGTCCTCATCCTCTGCAACCATATCCTTTGCTTCTTCATCTTCCATATCTTCCTGGCTAGCCCTTGTATCATGACCACTATTTTCTTCCAATTTTGGCAACTCATAGGTAGTAGATTCCCACCTTTTGAATAATTTGATTCTTTTCCCTGCTACCAGAAGTTTGATGGTTGTCCCATCTAGCTCATTTAATGCATAAGTAGCATTATCAAACGCATGTCTTACCACATAGGGTCCAAACCATCTTTTGGAAACTTTACGCATGGCACTATGCTGGTTGTCTAAACTGCTATCATAAAGACTTGATACTTGGTCATGTAAAAAGGAGGGAGTTGAGCATATTGTCACCCAAGGAGAAAAGGGCATTGGTCTCAAGTCGTCCTGTCTCGGTACACCCAAGAACCTACCAAGCTCTCACAAGGCGATGCTAAATCACTTTTTCTTATACTCACTTTTATTTTTGCTCCAACCATCCTTATTTATTTTTCCTTTTTGGCTAAATGTCACCCCCAAGAAGACAAGGCACTCTTCCCTAGGAACCTACCATACCTTCCCAAGAAAGGGATGAATGTTTGCTCTTGAAATTTTTCTTTTTTAATTTTCTCATTTCTTTATTTAGGGGTTAGAACCCCTTCTTACAAACCATCATATACTAGGTGTCCAAAGATATTTATCATTTCTTGTCTTTTTTTGGCAGGCTTCCCTAGGTGTGTCAAAATTAACAAAAGCTCCTAGAAACAACTACCTAGTAGGCTAGCAGAATAGGGTCACTAAGAACTACTTTCAAAAATAGCTCTTAAAGTGCTTGATAATGTCTTTATAGGAGGTGGAAAACTGCATAAACATCCCCAAAATATACAAGACAAACCTTGCAACTTTATGCCTTGACTTGTGGATCCCCAAAAGAAGAAAATTCTCCACATACACATATACATATATAGTAAAAGGGGAAAGAATTTGTAAAGGAAGGATGTCACCTAGACTTGGCCATAAGAAGCTTCAGCACAACAAGAGGCTCGCTCCGGGTACTCCATCGAATCTATTTAGTATAGCACTAAGACAAGAAACCATTAACCACACCCACACCAAACAAACACATGGCCCTCATGGCCTAATGAAATCAACTGGTGCATGGCAAAATAAATGGCTCTCTTGCCTAATGAAATCAACCATCAACTCCAACCAAAATGGCCCTCTTGGACTAAGGAAAACATAGGTATAAAGCACACCATTCAGCATCTTATGGCTAAAATTAAACCTGTGTGGCCTATTTGTCTTTCAAACATAGTGTCATAAGCCCAAACACCCACATGAAGTTTCTTATCCCAATCGTGCTTACTCTCTAATACGGTCTTGGATAAAATTCCTACAAGCTCCTTGTTGATACCCTCTACTTATCCATTTTCTTGGGGATTATATGGGGTGGTTTTAATATGTTTAATTTATATAGCCTGAGTCAAGGCTTCTATGACCTTATTCAAAAAGTATGTCCCCCCATAGTTAGACACTAGCTCCTTAGGCTGACCGAAAACAATAGAAAATTTGTTCCATAATGAAACTAGTTGTCTCCTTGGCATTTTCCTTCAATGTAGCTCAATCTTTAGACCATTTTATAAAATAGTCCATCACCACAATGATAAATCACTTTCTCATAGTAGATGAAGAATGCACAAGTCCAACAAAATCGATGCCCCACTTCTCAAAGGATAGAGTCACAAGAATAGGATTAAGTGGCCGTTGTTTACAATTTTTCCCAAAATCATGTCTTTGACAGACAGCGCAATGCTTAACATATGCAAAAGTATCTTAGAAAACCAGTGGCCACAAGTTACTAGCACGTAAACCTTTCTAGGTGGTGAGCCGTCCAGCAAAATGCCCTCCATATGTTGAATCATGATATTCCTCTAGAATAAAGGGAACCACATTAGGCACCACACAATGACCATAAATCTTATCCACACCTTTCCTATATAAAACACCTACTATTATTGAAAAATGAAGTGCTTTTCTACTTAGTCTTCCTCTTCTCAGATTTAGAAAGAGTTTTCGTCGAGTTGCTTGATAGATAATCCTCGATAGATGAATACCATGACGGAATAGAGGCTGCATCAATTTTGCATAAATCCTCGCAATCACTAATATCTGCCCCTCCTTAGGCTCACCAAAATTTGCTAGACACTCTACACTACCCTATAGCTTTGGCGACTTGCCCCTAATCTCATCGTCAAACTCCTACAAAGAGATTAACCACTTGGCTAGGCAATTAGGGGATTGAAGCTTGTTTAGTAATAAGTGCAATCCCTTTGCCTTGGTAAGGAACACCACCTTCTCATTAAGAATATAGTGTCTGAACTTCTTGGTGGCAAATACCATAGCCAAGAAAACCTTCTCCAAATAGTTGTAATGAAGCTCTCAAATTCCCAACTTTTGGCTTGTGAATGCAATAGGATGATAAAGCTATGCCTCCCAAATTTGGGATATGCACAATAACTAATAATATGCCTTATCGTTGCAATTGTGAAAATATAGAAAATCTCATCCCTTTTTGAAGCTTCTAAAACCAACACTTTGCATTAGGGCCAAAAACGTTTCAAAAATGGCACTTGTAAGAAAATGATTAAGTTACTAATTAGTTGAGGTTTTAAAATAATGAACCCTCCAAATTTGGCCATTCAGACATGATTAATGAGAGAATTTATTATTCATTTAAGAGGTTAACCATTAAATGCCTAAGGACGTTAACTCATGTCAGAGGTCACTTTTCGGCCATTATTCTTTTTTTTTGAATATTTTACTATCACGTTTCCCACCAAAATCATGCTTCTTTTTTTGTCTGCATTCATTTGAATCATCGTTCTCTCCTCTTCACTTTGTTTCTTAGTTCTTAAAGCAGATTTTACTCTGTCGTAAAATTTCTCACCAAAATCACGTCTGGTTCTTACCAGCAGCGTGCATTGGTCTCCCTTCATCTCCCTTCGTCTCCTTTCACAAAATCTTGAGAAGGTGATCAACAATCAAAATAGTCTCTACACAGAGGATCAATACCACTTACTTGTCGATTGAGCTATAGAGATATGGTCCTCTATGGACTTGAGATGAGATCATCTCGTTAGTTTTCAGCAGACCCAACTAGGTTGGGACATCCAAGCCGTATCTTTACTTCAACCCCTAAGATATCCATTCTGTAAGATTTTGTTTCAACTAAATCCAAGCTTTTTCTTCAATCTCTTCAATTTGATTCATAAGAAAATGGGTAAAAGAGTCCCATGGTATTGATGCAAATTGGTAGGGATAGATATACTAAGGATAATCCTTAAGCTAATAGAATAGAAAGTGAAAATTTTCACTTTGATCTTGACACTTGAAAATAGAATATCTTCATTATATAGTGTTGTAATATCAACTTTTTAGCAAGGACTAATTGATAAGACAAGGATAATAATTATAATTAGAAGAAAGGAAGTGCTTTGATTTCTGGGAGATAAAAATATTTACCTAGTAATAGATTAAAAATGTTTATTATTCAATTTTGTCTCTTAAAATATAAAAAACATTAAACAAGTAATAGACAGAAGTATTAGTGATATTGTGTATCATATTAACTTTAGGACCAAGATGATTTTATGTGTGCAGGATGCTTCGAAGAATATGAAGGATACAACTTCTTACTTGATATTAGCTCTTGGGAGTATTTTCTCATCATACCCTCAACTATGATTACCACTATGGGGTTTTAAGTTTCAATATCTTCAATTGTGATTATTATTAGCACTATCAGATTTCAATACCTAAATGGTGGCTTGATGTCATGGGATGATACTACTCATGCTATCATATCCTAGCAAATCTCTTAAGATCTCTTCCCTTGATTTGTAAGAAGAAATAGAAAGGACTTGACTCTATTTCTTTCTCTCAGAACTCTGATTCTAATGCAGACTGATTTTATAATTGAAAGCATCACTACATTATTGATGCTTTATCCTTGTATATCTTTTTTCAAATGTAATATATCTCAATTTCACAAAAAAAAGACCATCAAAATAATCTTGTGATTATAGATCTCCTTTACTCTATAGCATTCATGATCTTATTTATTTTTAAAAAATAGTTTAAAGAGTATTATATGATGTTATACAAAGTTCTCTACATGAAATAACATGAACTTTTGACAAGTCAATGAAGTTAGATAAATAAATAACATGAATTTCCTTGAGTAGAAGAGGATCTAGATTGATTTGTTGGTTGATCAAGTACTCTAGGGGAGATTGGAACCTTGACAATTGTCTGCTTTGTCCTTGTCATCATTGTTGCGCCTAAGAATATGACAAGAAGAGTAAAAAAAAACTATTCGTTGGTATGGTCGATACGACATGGAGAGGATAAGTTGATATGACACGAGAGCATCAAAGCCAAATTTTCGCAGGGTCATATTTGCGCCGTATCGTGGAGCAGCTCATACGGTGCGAGCGTGGCAAAAAGCATAATGTTTGGTACTATACTTTTCGCTCCCTATCGTGGATGACTTGATATGGTGCGAGAGTGGCATAACAAAATCTCCGTAGGGGTCCTCCTCGCTTCGTATCGTGAAGGAGTAAACATGCGCATGCAAAGTACACCCCCTTGTAATGACTTATTTTTTGTGAGACCTTAAACCCATCAAAAAAATTCAAAAAAAAATTCCATAAGTTTATTAGGCTCTGAAAAAACTTTAAATTTTTTTAAAGATTTTTTTGAGCCCGTTTGCTATTTTAAAAATATTTTTAGCAAAAAAGGCCTAAAAAAGATCCCAAAAATCACAAAAAAACCACCCAAAAATAGCATAGCTGATACGGCACGAAAATGGGGTATCCGAACTGCTGCATAGCCGATACGACATAAATGCAGCAGTTCGGATACCCCATTTTCGCGACGTATCGGCTATGCTATTTTTGGGTGGTTTTTTTGTGATTTTTTGGGTCTTTTTTAGGCCATTTTTTGCTTTAAAATATTTTTAAAATAGAAAACAAGCTCAAAAAAATCTAAAAAAATTTTAAAATTTTTTCAAAGCCTAATAAACTTATGGAAAATTTTTTAATTTTTTTTAATGGGTTTAAGGTCTCACAAAAAATAAGTCATTACAAAGGGGGTGTACTTTGCACGCGCATGTTTACTCCTTCACGATACGGAGCGAGGACGACCCCTACGGAGATTTTGTTGTGCCACTCTCGCACCATATCAAGTCATCCACGATACGGAGCGAGAAGTATAGTACCAAACATTATGCTTTTTGCCACGCTCGCGCCATATGAGCTGCTCCACGATACAGCGCGAATATGACCCAACGAAAATTTGGCTTTGCTGCTCTCGCGTCATATCAACTTATCCTCACATGGTTGACTTTATGACTTTACGAATTATCCTTACATTGTTGCTGCTCATGCTCATAAGATCACCCTAATGAATAAATATTTTAATATGATTAGCAGAATAAGGTATTGAGGATGATGTTTGCAAGAGAAAAATCGATGTACTTGGACCTGTTAATTATAAGAGAATGGGTGAGGTGTACAGGCAAATGGTTATCAATGTTTCTTGCACTTCTGAGGAAGAGGACTATCTTAGCATATCTCATGAGGACAAGTCCATGCTAGTTGTAAAAAGGATATTTAGTTGTTAGATTCTGTAGTTTATTATTGTATAAGGTAAGGCATTTTGACTCTAAAAATTTTTAGTATATAGAATAATTGTGCTATTGATTGCAAATAACACCCCTTTATTTTTGCTATTAGCTTTAGGACATTGATTGCATCTCTTAGCCAATAAATCTCTAAAATTATGTGTATTGTTGATCCACTGTTATCAATGGAATTTTTTTCGAGATTTGGTTCATATATAGCAATATCTTTCAAAGATTTTGATTCCATCACAACTACCATAATTTTTTTTATTACATCGGATACACTCACCAGAGAAATTATCCTCATGAACTCTCTAAGTGGTATCCATGGCCAAGGAAGAATGTGGGTTGAATGGAATACTGCTTGCTTTTTGGTTAATTATTTATTTTATTTGATGGTCTATTTTAGTTACATGTTTCCATTTGCAGTGCTGGCAGGCTCCTGACTACCTTCTTGGACACCACATATGAGGATATTGTTGATCCTAGAAAACCATATAACTCTCTCTAACAAGAAGTATCATTGCAACGTCACAAAGTGATACATATACTTGTGGAAAAAGAGTGCGTTTCAAATGTCTGCAGGACAATAGATTCAAAGATACTCAAGATAGATGGAATGAATGTAAGTCTCTTTCATATTGTTGGTTTTTTTAGGGACCCTTTTTTACCAACTTGTTACATTTTTTCTTGTAGTGCTAAGATTACCCTAACTCATATATGCGATGGATAAGGGAGCAATGTATTGAGTTGATTTTGGATAGGGTAATCACACTAGTTGATTCCGATTCCCCTCCACAAAGCCACGAAACATGCATAATAAAAGAACCCACAATCTGATCAGCATAGATAATGTCTGTGAACACCTTATGAATCGCATGGAAGGTTCCACTTAAGCTTTCCATAGGTTGCCATTCCGTACTTGTTGATAGAAATATATCTACAACCAAGAATTCGTTATTAGTACTTGCTTAAATAAATTTAAAAAACGTTATCAACTCAAGTCTTACAATGTGTTTGCTACGAAACATACTCGTTTGGAGGCAAGTGGATATCCTTTGCCATGTAAACATGTTTATAGACAGTGCAAGAGTTTACTAAACGAGAAGAGCGCCTTTTGGATGCCATACTTAAATTAAATTTGCAAAGAAAGAAGCTCATCGAGAAAGATGAATGAACTAAAAAGTAGAGAAAGAAGCTCACTGAGAAAGGTGAATGAACTAAAAAGGAATATTAAGAAGACTAATGAAAATATATTGGGCGCCAAAAAGTTTTCGACTTTCAAAAAAATCATCATTAACTTCACAGCAACTTTATTATGTCATTTGTCAGATTTTATAAGTAAATAAGGACTTCGGGACTACCAAAACATGTCAGACATTGGAGATTTTGGCTAAAAGGGAGGAGAGAATCACGAAGTGAACTCTACTATCTCCAAAAAAGAGGAGACAAGAATACCATATTCTTGCACACGTGGCAAACTCTCTTTGGCCCTTTCTTAAACATGTGATTAACAAAAGTGCATTTTTTGAAGTGTTTTCGGCCCTAATGGGATAGTTTCATTTCAACATCTTCAAACACCATTTTTCATGCTTTTATCCATTCAAAAACATGGCTATGAGATAAAAGACTCATCAAGGGTAACAAACGTTCAACCAATGCATTAATGAATCCACTATAATATCCCATGGATGAAACAAAACTATGAACTTTCCCAAGGAAAGTGGGTTGGCTTAGGGCTACAATAATAACCACCTTTTTAGGGTCCATGACAAAACTTGTTGCACTCACAACATGACCCAATAGCAAACCATAAGGCACCCCGAATACACACTTTTGAGGATTCAACGCTATGCAACACTCACAACAGTGCTCAAAGTAGGCACGTAAAACAATCAAGTGTCTACTATGATAGGTCTTGGTAGCTTCCCCCAAATCATCTTTGAAAACCTTAAGCTCTTTACGGGACATATCGGTCAATGTCTTATTAGCCATTATTTGCCAAGACCTAGGAGCATTACACAGGCCAAAAGCCATCACATGGCATGTAAAAGTACCAAAAATCATGATGGACATCATCTTTACCTTATCCTCTTTAGCTATGGCCATTTGATTATAACTTGTAAAATAGTCCATGAAAGAGTATATCTCTCACCCTACTAGCAGCTAATCTAAAATTTGATCCATAAAGGGTAGAGGATAATAGTCCTTCACTGTCAGCTTGTTCAATTCCTTCAAATCGACACACACACAAGTTTGATTGTTCTTTTTCTTTCTTATTACCACTAGTGAGCACCATTATATATGTTCAATGGGAAAGATTAGACTAGCCTTCCTTAAACGTATCAATTCCTCAAAAAGAGGCTCTCTCAGCTCAAAATATATACATCTAAACTTTTGCCTCACTAGCTTACTACCTTCTTTCAATGGGATCGTATGCATGACAATAGTGGGGGGAATCCCCTTCAGTTTGTCGTAACTCTATTCAAAGATATCCCTAAACTCCTATAGGAGCGCCACATAATCCACATGCTCATCAATAGGTAACATAGTGCCAAGTTTAATAGAGCACGGATCATTAGGAGTCCCAAGATCTAGCTCTATCATATCAACATCATGAATCTTGTCTTTTGCCTCTATTGGCTCATTTAAACATACTTAGTAAACCTCCTTAGTAGTAAAATCCTCTTTAAAATCACTAGAACTTGAGATTCCAATAGCTAAGGTTTCCTCAAGTGCCTCCCATTCAGTAGTAGGATGTAATGCCCTTTCATCAAATGGGCACTCAAGGTATGCATCCAAAATTATTCTTAGGATATGCATCCAAAATTATTCTCTTTCATCCACATCCACAATTGATAGCTTGGCCTCCCACCAAATTGGATAACATGAAAGTCAAGGACACACTCAATATTAGCAATTGTCACATGTACTTGTGTTACCATTCCTTTCGGTTGTCTTAAGCTATCATCAACCATTTTTAAAACTATTGCGATATCCTTTTGGATTGATGGACCTAGCATCTCTAATAAATCCATACTCATAATGTTTATGAATGAGTCGGGGTCCACATCCTAGGGTAGTGCTTCTCTACATGATCCCACCATTCACTACCCACTTGATGTGCACCAAAAGGTTCTACAACATAACCCATTTGTAAGATTTTCTTAAACTCCTTACAAATGTTCCATGAGAGTTTTATTAGTTGTAACAAATTCACATCTAGTTTGATTTTACAAAAGCGTGTTCGCTAGATCAAACTTATGAAAGTTTATGGTTGTTCTCTTCTCTTTCCACACCAGTTGCTCTTTTGGCTTCTTGATAATCTTACCACCCTCCTTTTCTTTTAATTTCTATTTTCTTTTAATCACAAGCTCCTCTAAAATACCATCATTTTTAAGAGGACCCACGAAGGCATCCAACATCTTCTTATCATCCCTACTAGGTTTAGGGTTAGCTTTGCTTGTACTAAGCTTATCTTTTTTATCATATTTCATTTTCTGACCCCTAGTTACTATCCTAACGTTATTAGGAGATAAATTCTCACTGATTGGAAAATTAATTTTCAACCAAACTTACCCCACTAGGCTTACTTAGAGCCCTCTCCTTTAGTATTCACATTAGTTGCATGATGGTTCAAAGGCCCAAAAAGGGTTGTTGATAGAGCTTTGGAGATGTCTCAAATGTTTTTGAGCTAAAATCTTAATCTAGTTTTTTCTAGTCATTCTGTATGTGTGTGAAGTACATGGAATAAGGAAGAATATGGGAGTTCAAGGCTCATTGTTGCCTCTTCTCTCTCTCCCTATCTTTTTACAAAGGTGAGGTTGGGTTTGTTGACTTGTGGATCTTCTAGAGAGGATGGCACTATGAGAGTCAACCCTTGCTCCATCACCACCCAATGTTCCTATTGAACATTTATTGGCTCTTCTCTCCTATATGTGATAGCAACAACATGTGGAGTTATATCTTCATTACTCTCCTCCTCTATGGATGTATCCAATCGAAGGAGATAAATAACCAACACACAATTATGCTCCACAAGATCCAAAACTGTTGTACCCGGTGCATTGCCCATGGGGACAATGCATATGCCCTAACTGAAATATAACTCAAAATATTCTACATGCATTGAACCGAGTTTACAAGCTCAAAAGCTTGTATTATTTTCTATAGGGGGAGAGCTTCAAGATATTCTTCTATGACCAACCCCATGACAAAGCTTGTCTTATTTTCTATAGGGGGATTTTAAAGCTATTCTTTTATGACCAAGTCCTCATGACAAGGAACTAACCATCAAGCAATTAATCTATGGTCAATTTTTGTGATAAAACAATTAATCAAGCAAAATATTGATAAATAAATGTTACTTTAATTTTTTCTTTTTAAATAAATCTAATAAGGATTAACTCTTTTTACAGCAGATGGTAGCCCATAATAACTGCACCCCTCCTATGTTTCCCATTCTGCACCTACTACTAATAAAAAACCACTCAATGAAGAAAAATTAGTGTTAACCACACAACAAAGGGTGGATTTTTACTTGCAAGTAATCATGTGGGGAGTAGGACTAATACAACTCTTTGTTGTTACAAGCCTAGTGAAAGGTAGAGCCCAAGTGGAAGCACACAAGAAAACACAAGAGAAAAGCAAGAGCTATGGTAGATGGAGCAAGAGACAAAGACACCGTATGTGGGAACTCCATAAACAAGTCTACTAGATGAATAAATTCATCAATTAAAGGTGTTTCTATCGTCTTTTCTTATCTCTAAATATGTATACTTGATTTATTCATCAAGTGAAGCTATTTCTATCTTCTTTTCCCATCTCTAATTATATCTAATTGTAAACAGAAGGTTTCACGTGGGCCAAACACCTATTCACCATGTTTTAGTGATTCTTGCCTACTTGAAATACCATGAGCTACTGCAGATTCACCCAAGACATGTTAGATCCATTGATGGAGTATGTGCAAGTAGTGACAATGGCCATAAGGTCTTCAAAGACCTAATGGGAGGATTTGATGGTGAGAGCATGCATCCAAGGTTGATATTCTTTCCAAAGACCTCAAAGATCTTGTCTCACCATGGCCAGTAAGGAGAATCTCATGGATCCATGTATCAAAATGTACATGAGCATCCATCCCAACAACAAGGAGGAGGGATGTGGTGGATGTAGAGAGATGAAGAGAGGATGTGTGAAATGAAATAATGAAACAAGAACTAAAGTAGTTCCACTTTAAAAACCCTAAGTTTTAAACCATTGAACTGTTTGCATATGATATTTATTTACGGCTTTACTTAACATATTTGTAAGCATGCATATGCAAACACATCAATGAAGTAATTACATGTTGTATTAGCTATGATCTAGAAGGTACCCCATCTTCCCCTCAATATGTAGGTGTGCACATGTATATTAGATGCTAATAAAAGAATGTTATGTATGTTCAAAAATTTCATTGTGTAAATTGCAAGAATACACATACACTTTATCAATTACCATGAAAAGGAAGGTGCCTTCTCCCCGAGTGGATGCTTGGATGTATGCATCTTATCTTGATTTTAAAAATATGTATATGTGTGTAAAATAATCAAGGTTAGGGTAGGCATTTCTCTCCCCTGGATTGCAGTCGTGTGTATGCATCTCATCTCAAAATTTAAAGTATGTGTATATATACACATGTTTGAATAGAAGACAAGGGACGAACTTGATCTACTAGTCTTGATAATGCCAAACCTAATAGCTTCACCCATCTGAAGGATCTCTTCATCATCAAAAGATTCTCGGAGGTAGGATACTCCAATAACCTCATTATTAAGCTTATGAATGTTAGCAAAAAGACAAAGAGGACATAAAAGACTATATCACCCATGTGAGGAGTCTCTATGAAAGGATACTTGCAGTAGATGAGTAACCCAATGAGAGAGTGGTCTCTACCATATTCATTAATGGGATCCACAACAACAAAGAATTCTATAAGGCCCTAGCAAGAAACTCAAACCTGCAAAGGGATGTTCTTGCAAGAGTCTTTGAGGAGGCCATACAAGTGGATGACTTGCTCAGGGAGAGAAGCTCTAGGGCTACACAACAAGGGAGAAACACATTTAGAAACACCAAGAGAACTGCTGCACTTAGCAAAGGAGTAGCCCCCCACAAAAAAGCTAAAGAAAAGAGTGTTGATCAGACCTAAGCAATAGCTGATCTAAAGTTGGAGCTAATCAAGCTCTAAGAATCAATACGAAGGCTAGTAAGACCTCATGTGTAGTGTGTGTACTGTGGAGAGAACCACTTGCCATCTGAATGTCTCAATCCCCCCAGATCATGGCCTTGTGCCAATTATGGAAGATTCGAGCATGACACCATGCACTTTTGATTGCCAATATGATTGCCTTGCCAACAACCTTACACTCACCCATACTATCCAAGAATTAAGTAGCCACACTTTGAAAGGGGAGCCCCTTTGGCTCTACTTGCATCTAACAATTCAAAGCCAGCCACTTCGAGGGTAGATATCAATCCAATGGGAATCTCTAGACTACTAAGACCTATCAGGACTCATCACCAAGCAATGCTCAAGTGCACTTTGTGGAGAAACTACTAGAGGAAGACTCATACGTGAACCCTTACATCTCTTATGACAAAGAGGGTAATCTCATATTGATGGACTATAGGCCTATGCTGATCATGGCCTTAGGCACAGGAAGAGGTAGAGACCTAGGAGGAGCTTAGAACCATAAGCCCATAGTATGTTGTATATATGGCCATCTAGAGCATATCTCATCTTGCTACCTTGAGAAGGAGCAAGAAAATAGAGAGAAGGTTGACTTGAGGTGTCTTGAATGTGGAGTAATACATGTAGTGGGAGCTCACAGCCAACCCTAAGACCTATGGACCAATTATTCTGTCAAGTGTTTCAAGTGAGCACAAATGGATATCTCTCACCTAGCCAATGCGCCTTCAATCCTACGGGGTGTGATCTTATATTGATGCCCAAATGAGTAGCCTCCTCCATCAAGCAACCCGGAGCTCCACGATCTAGATTCGAGCTCAAGCAACCTCAAGCCTTCACCTTCAAGATCCATCCTCCATAGCCACATACGAGGCAAGAGAAGAGAAGAGAGATTCTGGATAGCTTCTTGTCCTCGATCCCTCACCCTCACACACTCACTCCCTCACACTTTCACACTCCCTCTCTCAAGCACGCACAAGCAAGAAAGAAGGAGAGAAGAAGAGAAGAATAAGAGATCACTTTTGCCACACACCAAAGAATGAGCTTCTCATTCACTTTTTGAGTTTATATAAAAAACCCTAAATCCCTTTTGGGTGGTCATCCCCTTTTTTACATGGTCGGATAGGCCCTCTTTCCTACTTTCCTCTTATCTTCCTAGCACTATGTCTATCTTACTATGCGGTGCACTGTACTGATGCTAATGGAACTAGAAGTTGGGTCCTAAACCACAAGCAAGTCTAGGTGTTGTCCAACACTTGAGGACCTAGTTCGTGCATAAGGGTGGTACAGTGAATGTGGCTTAGGGAGATAGGGCTAGGTGAGGGTGACCTCCCCAGGTATGTCTTGCCCTTGATGTACCCTAAGAGTGATATGAGGAATCAAAATGGGCTAGGGAGATAGAGATGGAGCCAGACGACCAAAGCCATCGAGCATTTCTAACTTGAGAACCCCTAGGTATAGTGACTGTGCCTTTTTTTTTAGTGCCACATCATCGACCTAGCTATTGCACAGATATCTTTGTCAACGTTTGAGGTCAAAAAAGAGTGGCGGGAGGTGGTATTCTTGAAAAGTAGGGTCTCATCTCAGGGACCTTCAACTAAGGAGCCGTGTGTTGCTTCCCCCTTTTAAAACTTAGCCATGTGTCTTTAGTTGGCCTTTGCCTCTCTTCTTTCATGTGCTTTGGTGGCTTTGTTTCTTTGGGCCCTGCAGTGTGTAGTTGGGTGTGCAGTTCGTGTCTTAGAGCCCTGCAGGTGAGCTCCAGCTTTCTTCTTAATGACTGAATAGCCTTCATTTCCTCAAATTGTGTGGTATCCAAGAGAGTGTGGAGGAAGGTGCATTGTTAGGCTTCCAAAGTCACTTGTGCAGCCTCTGCCTTACTCTTTGCTAACACCCTGCCACCTTCTGCAAGGGCTAGATGGTGTACTAAGTCTCTTTTTTCTTTGCTCATGTACATCCATTCATCTACTTTTTTTTGCATTTCTTCTAGGATTTTTTTGTGTGTGCAGGCTAATGCCCTTAGCCTCCTCTCCTATTCTTCAATTTCTCTTTCCAAGCATTGTTGCTCTCCAAGCTTTGAGGCCATCCTATTTTTCAGATTTTCTATGTGTTGTTGTGTTGACGGCTTCCCTCTTTTTCTACTGCTTCTTGGCTGCTCTATGATATTTTGGATCTTTTCATTTTCCTTTTGCAGGTCTTGATATAGTACTACCAACTCATCATAATGGTGTTGTAGGCTCATGAGGGCGTGCATTTCTGTCGCAAGCTTTGCTTGCCACCTCTCTTCTCCTCCCTTGGCCTCGATCTTCTCCTTTAGCTCCTTGATCTCTTTTTGCTGCATGGGCCACTTGACGGGTTCTTTCTAATTGAGAGACTGCCATCGTCTCTCTCTCGGCCTTGAGCTCATGGATAGTTATTTTCTTTCCTTCTTTCACCGACTCCAACTATGATAGGAGTTCTTGCACATAGTCATCGTAGTTTGTAGACAATGGCAGTGCAGTGGGACCCGTGGTTGTAGATGCTTCTACCTTCTATCTTTTGGGGTTCCATCTAGATTCCACATTTTCCGCCTATCTTTTTGCTCATGTCATGGTGGTTCCTCCACTTGCGGCTTGAGTTGCCTCTTTATTGACCAGAAACTACACCCATGCCATAAGATTGCTAGCTTCCACCATGGTAGAAGAGCCTTGGGTGGGTGCAAACTGGGGTGGTGGGCAGTAGGATGAGTGGGATGGGGTTGATCAGATCCTTACCCTTACCCTCGATTACTAGGGGTGGTAGTTTTTGGTGCTTGGGAGCTGTTGCTTGGGCCTTCGCATCTGGGTGGACTCATGGTAGCTAGCTCTTCTTCCCGAAGGTTGCTCCACTGAGAGGCAGATGGCGAGGGCTATGTCTTCTTCTTCCTCTCTCCTTAACTCCTTGGCGTCTTGTTTTGCTTTCCTCCTCCTTTTCTCTTCAGCCTTCCTCGATTCCTCTTTTACTCATTTTGTCTCCTCCATCTCTCTCATTTTTCTTTTTTCTTCAACACTTTTGGGCTTCTTTTGGGCATTTGTCAGATCTACTTTTTCTTTCATCTTGATCTCGTCTTCGGTCTTCTTCTGTGGAGTCTTTTTCTTTGATTTCTTGGCTATTTCTCGGCTAGATGGTGCTTTCTGCTCTCCTTCCTCATCACTCACTATTCTTTCATTGGATTGTTCTCATTCCTAGTAGGGAGGTGACCTATCGGGTGTTTCATCAACTTCTTCTCCTTCTCCCTGTCCTTCCCCTAAGGCTTACCTAATGATAGCAATTAAGACCCCACCAAACCCAATGGTTGAGGCCTTTGAAGATGATGCCTTTCTTGTTGCCTTAGAAGTGGGGGACTCTTCTCTTGTGGGTCTTCCTCCTATTGCCAATGCCTTATGGTCTTCCACACGAACCCATTTGGGTTTACTTCATGTAGATAGTTGGTGGTGATGCTCTCTAGGATAGGCACATTGATCCAGCTCATTATCAAGTTGTACCTTTGGCTAGAGAACTGTGCATGCACCATTTTCACCTGCAACTTGATTTTTGGATTAAGAATATTAGCCAAGCTGATACCATCGTTAGTTGGGACCATCAATTTGTCCATTTCTAGCATGGCATACACATCTCTCTTCCATTGTCTTTCCACCTTGTTGGCTAGGCCCAATGCGTTCTCCATCAACTTGGGTGTCAACTCAATCTGTACTACTTGATGGGTTTCCTCTCCTTTTTGCATGGTGATGGTGCCACAGTTTCTGTTGAAAGTCTAAAGGAATTCGGTGCACTTCTCGTAGTCGACAGCTTGGCCCACCTTCTCCACATACTTTTGTAGCTTACACTGCTTCACGAGTTGCTTGATGGCTGGCTCTTCCATTACGATGTCTTCCAAATTTAGGATGTGCCTAAATTTGAATTAGTTGTAGGCCCTTATTTCCATTGAGAGGTCATACCTTGCCTACTCCTCCAAGAACTGTAGCTTGTTGGTTTTCTTATGTCTTGCCATTGTAGGTCCTATCATCAAGCCATGCTCTCATGATTGGTTATCTTAAAACAATTTGTTACGGAAATATTATGTGCTTATGGGAAATTGAAATGCTTAAGTATAGAAAGAGATTTTTTCTTTAAGCAGTTCTATCCATTTTCAAAAATTTATGACACTTTTCCTCAATCACGAGTTGATTTTTATCCATTCTTTTTTTATTTTGGACATTAATTGAGGTTTTTTCTTTTTTTTTTCTTGCATGTTTCATTCACCTTACATGTTTACATGTTTGTTTACATGCTTGATTTACCTTACCCCTCCCCTTTGGAATTGAGAAGAATCCTTCCTAGATTAAGGTTTGAGAGGTCAAAGGCATTCTACACATGCTTGTAGTGTTTTACTTTTGCATGAGCCAATCATAGAAGTTTGGATTGTATTCTAGATCGGCATAGTGGTCCATGTCAAAAGGACAGATGCCTACTTGAGTGTTGTAGGTGAGAACATCTGTGAGAAAGTCGACTGGCAATGTGTAACTCCTCCTCAGTCAAAATGTGATCTAAATACATGTGGGTTTGGAGGTACTTTTCTAGGGGTCAGTTACGAATGGTGATCAACAACCTATAGGAGGTTGGAGCTACATAAGTGGGGTCATAATCCAAGGTTTTGATGGCACATTGTTGCTCAGTGTTGGTCATGATTTTTCAGTGCTCCTGCTCCGATCGAAGTCGGAGAGCATACCATTTCCTCAAGAAAGAGGAGTCCTAGCTTTGTCATCTTTTCTAGCTCTTCCCCTGTTGCAACGACTTTGCTCCTACGATATGATGGGATCAGCCATTGTGTGAAAGCTTGCTCTTGAGAGGTCTCATTGTCAATCAGCTCCTTGGCTACCTCAAGAATCTTGATGAACACAAACTCATAGTTCTCCCAAGTGCATGGCAAGGAGCACACTTCTGTTGCTAATGTCTTATATCGAGAAGGCTTAAGTCCAACTATTCATAGTTCCTGGTGGCTAGTGTGGTGAATGTGGCATCCAAGCATCTGATGTATGTGACTAGATCGTCCCTCATAATTAGTGGCTAGGTCCATGTCCATCATAAGGATAGATTTATGCTTATAGGAGGGTTTGAGGTATGCGGAGGTTGAGTTGGATTACTGATGCCTGTCTTCTAGGCTCTTCAACGGAGAGTCTATTGGCCACTTGTACAATAGATTGGTCCTGTTGATTGATTGATGTATTGCTCTTGGCTTGTGGAGCAGTTTGGACACTGGAAGTATTAGGTAGAGTTGGCCGACTGGTTGCGGCTTTGGTTGATAGACTCTGTGAGGTTCTATGGATTTGATGCTTTTTGAGGCAATGGATTTCTCATCCCTAGTTGGCTCATCACTTTGTGGATATGGGCTAGAGGGCTTGGATTGAGGAGCACACATACCCTTCCTAGACTTGGGCAACCAAATCGAGTTGTTGCCTTCGTAGTAGCCTTGAGTGAGAAATAATTCTTTGGATACCCATCACGGTTTGACTATTCATCTACTTCGATAGTGCCAACTTTGCCTTCTAGGCCTAGAACATGGTATTCTATGGTCATGGGTTCGTAAAGGTTGGCTTCTAGGTGACTGGGGTTGTCCTTCAGGCACCCATTTGAGCTCCTGATCAATAGCCTTGGATGTGTCTCCTTTAGGGTGCAACCAACTTGTCTTCATAGGATGGGTCAAGTTGCAATCCCCCTCCTTAGACCTTGCATTAGGTTCCTTCGTTGGTGCCATTGCAAGCTTTGATGGAGTTGTGCTGCCCTTGCTAAAAGCCATCACTATCCAAACATTGCCAATGGAAAGGTGAATGTGATGTTAGTCATAGTCAACATTGCAATGTGCTTGTCTCTTGAATATGTGTCCTAATAATGATTCCTTACCAGCAATCTTAGTATTAGGCATCACATAGAAGATCATAGGTAGGCTTTCAGCCTCGATAGAGACCGCTATTTTGCACTTTCCCAGCAATGAGTAGAACTATCTAAATGGATCGAGTTTAGTGTTGGTAGGCTATGTTCGGGGCTGACCAATGAGGTTCTAATGATTGTATGTAAGGATGTTAAAGTCAACTCCCTCGTTAATGAGTGCATCAAAGATGTGTGTCTTTTGGGCAATCTCACTGATATGTGTAGGTAGGCAGGTTCCACCACTTCCTCATCTTCATCTTCAATTTTTATGATGGTGGCCACTCATACCTTAACAGGATTGGGTTGTCAATGTTTAGCAATGACAAGGATTTTTTATTGGCTCTTCAAGTCTTGGTTGACTCCTAGCCCTATAAGCAACAAGGTTGCAAAAGTGAGGCTGTGCTTTGCTCTTCTCTGCCGATGTGTTGTTTAATAGTTACTTCATAAGAAGCTTGCTTAGCATAAGGTCTCCTTCTAGCGCTCTCTCTCTCTGCGTCAGGTCTTGAATGATTCATGTTTGCTAAGGCTAACATTGGATCTCCCGCATTTCTACATTCTGTAGCAAGCTTCTAGCTTGTTGTTCTTGATTGTAGGCCATTATGCCTTGCAAATCTTCCCACGCTAGTCTCCTCTCCTTTTTGAGGTCCACTATGATATCCTCAAATGGCCTACCATGGTTGTCCATCCAGGTTTACAAGTCTTACTTTCTCACCATCCGTTCAAGAAATATTCCAAATTGAGCTCTTCGTTGCGTCTATGGTTCATAAGTACTAGTCTTTGCCATATCTGTGGTCTCTTGTTCTACTAGGGTGTCGATGAGGTTGATTAAATAAGGTAGAGTCACTTTGGCAATGATGTTGGACCTTCGATTTGTCTAGCTCCTATTTCGTGTCCTCTTGGTCCTACCACTTAGGGTTCCCAATTACCCATCGTCTTCTCCTACTGGTGGGTTCATTTAGTTTATTAAGTCTGAGTGAGTTCCTTGTTATTTGCAGACAATCCTCAATTTACCATCACTTTGTGTGTGTGTGTGTGTGTGTGTGTGTGTGTGTGTGTGTGTGTGTGTGTGTGTGTGTGTGTGTGTGTGTGTGTGTGTGTGTGTGTGTGTGTGTGTGTGTGTGTGTGTGTGTGTGTGTGTGTGTGTGTGTGTGTGTGTGTGTGTGTGTGTGTGTGTGTGTGTGTGTGTGTGTGTGTGTGTGTGTGTGTGTGTGTTCTCTTTTCCATGTACTATGCAAAATCAGGCTTTCAACTTTTCTTCAGGTGCACTTCAAGTGTCGAAAAACAATGTGGGATACAATGCAAAATGGTGAATACAACTTCAACACTCTTGTCTACGTTCTCGATTTGATAGGGCTTTAAGCTTGGTTGTCGGCCACTCTCACTTGTCTCTAAGGTTTGTGCTGCATCCGTCAAAGTCTAATTGAGGGTCTATAGCAAAGTTTGTCACTCTTAGCAGAGTGGATAGCTAGCAAATCGGCTATGGTCTAGGTTAGTCAAAGTCTATAGATGTCAAATCTAATAGATTCTAGATTTGGCCTAGCTTGTCCAAATTGCACGGTTCAAGTGTCAGAGTTGACAGCCCGTCCAAGTGGCCTAGGGCTAAATTTGATGGCAAGTGTCTGAGGGCTCGTCTAAATGCCACATGGCAAGGTGGGCCGAATGACCAATCGTCTGAATCGGTTGGGCACGATGTGGTGGTCTGAGTGGTCGGGGTTGAGAGGGATGAATGGAAGTTGGTCCAAATTGACTAGGCCGAATGTTCAAGTAAAGCATCCATGTAAGGTGCCCGCCCCATCGATTGTCCAGGCAGGCTTTTAGCAGTCTATCGAGAAATGAATCTAAGTGTTGTTGCTCGGTAATCCCATGGAATGTTTCGAGTTTTGTTTCCTAGGGTTTCGCGAATCCGCTTCGCAACGAAACGTTCACGGTCAAACCCACTAGGATTGACCTGAAATTTGGGTTCCTAGTTGTTAAGATCTCCTGACAACATTCTAGCATCGGGTTTTGGACATCCTACTTTACACAAAGATACCCAATCCAAAGCAGATCCATACCACACTTGGTTCAAAGAGAATGGGAAATGAGAGGGATGCACCGCTCAACCTCTCTGCTTGTAGGGCATAGTCCCATTCCAGTCCCCTAAAACGGCATATATCGTGTTCTAACCTAACAATACCGAAAGGTCAAAGATGGTAAAATCTTGTGAGAAGACTCTCAGTTCTCTAGGGGGATGCAACGGGGCTTTGCCCTTTCCTTCAACAACTAGGACTGCTTCAACACTGCTGCTTGGTTTGTCATCGTGCCGTGGGCTCAAGGTGGCCATTTCTCTAGGGCCATGGGTCTCCTCTAGAGATCTGTGCATGGCCTCTATGATGTCTTCATCCTCCTTTCTCCTTAGCTCCTTCACCTCTTCTTCCGCTCTCCCTATCCTCTCCTCCTCAGCTCTTTGTGATTCTTCTCTCACTTTCTTTATTTCTTCCTCCTCTTTTTGCCTTTGTTTTTCTTCTGCCCTTTTGGATTATTTTTTAGCTCTTTTCAGCTTTGCTTGTCATCTCCTCTCTCCTCTGTTGACGGGGCTTTGTGGCCTTCTTTTCCTCTTGTGCCTTGGCCTCCTTCAGGGTAGCTTGCACTTCCTACCCCCGGTTGTTGTGCTGATGGTTCTCTCGCTAGATTGCTCTACTTTAGGGCATGACAACTACTGGGGTCTCTCTCCTACCTCCTCCTCAACTTCTTCTGCCTCCTTTATGGCCTCTTGGATGACAACCATTAAGACTCCACCAAATCTAATCATGGAGGTCTTGGAGGGAGGCTTGTTACTCACGAATCTGGCCGTTGAGGCTAGGGACTCCCCTCTTGCTGGTGCTGCATTTGTGGCTAGGCTGGTGGCCAAGGTCTTGATGGTTTCTATGACACCAAACCCATTCCAATCCACCTCTTGAGGGGACCCTGTAGCTATGCTTTCCATTAATGGCACGCCAATCCTATTCATCAATGTGTTGTACCTCTGTCCCGAGAAGAGGTCATGGGCCATCTTTGCCTGCATCCTCACTTCTGGGTTTGGGATGTTTGCCAGACTTATCATGTCCACCATGTGCATATCATTCTTATTCATACCCAGCATTGTGTACACCTCTCCTCGATGGTGTTTCTCTTTCTTGGGGGCCAAACCTAGGGTCTTCTCTACCATTGCAGCACTTAGGGGCACCTCGACTTGGCGTTCTTCTCCTCTTGTCATGATTGTTATTGTGCCGTAGTTTCTTGCATCATCAAAGCTTCTCAAGAACTTTGCGCACATGCTATGTTCAACTGCTTACCCTACTTTCTCCATGTACTTTCAAAGGGAACATTTGTCCACCAACTGCTTTATAGCCGGCTCTTCCAGGATGGCTTTGTCCAGATTCAGCAAGGTGAATTGACTAAAGCCCTTGACCGAACTCCCTTGTTTCTATGCTTAGGCCGTATCTCGTTTGTTCTTCCTCTATGAAGGGGAGTTTTCCGCCTTTATCTTGCCTTGCCATTGTGGGTACTTGTCATTTACCATAGTCTAGCATTAGTATTTCTTAGATGGCTTTTCGATGAGTAGGAAATTGATTTTTCTTCCATGAAGAAAATAACAAGTTGAATTAAAGACATGAAATTTTTGAACAACAACCTATTCATTCCCACTCTTTCTTGCTTTTAACTTTGATTAAGTCTTTTTCTTTCCTTCTTGCCTATGCTTAATCACCTAATCACCTTACCCCCCTCGAGAAATGATGAGAATCCTTCCTAGGATTGGACAGAGAGGGAAGGGCATTTAAACGTCGTATGGTGCTATCTACTTTGGCATAAGCCAATCGTAGAAATCAAGGTTGTATTCCAAGTGGGCATGACAATCAAGATTATGAGGTCTAATGTATACTTTGGCATAAGCCAATCGTAGAAATCAGGGTTGTATTCCAAGTGGGCATGACAATCAAGATTATGAGGTCTAATGTATACTTGGGCAATGTAAGTTAGGACATCGATGAGTGAATGTGTCTAGCCACATGTAGTTTTGATTCCGTAAGGATGAGATCAATGTAAGGGTGGGCCAAGACTCGGTCGTCTAGGTGTTTGTTTCGAGTGATGGCCAAGACCCTGAAAGAGGTTGGTGCTACATAAGTTGGGTCATATTCAGTTGTTTTAATTGCACATTGCTACTCAGCATTATTCATTACTTGGCAACCTTGTTTCTCTCATTGGAGACGTAGGTTACACCATTTTTGAGGGAAGGATGAGTCAGATTCATTGAGGTGAGTGGGTTCCTCAAGCTCAGTGGGTGATACATGCATTTGGGATTTGCAGTATGATGTTATTAGCCATATGATGAGTGCTTGATCTTTTGCGATTTCAACATTATTGATCAACTCATTTGCGACCTTGGGAAAATTTACGGTTATGAACTTGTATTCTTCCCAAGTGCAGGATAAAGAATGAACATCAGAGGCAAGGGGTTCATCAAGCAAGTTGAGGTCAAATCTTTCATAGCTCCTAGCGAACGTGGGGAAAGTGTTGTCCAAGAGCTTGATCCAAGTCACTAAGTCATATCGTGTATTCTCAGCAAGGTCCTTGGTGACCATTATGAATGAACATTGCTCGTAGAAAGGTCTAAGAATTGCTAATGGTTGCATTAAAATTGGGCTAGTAGACAGTGATGGTTCTAGTGGTAGCAGACTTGATAGTGGTGTGTCTAAGGGTAGCTCCACAGTTTGATTTGTGTGTCCAATGCTGCTTTAGGGTATGTAGTGTGGCTCCAATGGCATAGATGATGCATTGCCCTCTTCTTGCATAGCCACTAGGGTGCCAAGCTCTTTAGACTTAGATGATCCTAGGATATCAAGCTGTTGTTTGGATCGATAGATTGGTTGGGGTTTTTTTACCACAGCATCATGGGTTCTGTAGTCTTTGTAGCTCAGGTTTTCTAGTTGATCCCTACCTTAGCACGAGTGTGGCTTCATGGAGATGGGATGGAAAGTAATGGTTGTGGTTGGGCTATGCCTCTGGGATTTCCTTTCTTGGGCACCCATATCCAAGTGTTGCCTTCATAGTATCCCTGGACTCAAAACAGATATTTGGGGATCCATCGCAGCTTGATTGTGTGCCTACATTGATAGCATCATGTAGGTTTCTTAGGTTTTTAATGATTGTCATTAGCCGTGAGGGGCTAGGTTTGCTGGCAACGAGCCCCTATGCTAGAAGCCCCTATCAATGTTCGTGTAGCCACCATCACTGAACTAGAGGACGAGGATGAAGAGGTAGTAGCACTAGCATACCTACGCATCACATCCACCGCTCAGTGCACACACACTTTTGAGGTCTTGATTGATGAGGGAGATGACTTCAATGTCTTGACTCGCCTCTCCCTAGGCTTGGTCCTAGCTAGCTCTATCAGTGGCATAGTAGGCTTGAGTGGAGCCTCACTGCCCTTACTGAAAGTTGTCCCAATTCGAATATTGCTAATGATAAGGTGAATACGATGCAGATCATAATCTAGATTGTAGTGTGCTTGCTTCTTGAAAGTGCATCCTAACTGCAATTCCTGACCTGCATACTTTGTGTTTGGAAATACATAGAAGATGATTGATAGGCTCTCAGACTCGATAGAGACTGTGATTTTGCACTTTCATAGGAGTGCATATGGTTTGCCCCTGAATGGGTTGAGTTTAGCGTTAGTGGGTTGTAACTGTGGTTGACCAATGAGGGTCCAATGAGCGAGTAGGTGTGCGGGAGGGTAGTACTTCTTCATGCGTCTACCATTAGAGAAGCCTATGCCCTCACCTTCAAGGATTTCAAGTTCTATGTTGCATGTCCTACTAATGGTGTGCACTCGGAAAGGTCCCAACCCTCGGAATTCCATTTTCAGCTTGTGGCCCTTTACGGAGTAGAGCAAAACAAGGTACCCCTGCTCAAAGTCATGTTGTTTGATTTGCTTGTTGAGCCACATCTTCCATCATGATTTCTCACAAATTAGGGCGTGGGTGGCTAGGAGCCAAGTCTTAGTGAGTTGTTCCATGAGGCGGTTGGTCCAAGCTTCCTTCCCTTCCCATCTCTCCTGCACTACTATCCTTAAGCTAGGGACAAAGAATTCTAATGGAAAATTTGTCTCAACCCCGTAGATCAGCCTAAAGGGCGTTTGTCCTACAACCGTTTTATAGGCCATCTGATAAGTCCATAATACTGCTATAAGTTTGTCGTCCTAGTCACTTCGCGAGGTAGAAACGACCTTCGTAAGGACATTGAATAAGAACTTGTTTGTGGATTCTACTTGGCCATTAGCTTGAGGGTAGTAGGGTGAGGATTTTCTATGGATGACTAAGAATGTTGAGAGCATGTGGGCAAACACCTCATTGATGAAGTGAGTGCCTTGTTTGCTTACTAATTCAATAGGGCAACCAAATCATGAGATAACTTGCTCCCACAAGAACTTCATTGTGGTCCTAGCATAGTTCTTCTTGGTGGCTCATGCCTCGGCCCATTTCGTGAGATAGTCAACTGCTATTGTGCTACGGGACTGACGAGTCTAATGAAGTCGAATCCCCATTTCTCAAAGGGTTGTTGTGCAATGATAAGGGTCAACTCCATCTTATCCTTTCATGCAAGAACTTTATCCTTTGGCACTCATCGCAATGCTTTACGAACTTAGCAGTGCCATGGAATAGGATGGGCCACCACAACTAAGATTGCAGCACCTTGCGGGCTATCGTATACCTACTGAAGTGCCCTCCAGAAATTCCTCCATGTCCTTCACTCAACACGTCATGCATTTCGTGTTCACACACACATCGCCATAGAAACATGTATTTCCCTAGCCTATAAAGTTGACTTTCTATCAATTGGTAAGGTTGGATTTTGAGAATAAGTCTCCTAATTCTGGCCTTCTCAATAGGTCTATCGGGTAGTAGCACTTGGACTATATCAATGATCCACCCAGTACGGCATTAGATCGAATCTTTCTCACTAGACAAGCTTAAAAGATGAGCATCTAGCAAATCATCAGCTATGCCTTGTCCAAAAACTTCTCCTATAGGTATTCGGGACATGTGAATAGCCATGTAGTGCTACTTGCCTTTGTGTATTACCACAAAGAAATAAAATTCTAGAAGAAGAAGTAACCATCTAGCAATGTGTCTAGTAGCGCATGGCTTATTCACAAGATATAGTAATGCTTGATGGTCTGAAAAAAAGGTGAAAGGTGTGGCCAGGAGGTAGTATCGAAACTTCTTCATAACAAACACCATGGCCAGCCCCTCCCTTTATATGGTAGATTAGTTTATCTCTGTGTCAGTGAGTTGTCTACTAGCGAAACTCACAGGGTAATCCAAATTATGTTCACCAGGCTGGCACAAGATAGCTCCAATAGTAAATTTAGATGCGTCTATATGCACGTGGAAGGTGATGTTCTAGTCTGGGGCTCGCAAGATGGGTGCAGTTGTAAGATCCTTCTTCAACTCCTCATATGCTCATTGGCACTCATCGGTCTATTCAAACACGATCAATAGTTTATACAATGGTCTTGCAATCAATACATAGTGCAACACGAAGCGTCAATAGTATCCGGTGTGACCTAAGAAACACTGAACTCCCTTATAGTCCTTTGGTGGCAGCAATTCAACACCTTCAAAGAGTCAGCGGCTATGCCGTTCTTGGACACCACGTGCCCTAGGATGCATCCATGCTTGACCCAGAGCAAGCATTTCAAGGGGTTCAATGACAGGTTGTAAAGCCTACATTGTTCAAAGACTGCTCGCATCTTCTCCAAGTTCTGTCTTCGACTAGAGTGCATGCATAGGTCTTCTACCAACACCTCTAGCTTTTGTCTAAGTATATCTTTGAATATGGTGCACATTAGCTGCTGAAAGGTTTTAGGTGCATTCATCAACCCAAAGGGTATCTACACAATGTAATCGAAGATACCCCACTCAGTATTAAACACGATCTTGTGCCTATCATTGGGATGCACTTGCACATGGTTGTATCTTGAGAAGCCGTGCAGAAAGTTGTAGGCCTCTTTGCGTGCTACCCTTTTGAGCATGTGTTCCATGTATGGTAATAGGTAATTATCCCTTTTTGTCATAGTATTAACCTTCTTATAGTTCATGCACACTCCTATCTTCCCATTCTTCTTCATGACTATCACAATCGATGATACCTAATGCTTTATTTTGTAGATGAATCTTGTCCTCATTAGCTTATCAATTTCCTCCCTCACAGCATGTGCGTGTTTTGGATTCATGGGGTATGGTCATTGTTTTACAAGCACTATAGCAAAGGCCATCGGTATGTTATGCCTCACCACTCTAGGATCCACTCCTTTGAGCTCATCTAAGGACCAAGTGAGCGCGTTTGTATACTCTTGCAAGAGTGCAATGAGACTGGCCTCTTCCCCCTTGGTCAGGCTGTTAGCTATAAACACAGGTTGAGGCTTCTCGCCTTCTCTTGCCAATTTGACTTCCTTGACCTTGGCAGGTCCTTCAATCAGGTCACTTGACTATCCTTGTCATTTTGCCCCTAGCAGGATCACTACCCTGTCACCTTTCTTAAACTTCATGAAACATTTTGGTAGGTCCTGTTGTTTCTTTTGTTGTTCTACCTTCGACTTCTTCATTTGTCATTTCCTATCTTCCTTTAATTGTCTGCACTACCTCAGGTGGACTTGCAAGTCCCCCTTAGTGTGACTGGTCCTAGGAGGTCGAGGTATCTCTGGGTCACTCTCTGTACTGACCTTCGATTCGGAATTAAAATCGCAATCCTTGCTAGAGGAAGGTGTTTCCCCTAGTGGCCATATCTCAAAGGGTGCGTTGTCCTAAGCAAGGGTGTTGCCGGTGGTTGGGCCACTCCTTCTTGTTCGTACTCCATTGCTCCAACGTTCTCCAACCAAGAGCAAGTTCACACTCCATCCGCATGACTCCTCTCTCAACCTTGTAGGCATTCCCTCTTTGGGGCTTGGAGTCAGCTCTTATCTGCTCTATTACCCTTCCTTTGGTGTCGTATTCTATTCCTTACTTTCCTCACTAACTGACATGTGCACTCCTCATACTCATCATTCGAATTGCCACCTTCTGACTACTCATCATCTCCTAGACTCTCATCTCTAGCTTCTTCCTCATCAGTGAATAGAGCCCAACAATTGTATAGTAAGTTTGGATCATGCACCTTTCTCCATCTTGAAAGGACCTAAAATGGGCCCATTGGCTATGGCACTAGCTGGACCTCATGCACAAAACAGACAACCCCACCACATGGCCTCGCGGGGCAGGAGCATCTATAATACATCGATGAACACTAGATAGACTTAATTATGCGTTTGCAGCTGATATGTAGTCCAAATTTTACCTTCCCTTATCCTCAGAGGAAGATCCCATAACATGTAGGCATAGTGCCTCATCGCACAAACATTAGGAAGCTCCCCTCAGCAGGGGCTGATTGACGTGACTCCACTGCGACTCTCCTACACCTTGAGGATTGGCCCCAAGATACGTCACTCCAACATATAAGACATAATGCACAAACTCCACTCTTTTACTATTTTGTACGATCTAGGAATATATAAATCCTCAAATAGTCCCAAGGAAAGCGTACAACCTGACCTATAGCAAAGGCTCCTTTCCAATCAACGTATAAGTCATGTCCGAGGAAGACAATTGCTATGCAATCCACGACGGATACTATGCCATGTGTCATGCATAGTGCATATGATCCTACTGCACAAAAAATATTTATCAAATCAACATTTTGTGATGTGGGAAAAATAGCCCTTTCATGTGTTTCACTAAACGTGTGTTTCGATGTATGGAGACTAGCACAGATTCCTCATGCTACTAGCCCCTTAAACTCAATTATCGCAATTCTAAACGGAATGCACAATCAAAATTTTCAAAAATTCAAACCCTCTCAGCTCGTTTAATCTCTTAACCTCACCCTTTCCCTCTAACGTTTCGGTTATCCTACGTTGTATAAGTGTAGGGTTTTATTTTTGTATGTAATTTTCACATAAAATGGAAAAAACGTGAATTATGATACATAAAAAAGCCAAATTAAAGCCAGACTTCATGCCTCAGCTTTTTTTTATAGCCACAACCACGCATCATAATTTTCTAGTTTTTTATAACGCAAAAATCCTATTTTTTCCCATTTTTCTCTATTTATTTGTGCAAAAAAATAGATTATTTTCTGATTTATGATTAGTGACTGATTATGATAGCTAAAGATGTTTTGTCTTAGAATTTTATCCCATGCGCATCTCTTTTCCCCACTCGAAAGCAATAAAACCTTCATTTTTACACTAAAAATGTGTTTTCGAGGTCATAATTTTATCCCATGCGCATCTCTTTTCCCCACTCGAAAGCAATAAAACCTTCATTTTTACACTAAAAATGTGTTTTCCAGGTCATAATTTTATTATTATGACTATTTATCATTACGGGTCTACAAAGTTTTTATGCACAGTCCTCAATCATAATGAAACCAAGATCCAAACAAATTTTTGTTCCATAGGAATTTCATTTAGACCATAGGAATTTCATTTAGACCATCAAACATCAAGAAGAAGCAAATTTCCTTTGTAAAAATGAGGCATACCGCTTATTTACGTGTTGCAGGTTTTGTAATTAATTTTTCAGGGTTGCCAATGGACCGACCAGTAGCAAATCTTCAATGTTGAACATCTCCCCTTAGCCTCCTCTTGATCTTGGAGCGATACGATTCATGCCGGGCAAGAATCCTTCAATTGATCTCCCTTCTTCTTCATGGGCATGAACTGCCCCTTAAGTGGAGAGAGAGGGAGGAGAGGGAAATATTGGTTTTTTATCTCCATGTCCAGGCAACCATTGGAGGAGCGGAGAGTGGTGATGGATGGTAAAAACATAGAGCATCAGGCTATTGTAGTTGCTTCATAGGGTTGTATAGAGGTGGAAGATAGCCCCTCTCCCTCTCTCTTCATCCATCGCCATGGTGCCTCCATTCTCTACATGTGGCTGAAAAAAATGCCCCCTCCCCCCCCTTTAATCATCAAATTTTGAAGGGTGCCCCAAAGGAACCCCCCCAAGAGTTACACTCTTTGGCATTTCCAAAGTCCATTTCCACTTAACCTTTAGCCCTTGGATCCCGGGCATCCCCATTTCTGCGTCTGGCATCGGATTTAAGGTCTAAAAAATTCTACGCGTCCATCTCAAAGTCCCCCACTACTAAGCATCTCCCAGATTCTCATCTGACATGCTGAGACATTATGAAAATTCCCCAACCACCGTCTAGTGGGTCTTTAAAGCACTTTTGGGGCTTCGCCGCTTAAAATCATTCTGATTGCAGCTGCCACCTTCGACAAAGTCTATTTTATTCCTAAAAAATGGATTTTTTGGGCTATTTTTAAGCACTTCTTGATGTCAAAAATCATCTGTTGATGGAACCTAAAATGGGCCAGCTGGCTATGGCACTAGCCGGACCTCATGCACAAAAAACAAACAACCACACCACATGGCCTCACGGGCTAGGAGCATCTATAATACACTGATGAACACTAGATAGACTTAAGTATGAGTTTGTAGATGATATGTAGTCCAACGTTTACCTTCCCTTCTCCTCAAAGGGATATCCCATAACATGTAGGCATAGTGCCTTGTCACACAAACATCAGGAAGCTCCCCTGAGCTGATTGCCTCGGCTCCACTGCGACTCTCCTACACCTCGAGGATTGGCCCCAAGATGCGTTGCTCCAAGATATAAGACATAATGCACACACTCCACGCTTTTCTTGTTTTTAACGATCCAGGAATATATAAATCCTCACCAAACACTCCCAAGGAAAGCATACAACTAACCTACAATAAATGCTCCTTTCCACTCAGCGTATACGTCATGTCCTAGGAAGACAATTGCTATGCAATCCAGGACTGATACCATGCCATGCGTCATGCATAGTGCATATGATCCTAGTGCACAAACAATATTTATCAAATCAGCATTTTGTGATGTGGAAAACATAGCCCTTTCATGTGTTTCACTAAATGTGTGCTTTGATATATGGAGACTAGCACCGATTCCTCGTGCTACTAGACCCTTAAACTCAATTATCGCAATTCTAAATGGAATACACAATCAAATGTTTCAAAAATTCAAACCCTCTCAGCTCTTTTAATCTCTTAACCTCATCCTTTCCCTCTAACGTTTTGGTTATGCTGTGTTGCATAGATTTAGGGTTTTATTTTTGTATGTAATTTTCACATAAAATGGAAAAAACATGAATTATGACACATAAACAAAGCCAAATTAAAGCCAAACTTCATGCCTCAGCTTTGTTTTACAGCCACAACCATGAATCATAATTTTTTAGATTTTTATAACGCAAAAATCCTATTTTTTTCCATTTTTCTCTATTGCAAAGAAATAGATTATTTTCTTATTTATGATAAGTGACTGATTATGACAGCTGAGAGATGTTTTATCTTAGAATTTTATCTCAGGCGCGTCTCTTTTCCCCACCCGAAAGCAATAAAACCTTTATTTTTACACTAAAAATGCACTTTCTGGGCCATAATTTAATTATTATGATTATTTATCATTACGGGTCTACAAGTTTTTTATGCACAGCCCTCAATCATAATGAAACCAATATCCAAACAAATTTTTGTTCCATATGAATTTCATTTAGACTATCAAACATCAACAAGAAGTAAATTTCCTTTGTAAAAATGAGACATACCACTTATTTACGTGTTGCGAGTTTTGTAATTAATTTTTTCGGGTTGCCAATGGACCGATCAGCAGCAAATCTTCAATACTGAACATTTCCCCTCAGTTTCCTCTTGATCTTGGAAAAATCCGGTTCATGCCAGGCAAGCATCCTTCAATCAGTCTTCCTTCTTTTTCATGGGCATGAACTGCCCATTAAGGGGAGAGAGAGGAAGGAGAGAAAAAGACTGGTTCTTTATCTCCATGTCTAGGCAGCCATTGGAGGAGCGGAGGGTGGCGATGGAGGGCAAAAATATAGAGCATTAGGCTGCTATAGTTGCTTCATAGGGTTGTTGGAGCCCCAAGAGGAACACCAAGGAAAAGGGAATTCTCTTGCAAGAAAATCTATCTTGTAACATCAACAAGCTTTTATTTCATTCTTTTGATCATCAAAACAAAGAAAACAACAATTCTTCACGCAGCATCATAGTAGATATCTCCCACGGATTTGATAGAATCAACCATATTCTTCAACATCTTCACAAAATCCATCAATAGAACAAAGAACACAAAGGAATACACCATATTTTGAATGGAAATCAATCACATATTATTCATCTTCAATGTCTTCATAGTTCTCTCTCTCAATCTCTCATATACAATTACACTGTTTTGATAGATTTGACTATCTCTAACTCTCTCTCTCTCTCTCCATCAATAGTACATCATATCCTCACTACAATCACTCATAATAACCCTCAATAATCCTTCTTCGGTCGTGGATGCACCTCCCAAGTGGTATGTCTGATATGAAGAGGCACCAGAGCCACTACAGTGACTCTTCATAGCTCACCACTATCACTTCACTCCAGTCTTTACTTGAGTCTTGAGCAGCTACTTCTTTGACTTCTTTTAGCTCTTTTGCACTTGTATTAGCCTCTTTCCAAGGCTAGAAAACTTTCCCAAGCTACACTCTCATCCAACAGAACACATACAGAGGCATACAGAAGCTCAACAGAGAGTTACAAAATGTCAACAGAAAGTGTCAAAACCACATAACTCATACCAAAACCATTCCAAACCATTAAAAATCACTCAATAAGATTTTAAACAATCTCAAACCTTATCAATCAATACTCCATCCTTCTTTACAGAGAGAAAACAGAACAAAACAGAAGCTCAACAGAAGCTATCAGGACCAAATAGAACATATCAGAACATCAACAGAACTTCACATATCTACTAATAAACATCATGAGCTTAATAAAACCATTCCATCCTATCCAAAACACTCTCAAACCACTTCCAAACCAATCAACCATCTCATAAAATCAACAATTCAGCTCTCAAAAACAACAAAAATCAACCAAAAAATAGGTCATTTCAACACTCAACATATCCCCACACTTAATAAGGAAGCGTCCTCGCAACGCAGGAAAAAGGGAATACAAGTTCATTCAAGAGCTCAACTTTGATCTTCAATAAATCTTTAAAAACACTCCATCTAACCACGACCCCAACTTATAACCTGTATCTGATATAAAGAATACAATGAAAGGAAAACCCTTTATACATTAACACTTCTTATCAAACTGAAAATCACAATAAACTTGTAAAGGATATAAGAGGTTTCTTCTTATGCATCAGCATCTTCAACTATCCAACCAGCAACACCATCACCGCAATTCTCCAAAAATGTAGCTCGCACGAAAGCAAATCGAATAGGTAACCACCACGATCTTATCACATTAATTAACCCACAACACAAACACTACACACAACACAACCATCTGAATGACTCCTCCAAAAAGAGATATTTATCATTAAAAATCATCCACAATACATTGCAAAGGTATCAATGAAGATGATCCCTTTTGAAGGCTTGGTGATTTCGAAAACGATCCATGGACAAGGATTCATCTACAAATGTCTTGGGAGGATTCTGAAAAAACTGAAGGCAGCACATCCTTTCCAATAAGATAAGGTATCTGCTAGGCAAACAAAGTGCATGAAAGTACAAGACATCCAGTTGTTGGGAATCAATGCTCACATTGACATTCATGCACAACTTTGGAATAGATTTTGAATCATTATGAGAATGCCTATGCATATACACCAGGTACCAAGTAAAATGAGCAGTTAAGCGCACAGAAGGATCTACAGACTGAGAATATTGCTGAGCAAAATGCAGATAATTCTGATAAGCCTGACTAGCACTTATCCATTCTCCTGGGATCAATGGCCGATTGATTTGAGGTCCAGTAAGGGAATCATTTGAACTCCAGTCTCTTCTTCGAAGAATCTTCTGATCAAAACCTTGATACCCAGTAACCAACTGAGGAGGATTAGGAATAGAAGTGTTAGGAGGCGGAAGAGGGACTAATGAAAGAGGATGAAGCGATGGATAGGAAAAATCATAAAATGAAGAATGGATTAAAGATGAAAATTAAGGAGATTCGATTAAGAAAGGTGTTAAAAGATAAGCAGGAAAAGTTGATAGAATGTCAGGGGATGGGGAAGGACAAGGATCACGAGGTAGAAAAACTCGATCTTCAATAAAAGAACAATGGGTAAATATAGGAATTTGAGGAGATCCTTGAGGTTGGAAAAGAAGGGGTAAAATGACCTTTGGGTTAGATTGAAAAAGGGAAATATAAGCATCATACCTATGAGCCATTTGTTGATAATGAGTTAGGCATGGTAAGGACGGGCCTAAAGTTGATCTACGATGATAAGCTTCAAAGAAAGCAGTATCAAATGGGGGTTGGTTGGAGAGATAGGCTAAAAGATCCACCCTCAGTTGGTTAATGTTCTAGGCATGAGCTGAAGCTTTGACCAGATGGTGATTCAAAATGACAGCATCAACGATAGTGTGCCATGAAAACTCAGGACACTCAGCCACCTTTGAAGAATATCCCTGGAACATCTCATCAATTCTCAACTCCAAATGTTAGACATACAAAGAAGCTTGCAATACCACATCTCTGACATACCAAGCCAGATCTTCATCATCTGGAATCAGTAAATCACCCCTCAGATACATATAGGACAGAAGCATCGTATCTGGAGTGACAGAGTCTTCAAAAACCATCCTCACTACTTCTATTAGCAAATCAGATGACCAGGCCCCACTCCATCCATCCATTGGAATAGGTAAATCCATCGTGGAAAGTTTTATATAGAAGGCCAACTTCTGTTGTTGATAATGGACAAAAAAGGAATGATCTAGTGGAACATATTCTTGATACTGCTCAAAAGAAGACCATAATAAATCCATGCGAGATTGCAATCTTTCCACCTTGGCCTGAAATAAGGGACATAATGTAGCCTGTCTCTGAAGAGGTGCCAAGTTTGCAAGGGATAAAAGAGAAACTGGTTGCACATGACTCTATGTATTAGACCAAGACTGAGCCAACTGATCTTTGAGTTGCTGGATTTGAGCATTGCTCTGGTCTAAGATAGCTGTGGTGGATTTAAACTTCTCTGCTTGGGCAGCTATCACCTCCTTCATCTCTTGACTCTCCTTCTGTAACTTATCCCTCTCCTCTGTTACAGCAACCACTTGAGACCTAGCTTCTACCAACTCAGCTTTTAACTTAGAGATTTCAGCTTTCTGAGTATCCATGAGCTTACTCTGCTACTCCATTTGCGTACAAAGGTAATAGAATTTCTCCTGAGCAGAGGCTAACTCAGTATTGGTCTTATTCAGGTCCTCCTTAGACTGCTGCACTTCATCATAAAATGAAGAATATAATTGCTGGATACAGGCAGTCATCAAAAGTTCAATAGAACTCTAAATATCCTTGCACACGAACGGAATAGCATCTCCTGTTACCAGGCGGTGAATAGAAGGAATAGTAAGTTCTAGCATCCCGTCTCTATGGGCTCTGAAAAGATTTGGCATTTGAAGGAATGCATGCAAGGTGCTGCAAGACTGGGCAGGAACTGTCATTGGAACTGGAGGAGGAATAGGCACTGACTCAGCCACCCTCTTGAGGCGTTTTCTCTGAATGACAAGGGGAGGAGGAGAATCATCATCCTCAATTGTCACATCATCATCTTCATTATGAGGCGGAGGAGGAACTTCGGGAGGATCAATTGGAGGTAAAGGAACTTCCTTTGCAGGGGTAGCATGTAGCAAGAAGACATCGAGGAAGGACCCAAATGTAACATTAGTCACATTTCCTCGAGTAGCTCGGATAAAGTAATGATCCATCTTGGAGAGGAGGTAGGTACTCCAATCAATAGTTATGCCTTTCAAAATCATTCGTGAAGCTGTAAACAACTCCTTGGAAAGATAATGAGATGGGGATTTTGCAGGCATGAACCTGTCCTGAAGGAATTGGCATAGTGTTTCTATAGGGGATTGGAAATCATGGAGACACCGACTCCTGACGTGGTAATGACCTTCTTCGAATCAAGAACATCTTGAGCCTGCTTCTGCAACAACTTCAAAATATCATCATTGGCGAACAACTGTTTGGCAGTAGGGACAGACTCCCCACGATATGGTAGACCAAGAGCCTTGCCTAGACTCTTCGGTGTCAGAGAACAGTAGTGCCACGGACTGGACCAGACCTCTTACTGTAAGAGGTTAAAAACTCGTCACAAATGGTAGGATCATCTGGAACCAGTGGGACAACGTCCGAATCCAGTAACAAAGAATAATCATGTAAAGCCAAAGGAACATACTGGATCGGGGGAGGAGTACGAGAGGGCGCCATTCAGATGGTTACACACACACACACCACAAATACAGATAAACCAAGAGAATGCCTGCAAAGCAACGGACAAAAACCAAGGATAAGATATCAACCAAGGTGGTAAAACATGACTCGACCAACTATCCCCAAGCAAACCACAGCCTAGAAAAAATTCGACATGACCTCTACACATATGCAACCGAAAGCTTCATGTGATGCAACATGCAAATACCCAAATCCCCGTATCAGGTAATAAAGAAAAAAAAACTACACACCGTACCCTTAATCGTAACACATGGACAAATCAGACTACAAAAAAAAAACGAACAGCAAGACTGGACTATAACTTGACCATCAGTGGCAACTAATAGATTTTTACGCGCCCATCCCACGAAGCGAGTTCATTAAAAAGGGAAAATAAGTGCAGTGAGGGGGAATTAATTTAATAAAGGGTTCATTGTATGAATTATTAAGAAATGGGTAAAATTTTAATTAAGTGTTAAACCTTAATAAGAAAATGGTGGTTTCTTCTTAAAATTTTAATTACAAATTATTAGGTTGAAGCGGTGCATTAATCCAAATCCCGGACTGTGATACCAGACTGAGGTCTCTAAATGCAAATTCATTTATTAAAAATTAAGGTGATGTGGAGCGTTTTTTTGCTAGCGCGTGCTTTTGTGACGGCTGGTCCATTGTTATTAAAAGTATTAAGGTGCCTCTGAAGTGCACGTAGCGCATGCTAAGTGAACAGCGGTTGATTTTAATTAGAAAAAGGTGTGTTTGGCACGAGCGCGCGTGCCATGGTGGTATTTAGGATTCATGTTAAAAATTAAGCGTGAATTTTGGGGTGACGAAAAAAAATAAAAAATATAAAAGGAAAAACACCTGAAAGTGGATGTATGTGTATGCAATGAATGCGCACATCTCAATCCCCAAAATGTAGGTCAGCAATCCAAAAAGAAAAACCACGAACTGAAAATAATTGGACACACGACATAGCAAGATTAGTGTATATGAATTTGTTTGGATGACTGATGGCTTATATGTTGTTATTTTTTTGTTTTTATTTTATTTTATTTTTTAAATGTTGTGTATTGTTGATTGTGTATTTTGGTTTTTATGTGTGTTTGTTTGTTGTAATGTTTTCTTTTCGTGTTTTTGTTAATCTTTGTGGCAAAATTTTAACAATGAAACACATATAAAAATGTTGAAGATTTTCAGCATCAATCCACCATGTGTGACCAAGGTATCTCGTTTTTTTTAAGATTTTTCAGCTTGTGTTTGGAATTAAAGAGGATTTTTCATGAATTTAGGCATTTAATGAAGCATTTTTGCCATAAAATAATAATGGAATAAATTGACACAGCATTTTCAACTTAGGAAATTATCCAAAAATAAGCAAAGAAGCTGATGGAATTTTCAGGAATTTTTCTGTAATTAAATTGGTATCTTTACCAATTTTAATGAATTTTTACTCATTTTGTATGTATTTTTGAAAGAATTTTTACTTTTAGAATTTTTTGAAATTCTTTTCTGAGATTTTCAGTTTGGAAAAATATTTCAATTGATTGCAGAAATATTGGAATTTTTTTTAAGATTTTTCTGTAATTTCTTTGAATTTTAATTGATTTTTAATGAAGTTTTGAATTTTTAAAGGTATTTTTAAGGTTTTTCGGGTTTGAAAATTAAAAATTCGGGAATATATACCCGGGAATGGATTGCGTGTCAGCTGCGTGTGAACAACAGGCTGGTGCACACCACCGCACGAACAAGCGAACGCGCATCCCCGCGCGTGAACGGCCGCTAAGCGCACACGAACCCGCACATATGACTCCACACGCACACACACCCTGTGTGTGACAAGGGACTGAGAAGGGTTTCTGCGGGTTTCGTCTTTGTGTTGTTTTTAGGTCTTCGGCCAGGGGGTAGGGGAAAGAGGGTGTGAAGGGGAGCTTAAGAGGGGGTGACAGGGGGGTTTGAGTGGGGTAATGTGGGTTGGTGTGCCTGGGGGGGGGGGAATGGGGGCTTAGAGGGGGGTAAGAGGTTGATTGGTGGGCCCGGGGGGGATCAGAATTGGTGGGGGGAAATGGGGGCTTAGAGGGGGGTAAGAGGAAGGGTGGTTTGGGGGGCTAGTTGGGGGGGAACCAGGGAGAGGGAGGGGAGCCTGGTTTGGGGGGGGGGGGTGTTTCTGAGAGGGGTTAGTTGGAGGTGGGGAGGCACCCCTGGGGGGAGGGTGGTGGAGACGGAGGGTGGAGATGGAGAAGGAGGAGGGGGAGGAGGAAGGAAGAAGGCAGGAGAAAGGCGAGGAGGAGGCGCCACGGGGCGGCCAGAGCGGGCAGCGTGGCTGCAGGCGGGCGCACTAGGGGGAGGGGGAGCGTACCACGGGCCGCCAAGGGCGGGCGACCAGACAGGCGGGTGGTGCGGCGGAAGACGGTCACAGCAGGTGGTGGGCGGCGACCAGCCAGGCGGGTGGCGGGGTCCAAGCAAGGCGGCATCCACCAGGGGGCGACGTCCACAGGAGCGGGCGCGGGCGGCTTCCATAGAAGCGGGCAGGGGCGGGGGGCCCAGGCAGGCGGAGAGGAGGGAGGGAGGAGAAGAGGAGGAGGAGAAAGGAGATGAGGAGGAGGAAGAAGGATGGAGAAGAGGAGGAAGGGAGAGGGAGGGAGAAGGGGATGTAGGTGGGGAGATGGGGAGGGAGGTGGTTGGGGGTCGGGGAGAGAGAAAGGGGGGTGGTTGGGAGAGGGGAGGCTGCCCGTGGGGGGAGGGAGGGAGATAAAATTGAATTAAATAATTAAAAAATGAATAAATAAATGAAAAGAAAAGAAAGGCGTGCCCCCATCCTACGCGCGTGCGCGGGGCGGGGTAAAAAAATTTGCCGTGACGAGATCGGACTGGCGCCGGGATGTCGGTACAGGGCACGCGGACGCGACCGGGCATGTGGAAATGCGTGAAATCGAAAACGGGCGCGTTCACGTGCAGGACAAGTCGCGCGAAACACGTATAAACCATGAAAAATTAATATCTCCCAATCCGGGCATCGAAACGAAATGTCGTAAAAACAAAAATTGGGCAGGACGGTAGGGGGAAGACAAAGGAAATGTGCAACGAGGGTTTCGGGGGGGATAAAGGGCGTTCACATGAAAAAAACGCAGAAAATGGGTGCAAAAACACAAACAAAAATTAATATCGGAAGATCCGTGCATCGGAACGAAGTGCAAGAAGAAGGAAAAATCTGCAGAAGCACGTGCCCGACAATCCTATCACATCAAAACATGGTTCCGACTGAGATAAGATGCATTCACATGGGAAAAACCCAAAAAACAGACCTGAAAATAGAATCGAAAAATCATAGTGGACGAACCGCTTGCCGGAATGTCATGCAGTAAAAAGGAAAAATGTCCGCAGAAGGGGTGGCACAGGGTTGTCATGTTAGAACGCAATTCCAACGGAAGTAGGAGGGGTTCACATGCAAAAAATACCAAAAATACACCCGAAAACACATTCAAAAATTAATAATTAAAAATAAAAAAGTCAAAATAGGGGGGAGAAAAAAGGAAAAAGGTGGGGGAAGGCACCATGGACATGGCTGTCAAATCAAATTGAAATTCTGATGTAAACAGGGTATGTTCACATGGAAAAATGTCAAAAAGATGCACAAAAAAGTCTCGAGAAACCGCAAAAATTAATATTGGACTAACCGTGCATCAAAATGACACGAAGGAAAAAGGAAAAATGTCAGGGAAAAAGTGGTTGTCAAGGCTATGACGTTAGATCACGTTCCCGAAACAAGAAAAGTGCATTCACATGGAAAACCGTCCAAAGTACGCAAAATACTTCACAAATTACTAACTTTAGAACCGGATGTCGGAACAGGGGTTGGTAAAAAGGAAAAATGATCAGTTCAAAGGGATGAACAGGGCTATAAGGTTGGATGTGGATGTCGGTGAACGTAGGGTACGTGCACATGGCAGGACATCAAAATCAAGGAATGAAGGAAAACTGCAAGGGAACAGCCCCGAGGGTGGGTGAAAAATGAACGGGTGGGTGGGGAAGGGACCCCATCAGGGTAAAAGTAAGTCATGGCATAGAGGCATTAGCAAGTTGAGGCCTATGCAGAGGGGTATGCAATGTAAACGCACAGGGACATGTCCCCACACTTAAAACCTTAACGGACAGGGTTAACCGAGCAACAGGGACCTAGGACCACTCAACAGACCAACCGCTAACGTCCCCACACTTAAAACATGACCATCACTGACCACAGAAGGTGTAGGGTTAGAAAAACTTGGCCCATGTTGTCGAGAATTAAGGTTGACTGTTGATGGCACATCCACTGTCGTTGTCGGCTTTTGTAGGAAGTACCAAGGTATCTTCACAGCACACGTCCTTCGTGGCAGGGACTATGCGGCAGCACCCAGGGAGGTAGCTGGTTGAAGGAATCATAGGAAATTCGTCGATGATGAGGAATGTTGCACTCAACGCACAATCACTCATATGGAATGAAAGAGCAGTCACTCGCCCCATGACTAATATCACTCGAGGAAAGCAAGATGAAAACCTATGTCTCACATCCCGGTTTAGGAAGCGACAAGGGGATGCTGCAGAGGGAGTATGCCAGGGTGCACAGTTGATGGTGCATTAGTGCGTCCAACCCGTCTGGCATAGGTGCAAGGAGGAAGGCAAGGGAGCCTTACAGTGTAGTGTACAGAACAGGGTGGCGTGTCCTGTGATGACGGTAGAGACCCACCCCGTGGGTGCATAAGAAAAAGAGAACATACCTTGCGCCAAAGGTCGTAACGTCCCTCAATCTCACCTCTCGGTAATTGATTGAAGAAACTCCAGTCACACTCAGCCCACCCTCTGTCTCATGCTCTGTGGAAAGATACAAAGGGCAACCATGTCTTGAGACCCATTGATGTAATCCTCATGGTCACTTGTGCAAAGGTTGTATGCCTTGTGAGCATTTGATGGTACAACTGTGCATCCCGGCCTGTGCCGGCATACGATGCGAGAAGGAAGGCCAGGGAGCCTTATGGTGCAGTGCACAAGAACAGATCGTGCTTTGTGCATTGAGAGGCCCATCCCATGCGTGCAACACTTCATTCACACTTCTCACCTCTCATTTGATTTGAAGGGAAAAGACTGGTCTCTCTCCCCACCCTCTGTCTCGCACGTATTTAATAAATACAGAGGGCAACCCATACTCACATCCCCAACCTGTTAGGATGAAAGCTCACATCACTCAAGGGGTTGTCGATGAAGATCATTGTGTATGTTGTTGTCATCAGGGTGTTGAAGATGAGGCATACCCAGGGAGGCAGCCAACAAATCTGGTACTTCAATTGGTTGTAGAAAAGATCGTCTGCAAAAGGGGGCAGACAAACTGATGAAGTTGCAGAGACAGCGCACCAAGGGAGGTGACTTCAAATTTCTTCTGGACAATTTTCTGCTGGGGAGTCAGTCATCCTGAACTGCGGGGTGTTACCACCTTTTCCACAGCCAACTTCCCGCCCAAGGGTGTTTGCCACCTTTTCTTGGAGTGAGGCCTGCTATGACAGGGAATTGCTTCCTTTTCTCCCATAACATTTTTTTTTTCTTTTCTTTTTTTCTCTTTTCTTTTTCTCCTACTCCCGAGGGTGTTTCCTCCTTTTCTCGAAGAATAGGTCGGCATGACAGGGACCTAAGTCCTTTTCTCCCATGACCGATATGTATATTTTTTCCTTTCTTTTTTTTTCGAATTAAGCAAGGGAATGGTGGAAATACCATTTGTCAGAACCCACCTCGCCACTATCGCTGGTGGAAAATAGAGGAGAAGAGATCAGGGCTGGAAGGTGGGGTTGAGGGGACAGAGGGTTGCGTCCACCTCATCAGGAGTGGCTCAAGAACAGCTATCAGAAGTAGAATCATAAGAGTTACAATGCCATGCCAACGGGGGAAAAGATCAGGTGACCGTGATTGTCAAGATCCCCAAGGAGGGAAGTACTTTTTCAGGCGATATCCATTGATCAGGAAGGGATCATCAGAGGCATCAACGGTCTTGGACAGAGCCATTAGGGTTGACATCAAGTACCTTACATGGGCCCATCCACCGCTATTGGAGCTTGCCAGGAAACTTGCCAAATTGTGAATCATAGGCTAGGACCAAATCACCTTCCTTGAACTCCTTGTGCTTGATGAAGCTATTATGGTAAGCCTTACGTTGAGCTTGCGTGGCTTCCATGCACTGTAGAGCCATCCTGCAAGTTTCGTCCAAACATTCCAAGTGCAAAAGACGGCCTTGCAGTGAATCATCGTCCCCCAAACGCTCTTTAATAGCCACTCGCAAAGAGGGCAATTCCAGTTCAACAGGGAAAACAGCTTCTGTACCATACACCAGCTGGAAGGGTGTCTGTCCTGTTGCTGCTTTATGGGAGGTTCTGTACGCCCGTAGGGCCTCTGTAAGTCGATCATCCCAATCACGACAATGTGTGATAATTGTTCTTGTCAAAATCGAGCAGAGAATGTGATTCGTGACTTCGACTTGGCCATTGGATCTGGGGCAATAAGGAGTGGACTTGCGATGGCGGATCTTATACAGCTCTGTTAACTCTTCCATGACTTTATTAATGAAATGAATGCCTCTGTCACTTACCAGCTCTAGGGGACTGCCAAAACGGGTGATGATATTCTCGTACATGAATAGGGCCACGCTATTACCATCGTCCCGCTTTAGGGCTTTAGCTTCACACCACTTTGTGACATAATCTGTACATACCAAGATGTATCTGTTCTGCTTCCTTCTAGTAGGAGGATCGATCGGGCCTACGAAGTCGATGCCCCACTTCTCGAAAGGCTTCAAGGGAAGGATAGGTTGCAGTGGCATGGCACTTGTTTTGGTGGGTTTCCCCATTCACACTGACAAGCATCACATCGCTTGCAGTAATCATAGGCATCCTTGTGGATGGTCGGCCACCAGTAACCTGCTAGCAGAGCTTTCCTAGCTGTAGCTTCTCCTGCAAAGTGGCCTCCACATGGCTCGTCATGGCAAGCCTTCAAAACAATCCCAATCTCATCTCCTGCAACACATCTTCTAAGCACTTCATCTTTGCCTTTCTTGTATAGTGCGCTGCCTAACATGGTGTAGGGGGTTGATTCTAACATAAGCTTCTTCCTTTCCTGACTAGAGATGCCAGGAGGGTACTGTTGGGTTGCCAGCAAATTGGCAATGTCTGCATACCAGGGGTTTACAGTTTCTACTAGGAATAGGGAAGCATCTGGGAGGTCTGGATCATCCTGCTCCTCTTCTGCAGTCTGTGGGATATGCGACAGATGATCAGCCATAACATGGGAACGACCAGGTTTAGTAATTACCTCAAAGTCAAACTCGTGGAATAGAAGGACCCATCTCATCATTCATCCTTTCACGTCTACTTTGTTCATCAGGAAGGACAGGGCCTCATGATCCACATAAAATTTAAAGTGGGTAGACGGTAGGTAGTGGCGAAACTTCTCTAGGACAAACACCATTGCCAAGCACTCAAGCTCTGTCTCACTGTGTAGTTTCGTTCTCTATCAGTGACTTTTCGGCTTGCATAATAGATGGGTTGATCTAATTTCGAGGGGCCCTTTTGACATAGGACAGCACCTAGACCTTCAACTGATGCATCAGTGTGTACATGAAACTCCTTCATCCAATCAAGAGGCTGCAGAATGGGTGCCTCAATCAGACACTACTTCAGAATGTTGAAGGCTTTGTCACATTCTTCCATCCAAATAAACTCTGCATCTTTCCTCGGAAGCTTGTGCAAGGAGGTTGTCTTTTTTGCAAAATGAGCTATGAACCTTCTGTAGTAACCCACATGGCCTAGGAATCCCCTCAACTGTTTGAGGTTGGTAGGTGCTGTCAGAGCTGCAATCTTTTCGATCTTTGCAGGGTCTATTGATATCCCTTGTGCAGAGACAATGTGGCCCAACAGAACTCCAGAAGAGACCTCAAAGATGCATTTGTCGGGGTTGAGGGAGATTCCATACTCCTGGCATCGGTCAAAGCATTGTTCCAAATGTCCCCAGTGTTCCTATATCAAACTATAGACACAGAAGTCATCCAAATATACCTCAATAAAGTCGTGCAGATGATTTTGGAATGCGGCCATCATGACTCGCTGGAAAGTAGCAAGGGCATTGCAGAGCCCAAACGGCATCACTCGGTAAGCGTAGGTCCCCCATTCTATGGTGAAGGTTGTTTTGTATTGGTCTTCTTCTGCTATTTACACTTGGTTATACCTGTTAAATCCATCCAGAAGGGAATAAAGCTCATGTTCTGCCACTGTGTCCAACAGTTGGTCTGTGAAAGGGATAGGGAAGTGATCCTTCTTCGTCTTGGAATTCAACTTGCGGAAATCCACACATATACGAAGCTTGCCATTCTTCTTGGGTACAACCACGATGGGTGAGACCCATTCACTATTTGCCACTGGATAGATGAACTCGGCTTCTAGAAGCTTCAGCAGCTCTGCTTTCACCAATGTGGAATAATTTGGGTTCATTCGCCTCTATCGTTGCCGTACTCGCTTGGCATCAGGCTCCAAATCAATATGATGCTGACATATTGTGGGATCAATCCCCTTTAGGTCTTTGTAGGACCATGCAAACACGTCCAAATTCTCTTTCAACAAGTTGTACAAAGTTGACAACTCCTCTTCTGGTAGGCTGCTACCCACCTTCAAATGGTGTTCAGTGCCATCTGCATCCACCAAAGTTAACTTCCTTTCACCTTCTACTTCATGGATGAAGGTCCCACGGACTGCTTCTAGATACAGATCCGACTCCTTCAAGGGGGTGGTGTCCTCTTCTGATGTCCCACTAAAACCAACTTCTTCTTTGGGTGGAGACTTAGGTTGCTCCTTGAGATGTTGAAATGGGATTAGAGCCGTTTCGGATTTGGTTTCAAGATGAGTCACCTCTTGGCTTGAAGACTCATCTTCTGATGACACGTCCAGGAATGTCACATAACAGGGACCCTCTGATGCCTGTTGGAATTGTGAGACTGGTACTTGTTGGCACGGTGCATCATCATCATCTTTTCTTGGCAAAGATGGGTGAGGGCGGCATGAGCCACTGCTGAAAGACGGCTTGTTCTTCTTAATCCATTTCTTATAAAGATTTTTCATAGGAGAAAATCCATTTACCAGACCAAATGGTACCATATGAAGAAGTAGACGAGCTTCTGGAACTTCTTCTTCATATGTATCCTCTTCAGGTGGGATAGAATCTTCCGTCTCGCTTTCATAACCTTCTTCTTTAATATCATCTCCGTCCTCTTCGGTCTCTTTCTCTGTCTCTGTCTTTGTCTCTATCTCTGTAAGAGCTCTGTAAGAGAAGAACAGGTTCTCTATTTCATCTTCTGCCTCTGTCTCTGGCTCTACTATGGCCATGTAACAGGGAGAGCAGTACATCCATGCTTCTATCTCACTGTCAAAAGTGATTTCGGAAATCGTTCCTGTTTCAGACAGAAAGTATTCACCCATTGATAGGGACTTTGCATCTTTTGGGAGTTGGCTTACAGTATCCACTGTTAAGGCTTACAGTATCCACTGTTAAGGGACATGCCACTGTTTTCTTGGGAAGGATCTGTTTGACAGCATCTTCGTCCGCTGATGTTCCATCTGTAGCCTCATTAGGGGAGTCAGAAGATAATTCCAAGGAGGTGGATCCATGTCCTTTTTGAGCACCATATAGCTTCAGCACCACTTTATTAGGTCCTCTACCCAAGGTCAAGGTTCCTTTGAACCAATCCGTTCTTGCTTTGGCTTCAAAGACCCATGGTCTGCCCAGTAATAGGGGGTAGGATGTACCATAAGAGTTTGGCTTCACCACCAGATAGGTTAGCCAATAATCTTTTCCAACCACTGTAGTCTTCACATATGGGAGAATGCCCAAAGGCTTGATTCTGCTATGATCCGCCAGTCTGATGAGCCATTGGGTTGGTTGCACACCTTGTAGGCCTAGATCCTTCATTGTCACATCCATCATAATGTTCATTGATGAGCCACCATCAATCAGTGCATTTGCAATAAAGCAACCTTCTATCCACACGCCAGTCTCTAGGGTACCCGGATCTAGGAAGGCGTTAGCCACGTCCACTTCTTTTACATGCTCTGGAGCTTTGTTGGACTTTGTTGCTGTTGACGGAGCAATCCTTAAGCCATGTCTTCTTGTCAATATACTTTTGAACCTTTTTGGGCAACTGGGAGACAACATCAATAATTGTCGGAATGTGAGGTTTGGTTTAAAGGTATCTAGATCTCTGACCAGATCGTATTCCTTAATAGGATCCACTGGCTTCTCTAACCGGTTAGGGAATGGGGCAACACCCATTTTCATTTTCCTTTTTTCTTCCAACAGGGGCATCATGGGGCCTTCTTCTACCACTTGTGGCACCTCCTCCTCTTCTATCTCCTAGACCTCTAGTCCTATCTTTGGAATTGTCTCTGTGACTCTCTGTGGCGCTGTGGTACTCTGTACGGCACTGTCAGGCTCTGTTCTGTTCTGTTCTTCTGGTGGAAGATTGAACTTCACTGTTCTGGCAGGAGGATTATTTTCTTTCTGGATAGGTGGTTCCTTCTTCTTTGCACACGTGATGGCAGCAACTTCCAATTCCACTAAATTGGAGGTAGGCTCTTGGGCCTTGGCCGGATTATCAATAGCATTGTTTTTCACTGGGGCTGGGCTTGGGCAGCCTTTTGCAGTGTGGCCTTCTCCTTTGCATCGACTGCATAAGGTCTTGTAATCCACCGACCTTCTGGAATTTGGACAATTTGGTGAAATGCGTCCCTTTTCTCCACATCTGTAACACTCCACTTCTGATCTCTGATCACCGCCAGACTGTCTTCCTCAGTAACTTTGGAATGGAAATCTTCTGGGTCCGAAATTAGGACCAAACTCCCTAGGCTTTGGTCCAATATCCTGTGTTGTCATTTTGGATTCCAACAAGTTGAATCGTGCGTCTTCTTCCTTCCTTCTCCTATCATGCATCTCCTTCAGAGAGCAAATATCCTCTGTATGGTTCTTCCGCAAACAGTAGGAACAGAAAGCTCCAGGGACTGTTGGCTTTTGTGTACATTCAGTGGCTAAATGGCCTGCTTGATGACACTTACCACACCAAGTATTTGACCGTATCACATCTCTTCCTTCTCTTGCAACGTTGGACATGCTAGCGGTATTCACTTTCAGTGTCTGTAGTTGCTCTGTAATCACATCCATCAACTCCTTTTTTATATTTGCAATTGAGCTGGATAAATAATCCTTCAAGATTTCTCCTCCTGAGGTACTGGCAGTAGGGTTTTGAGGAGTCTCTGTAATCACTGCATAAACAGCTTGGGCTGGTGCAGAGGGGTCTCTGTTCTGATTCTGATTTAGAGCTCCTGTTTGAACTGTTGGCTGTTGGCTCCAGTTGGTAGGGTTCCACTATTGCTACTGATTTGGCATTGGGAAATTTGGTTGGGACCATTATTGTTGTGGTTGAACCATCATTTGAGGCATTGATTATGGCCACTGTGGATTTGGTGCACTGTACTGTGATACTAGGGGTATCTATTGGTAGGGGTAGGGGACAGTCCCTGAGATTGCATTTGGTGGGTACATCATTCCTGGCATCAGAGGAGGTAGGACTCCTCTTCCTGGATTCATTGCCAATCTAGCTTCCACTTCATCGTATAGTCTTGCACCTTCTGTTGCAGCTTGCAGTGTGGCTGGTCTTTGCAGCTCCACAAACTTACGGACTTCTGGTTGTAATCCTCTGAGAAACACTCCCTTCTGAATGCCATCATCTAGATTATGGTTAGTCCATCTCTTCAGGATGGATTCCATTCATAAGACATAAGCTTCTACTCTTTCTCCAGAGGACTGACTTAAATTCATAAATTCCTCTCGCATCCGCTCTTCAAAACCTTCACACCTGAATTTAGTGAGGAAGGCCAACTTCAGGTCGTCCCATGTGCCAAAAGTTCCTGCTGCTTGTCTCTCATACCACTGAAACGCCGTGCCCTTGAAAGTGGCGGGGAATATTGCTAACCAATGCTCAGGGGTTCTGGCATTGTTAGCCACACATGCTACCATAAACTCTGCTACATGAAGATCGGGGTCTTCATTGTACTCTCCCTTAAAAATTGGCAACGGGACTACATTCACTGGCCTGTCATCAATATTTCTAGGATGGTGGATCTGGCTTGGAAGTGGACCTCCAACAGGAGGAGGCTGGGCTTGATGTGCCATTGGGACTTCTGTGAAGAGTTCTGCAAGGGCGTCAAAGGCGGCTTCTACTGCGAGCTCGTTCTCAGCTTTAATTTTTGCTTTCTCTCTTCTCACGTACCTCTGGACGCGTTCTAACGCTTGCCTCTTTATTGCGTCATTTATCAGGGGGTTGGCTCCACTATGTTGTTAGTGCTCCACAAAGGGATAACAGAAGGATTCAGTCTCTGGAGGACTCTCTTGCCAACATTTCTTCTACTTCTTCCTTTTCAACATCCCTGAATTCTGCTTTCATGCCATTGCACAGAGGAAGGTATTCGATTTTGAAGGTGTCAAAATGCATACGTCTAAGCATTGTGGTGGTGCCATCATCATAGTAATGCCAGCTTCTGATGGTTTCAATAGTGTATGTTGTGAAAAACACTCTGTCTTCCAGTAGGTTGCCAATTGAACAAATAGAAGATTATCAGTGCACCAAGCATCCCATGTATCTTGTTGTTGAGCATCCATGAACAAATTCCAACTTTTTTCCTTCTTGTCTTCGTGAACCACTACAGATCACGACTCCTGAAGCTTCTTCACAATCTCCCACTTGATGATGTCTGGAAACTTCTCAATGAATGCCAAATCTTCCATGGATGGTCATTCTCTCTGTTTCTGCTCTTCAGTTTGTTCCCAAACAGTTTGCCACCAAGATGTAAGTTTCTGCTGCTTCAACAGGAAGAGGAAACTGTCCACCACATAGAGCATGCATCATGATGGTGATATGTTTCCGCCATTGTGGGATGAACTTCTTGTGGAAAGTGGCTTTGATTATGAGAAATTCCAACTCTTCAGTGGAAGAAGGAACTTTACAAACATCCATTGAATTTTTCTCTTCTTGGCAATGCCATTTCCTTCATTTTCAGCCTCTTCTGGTGCTTGTTGATGGCAAGTTTTCCCCTGCTGCACACCAAAAACATGGAGCCCCAAGAAGAACACCAAGGAAAAGGGAATTCTCTTGCAAGAAAATCTATCTTGTAACATCAACAAGCTTTTATTTCATTCTTTTGATCATCAAAATAAAGAAAACAACAATTCTTCACGCAGCATCATAGTAGATATCTCCCACGGATTTGATAGAATCAACCATATTCTTCAACATCTTCACAAAATACATCAATAGAACAAAGAACACAAAGGAATACACCATCTTTTGAATGGAAATCAATCACATATTATTCATCTTCAATGTCTTCATACCTCTCTCTCTCAATCTCTCATATACAATTACACTGTTTTGATAGATTTGACTATCTCTGACTCTCTCTCTCTCTCTCTCTCTCTCTCCATCAATAATACATCATATCCTCACTAAAATCACTCATAATAACCCTCAATAATCCTTCTTAGGTCATGGATGCACCTCCCAAGAGGTATGTGTGATATGAAGAGGCACCAGAGCCACTACAGTGACTCTTCATAGCTCACCACTGTCACTTCACTCCAGTCTTTACTTGAGTCTTCAACATCTACTTCTTTGACTTCTTTTAGCTCTTTTGCACTTGTATTAACCTCTTTCCAAGGCTAGAAAACTTTCCCAAGCTACACTCTCATCCAAAGAACACATACAGAGGCATACAGAAGGTCTATAGAGAGTTACAGAAGCTTAACAGAGAGTTTCAGAAGGTCAACAGAAAGCGTCAAAACCACATAACTCATACCAAAACCATTCCAAACCATCAAAAATCACTCAATAAGATTTTAAACAATCTCAAACCCTATCAATCAATACTCCATCCTTCCTTACAGAGAGAAAACAGAATAAAACAGAAGCTCAACAGAAGTTATCATGACCAAACAGAACATATCAGAATATCAACAGAACTTCACATCTCTACTAATAAACATCATGAGCTTAATAAAACCATTCCATCCTATCCAAAACACTCTTAAACCACTTCCAAACCAATCAATCATCTCATAAAATCAACAATTCAGCTCTCAAAAATAACAAAAATAAGCCAAAAAATAGGTCATTTCAACACTCAACAGTTGTATAGAGGTGGGAGATGGCCCCTCTCCCTCTCTGTTCATCCATCACCATGGCACCTCCATTCTCTACATGCGGCTGAGAAAATGCTCCTACCCCCCCTTAATCGTCAAATTTTGAAGGGAGCCTCCAAGGTCACACTCTTTGGCATTTCCAAAGTCCATTTCCACTTAACCTTTGGCCCTTGGACCTCAGGCATCCCCATTTCTACGCTCGGCGTCGGATTTAAGGTTTGAAAAATTTTCGGTATCTATCTCGAAGTCCCCCACTATTGGGCATCTCCTAGAGTCTCATTTGACATACCGAAAAATTATGAAAACTCCCCAGCCGCTGTCTAGTGCGTCGTTAAAGCACTTTTGGGGCTTTGCCGCTTAAAATCGCATTGATTGCAGCCGCCACCTTCGAGGAAGTCTATTTTTCCCTTGAAATTCGGATTTTTGGGTATTTTTAAGCACTTCTTGATATAAAAAATCATCTGTCATTGGTGACCATGGGATAGGGTGACTCAACCTGTCAAATCCCACGAATAGATCTGCACATAAACACTACCACAAAGAGCATCAAATTGATACAAAATATACGCAACAAAACACATCATAGCTCTCACCCTACCCCCTGACAAAACCAAGGCATGAAATCCACAAGGAGTAGGCCTAGTAGAATCAGAAAAAAAGCCTAAAGCTAGTCACTAACCAACTACACCAACACAACCAAGCTAAAAAGAACAATCAAAGAGGTCATCCTAAGTGGTGGTCTGAACTACCGACCTAACTAAGAACAACTCAACTAGGAACTCCTACAAGGCGAGGAATCCTACATCATGATCAATAGATTGTGGTTTTTTAGCACAGTTTTCTTTTAGCTTCTTATTTTTCATACTCGGGCATGTAAAAAGGAGGGAGCCGAGCGTAGTGACCCAAGGAGAACAGGGCATCGATCTCAAGTCCTATCTTGGTATCTAAGAACCTACCAAGCCCTTGCAAGGTGACACTTAATCCTTTTCTAACGCTCACTTTTATTTTTTCTCCAACCTTCTTTTACTTGCTTTGCTTTTCAGCTAGTTGCCACCCCTAGGAAGACAACGTATCAACCCTAGGCTTGTCTCATCCTCAGGAACCTACCAGGCCTTCGCAAGGTGATAAACGATTGCTTAAAGATTGTTCTTTCTTCTCTATTTTTATAGGGGTTAAAATCCCTTTTTACACACCTCTGTATATTCATATATTTTCTTTCAGATATTCAGGGTTTTTTCCCCTTTTTTAACATCATTTTTATCTAGCAGGCGTTTCTAACTGCCTCATACTTACAGGACCTCCTAGAATGGCCGCTTAGCAGGTCAGTAGAACAGGGTCACTAGGATTGACATCTAAAACATGTCTTTCAATGCCTGATAATGCCTTTTCAGGAATCAATGACTACCCAGACCTCCCCCTAGACATACAGAACCTAAACCTGGGACTTCATGCCTTAATTGACGGTCCCCAACAAATAGAAAGAAAGCACCCTTACATACACATGTATCATTATTTGCTTAAGGAAAAAAAAACATGGAAAGGGGACAAAACTACCTCGAATGGCCATAAGAAGCTTCTTCGCAACAAAGGCTCGTGCTAGCGACTTCGTCAACCTATATGATGCAATCACTAAAACAACAAACCATTAAACGTACCTGCACCAAACAGACATAGGGCCCTCTTTGCCTAAAGAAATAGCACATTTCATTGCAAACTAACTGGCTCTCTTGACCTGAAGAAATAAATCATGTCACTCCAGAGCTAAGAGGCCCTTTTAGCCTAAAGAAATCAAACATTACAGCACATATAGATCCCTCCTTGGAAGAAGGAAGATATATGAAAATATGTTTTATTCCAAGGGGAAAAATAGGGCTCTCATCCCTAGACTAAATGCATCAAGTTGTGACCCATCCCTCCTGCATATATAGCAAGAGGAGTATGCATAACACGTCATCTAATCAACCTATGGGTCCAAGATAGTAGTGGTATATGACTCTAAGCTACTCTTCGCATTATCCATATCAACCATCATCTGCCATATAGTGCGTGGTCTGATAAAACTCCCCACAAGCAACCAGGTCCTATCTCATTATCAATAATAACATCCAGACTAGGACCACAGTCGAAGAAGAGGTCCTCCTCATAAGAAAAATTGGCTAATGAATCCGCAAACTGATTCTAATAACGTGGAATGAGCTGAAGAGATACACTCTCAAATTCATCAAGTAGGTTCATAGCAATTCGATGATACATATAAAGGATGGGATTCTGGACTGTGTATGTCCCATTGAGTTGATTTAAGATCAGTTGGAAATTCCCTTTTACTAACAACCGTCAAATACCACCTTTCTTGGCAATATTTAGTCCCATAATCAAGACTTTATACTCTGCCATATTGTTAGTGAATCCTACCCCGAGATAAACAGCTAATTTCATTATAGCGCTACATCAAGGATCTTGAATAACTACTACAACACTCCCTTTTTTATTAGGGCCCCTCAACACTCCATCAAAGTATAACATGTACATCCACAATGGTTTACATAGCCAGCCATCAAGAACTCCCTCTATTCGTAATGATGATAATCAAAATTCAACATATTTAGAGGGTGTGTTAACCCCAACACGAAGAAAGCAAAAGAAAGTGGAAAAGACGCAGGGAAAATGCGGAAAAAAGGTAGCCCGATTGAAGAAAGAAAAGGAGAAAAGGCCAAAAGCGCAAGGACAACCTTAAAAGTCCAAGGCAAACACAAAAAGGGAAAGGCGCATTTTTGAATAAAAAAGCGCACCCTAAAATCTTGTAAAAGAGTGCTGGGCTCTCACCCGTGCAATTTGTAAATGTAGAAGGGCGGTGAAAAGGAAACGAGGAAGATAAAAGGACAATGGAAAACATGGCCTAGGCTATGACCGGCCATGTAAAAAAGGGAAAAGGGGATGACCGCCCAAAAGGGAAGTAGGGTTTTGTATATAAGGTTGAAAAGTGAATGAAGAGCTCATTCTTTGGTGTGTGGCAAAACTAGTCTTCTTCTTCCTCTCTTCTTCTCTCCTTCTTGCTTGTGTATGCTCTTGAGAGAGGGAGTGTGAGAGTGTGAGGGAGTGAGTGTGTGTGAGAGTGAGGGATCAAGAGGGTGAAGCTCTTCACCATCTCCTCTCCTCTACTTCTCTTCTCTTCTCTTCTCTTCTCTTCTCTTGCGCGCGCGGCTATGGAGGATGGAGCTTGGAGATAGAGGAGGCTTGAGGATGCTTGAGCTAGCATCTAGAATCGTGGAGCTACGGAGTGCAAGAGAGGTGAGGGTACTCGATCGAGCATCAAGGTAAGTTCACTGCATTTGTAGGATCGACGGCGCGTCGGCTAGGTGAGAGATAGCCATTAGAGCTCGCTTGGAATGCTTGAAACAATAAACAGTCCGTGGGTCTTGGCGGTTGAGCGAAAGCTCCCACATTTTGGTTCCGTTGCCGGGACCAACGGATTCAAGCTTGAGCACTTACGCGCCTCATATCGAGCATCGAAGTAGGGTATTCATCCCCGAAACGGAGCTTGAGATAGGTAGGAAGTCAAGTGTTTTCGATCTTCAGAACAGGTAAGTATTTTGGAATAATCTGGTTATTAATGATTGGAAAACATGGAGAACCTAGTTCAGTGTTTTGCTTTCGATTCAGGTTGTATTTAGGATAGATTAGTAGTAGGAAATCACACACGAAGACGCAGAGGGCTGTTGCTGTGAAACAGGGGGAAAACCACAGGAAACAAAAGGAAAAATGGAGTAAATGCAAAGATAACTGCATAGGAAACGCCAGGGAAGGAATCTGTAGTGTTCAGGGAAGAACTAGCAGGGTATAAACTCTGGGAGGACAAGAGAGCCCCATTTCCAACCAACGGAGAGCGAGAGAGATAGAGAGTGAGAGAGTGAGCGAGGTTGGCAGCCGTCCGATCGACTAGGGCACGGAGAACATCGCATTCGGCGACTCCCAGGTAGCCGATCTCCTCCGCACCACTTCAACTCCGTCGCTGGTTAATCGCATGGTCAATAGGATAAAACATCTGGAGAAAATCGAGCAAATCCGTGTACGCAAGCTCATAGGACCAGCGGAATTGGACGTCCGACCCAGTGTCCGATTCCCAGAATCGGACACTCGGACAACCGTCCAATCGGAACGACCTGTCCGACTACTAGGCTCGGACCAACTAGTCCAATCGGACGTGTGGCACTCGAACCAACCCGTCCGATTTTGAGAATCGGACGCTCGGACCAACTTGTCCGACTTAGACAATCGGACCACTCGGATGCTCTGACTCGGACCCACCCTGTCCGATCGGACGAAGTAATACACGTCACCAATTGGACCACCTGTCCGGTCCGATTCCCAGAATCGGACCCATCCATAATCGGACCACTAGGAATCGGACTACCCGGTCCGATCGGACCGCCCAGAATCGGACCGGGACCCTCTTGGCCGATTCCTCGAACACTTGCCCATCTGATTCTTGAGAATGAGACACGGGACCTTAAGACTACCACTCAGCCCTTATATACCTGGTCCGATTCCCACAATCGGACCACTGGTAAATCGAACCACTGGTAAATCGGACGTCCGATTCCCAGAGTCAAACCAAAACAAAACCTGACCTATCCAGGGACACACTGGGGCACTCCCCTAGTGACCCACCCCCATGTGAGCGACAGGAAGCAGCATAGGACCCTGGGACCCGTAGAGTGGCCAGAACTAGAGTAGCAAAGCCTGTCAGGCCCAAAACAAGCAAGAGTGAGTGAGACGCCAGGGAATCACTCACAGCACTCGGGTTGAATTTTCGCACTTGAAGTACACTTAGGAAAGCCGAAAGCCTGATTGAGCACGAGTGCATGAGGAACAACACACTCACGAGTGACCATAAGTTGAGCACTGCATTCAAAAATTAAAAAGAACTCACTCAGATAAATCACCCAAAAAACCCACCAATAGGAGAAGACCCAAGGTGTATGCAAACGCGCGGAGCGCAGGGTAGGATCAAGCAAGGAGCGTCAACGACAAGGATCTGACTTACGACCAGGTGCAAGAATTCAACCATGACAGAGGGAGGCTGAGATCATCGGTTTACAGGGGAGCTAGATGTTAGCGCATTTCCAAATGCCATACAACAAATGGTGAGCAGTTACGATGCGCATGCCAGGTACGAACACCATGGCAGGACGGCAGAGGCAATCATTGCGGACCTAGAGGAGGAGAGGAGGCTAGTCCGCAAGGCATTGCAGGGCATAGCCGAGTACAATAGGGACCAACAAGCCAGGAGCCTAAGGCAAAGCATGGAGCTGCATGAGGCGCAGCAAGTGCTGAACTTGGCTGGCCGAAACCGGACAGACCAGGAAAGAGCACTAGAGGAAGACCTGATGCTGGGCGAGCTCCTCATGAAACGGCTACTCGATAACACCGCGGTAGAACAGAATGCCACTGCGCTAGCAACCTCGCTACTTGCAGGGCTGGGGGCAAACCAGGGCTCAAAGAGCCAAGCCAAAATACCTATTGTCGCCAAGCAACTCGACAAGTACCAGCCACCGGACGACCCGTACAGCTTTGTCGAGCAGTTTGAGCAAGTCTGCAAAGCCAATGGCCTCAATGACCAGGCCCAACGTTCGCAAGCATTCAGACTTTGCTTAAGCGATAAGGGTAGGACGTGGTATACGAGCCTAGACGCCATAGAACGAGCCAACTTCAATAACCTCAAGGACCTTTTTGTCAAGAGGTTTGCCGAACCCGGATACTCTGACAACCTGCTAGTACACCTGATGAACGTCAAGCAGAAGGAGAAGGAGGGCATCCGCGACTATGTGACCCACATGAGAAGCCTCCTTAAGAGAATCCCCTTAGGCGAAAGGCCGACTGACAGGGCAGTGTCGACCGTATTCATCAGCGGGATTCGGGATGAGGAATTGTACAAGGCACTAGCAGGCAACTCAAGCTTGGAAGGAGACGTGGTGGCTAGGGTTTTTGAGGAAGCCATTAGGGTTGATGACCAGTTGAAAGAGCAGAGCTCCAGGAGCTCAAACCTAGAAGAAATCAACCCACGGAGTTTAGAGCAAACGCCAACCTCTAGCGAGCGATCAAACGCATCATCCCAAGATAAAAGAAAGGCCACCGAGACGGACCACGGCTTGGCCGAGGTCAAGACGGAGTTGGCCAAAATACAAGACATGTTGAGGCGATTGACGCATCCGCACGTCCAATGCGTGTACTGTGGAGGAAACCACCTGCCAGCAGAGTGTCAGGACCCTAGGTCAAGACCCTGCGCTAACTGCGGTAGGTTCGGCCAGGATGCCGCACACTGTAGACTACCACGAAGACTACCATACACGCAAGCCTACGGCCAGCTTTACCCGGCTAACAGGCCATAGCCATTCTTCGGAAGGGGAGCCCCGCTAGCCCTACCAGCGCCTAACGATATGAAACCAGTGGTCCCTAGGCTGGACATAAATCCTACCGGTATTCCTAGACCACCTGGTCCCTATGTGACCCACCCACCGAGCGATGCTCCGTACACTACGTAGAGGAGCCCAGTGACGAAGAAACCTACATACACCCTTACGTCTCGCATGACGACGAGGGCAATGCAATCCTCATGGATTACCGACTTGTGCCCGTGATGGCATTAGGACGAGGACGGGGTAGAGGCCTATGAGGGCAGCCACAGGATCTAGTCACTTGTTGGACTTGTGGACATCCCGGTCACGTCTCATCACGCTGCCCAGAAAGAGAGCAGCAAAGTAGGGACAAAGCTGACCAAAGGTGCGCAGAGTGCGGAATCACCCATCTTTTCATAGACTGCCCAAAACAGAAGTCGCCTTCCGGTTCAGCTAATTTGCCATCCATCCCGCTGGGGCTATTTGGTGTTGAAAACCCCGATGGGGAGGCCACACCTATTCCCTTGCGAGTTATGACCCGAGCACAAACGAAGCAGGCCGGCGTCTCTCTGCCAGGACCTAGCAATCTTGATGCGACCTCAGTAGGAAAGAGGAGCCGTAGGCGGAAAAAGAAGAGATCAGAGGCTAAGGTCGCACTAAAAACCGACAGCGTTAGAACCTTACCCCAGGGGAAGAAAGTCTCGGACGTAGAGGCAGAGACTTCAGCCCCTAAAAAAGCCCAAAAGGGAAGTGCTAAGGTAGGGGAATACCCACACCCCAAGCGGCAATTGGAAGCCATAGAAAAGGTGAAGGAATGGGTGAGGGAGGCTCAACAGCACCTCAAGGATGTTGAACCCATCACGGAGGACGAGATTGATGATCTCTCCAGCATGAGCACGCCACTATCACTGCCCCAACCTAAGTTTGCCGAGGCTGCTATGCCACAAGCAGTGCCGTCAAGGCCAAGCCTAGACGTAACAGACCCGCAGGTCAGCCGCGGCCATTGGCCCGAACAGTCTGAACTAAGGGAAGGACGAGCGTTTAGCAATATCTTGACCACACTAGTGACCACCCCTGTAACGGTTGGCCTGGGAGAGCTGCTTAGGTAGCACTCTGCCCTATGGCAGGACCTCAAGCATTGGGTCGAGAGACCACACGAGCAAGCCCCGGCAGATACTCAAGACCAGGATGTGGAAACACACTTGCCAAGTTTGACGCTACACTCCGACCCTAAATCCTTGCATGTCAACGCCTTCTGGGAGGGCTCGGAGATGCACGCAGTCCTGCCAGTCCTAGCCCTGGGAGACGCAACGAGAATCAGATCATGAGGCGTACGAGCAAGCTGTCAAAACAATTGGCAAGCCAAAAGAAACACTTCCTACACCTGTCTACATGATGGCAGCAAGCCTCCATGAAGGGCCTAAGCCTGTCGCTTTCCAAGTGCCTACCAACAGGAGAGAACTCCAGGGAATACTGGGGCACTTAATGGACCGACTGGCAAGCAACGCAGCCGCCAATCTCAAGCCTCTCCAAGACCTCTTGGAAGAACCCGAGTGGAAGTGGACCAGGGTACATGAACTGAGCCTCAGGTACAACTGGGCGTTGGTTCCCGACCAACAAGACGAGGCAGAGCAGGCCTTGGGGGACGATGAGCAGTCTAGCAATGCAGATTCCTGTGACGAATACGAAGATTGCCAATCCTTTGATGAAGGAAGTGAGGGTGAGGTGGACACTATAGAATACGACATCGAAGGGCGAGAAATTGAGCAAATTCGGGCAGATGCTAAGCCGCAGACGAGACCGGCCCTTAGAGTGGACCAAGGAGTCATATGTACGAAATGCGATCGTGCTTGGTTGGAACAGATGGGAGCTGTGGATTTTGAGCAAGCCGGCCTGGCCTAACCAGGAACGACAACAATGCTTAGAACCGAATTGCCATCCAAACTGCGGCCGCCAGGGGAGACCACCTCCTCTAGTGAAAATGGGGAATTCGACTCTGAATCTGAAGTTACTTCAGATGGTGACCCAGAAATCCCTAGGCCACCCATGACTAGACACACCAAGGGAGACTTACCTGTCCACCTGAGGCGCAGACGGTTATGGCAGAATGAGGCTAAGCGTCCCAACGATGTGTGATCAGAGGAACAAAGGAAGCCACAAGACCTCCCTAAGCACTTTTCGAAATTCAAAAGAGGGGATAGGGTGGTGGTTCTGCCAAGTGCCAAGCGCCAAGGGCAAACCCGCGAACCAATCGAAGGGCCAGCCAAGGTCAAGGACGTAAACCTAGCCCTGGAAGGGGAAGTACCCCGACCAGTGTTCATTGCTGAGGACTTGACCACGGAAGAAGAGTCCAGTCTTGTCACTCTTTTGCGGGAGTACCGGGACGTATTTGCTTGGTCTTTAGATGAGCTACGAGGGGTAGATCCGAGTGTTGTGACTCACAATATACCCATGACAATGGATGCAATGCCGGTCAAGCAGTGACCATACCCCATGAATCCAAAGCACGCTCATGCTGTCAAGGAGGAAATTGACAAGCTGATGAGAGCCGGATGCATTTACGAAATTGAGCACACAGACTGGGTGTCACCCATAGTCATTGTGATGAAGAAAAATGGCAAGATTCGAGTGTGCGTCAATTACAGGAAAGTGAACGCCACTACAAAGAGAGACAACTACCCCTTATCGTACACCGAGCACATGCTTGAGAGGGTGGCAGGTAAGGAAGCCTACAGTTTCTTGGATGGCTTCTCAGGGTACAATTAGGTGCAAGTGCATCCTTCAGATAGGCACAAGATCGCCTTCGCCACTGAGTGTGGTGTCTTTGCATACGTAGTCATGCCCTTCGGGCTAACCAATGCCCCCGCCACCTTTCAACACCTCATGTGCACCATATTCAAGGACATGCTTTGCAAGGAGTTAGAGGTCTTTGTCGATGACCTATGTGTCCATTCGGCTTGGACCCAACATCTCGAAAAACTCCGCGCGGTCTTTGAACGATGTTGCTTATACCGTCTCTCCCTCAACCCCCTGAAATGTCAGTTTTGGGTGAAGCATGGATGCATCTTGGGACACGTGGTGTCCAAGAATGGCATTGCCACAGACTTCTCGAAGGTCAAGGTCATCGTGGACCTTCCACCCCCAAGTAATTACAGGGGAGTTCAATGCTTCTTAGGTCACACAGGATACTATCGACGGTTTGTACTGAACTACGCGTTGATCGCTAGGCCATTGTACAAAATGCTAATTGTCTTCGAGTGGACTGAAGCGTGCCAATGAGCCTACGAGGAACTGAAAAAAGCCCTAACAACGGCACCTATCCTATGAGCCCCAGATTGGACTATGACTTTTCACGTACACATTGACGCCTCTAAGTTTGCCATGGGGGCAGTGCTGTGCCAACCTGGTGAGCATAACTTAGATTACCCAGTGAGTTTTGCTAGCAGGCAACTCACTGAGACAGAGATGAATTATTCGACAACGGAAAGGGAAGGATTAGCCATGGTATTCGCCGTGAAGAAGTTCCGGCATTACCTACTGGCCACCCCCTTCACCTTCTTCGTAGACCATCAAGCCCTGCTCTATTTAGTCAACAAACCTTGCGCTATAGGACGTATAGCTCGATGGCTTCTCTTGATCCTAGAGTTCGACCTCTCAGTGGTGGTGCGAAAGGAAAAACAACATTACATGGCTGACCATCTGTCCCGTATACCCACAAGAGAAGCTGCTGGACAAGGCATCGTGGACGAGTTACTAGACAGCCACTTATTCCATGTGTCTAGCGAAAGAGACCTATTCAGGGCCGATCTGACACCATACTGGGCAGACGACATAGTCCAAGTGCTCAAGCATGGGCTGCCCGAATGACCAATAGAACGGGCACGGCTTAGGCGCTTAATCCTGAAAATCCAGCCCTATCAGCTGATTGCAGGCCAGCTCTATAGGCTGGGGCAAGACGGATTGCTACGTAGATGCGTGTGTGAGCATGAGATGCACGATGTACTCTCAGAGGCGCACAACGGTATTGCAGGAGGACACTTCAGGGGGGACACTACAGCACGAAAGGTGTTGCAGTCCCAGCTATGGTGGCCTACACTCTTCCGCGATGCCACACAATTTGTCAAGCATTGTGACGAGTGCCAATGGACAAAGGTCCCGGTTCGTAAAGATCAGATGGAGTTAACCCCTGTTATCGCTTGCCAACCCTTTGAAAAATGGGGGATTGACTTCATAGGACCCATCAGCCCCGCGGCACAATATTCACAAGCTAGGTACATCGTGGTGGCCACAGATTACCTCACCAAATGGGCGGAGGCGAGAGCCACACGGAAAAAAGACGCTAGGACGACCGCCAAGTTTTTATGGGAGCAAGTAATCTCGCGTTTTGGTTGCCCCGTCGAACTGGTTAGCGACCAAGGAACGCACTTCATCAACGAAGTGATAGCCCATCTCCTATCCACCTTTCTCATCATCCATCGCAAATCCTCACCATACTACCCTCAGGCTAATGGCCAGGCTGAATCAACCAACAAAATTCTCATCACTGTCCTAACCAAAGTAGTCTCAGCCTCATGAAGTGACTGGGATAACAAGTTGATGGCAGCCTTGTGGGCCTACCGAACAGCTTATAAGACGACCGTCGGTCGAACGCCTTTTAGGCTATCCTATGGGACTGAAGCTATTCTCCCATTAGAATTCTTCGTCCCTAGCCTCAGGATAGCACTCCAAGAACAATGGGAAGGGAAGGAAGCATGGATGCAACACTTGGTTGAGCTAGAACGCCTGTCAGAGGTTCGTCTCCTAGCCGGGTACCCACGCACTTATCTGTGAGAAAGCCCGACGCAAAAGCTGGTTTGACAAACATGTCAAGCAACGAGAGTTTGAGCAGGGTGACCTAGTGCTCCTCTACTTAGTTAAAGGACATAAGCAAAAGATGAAATTCAGAGGTCTCGGACCCTTTAAGGTCCGCACAATCAGCCGAACTGGTAATGTCGAGATGGAAACACTAGATGGTGAGGGAATGGGCTTCTTCAATGGCAGTTGAATCAAGAAGTACTATCCGCCCACTCATCTGCTGCATGAACCACCAATGGTGGAACTGCCCATCAGAATACGAGTAGCCACACTTACGGAAATCTGCGAGAATGAGGAGGAGCCTGTAGAACCCGCCTACCTCCGCATCACGGTCACGGCCAAGCAGACGTGCTCCTTCAACGCCCTGATTGACGAGGGGGTGGATTTTAACATTTTGACGCATGAGCATTGGACCCAACTTGGCACACCAATACTTCATCCCACAATGGCCAGATTGAACCCATATGGGGCCCAATCCTACCCGATCCTCGGCACGTGCAGAGTTGCCGTTTCTATCGAGACTGAAACTATTCCCATGCTGTTTTATGTCTTACCCAATGCCAGGGATGCAAGCACAGAGTCATTGCTCGGGCAAACTTTTAAAAAGCAGACCCGTTGCAATTTTGATTATGAGTCACAACGCATCCACCTAACAATCGGGAGCGTGCCTATTGTCACGACTTTCAGCAAGGGCCTCATAACCCCATCACCGCTCACAGGGCCACCGATAGAAACAGCCACACCTAGGACTAAGGAGGGGGGCCGTGCATATCTACCACACCCAGATCCCCACACACCGCGTCCCGCTGCACCCAAAGTAAAACCCCAACAGACTCGCTTGCAATGGGTGCCTAAGAAGCCTCGAGTCCTGCCTAGAACCAGATGCGCATGTCCGCGAAACACCTACAAACCTAAACCTAGGAAACCAAGACGCCATCATCGCAAGCGCCGCGTGATTAAACAAATATGGGTCCCTAAAGTCCTCCTGCGTGCACAAGGCTACTATGAGGGGAATGCCTCGCTGTGGATCCCCAAAATCCCAACTGTCACAGGCCCTAGTTCTATGTCAACCTCAAGGCCTTGTCCCCCGACACCTCAAGTCCACGAATCGCAGGGCCCACCCTAGTCATCCGACTCCTCTGCGAGTCAACCCACGGGCGTCACACACGCCCAATGACCCAAGCAACGGCCATCACCACAGGAGGCATTACCCAACCAACCCAACCCGCAGTTCAGCAACCCCGCTAACCGCAGTAGCATAGCCCCTAAGATCAAACCCGACCCATCCGTCCAACCAACGCCCGGGTTGCCGACTCAAACAAGCCCCCAGCTGCAGCTCTGTACTGTCAGAACCTCCAGCTCCAGCAAACCCCAACCACCCGCCAGCCTTAAGCCTTCCTATGAACGGAAGTCATTCCTAACGCTAGCCGCTGACCTCGCAGAGGACACGGGGGATGATGTGGTGGACTACATCAAACAGCTCGATGCTACCTTTGTTGCACTGCTTGGACTTGGGACTATTAGCAGAACCCCTTGCAACTGATGTGCGCAATATGCCTTGCTTTTGGGAAACTTTTGAATTTGCCTTTGCACAAGCTTCTCGCTCTGCCTGCTGAGCTGCTTACTCGTGAGGTCTCCAAAGAGCAAGCCATTAAGCAACGCCTCATCCCATCATTTGACCCACGCATGACGTCCGACATCACTAGCCAAGAGAAAGCAAGGTTGTCCCACCTGGCGGACACGGAATCACCCTTCTTGAAGCAGTGGTACGCTCTTAGATTAAAATGGGAAGTTGATGGATGCCGCATAATGACCAACGCCGAACAACGGCGAGCCATCAAAACGGTCGAGTATGATCCCACATACATCGCGCCTACCTCGTATCGAGTGTTAACCACTCTTCGAGGTCAGACCATGGACGATCATATCTTAGGGCACCCCTATCTCGACCGCATCTTGACAGAAGAAGAGCTCCATATCGCAAGTCGGGTCAACTCCGATGATTTGCTCACCGATGTCCTCACATACATCACCCATGTAGGCATCCGACCCAGTGACTTGGACTGCGCTGCACACTTGGAATATAACCCCAACTTCTATGATTGGCTCCTCCACAAATAAATATGAACGCCTTGGGCCCACAACCTCCAATCCTGGGACGGATTTTTCTTTTCCACGAGGGGGATGGGGCAGTAAACGGGGTTAAGACTAAAAAGTAAACCAAGCATGAAAAGGCTCAAAATTGAAATGCCATACAAAAATAGGTGATAGAAGTTTGAAAGGAAAAATTACAGTTATGAACGTTAAAATCTGCTATGATTATGGTCGTCCAGCAAATTGGTTGCCAAAAATACTAAAAAGTTAATTGACTGAATGTACAGGTGGCGACCATGGCAGGCCTAGACAAAGCTGGCAAACTCCCCTTCTCGGAGGAAGAACAGGTGCGGTACGGCCTCACTGTGGAAACCAGAGCATTCAATCAGCTGAAATTCCGCCACATATTCAACTTGGAAGACGTGGTTATTGAGAAACCAGCGGTACGACAGATTATAGAGCAATGCCACTTACAAAGGTACCTGGACGCAGTGGGCCAGAGGATAAACTACACCGTGTGCGCCGAGTTCCTGCGCACCTTCAACAAAAACAGGGGCACTGTCACGGTGCGGGACAAGGAAGCCACCAGACAAGTGCAGGTCGAACTGACCCCCGAACTGATAGAAAGGGCGCTAGGGCTTCCGAACAAGGTGGAGAAGAAACCAAAAAGGGACGTCTATGCCATGTTGGGAATGGACAAACTGAAGGTCCACACCAATGACGGAGTCAGCCTGGCAGACATCCCTGATCAAGAGATTCAACTGTAGGTGAAGATTATGCATACCCTATTTTCGAGTTAGCAGTACAATAGCATCATGTCCAGAATCAATGTGCCTCTACTCGAAAGCATCGCTGCTCAAGCACTGGATGAGGTGAACCTCAACGGGTTCGTAAGAAAGATAATTGAGGCCTCGGCAAAGGCCCTGGCAACAGGAGGAAGGGCCGTAGTAGGAGAATCCCCTTCACCCCGATCAACCCGCAAAGCCTCATCCTCCAAGGCCTCCACCATAGGTTTTGGAGGTGCCCTCACCGCGATCATCCACGAGGCAATAGGGTAGGGACGAGCGGGAGAAGACAAACAGGGAGATGATGAGAAAGGTGGCGAATCATCGTCGCAGTCCCAGCCTCAGGCAGAAGACCAATCTAATGAAACAGAAACGGACAACGATGAGGAGGGAGAACCCCAAGTTGCACCAAAAAGGAAGGCGGAGCAACGGACTAAAGCCCTGCACGAAAAAAGAGAGGAGGAGCGAAGGAGAAAAGAGAAGGAAGAGCTCGAATGGGCCCAAAGAGAGTCGATAAAGGAAGAGGAGGAAAGAAGAAAGAGGGCTGAGGAGGAGCTGAGAAGGAGGGAAGAAGAAGATTTGGAGCTGGCGACCCGTCGCTCCATCGAGAAACAACGAAGAAAAGATGTGGAAGGAGCAGGAAGTCCATACCAACCTGAAGCACCCGGTCCCAGCACTGGTGTTCCGGAAATTGTGCACCTGCCTCCTGCAGAAGGGAAAGGAAAAGACCCAGTCAGGCCAGTCTCCCCTCTCCTCGTGCCACCCATGCAAGCCACCCCCCTCATGGTGACACCCCCTACCACCGCCACCCAGGGGCACACCCCAAAAATCGATGAAAGCAACATGGTCGCCTAGTTGCAGTTTTTGGTGGAAAGGGAGTTGGCAAGGGAAGCGGCTGGGGCCACCCCAGTCTCAGGTGCCAAAAGGGCAGCAATGGCCGAGCTGGAGCCAGGGCCGGAAGTGAAAAGACAAAAAGTGGAAGAGATTACCACCACTACAACCATCTCCCACTCCCTACCTCTAGCAGGCCACTACGATGACTACGTGAAGGAGCTGCTCGCACAATTGCAAACGGCCAGGCAAGAAAAGAGGATAGCAGTGGAGGAGCGGGCAGCGGAACGCGAATCACAAGCCGCCCTCCTGCTAGACAGAGTGAAGCAGATAACAGAATATCAAAAGGAAATCGTTGTGCTTAGGGAGGAGGCCAACACTAAGGAGGCAGAGGAGCTAAGAGCCCAGAAGGAGCGCGACGCTACCTGGGAGGGAAGAAGGAAAATCCTAATGGAGCGTCTCACCAGGGAAAGGGAGACAACTGCCCACCTTCAGTGCAAGAATGACCAGTTATCTGCAGCCAACCTAGAAGCGCAAAGTCAGCTTGAGAAAATTAGACAGGAGGCTGCAAAGCTGGATTAGTTAAGGGCAGAACAGGTGCTCAGGTTGCAGGCAAAGCTGGACCAATTCAATGTGCAGATCACGGAGGAACATCAAGAGCAGTCCCGCCTGCACCATGAGCTTGAAGCTCGGCAACAACAATTTATGGCAATGACCCTCCATCAGGGGGAAAGCCTAGAAGATATGGAGAGAAGGGCAAAAGAATGGTCCAATCATAACGAGCAGAGAGTATGGGATTTAGCATGCCGGCTAGCCAAGGCCGAAGGAGACAGGGTGCTGGCTGAAAACCAGGCAGAGGCAGCCCAGCTCTCTATGATAGCTCAGCAACACACTTTTATCAACACGCTGCTCCATGCCACCCAATCAGAAGCAGATGAAGCCAATGATCAGCTGCAGAGAAAGCTAACCATTGCGTGCAGAGCCCTCATAGCGGGCCTGCACGTATCGCTGTAGCTAGGAGGCCAGTCGTAGAGCCTAGAAGAATAGAGAAAATATCTGGCACAAGTAGGACTGACGGTACAGGAGATGGACGACCTTGGGTTCACTGAGGAGAAAACACAGGAAGACGAGCAAGCAGGAGGGGGTGAATCAGAGCTTGACCTGGGGCCTCAGGAAGAGGAATATGTCCCACCACCCCCTCAACCACAACAAACCAAAGTGCCACCCCCTGACACATCTACCGAGCGAAGAGCGGCCCACGCCAACCGAAGAAAGGAGATGGTGGAGAAGGCAAGAAGAAAGCTGAAGGCCAGACCTATCCAGAAACAGCCTGCCTCTCTTCCAATGCGCACCCAAGACTCCCCTACTGAATACCGCGCCGAAATGATTATCTGGGAACAGCAGGAGTATAGCCGAGACCCCTTCGATCTGCGCTTCGAGTTTCCCACCGCCTTGAATAGGGTGCTACCCATTCAGTTGGTGGAGGATCTCATTGCCATGGGGGCCAGGCTCAATGTCAAATGGTTAGCAGAGTGTGAGGCCCACCCAACTGCTTGGGGAGCCGAGGACCGCGAGTTTTGGCAAGACAAAGTCCTCCAGGTACCTCGCACAGTGGAAGGCTATAATTGCCAACCCACCTGGAGGAGGCGCATTTTTTACGTCAACCTGGAAGCGTGGATGGCATTTTGCAACACCCTCCCTTTAGAGAGGAACGACCCCACCTTTATGCCATATCCTCGAAGGGTAGGAGTGGACTTCAACCCGTCCATCCACGGCAGGTTCGACTTCCCCGTCATTTATAATGCCAATACCACTTCCCATAGGAACGCTCTTATCTTCACCCTTCCTGACTTGTACAACTCTATAGATAAATTCCTTAACGAATTCACCTCTTGCCCCGACCCAGCATTCATCACCACCTGTAACTATCTTAGGTTAATTAGGATCCTAGTATACCAGGAACCCGCACCCCAAGAACGCCACCTTCCACCCCTCTATTTTGACCCCAATGCCATAGACAGCACCACCATGACTTGTCTCATGATGCGTGCTGCTCTTTTGCCATCCTTCTGTGGTGCATTGCTGGAAGGCATAAATGACAGCAAATTCACCCAGTGCAACCACCCCTTTCTCTCTACTACCACCCTCAAAACCTGCCTCCACATTAAGGGCTACTTGCTAAGCTGAAAATTTCTTAACAAGGCCCCCCGCCCCCCACCCACCCTTACCCACCATTCGGATGATGAGGAGTAGAACTCCCGTTATGCCTTGTACCGCTACCTCCATGTACACGCCTCGTCATGGCAAAAAAAAAACCAAAAAAAAGAAAAGAAAAGAAAAGAAAAAAGAAAGAAAGCTTCGACGACAATGGAAAATCCATAACGACGTCTCCAAGCAGTCGTCAAAAATGTACTCCATCTTCTCATTAACACATTTTTTCACCAATATAGCTCCTTGCTCTACAAGGCTCCACGCCGACCAGTCTTCTAACTAAGTAATATCTAAGTATGCACAAGCACCGCACTCACATAATGCCTACACTGAACTATATTCATAGTTTGGGTCCTCAAGTGTAGGACAATACTCTCAGCTTGCTTAGAGTTCGACTTGTCTCCCAAACTAATAAAATATGTCTTGTGCATAATACAGAAGACTAGCACTACCCTTAGGGAGAGACCCCCTAAGAGGTTTTCAATTGCAGGTGTTGACGACCACAACGAAAGTAGCATTCGTTCTTCATCAACCCCCAACGCTAATTGCCCCCTCAACATCCAACAAGCCCGGCAAGAATCGTCCTAGGCAGCATCCCCAACAAACCCCCACGTGTACCGGTCACCAGTACACGCCCCAGGCGTCCTTGTCCCCCAAGTCTTCGGTGCATGCTACCACCTGCTACCTACGACAATGAGTGCCATGGGACTGGCACTCATCTAGGAGGGGGTAATGTTAACCCCAACATGAAGAAAGCAAAAGAAAGTGGAAAAGACGCAGAGGGCAAAGGCGGAAAAAAGGTAGCCCGACTGAAGAAAGAAAAGGAGAAAAGGCCAAAAGCGCAAGAACAACCTTAAAAGTCCAAGGCAAACACAAAAAGGGAAAGGCGCATTTTTGACTAAAAAAGCGCACCCTAAAATCTTGTAAAAGAGTGTTGGGCTCTCACCCGTGCAATTTGTAAATGTAGAAGGGCGGTGAAAAGAAAACGAGGAAGATAAAAGGACAATGGAAAATAGGGCCTAGGCTATGATCGGCCATGTAAAAAAGGGAAAAGGGGATGACCGCCCAAAAGGGAAGTAGGGTTTTGTATATAAGGTTGAAAAGTGAATGAAGAGCTCATTCTTTGGTGTGTGGCAAAACTAGTCTTCTTCTTCCTCTCTTCTTCTCTCCTTCTTGCTTGTGTGTGCTCTTGAGAGAGGGAATGTGAGAGTGTGAGGGAGTGAGTGTGTGTGAGAGTGAGGGATCAAGAGGGTGAAGCTCTTCACCATCTCCTCTCCTCTACTTCTCTTCTCTTCTCTTCTCTTGCACGCGCGGCTATGGAGGATGGAGCTTGGAGATGGAGGAGGCTTGAGGATGCTTGAGCTAGCATCTAGAATCGTGGAGCTACCGAAGTGCAAGAGAGAGGAGGGTACTTGATCGAGCATCAAGGTAAGTTCACTGCATTTGTAGGATCGACGGCGCGTCGGCTAGGTGAGAGATAGCCATTAGAGCTCGCTTGGAACGCTTGAAACAATAAGCGGTCTGTGGGTCTTGGCGGTTGAGCGAAAGCTCCCACAAGTGGATTGATGGCTCCATCCCACCTTCTGCATTAAACTCAACAGGGATGTTTGTCAAGATTTGTAAATAGTGATGGCAGAAAACTTTAATCTCCCACACAAAGGTACCATCTTCTTGCTCAATCACTTTGTATCCTTTGCTCCACCAGATAAACTTCCCCTGATGATATCTTTGCTCGATATATGGGTGCTCCAAATAGGGGATTAACTGCCCCATCAACCAGTTTAAGATCTCCTACAGATCTCAAATCAAACCCAGCATGGACCTGCAATGCATTTAGCACATTAGCATACTAAAAAACAATAAGGTTTAATCTTATTATGATGAACCTTATTTTTAAATTCCACTCCCTGTAGATCAGTTAATAAAGCTGTGGACTTACCTTTACCTATCCTAACTATCTTATAAGGGCCATCCCATCTAGATTCTAGCTTTCTTGAAAATAGCTCCCTATGCGCATCGTAGTATAGAACTAACTGTCCTTTTTTAAAGTTATATTTCTTCACTGTTAGATCATGTAGTGTTGAGTGTTGAAATGACTTGTTTTTTGGATGATTTTTGTTGTCTTTGAGAGCTGAATGGTTGATTTTAAGGGATGATTGATTGATTAGGAAGTGGATTGAGAGTGTTTTGGATGATAATGATTGTGTTTTGGAAGTTCATGATGTTTGTTGATAGTTCTGTGATGTTCTGATAGGTTCTAAATGGTTCTGTATACCTTCTGTTTTGTTCTGTTTTGGTCTGTTTTGTTCTGATTGTCTTCTGTAAGGAGGGATGGAGTATTGTTTGATGAAGAATGAGATATTGTGAAAGCTTAGTGAATGGTTTGTGAGAGTTTGGAATGATTTGAGAATGAGTTATGAGGTTTTGATGACCTTCTGTAACCTTCTGTAGGTCTTCTGTAGAGCTTCTGCTTCTGTCATGTTTCTGTTCTATTCTGTACTGTAACTGTTCTGGTACTGTTCTGTAGACTGTTCTGTAAGTGTTCTGTGGAATGTATGTATGACTTTGGGAAAGTTTTCTAGCCTTGGAAAGAGGTGAATACAAGTGCAAAAGAGCTGAAAGAAGTGGAAGAAGTAGCTGTTGAAGACTCAAGAGAAGACTAGAGTGAAGTGACAGTAGTGAGCTGTGAAGAGACACTGTAGTGGCTCTGGTGACCTTTCATATCAGACATACCTCTTGGGAGGGGTATCCACGACCTAAGAGTGATTATTGAGAGTAATTTTTGAGAGATTGTAGTGAGGATATGATGTATTATTGATGGAGTGAGAGAGAGAGAGTCAGAGATAGCCAATTCTATTGAAACAGAGTGATTGTATATGAGAGATTGAGAGAGAAGACTATGAAGATATTGAAGATGAATACTATGTGATGTATTTCCATTCAAAGATGGTGTATTTCTTTGGTCTATTGATGGATTTTGTGAAGGTGTTGAAGAATATGGTTGATTCTATTAAAAACCGTGGGAGATTTACATGATGCTGCATGAAGATTTGTTGTGCCTGGTGTTCTTTTCTTCATTGTGACAATATGAAATATGATAAACAAGCTTGTTGATGTTACAAGATAGATTTTCTTGCAAGAGAATTCCCTTTTCCTTGGTGTTCCTCTCGGGGCTCCATGTTTTTGGTGCGCAGCCGGGGAATCTTGCCATCAACAAGCACCAAAAGAGGCTGAAAATGAAGGAATTGGCATTGCCAAGAAGAGAAGAATTCAATGGATGTTTGTAAAGTTCCTTCTTCCACAGAAGAGTTGGAATTCCTCATAATCAAAGCCACTTTCCATAAGAAGTTCATCACACAATGGCGGAAACATATCACCATCATGATGCATGCTCTATGTGGTGGACAGTTTCCTCTTCCTATTGAAGCACAGAAACTTGCATCTTGGTGGCAAACTGTTTGGGAACAAACTGAAGAGCAGAAACAGAGAGAATGACCATCCATGGAAGATTTTGCATTCATTGAAAAGTTTCCAGACAACATCAAGTGGGAGATTGTGAAGAAGCTTCAGGAGTCTTGGTCTGTAGAGGTTCACAGGGACAAGAAGGAAAAGAGTTGGAATTTGTTCGTGGATGCTCAACAGCAAGATACATGGGATGCTTGGTGTACTGATAATCTTCTGTTTGTTCAATTAGCAACCCACTGGAAGTTGGTAGACAGAGTATTTTTCACAACATACACTGTTGAAACCATCAGAAGCTGGCATTACTATGATGATGGCACCACCACAATGCTCAGACGTATGCATTTTGACACCTTCAGAACCGAATACCTTCCTCTGTGCAGTGGCATGAAAGCAAAATTTAGGGACGTTGAAAAGAAAGAAGTAGAAGAAATGTTGGCAAGAGAGTCCTCCAGAGACTGAAGCCTTCTGTTAACCCTCTGTGGAGCACTAACAACATAGTGGAGTCAACCCCCTGATGAATGACGCAATAAAAAGGCAAGCGTTAGAACGAGTCCAGAGGTACGTGAGAAGAGAGAAAGCAAGAATCAGAGTCGAGAACGAGCTCGCAGCAGAAGCTGCCTTGGACGCCCTTGCGGAACTCTTTACAGAAGTCCCAATGGCACATCAAGCCCTTCCTCCTCCTGCTGGAGGCCCACTTCCAAGCCAGATCCGTCCCGGAAATATTGATGACAGACCAGCGAATGTAGTCCCATTGCCAGTTTTTAAAGGAGAGTACAATGAAGACCCCGATCTTCATGTAGCAGAGTTTATGGTAGCGTGTGTGGCTAACAATGCCAGAACCCCTGAGCATTGGTTAGCAATATTCCCCGCCACTTTCAAGGGCACGGTGTTTCAGTGGTATGAGAGACAAGCAACAGGAACTTTTGGCACATGGGACGACCTGAAGTTGGCCTTCCTCACTAAATTCAGGCGTGAAGGTTTTGAAGAGCGGATGAGAGAGGAATTTATGAACCTAAGTCAGTCCTCTGGAGAAAGAGTAGAAGCTTATGTCTCACGAATGGAATCCATCCTGAAGAGATGGACTAACCATAATCTAGATGATGGCATTCAGAAGGGAGTGTTTCTCAGAGGATTACAACGAGAAGTCCGTAAGTTTGTGGAGCTACAAAGACCAGCCACCCTGCAAGCTGCAACAGAAGGTGCAAGACTGTACGATGAAGTGGAAGCTAGATTAGCAATGAATACAGGAAGAGGAGTCCTACCTCCTCTGATGTCAGGAATGATGTATCCACCAAATGCAGTTCCAGGGAATGTTCCCTATCGCTACCAACAGATGCCCCCGGTATCACAGTACAGTGCACCAAATCCACAGTGGCCACAATCCATGCCTCAAATGGTGATTCAACCACAACAACAATGGTGCCAACCAATCTCCTCAATGCAAAATCAGCAGCAACAGTGGAACCCTACCAACTGGGGTCAACAGCCAACAGTTCAAATAGGAGCTCTGAATCAGAACCAGAACAGAGACCCCTCTGTACCAACCCAACCAGTTTATGCAGTAATTACAGAGACTCCTCAAAACCCTCCTACCAGTACGTCCGGAGGAGAAAGCTTGAAGGATTATTTATCCAACTCAGTTGCAAACATAAAAAAGGAGTTGATGGATGTGATTACAGAGCAACTACAGACGCTGAAAGTGAACACAGCGAGCATATCCAACGTTGCAGGAGCAGGAAGAGATGTGATGCGGTCAAATACTTGGTGTGGTAAGTGTCATCAAGCAGGCCATTTAGCCACTGAATGTACACGGAAACCAACCATCCCTGGAGCCTTCTGTTCCTACTGTTTGTGGAAGAACCATACAGAGGACATTTGCTCTCTGAAGGAGATGCATGACAGGAGAAGAAAGGAAGAAGACGCAAGATTTAACTTGCTGGAATCCAAAATGACAACACAAGATATTGGACCCAAGCCTAGAGAGTTTGGTCCTAATTTCGGACCCAGAAGATTTCCTTCTCAAAGTTACAGAGGCAGACAGTCTGGCGGTGGTCAGAGATCAGAAGTGGAGTGTTACATATGCGGGGAAAAGGGACACGTCTCACCAAATTGTCCAAATCCTCGAAGGTCAGTGGATTACAAGCCCTTATGCAGTCGATGCAAAGGAGAAGGCCACACTGCAAAAGACTGTCCAAGCCCAGCCCCAGTGAAAAACAGTGCTACTGATAGTCCGTCCAAGGCTCAAGAGCCTACCTCCAATTTAGTGGAATTGGAAGTTGCTGCCATCATGCGTGCATAGCAGAAGGAACCACCTACCCAGAAAGAAAATAACCCTCCAGCCAGAACAGTGAAGTTCAATCTTCCACCAGAAGAACAGAACATAACAGAGCCTAACAGTGCCGTACAGAGCCCTACAGTGCCACAGAGAGTTACAGAGACAGTTACAGAGGCAGGACCAGAGGTCCAGGATACAGAAGAGGAGGAAGTGCCACAAGTGGCAGAAGAAGTTCCTGTAATTCCTCTGTTGGAAGAAAGAGGGAAAATGAAAATGGGTGTTGCCCCATTCCCTAATCGGTTAGAGAAGCCAGTGGATCCTATTAAGGAATACGATCTAGTTAGAGATCTAGATACCTTTAAACCAAACCTCACATTCCGACAATTATTGTTGTTGTCTCCCAGTTGTCGGAAAAGATTCAAAAGTATACTGACGAAAAGACGTGGTTTAAGGATTGCTCCCTCAACAGTAACAAAGTCCAACAAGGCTCCAGAGCCTGTCAAAGAAGTGGATGTGGCTAACGCTTTCCTAGATCCGGGTATTCCAGAGACTGGCGTATGGATAGAAGGTTGCTTTATTTCAAATGCACTGATTGATGGAGGTTCATCAGTAAACATTATGACGGATGTGACGATGAAGGATCTAGGCCTACAAGGTGTGCAACCAACCCAATGGCTCATCAGACTGGTGGATCAGAGTAGAATCAAGCCTTTGGGCATTCTCCCATATGTGAAGACTACTGTGGCTGGAAAAGATTATTGGCTGACCTATTTGGTGGTGAAGCCAAACTCTTATGGTACATCCTATCCTCTGTTACTAGGTAGACCATGGCTTTTTGAAGCCCGAGCAAGGACGGATTGGTTCAAAGGAACTTTGACCTTGGGCAGAGGACCCAACAAGGTGGTGCTGAAACTGTATGGTTCTCAAAAAGGACATGGATCCACCTCCTTGGAATTATCTTCTGACTCCCCTAATGAGGTTACGGATGGAACATCAGCAGATGAAGATGCTGTCAAACAAATCCTTCCTAAGAAAACAGTGGCACATTCCTTAACAGTGGATACAGTAAGCCGACTTCCAAAGGATGCAAAGCCATTATCAATGGGTGAATACTTCCTGCCTGAACCGGGAATGACTTCTGAAGTCACTTCTGATAGTGAGATAGAGGCATGGATGTACTGCTCTCCCTGTTACATGGCCACAACAGAGCCAGAGACAGAGGTAGGAGAGGAACCAGAGAATCTGTTCTTCTGTTACAGAGCTCCTACAGAGACAGAAGCAGAAGCAGAAGCAGAAGCAGCAACAGGAACAGAAGCAGAAGCTGAGACAGAGACAGAAGAGGATGAATATGATATGGACGAAGAGAATGATGAAAGTGAGCCAGAAGAGTCTATCCCACCTGAAGAGGATACATTTGAGGAAGAAGTTCCAGAAGCATCAGAAGCCGACGAGCTCATGCTATGGGACAGTATGGTGATTGTACCATTTGGTTTGGTAAATGGATCTTCTCATATGCAAAACCTTTATAAGACGTGGATTAAGAAGAACAAGCCGTCTTTTAGTAGTGGCTCATGCCGTCCTAACCCATCCGTGCCAAAGAAGGATGATGATGATGCACCGTGCCAAAAAGCACCAGTCCCATCAACCCAACAGGCATCAGAGGGTCCCTGTTATGTGACGTTCCTGGATGTATCATCAGAAGATGAGTCTTCAAGCCACGAGGTGATTAATCTTGAAACCAAACCCGAAATGGCTCTTATCCCATTTCAACGTCTCAAGGAGCAACCTAAGTCTCTACCAAAAGAAGAAATTGGTTCTAGTGGGACATCAGAAGAGGACACCACTCCCTTGAAGGAGTCGGATCTGTATCCAGAAGCAGTCCGCGGGACCTTCATCCGTGAAGTAGAAGGTGAAAGGCAGTTAACCTTTGTGGATGTAGAAGGCACTGAACGCCACTTGAAGGTGGGTAGCAGTCTCCCAGAAGGGGAGTTGTCAACCTTGTACAACTTGTTGAAAGAAAATTTGGACGTGTTTGCGTGGTCTTACAAAGACCTAAAGGGGATTGATCCCACAATATGCCAACATCATATTGACTTGGAGCCTGATGCCAAGCCAGTACGGCAACGACAGAGGCGAATGAACCCGAATTATTCCACATTGGTGAAAGCGGAGCTGGTGAAGCTTCTGGAAGCCGAGTTCATCTATCCAGTGGCAAACAGTGAATGGGTTTCACCCATCGTGGTTGTACCCAAGAAGAATGGCAAATTGCGAATATGTGTGGATTTTCGAAAACTTAATTCCAAGACAAAGAAGGATCACTTTCCAATCCCTTTCACAGACCAACTGTTGGACACAGTGGCAGGACATGAACTTTATTCTCTTCTAGATGGATTCAGCGGATACAACCAAGTGCAAATCGCAGAAGAAGACCAATCCAAAACAACCTTCACCACAGAATGGGGGACCTACGCTTACCGAGTGATGCCATTTGGGCTCTGTAATGCCCCTGCTACTTTCCAACGAGTCATGATGGCTACATTTCAAAATCATCTGCACGACTTTATCGAAGTATATTTGGATGACTTCTGTGTCTATAGTTTGATCAGTGAACACTGGGGACATTTGGAACAATGCTTTGGCCGATGCCGGGAGTATGGGATTTCCCTCAACCCCAACAAATGCATTTTTGGGGTATCTTCTGGAGTCTTGTTGGGCCACATTGTCTCTGCACAAGGGATATCAACAGACCCTGCAAAGATCGAAAAGATCTCAGCTCTGCAAGCACCCACCAACCTCAAACAATTGAGGGGATTCCTAGGCCATGTGGGTTACTACAGAAGGTTCATAGCCCATTTTGCGACAAAGGCAACCTCCTTGCACAAGCTCTTGAGGAAAGATGCAGAGTTTACTTGGACGGAAGAATGTGACAAAGCCTTCCACACTCTAAAGCAGTGTCTGATAGAGGCACCCATTCTGCAACCTCCTGATTGGACGAAAGAGTTCCACGTACACACTGATGCATCAATTGAAGGCTTAGGTGCTGTCCTCTGCCAAAAGGGCTCCTCAAAGTTGGATCAACCGATCTATTATGCAAGCCGAAAAGTCACTGATAGGGAACGGAACTATACAGTGACCGAGCTGGAGTGCTTGGCAATGGTGTTTGCCCTGGAGAAGTTTCGCCATTACCTCCTATCTACCCACTTTAAATTTTATGTGGATCATGAGGCCCTGTCCTTCTTAATGAACAAAGTAGATGTGAAAGGACGATTGATGAGATGGCTCCTTTTATTCCAGGAGTTCGACTTTGAGGTGATTACTAAGCCTGGTCGTTCCCATGTTCTGGCTGATCATCTGTCGTGTATCCCACAAACTGCAGACGAGGAGCAGGATGATCCAGACCTCCCTGATGCTTCCCTATTCTTGGTAGAAACTGTAACTCCCTGGTATGCGGATATTGCTAATCTGCTGGCAACCCAACAATACCCTCCTGGTATTTCTAGTCGGGAAAGGAAGAAGCTCATGCTAGAATCAGCCCCATACACCCTGCTAGGTAGTGCACTGTACAAGAAAGGCAAAGATGAAGTGCTCAGAAGATGTGTTGCAGGAGAAGAGATTGGGATTGTTTTGAAGGCTTGCCACGACGAGCCATGTGGAGGTCACTTTGCAAGAGAAGCTACAGCCAGGAAGGCTCTGCTAGCAGGATATTGGTGGCCTACCATTCACAAGGATGCTTATGATTACTGTAAAAGATGTGATGCTTGTCAAAGAATGGGGAAACCCACAAAGACAAGTGCCATGCCACTGCAGCCTATCCTTCCGTTGAAGCCATTTGAGAAGTGGGGCATTGACTTCATAGGTCCGATCGACCCTCCTACCAGAAGAAAACAGAACAGATACATCCTCGTATGTACGGATTATGTTACAAAGTGGTGTGAAGCTAAAGCCCTAAAGCGGGACGATGGTAACAGCGTGGCCCTGTTTATGTACGAGAATATCATCACCCGTTTTGGCAGTCCCTTAGAGCTGGTAAGTGACAGAGGCACTCATTTCCTCAACAAAGTCATGGAAGAGTTGACAGAATTGTATAAGATCCACCATCGCAAGTCCACTCCTTATTACCCCAGAGCCAACGGCCAAGTCGAAGTCACCAATCGCATCCTTTGCTCGATTCTGACAAGAACAATTGCTGCACATCGTCGTGATTGGGATGATCGACTTACAGAGGCCCTCTGGGCGTACAGAACCTCCCATAAAGCAGCAACGGGACAGACACCCTTCCAGTTGGTGTATGGAACAGAAGCTGTTTTTCCTGTTGAACTGGAACTACCCTCTTTGAGAGTGGCGATCAAAGAGCATTTGGGGGATGACGATTCACTGCAATGCCGTCTCCTGCACTTAGAATGTTTGGACGAAATTCGTAGGATGGCTCTACAGTGCATGGAAGCCACGCAAGCTCGACGTAAGGCTTACCATGATAGTTTCATCAAGCACAAGGAGTTCAAAGAAGGTGATTTGGTCCTAGCCTATAATTCACGATTTGGCAAGTTTCCTGGCAAGCTCCAATAGCGGTGGATGGGCCCCTATAAGGTACTTGCAGTCAACCCTAATGGCTCTGTCCAAATACAGACCGTTGATGCCTCTGATGATCCCTTTCTGATCAATGGATATCGCCTGAAGAAGTACTTCCCTCCTTGGGGATCTTGACAATTACGGCCACTTGATCTTTTCCCTCGTTGGCACGGCATTGTACTTCTTATGATGCTACTTCTGTTAGCCGTTCTTCAAACACTCCTGATGAAGTGGACGCAACCCTCTGTCCCCTCCAAACCCCCTTCCAGCCTTGATCTCTTATCCTCTATTTTCCACCAGCGACAGTGGCGAGGTGGGTTCTGACACATGGTCTTTCTACCATTCCCTTGTTCAATTTGAAGAAAAGAAGAAAAAGAAAAAAAAACCAAAGAAAAAAAAAAACAAATAAACAAATCTGTTATGAGAGAAAAGGAAGCAATTCCCTGTCATAGCAGGCCTCGTTCCAAGAAAAGGTGATAAACACCCTTGGGCGAGAAGCTGGCTGTGGAAAAGGTGGTAACACCCAGCAGTCCAGAAAGTGGATTCATTAATTGATATCCCTCGGATCCAATTCCGAAGCTACCTCCCTTGGTACGCTGTGTCATGGGTCTTTTTGCAAAATGACTAACTGTCCTCTAGCAGACGACATGTTCCTGTCCAATACAACATTCGATTTGATGGCTACCTCCCTGGGTACGCCTTTTCAACAACTGATGACGCGATCTTCATCGACAACCCCTTGAGTGATGTGAGCTTTCATCCTAACCGGATGGGGAAGTGAGTATGGGTTCCCCTCTGTATCTATCAATAGAGAGTGAGACAGAGGGTGGGGCGAGAGACCAGTCTTTTCCCTTCAAATCGAATGAGAGGTGAGAAGTGTGAATGAAGTGTTGCACGCACGGGATGGGCCTCTCAAAGTACAAAGCACAATTTGTTTCTGTACACTGCACCATAAGGCTCCCTGGCCTTCCTTCTCGCACCGTATGCCGGCACAGGGCGGGATGCACAATTGCACCCTCAAATGCGCACAAGGCATACAATCTTTGCACAAGTGATTGTGAGGATTACATCAATGGGTTTCAGGAAAAGGCTGCCCTCCTGTATCTATCCCCCGAGCGTGAGACAGAGGGTGGGCTGAGTGTGACTGGAGTTTCTTCAATCAATTACCGAGAGGTGAGATTAAGGGACGTTACGACACTTGGAGTCAGGTATGTTTCCGTTTCCCTGTGCACCACGGGATGGGTTTTTACCGTCAACACAAGACACATCACCATGTTCTGTACACTGCACCCTAAGGCTCCCTTGCCTTCCTCCTTGCACCTATGCCAGACGGGTTGGACGCACTAATGCACTATCAACCGTGCACCCTGGCATACTCCTTCTACGCCATTTCTCCCCCTTGTTGATTCCTCAACCGGATATGAGTTATGGGTTTTAATCATTCTTCCGCGAGTGATATTAGTCATGGGGCGAGTGACTGATCTTTCATTTCATTTGAGTGACTGTGAGTTGAGTGTAGTATCCCTCATCATCGACAAATTTCCTGTGATTCCTTCCATCAGTTACCTCCCTGGGTGCTGCCGCATGGTCCCTTCCATGACGGATGTGTGCGCTGTAAAGATGCCTTGGTTCCTCCAGCGCCGACAACAACACTGGACGTGCCGTTGACACTCAACCTTGATTCTTGACGAAACGGGCCAAGTTTTTCTAACCCTACACCTTCTGTTTCTTAGTGATGTTCATGTTTTAAGTGTGGGGAAGTTAGTGGATGGTCTGTGGCATGGTCCTAGGTCCCTGTTGATCGGTTAACCCTATCCGTTAAGGTCTTAAGTGTGGGGACGCGTCCCTGCGCGTCTACCGTGCATATCCTTTGCATATGCCTTATTTTGCTCATGCATGTATACCATGACTTGCTTTTACCCTAATGGGGACCCTTCCCACCCACCCGGTTATGTTCCACCCACCCTTGGGGCTGTTCCCTTGCAGTTTTCCTTCATTCCCTGATTTTGAGATCCTGCTATGTAAATGCACCCTACGTTCACCAAGGTCCAAATCCAACCTTATAGCCCTGTTCCTCCCTTTGAACTGATCATTTTTCCTTTTTACTTTCCCCTGTTCCGGTGCACGGTTTTTGAGTTATTAATTTTTGAACCATTTTACCAAATTTGGACAGTTTTCCATGTGAACGCGCTTTTCTTGCTTCGAAACCGTAATCTGACGTCATAGCCCTGACCAACGCTTTTCCCCTGACATTTTTCCTTTTTATTCCGCATCATTCCGATACATGGTTTGTCCGTTATTAATTTTTCGGGTTTTCACGACTTTTTCGTGCGTATTTTTGACATATTTCCATGTGAACCTGCCCTATTTGTATCGGAATTCCAATTTGATTTGACAGCCGTGTCCCTCGTGCCTTCCCCTACCTTTTTCCTTTTTCCTCCACCCTTTTTCGACGTTCGTATTTTTACTTATTAATTTTTAAATGAGTTTTCGGGCGTATTTTTGGAGTTTTTCACATGTGAACCCCTCCTATTTCCACTGGAACTGTGTTTTAACATGATAACCCTGTGCCACTCCTTCCTGCGGACATTTTTTCTTCTTACTGCATGTCATTCCGGTCAATGGTTTGTCCGATATTAATTTCCGATCCCATTTTCGGGTTTGTTTTTTGGGTTTTTTCCATGTGAGCGCGTCTTATCTTAGTCGGAATTATGTTTTGACATGATAGGATTGTCGGGCACAACTTTCTGCACAGTTTTCCTTTTTTCCACACCTCATTCCGATTCACGGATCTTTCGATATTAATTTTTAAATTGCGTTTTTGGTTCGTTTTTTGTGTTTTTTGCACGTGAACGCCCTTTACCCCTCCCGGAACCCCCGTCCCGTATTTTTCTTGTTTCCCGCCTGTCGTCCTTCCCACTTTTCGTTTTTACGATATTTTGTTTTGACATCCGGATTGGGAGTTATTAATTTTTCTTTATTTTTTCCGTTTTTCTCGCGCTCGTTTTGCGCGTGAACGCGCCCTTTTTCGATTTAACGCGTCTCCACGCGCCCCGGTCGTGTCCGTGTAACTCGTACCGTCATCCCAGTGTCGTTTCAATCCCGTCACGGCAAATTTTTTTTACCTCGCCCCGCGCACGTGCGCGGGACGGGGATACGTCCGCCATTGCCCCTGCCCATCCATTTTCCCCCCCGCCCATTGCCATTACCTCAGATGAAAAAATAATAATAATAATAAATACAAAAATTTTCCCCAACGGCCACCCTTACCCCCCCGACTCTCAACCACCTCTCCTCTCTTCTCTTTCTTCTTCTTTCTCTCTCTCTCTCTCTCTTTCTCTCTGCGTATCTTCTTCCTCTCCCTCCTCCCTCTTCTCCCTCCATCTCCACCTTCCCTCTCCCTTCTCTCCTGCCGGCTCCCTCCTCCCTCTTCTCCCTCCATCTCCACCTTCACTCCTTCTCTCTCCTTCCACCCCCACTCCATTTCTCTCCTTCTCTCTCCTCCCTCACGACGCCCTTCTCTCACTGCGCCCTCTCCATCTCCACCTTCCCTCTCCCTTCTCTCCTGCCGACTCCCTCCTCCCTCTTCTCCCTCCATCTCCACCTTCTCTCCTTCTCTCTCCTTCTTCCCCCCACTCCTTCTCCCTCCACCGTCTCCTCTCTCCTCCCCGCGCTCCTTCCTCCTCCCCTCCACCCTCGCCTCAACCCCCCAGCGCTGTCCTCCTCCTCCTCGTGGCTGCCGCCGTGATCTCCTTCCGCCGCCGCGCCGTCGTCGTCATCGCAGTCGCCGCGCCTCCTCGCGAACGCCGCCGTCGCTGCCGTCGCCACGACCGCCGCGGCCGGAACGCCCGCCGTCACACCGCCCGGATCGCTACGCCCGCCGTCGGCTCGCCGCCTCCACCTCCCCTCGCCTCCCTCCAACCTCCACCTCCTACCCCACCTCCTCCTTAGGTTAGAAACTAACCTAGTTAAACATTAACTTTAACTAACCTAGTTAAACATTAACTAACTAACTTAGTTAGACTTTACCTAGCTGACTTAGGTAGACCTAACTTAACTGACTTAGGTGGACTTAACTTAACTAACCTAGGTTGACTTACCAGACTAACCTAGGTAGACTTACCTGATTAACTTGACTAACCTGACTTGTGACTAATGTGATTAATGTGACTTAATTAATCACTACATTAATTTTTCCATCAAAAAATTTAAAAAATTTTCTAAAAATTCCTTCTGTCTGTTGTCCATTTTTGGAACTTTGTCTGATAGGAACTGCCTTTCCTATAATTTTAGAAAAATCCATCTTTCCTAAATTACCCCTAAATTGCCAAAAAAATATGAAAAAATCATTTAACAAATTGTAAAAAATTCTAACAACATTCTAAAAAATTCCCCTCACCTCCCTTGCTCCTTTTCCATTTATTCCAACATAAAAAAATTACAACTAAAAATAAAATAAAATAAATAAAAATAAAAAACCAACATAAATCAAATTAACACATCTGCTAAGGTGTTGTCCTTGTTGTTTCATCAGTGCTTTTTGCTTTTCCTTTACTGGGACTCTTCCGTGCGCATTCCTGCATTTCATACACACCCTTCTAGGTATTTATTTTCTGTTATTTATTTATTTATTTTCCCCCTTAATCACAATTAATTGTTAAAATAAACCCTTTAATTCACCCACAGTTTCCACGCGCATTCGCGCTAAACACACATTTTTTTAAATTAAAATCAACCAGCCGTTCACTTAGCACGCGCTACGTGCGCTAAAGAGGCACTCTAAAATTTTAATAAAATCAACCAGCCGTCACATGAGCACGCGCTGGCAAAAAAGCGCTCCACATCACCTTAATTATAATTAATGAATTGCATTTAGAGACCCAGTCGGGAATCGAAGTCCGGGAATTGAATAAAAGCACCGGTTTAACCTAATAATTGGTACATAAATTTATAATAAGGAACCGCCATTTTCTTGTTAAGGTTTATCACCTAATAAAAATTCACCCATTTTTAATAATTGCTTAAAATCAACCCTTCATTAAATTAAATTCCCCTTCACTGCACTGAATTCCCCTTTTTAATGAACCGTTTCGTGGGATGGGTATACGCAGTCATTAGTGTTATTTTCCATGGTCCAGTCTTGGGTTTATCACAGATGTCGTATTGATATGTGTCGGATATGGTATGGTTTTGGTTTCCTGTTTTAGTTACGGTTACGGTTACGGGTACGGTATGTAGTTTTTTTTTCTTTTGTTGCCTGATACGGGGTTCAGCGTGTTTGTTTGATGCATCGCATGAAGCTTTCGGTCGCATTTGTCTCAAGGTCATGTCGAATTTTTTCTAGGATGTGGTTTGCCTGGGGTTAGTAGGTAGGGTCACGTTTATTTGGTAATTCTCTTATCCTTGGTTTTTGTCTGTTGGTTTGCAGGCATTTACCTTGATTGTCTGTGTTTGTGGTGTGTGTGTAACCATCTGAATGGCGCCTTCTCATGCTCCTCCCCCTATCCAGTACGTCCCACTAGTTAGTAGGGATTACTCGTCCCTACTTACTTTTGAGCCCCTCACGAAGGCAGGACTTGCTGCTTTTGTGGCCACTTCTTTTCCATTACTTCTAGAGGATCCGTCCGTATGTGATGAGTTCCTGGCCTCTTACAGCAAGAAGACAGGAGTAGTCCAAGGAATGTCTATGACATTGACGTCTCGAGGCTTAGGGAAGGCTCTGTCTTTACCCTTCAAAGGAGAACCTTTTGTAACCACTCGTCAGCTCTTCTCTAATGAAGAGATTCTCAAACTGTTGCAGAAGCAGACAAGGGAAGTCCTTGATGTTAAGAAGGTGATAAACTCTTCAGGAGTTTCGTTTTCTATGATTACTGATCCCGTCTGGAAGACGATGTGCCAGTTCCTTCAAGACAGGTTCATGCCTGCCAAAATGCCATCCCACTATTTGTCCAAAGAGCTTTTCACAGCTTCCGGGATGGTGCTAAAAGGAGTTGCCATTGATTGGAGCACATACCTCCTTACTAAGATGGATCAGCATTTCGTTAAAGTCACGCGGGGTAATGTTACCAATGTTACCTACGGATCATATTTGTCAGCCTTCTTGACCTATTCAGGTTTACAGAAGACTGTGCCTCCACCTCCTCCATCAGATCCAGTACCTCCTCCTCCACCTTCAGAAGAGTCAGCACCTATTGACATTGAGGATGATGATTCTCCGCCTCCCCTGGTCATACAGCGCAAATGCTTGAAGAGGGTAGCGGACAAAGCCCCTGCTGTACTTCCCTCAGTGCCTATCCCTGCTACTTCTGGCAGTGAACTCCCTGGGTTTCTCACTTGCAATAACCTGTTCAGAGCACATAGAGAAGGATCCTTGGAGATCTCAGTTCCTTCCCTAAACAGTCTCGTCTCAGGAGATGCCATTCCTTTCCTCTGCAAGGATATTCAAAGTTCCATTGAGTTGTCAGTGACAGCCTGTGTTCAACAGCTGTACGCATCTTTCTATGAGGAGCTCATGCAGTCCAAAGACCAGTTGCATAAGGCAACATCTGAGTTAGCTTCTGCTAAGGATACCCTAGCAGATCTATTTAAGCAAATGGAACAGCAAACCCACCTGGTTGCCATTCAAAGTGATGAGATTTCTTCATTGAAGACCCAGTTATTCGAGGCTCAGTCACAGGTTACTAGCCTTTCAGCAGAGAAGGAGAGGATGTCCAGTGAAGCGAACGAATTCCAAGTTCTTTTAGATGACAAGCTTTCAGCTTTACAGATGGCTAATGACACAGTGGCCAACCAAGCCTCCCAAATCCAGTAGTTGCAAGATCAGCTTGCAAAGTCCCGCTCTGTTCCTCCAAGCCCTCCTGTTCCATTAATTCCTTCTCTTTCACAGCAGGACTTGGCTGCCTTACAGAGACAGGCTACTTTGTGCCCTCTATTCCAAGACAAAGTGGAAAGATTGCAGTCCAGAATGGACTTGTTATGGTCTACCTTTGAACAGTTTCAAGACTATGTCTTACCAGACCATTCTTTCTTTGTCCACTACCATTTGCAGAAGCTGGTTTTCTATATGAAGCTTTCCACGATGGATTTACCTTTTCCAGAGGATGGCTGGAGTGGGGCTTGGTCTGCTGAGTTGTTGACAGAGGTAGTTAGAATGCTCTTTGAAGATTCTGTCACGCCAGACACCATGCTGATGTCATACATGTATCTCCGAGGAGATTTGTTAATTCCAGATGAGGTAGATATGGCATGGTATGTGGGGGATGTGGTCTTACAGGCTGTTCTATATGTCAATCATTTGGAGTTGTGCATAGTTGATATGTTTCAGAGTTATTCCTCCAAAGTAGCTGATTGTCAGGATAGTTCGTGGCATCCCATGATTGATTCGGTGGTCCTCAATCAAAGACAAAACACAGCTCCTACCTTTGTACAGAGTACTAACCAACTGAGGATGGATCTCTTAACCTATCTTTCAAAACATAATCCATTTGATGCTATCTTCTTTGATGCCTATCATAGACGATCTCTTTTAGGACCTTCTGTTCCTACTCTCCTTTATTACCAACAAATGGCTCACCGCTATGCTGTATATTTTTCCCTTTGTCAAACAAATTCCACAGTAATTTTACCACTTCTTTTCCAACCTTCCAATTTCCCTCAAATTCCTATTTTCACTTAATGTTCCTTTATTGAGGATAGGGTATTTTCCCCTTCTCCACCCTGTCCTTCACCCCTCATAAATGTACCCTCCACATTTCCTATTTATCAATTAACACCGTTCCTTAGTGATTCCTTACAAATTTCTGCCACTCCTTCTTTAACCTTTTCTTCCTTTTATGATTTTTCCTATCCTTCCCTACATCCACTTTCTCTTATTCCATTACCCTCTCCTAGCACTTCCATATCTCAACCACCTCAGTTGGTTAGTGACTGTGACGGTTTTGATAATCAGATTTCCAGAAGAAGGGGATGGAGTTCGGATGATTGCCTTACAGGACCGCAGATTAATTGGCCAGTAATTCCAGGGGAATGGACAGCTTCAAGTCAGGCTTATCAAAACTATGTTCATTTTGCCCAACAATATTCACAGTCTGCAGATCCCTCAGTGAGATTAACTGCTCACTTTGCTTGGTACCTGGCGTATATGCATAGGGACTCTCATACTGATTCAAAGCCTATTCCAAAGTTGTGCATGAATGTCAATGTTAGCATTGATTCTCAACAGCTGGAGATACTGTATTTTCATGCCCTCTGTTTGCCTAGCAGATACTTGGTCCTGTTGGAAAGGATGTGCTGTCTCCAATTTTTCCAAAATCCTCCTAAAAACTTTGTAGATGAATCCTTATCTATGGATCGATTCCGACAACATCAATCTTTTAAGAGGGATCATCTTCATTGATGCCTTTCCAATGTATGGTGCAAGTTTTTTAATGCCAAACTTTCTTTTTGAAGAAGTCATTCAGATGGTTGTGTTGTGTATTTGTGTTTGTGTTGTGAGTTTATGTATGTCAAACGAACGTGGTGGTTTCCTATTGGATCTTGTGTACGAGCTATGTTTTGGAGATTTGTAGAGATGGGGTCGTGGATGGAGTATTGAAGATGATGCAGATGAAGAAGAAGCAAACTCTTATATCCTTTACAAATTTGTGGTGATTTTTAGTTTGATAAGAGGTGTTAATGTATAAAGAGTTTTCCTTTCTTTGTATTTTTATATCAGAAATAGGTTATAAGTTGGGGTCATGGTGGATGGATTCTTTGTGAGAAGATATTGAAGATCAAAGTGAAGTTTTTCACTGAACTTGTATTACCTTTTTCCTGGGTCGCGAGGACGCTTCCTTATTAAGTGTGGGGATATGTTGAGTGTTGAAATGACTTGTTTTTTGGATGATTTTTGTTGTTTTTGAGAGCTGAATGGTTGATTTTAAGGGATGATTGATTGATTAGGAAGTGGATTGAGAGTGTTTTGGATGATAATGATTGTGTTTTGGAAGTTCATGATGTTTGTTGATAGTTCTGTGATGTTCTGATAGGTTCTGAATGGTTCTGTATACCTTCTGTTTTGTTCTGTTTTGGTCTGTTTTGTTCTGATTGTCTTCTGTAAGGAGGGATGGAGTATTGATTGATGAAGAATGAGATATTGTGAAAGCTTAGTGAATGGTTTGTGAGAGTTTGGAATGATTTGAGAATGAGTTATGAGGTTTTGATGACCTTCTGTAACCTTCTGTAGGTCTTCTGTAGAGCTTCTGCTTCTGTCCTGTTTCTGTTCTGTTCTGTACTGTAACTGTTCTGGTACTGTTCTGGTACTGTTCTGGTACTGTTCTGTAGACTGTTCTGTAAGTGTTCTGTGGAATGTATGTATGACTTTGGGAAAGTTTTCTAGCCTTGGAAAGAGGTGAATACAAGTGCAAAAGAGCTGAAAGAAGTGGAAGAAGTAGCTATTGAAGACTCAAGAGAAGACTAGAGTGAAGTGACAGTAGTGAGCTGTGAAGAGACACTGTAGTGGCTCTGGTGACCTTTCATATCAGACATACCTCTTGGGAGGGGTATCCACGATCTAAGAGTGATTATTGAGAGTAATTTTTGAGAGATTGTAGTGAGGATATGATGTATTATTGATGGAGCGAGAGAGAGAGAGTCAGAGATAGCCAATTCTATTGAAACAGAGTGATTGTATATGAGAGATTGAGAGAGAAGACTATGAAGATATTGAAGATGAATACTATGTGATGTATTTCCATTCAAAGATGGTGTATTTCTTTGGTCTATTGATGGATTTTGTGAAGGTGTTGAAGAATATGGTTGATTCTATTAAAAACCGTGGGAGATTTACATGATGCTGCATGAAGATTTGTTGTGCCTGGTGTTCTTTTTTTCATTGTGACAATATGAAATATGATAAACAAGCTTGTTGATGTTACAAGATAGATTTTCTTGCAAGAGAATTCCCTTTTCCTTGGTGTTCCTCTCGGGGCTCCATGTAGCCACTTCATTCGATGCTTAGCCAGTTCCTAGTGAAACAAACTCTGCAATTTGAGCTCATCCAAGTGGGCTATAGTTGTAAATCATTCGAATAGGGCATCTTCATCACCCAAAGAATGATTAATTGTGAATCTTATAATTGGTAACTCAATTTCCAAGGGCAAGACACACTCCTCCCCATGAACTAATTTAAATGGGATGTGGCCAGCGGCTCATTTAAATGTTGTATTATATACCCAAACCACCACATATAATTTTGTATCCCATTCCCGTTTCTTTTCGGAGACTATCTTGGATAGGATACCCACAAGCTGCTTATTGGTACTTTCAACTTGTCCATTGGCTTGCAGATTATAGGGGGTCATTTTATTGTGCTTAATTTTCCAAGTTTTCGTCAAGCTTTTAATCACCTTATTCAAAAAGTGAGTCCCACGGTCCGATACTATTTCCTTTGGTGGACCGAAATGGCAGATAGTCTGCTCAAGTAGAAAATTGACAGTCTCTTTTGCATTGTCCTACCTCATCACTCGTGATTCTGACCACTTTGTAAAGTAATCAGTTGGCTACTATAATGTATCTCTTCTGAGTAGTAGACAATGGGGTAATGGGACCCATAAAGTCGATGCCTCACTTCTCAAATGGAAGGATAGCCATAATAGACGTAAGTGGTTGCTTCCTATTCTCTCTACTATAATGTATTTGGCATATATCACATCTCTTAACATACTCAAATGAATCTTGGAAGATGGATGGCCACCAATATCCAACTCTTAAAGCCTTTGTGCTATCAACCGCCCAACAAAGTTTCCTCCACAAGCTGAGTCATGGCACTCCTCCAAGATAAATGGAATCTCGTCAGACATCACACATCGGCGATAGATATCATCAACACCCTGCCGATATAATGTTCCTATGATCAAGGAAAATTTCAATGCATGCTATTTAATTTTCCTATTCTCGGATTTGGATAAAGTAGCTCCAGTGTCTCCCGTAGATAAATAGCGCATTAATAGCAGCATACCAGGAGGGAATAGTCGTCGTATCAATCTTGAACAAAGTTTCCATGTCACTTCCTTCAACCAAGACCTCTTTGGGCTCTCCGAAATCCACAAGATATTCCACAATGCCCTGTAGCTTTGGTGGCTTGCTCTTGATCTCATAATCAAACTCCTACAAAGTGATTAACCACTTTGCTAAATGATCAGGCGGCTCTAACTTGTTCATCAATAATCGAAGCCCTTCTACCTTCATATAGAAAACCACCATCTCATAGAGAATGTAGTGCTTGAAATTTTTGGTCGCAAATACCATCGCAATGCATAACTTCTCCATATAAGCATAATTAATTTTCGATATGCCAAACTTCTGGCTAGCAAAAGCTATTGGATGATACCACTTTTTCTCCCAAATTTGGGATAAGCAGAAGCTGATGCTATGCATAGTGGCTCCTAAAAATATATAGAACACTTCGCCCCTTTTAGGTGCTTTTAAAACAGGTGCTTTGGCAAGCTCCTGCTTCACATCGTCAAAAGATACTTTGCAAGCATCACTCCATGTAAACTGACAATTGAAGGACAATAGGTTCATCAGTGGCAATGCCCTTTCTGCCAAGGCATTGATAAACCTCCGATAATACCCTACCGATGACAAAAAGCTATGTACCTCCTTTGGAGTATGTGGCGGAATCATGGCGACTATGACCTTGATCTTTTTAGGGTCAGTCGCAATCCCTACTGAATTGACCACATGGCCTAACAATAGCCCATAAGGGACTCCAAAGATGCACTTCTGTGGGCTAAGAGCTATGCAAAATTGTCTGGATCGCTCAAAACACTTCCGTAAAATGATCAATTGCCTTTCTCTTGTGGTGGCTGCCCCTAGGTCATCAATAAATACATTCAACTCCTCTAGAGAGATGTCACCAAAGGTCTTGTTGGTTGTTCTTTGCCACAAACCAGGTGCATTACATAAACCAAATGCCATCACATGGTATGCAAAGGTACCAAAGATAGTAATAAATGTCATTTTAAGATTTTCTCTTGCTCAGCAAATGCCATTTGATTGTACCCCACAAAGCAATCCATGAACGAATATACTTCCTTACCCACTAATTGATCCAAGATTTGGTAAATAAAGGGAAATGGGTAGTAGTCCTTGACTATTTGCTTATTTAGCTCTCTAGAATCCACACAAAGCCGGATCTGATTGTTCTTCTTCTTTCTAGTCACAACTGGCAAACACCATTCAATATGCTGCATTAGGGCAAAAAATGCTTCAAAAAAGGCACTTGTAAGAAAGTGATTAAGTTGCTAATTAGTTGAGGTTTAGGAATAATAAAACCTCTAAATTTGGTTGTCCAGATGTGATTAATGAGAGAATATTTGGTTCATTGAGAGGTCGGCCATTAATTGCCCTCATCTTTTAATCCAGGTCAGGGGTCACCTTTTTGACCGTTTTTGTCTTGGAACTTGAGAGATTTTGTATTTTCAAGATTTTTGCACGAAAATCCGCATTTGTTTGCTCCCGCATTTTCTTTCTACACACTATTCTCTTTCGCCATTCTTTTTGCATTTGCTTCCTATCACTGTGAGATTCTTGCTCAGTTCATTTGCTAAAATGTCTAGCAATACCTCTTCAAATAACACAGGCACAAGCACACGTAAATACAAGCTAACTGTTCATCTAGATCCGATTTACACATCTTGGAGAAGTATACATCATCAAGTATTGATAGATGAGATTGAAGCCAACAGGTTGCGAACACAAGGAATGAAGCATATAGATTTGTGGGTGGACATAAATATTTATCCCAGGGATCCTTCTATAGGTAAACCACCTCCTTTTTTCAATGTCCATGACTATATAAGATATGTTGGAGAAGGTTACAATGGGATGCTTGGCTACTGTATAAGGTTATAATCTGCATCTTAACATATATAGCTCAAATGCACGAAATGAAAAAAGCACTAGAAACTACACAAACAAATATTTTAGAGTTGACAAGTCAGATTGATGTTTTGAAAAATGTTAACAAGTCATTGCAAGATAAGTTAACACGCTTGAGAGAAACTCCAGTAGGATTTAGAGAGAGGAAGAGACCATTAAAAAATATAACCAACTTGTGTGAGAGAGCAAAGAAAAGGAGACTAAATCTTACAAAGAAATATTTCTCTAACATATTAGGCATCAATATCTGAGAGAATGAGGAAAGAATCAAACTTTTGAAGGAAACCATGAATAAGAAAGATATTTTGAGGATTCTTAAGTCACCCGAAAATGCAGATTTGAGAGGTCCAACTCTCAAAGAGTTAGTGAAGGACTTAAAAGGCACGGTGAAAGCAAAAAAAATAAAAAAATTGTATAAGTCGAAAAGGTCTATGTCCTATGAAAAAAAAAAAAGGCAATTTTTTATTACAATGCATTTAACAATATATGGGTTGATCTAAAAAAGATGCAAATTGCAATGGTTCACATGTATAAAATCACAGTAGAAGAAAGTTATGGAATTCTAAAGTTTACCTTGAAGTTGGATGAAGCACAGATTCAAAAGGGACAGAAGATGGAAAGAATTAGCATTTGCTGCATGAACATGGCGTTGGACCATAGCAATGGTGAGGGCCAAGCTCCATTGCATAAGATCCAATCCGAGATGGAGATTTGGTGGATTGGTGCAGCCCAGGTAGTACCAATTGAAAATCATCAAACGTTGAAATGGTTGTTCAACCATACAGGTATTCCAAATATCATTAAGTCTCAAAGTGAAGGTGAAATGTTGGTAGTTGATGGGGTTGGTAATTTTAATGTGGAATGGCATATGAGTGCTGATTTAAAAACTATCAAATGTATGCTTGGAATATGTAATGGTTCAAATGCAAAATATCCTTGCATTTATTGCATGGAAAGTGTTGGATCCAAAGATTGGAGTAGTTTGCGACCAGTAAGAAGAGCCCCAAATAGAGACTCTATAAATTTGAGTAAATTTAAAAACATAGAAGACATCTGGGATCCCATTTTTTCAATCTCTCTTAAGAATGTTCATATTTGTACTTTGCATGCAGAGATTAGAATAATCGATAAGCTTCTCAGGTTGCATCTTGACTACACATATTCCATTAAGCCATTATCTTTATCAGACGAGTGTATTGATAAATGCAAGGCATTACTATCAAAAATGGGATTTCATGGAGGCCAAATTCACTTGAGAAAGGATCCAATACTTTTAGGAAAAACAAGAGATATCTTGGATGATGTCTCTATGGGAGGCTCAAAAGCTAGACGATTCTTAGGAAAGCAGGTGAATGCAGCTTGGGAGTGTTGGAGAGAGCTATGTGAGATCACGAAAAATGTTGCAAGCACACCAAGGCTTGCATTTCTTAGAATGGAGGTTTGGATACACCTTGATGTTTTTCTGAAACTCCTCAGGCAACATAAGACAACATATACATATGCGGAAGAGTTCAAAAGATTAATCACAAATCTTGTTCATGCAATAAAAGAGGCATGGGGAGAAAAAGATATCACTTTTTATCTGGTAAAGTAACAATTATTTAATATGGGTTTATTTTGACAAGTTTTTCAATTGGTATAAAATGAGTGTTACTTTGTATTGCAGCATATTCTTCATATTTATGGGCCTTACTTTGTGCAGGAACATGGCCCCTTAGCAACTTATAGTAGCCAAGGCATGGAAAAATCCCACTATCAAGCATGCACAAGTTATTTTTGAAGCACAAGGCATGGGGGAGGAGTTACAAAAAGCAATGCTTTGGAGGAGCTATTCAATTGGTTTTTTCGGCGACAACTTCAAAGAATGCAGATAAAAGATGGCAATGACACATGAGCAGTCACACTTTTATATATAAGATAGAATATATACAAAGCTAGCTTTCCAAAACTCTCACATTCTCTTCCTCCTCAGGGATTTTTCCTCTATAACGTAGAAATTTTCTTCTCTTGTAGCCAGCTATAGATTTTACATCAGTTCGGTTTGTAGCCAAGGCGTAGGATGTGAAGGCAAAAAAGTATCCTACTCTAGAAGCAGAGTAACCTAGACCGTAGCCAAAAATCCTAATTGCTGCAGTCTTTTCCAAAAACATTACTTTGTGGGCATTATACTGTAATCCTGAGAAACCTAGAAGCCTTGTAAGAGCTTTAATAGAAAGTATGGGCCATGCTGCATCCTCTGAGAAACTATTATGAAGTACTAAAAAGGAATTAGGGTCAATCCTAGCTAAGTAGTGGCCGAGTGCAATGTCTTTCAATGTACTACCACCAGCTCTCGATCCTTTGCCATGTCCCAAGAAGTTATCTGAATCAGCAATCTCCAACTGCAAATAACACCCATACCAAATGAGCGTGGAACTCAAACCTACCAATGTGCAAAAGCAAATTCAAAATAATCTTACCACTTGGTTTTCATCGTACTCCAATTTAACTGGATTCCATAAATTTATTGATGACGATGTCTCATTAGTGTTTTAACGTATTCAGACTCCTCTCTTCCAAAATTGGAAATCCCAAGTTGGCTTTGCATGCGATCGAACTCCTCATCAGTAATACTTAACTCTTTCTTAGCATCTTTTGCATTTTCAAAACAAAGAGAGAGGGCTTCACCAGCATCAATAAACTTATCATCTCCAGTTTCGGTATCAAGTTTGAGTATCTCTTACTTTGATTCATTCTCTGTGTCAATTATCCCATTTGCAGCATCAGAAGCCTCTACAATAATGGCTAGACAATAATCTTCCCTAAGATTGAAAAGTTTTTGGATATCTGACAGTAATATGTACTCCTTCTTCTTGAAAGGTATAGATGGTAGAGAAGGAACAATATAGTGAGAACTCTCATCAGTTGTAGGGTTTGCATGTCCTTGGCTCTCCTCAATGATGGTCTCAGCTTTGAACTGAGAAACATCCAACTTCTCAGCAATAGAAGCCTCAAAATCTACATCTACAACCTCCTCTGTTTCCTTTTCATCTGCCAGGTCATCTAACATACAAAAGCTAGCAGACTTTGCTCCTTCTAACTGTTGCTCATCAGCTTTCATAGGATATTTGACAAGGGTGAAAACAATAAAAGCAACAGACTTTGACATAATCTTGCAGTTCTTGGAATGAGTGGAGCACAATATGTCTCTTGCATAAAACCTGTCCAGAGAGTGGGCACCACACCTCCTAGTAAACACTGACTTTTCATTGCCTGTTGACCCAATAGGAACATGGACATATTCCTTTGTATCAACTTCAATAGCAGGACCTGCTAGATTTTCAAACTCCAAAAAGTCCTCCAAAAAATATTTTTTACAATATTGCAAAACACTGTCAAGGTCCCAATCAGGATTAAAGACATTCTTAACAACTCCATAGAAAGAGAGATCCATGTCATTCTGAAGGATAAAGTCAAGAAGCCTCTCTAATGGAGTGACATCAGTAAGCTCTAATACTCCAAGAACTCTGATTGCAGACTTTCCCTTCCCTGGAGATGTGCTTGGCATTCTAACACTGGTGGCAGAGCATGGGGAAGAAACACAATGCACAGGCTCATCACATTTTGAAGCGCTTGAGCCTGTAGAAAGCCTTCTCCTTTTCCTAGTCCCTGGCAGAACCTTGGAGCCTAGAAAATCTATAGGTTTAGACATATTTCCAACGCTTGCACGATACGGCGTGATGAGAATCAAACACTAAACATGAAAGTTGATACTCGTGCCATATCGGGAAGGCAAACCAGAATCTGCGAAAGCAAAAGGCTGTGCCCGAAACGATGTGACAAGGGAAAACCCAAATAAGCGATCACTCCCCCTCTCACCGTATTGGGCTAAGAGTCTCAGAACGAACGCCGTGCTGAATCAAGACGAGAATAGATACGCTTGAAACAACACGAGTAGGCCAAACCAAAAAACATGAACACTCGCCCTCACGCCATATCGGGAGACTAATGAAGAAGTCCGCAAAGGTAGCCAAAAAAGTCGTACAGATGACCAACACGTCCTTATGTAGGGCGTGCAATTATGCCATGTGGCATAGCCATTGGGCACCCACACTTGGCACTAGCCATTGGGCGACACGTGGCTGACAAACACGTGGCAAACATGTGGCAAACATGTGGCCCGATCGTTAGTCGACATGTGTCATATAGACGTTAGGCGGACACGTGGCACAATCAATGCGAGACACGTGTCCGACACGTGGCATGGATGACGAGGGGGCATGGTTAATGAGGGTATATAAGGGACCCTTTTGCTTACATGTACACTTTACATTCTCTCAAGGTCTCATGCCATGCTTGCCTGATACGGAGTGATCCCAGTGCTGCGCCCGATACGGAGCGAGGATGCTTCTAGGTCTTTCCCAGTTTCCTTATTTCGCGTCGTCTTGTGGCCGGTTGTTTGATACGGAGCGAAGGTCAAAAAACGTCTTCCTCGGTTTCCTCATTTCACGTCGTTTCATGGCCGGTTGTTCGATACAAAGTGAAGGTGCAAAACCTCTTTCCTGGTTTCCTTGCTACTTGTGCCGTTTTGTGGAGGCTTCTTCGATATGGAGCAAGGGCGTCCTTCGGTGGTCTACGTAATTGCCATCTCGCATTATATCGGGCTTTCTACTCGCATTGTGCTCATCTCCGATACGATGCGAACGCTAAGATCCTTCTTATTCGTTTGTTCCTCCTCACGCCGTATCGTGCCTGCTGCCCTCTTGTCAAATTTTCTAGAAAACTCCTATCTCTCTTTTGTCTTTTTGGCTCTTTTATTTCCTCCTCTGCATGGCAAGGACAAGGCAAACTGCAAGAAAAGTTTATGTAGATAGGAAGGACACTGGGGTTAGAAGGAAGTTACAATTTGATGAATTTGAGGAGGAACTCCCTTCAAATATTACTGAGGCTGGGCCATCAGAGGCCCCAAAGGATTTTGCCACAGAGATCCCCCCTACACCAGGTGTTGGCCTGGCATCTTCCATGGAGTTAAAGCATTCCAGTGCAGAGAATGTTTCTTCTCCTAAAGTTGAAGAAGCAAAGGGTGAGACTTCCCCTGTGAAGGATTCATCCCCTCCAATTGCATCCGAGCCTACTTTTGTTGGAGCCAGTGAGCCTCCCAAGCCACAAAAGAAAAAGAAGAAGTCTCGGTTCTTCTACATGCAGAGGTATTTCAGTGAAATTAGAAAATCCCAGAGAGCCACAGAGCACGTGATTCCAAAGGCTGCTTTCATAAGAGTTGTAAAAGAAATCTCTAACAGATTGTCTAGAGTGGCAGCTATCTCTGGTTGTCATAAGAAGTGGCAACTCTCAGCAATTCTTGCTCTACAAGAGGTTGCATAAGATTTTCTCATTGATTTCATGAACGATGCTTACATTGCTGCTGCATATGCTCATAGAATTACCCTAATGAATAAAGATTTCAGCATGATCAGCAAAATCAGGTATAGGTTCGATAAAGTGTTGAGGCCCTTGCCTTCCAACGATCAAAAAGCCTTTGAAATCCTTAACATTCCCCTGAAATTGTCTAGGAAAGGGAAAAAGCTAAAGGTCGAGGATGTCACTCACCTTTACTCTACAAGGGGTGCCACTCAGCAGGAGTCTATCTTGAAAGAAAAAAGGCAAGAGGTCTTGAAAACTGAAGACGAAGTTTACAAGAGGAAAGCCGCATCACTTGGTCCCATCAATTATGAGAGGATGGGTAAATTGTATGGGAAAATACTTGTGAATGTTTTCGCGGAACCTGAGGAGGGTTACCTTAGTATATCTCCTGAGGACAAGCCCATGTTGGAGAAAAGGGATGTCCAACTATCTGGCTCCGTTGTTTTTTGTTGCATAAGGTAAGGCTTATAGGTTCAAGTATATTTTATATGTAATTTGTATTGATTTTGATCAATTCAAATAGCTTTTGCTATTGACTGCAGAGCATTCGTCTCCTCTCTCACTCTTGATATCCATAGAGCCATATATGTTGTTGATCCACTTCTCTTAGTGGAACTATTTGCAAGATCTGGGTCTAATATTGCACCATTCTTTCGTACTTTTGATAGTGTGACAAACTACCACATCTTTTTCCCTTATGTAGAAAGGTATTTTTCTTTTCTGTAGAGGAAAATTTATATTCATTTGCTTTCACCCTTCTGCTCACCTCTATTTTGAATTTGCAGAGGGCATTGGAGTCTTATCTATATCAATTGTCTTACTAGAGAAATTATCTTTATGAACTCTCTCAGTGGTGTTCATGGCCAAGCATGAATGTATGTTGAAAGAAAATTACTTTGATTATATTTACAAAAAATATTTTGAACTAACAAAGCTTCCTTTTGTAGTGCTGGTAGACTTATTTCTACGTTTTTGGATACTACATATGAGGATCTTGTTGATCCTCAAAAGCCTTATACATTTCTTCGACAAGAAGTACCATTGCAAAGTGATGTACATTCTTGTGGATGGAGAGTTATATCAGATATTTGCAGAACTGTGGATTCAAAGTTGTTACAAATAGAAGGAGTGAATGTAAGTTATTAATTTCATTTGATTTTTGTGACCCTTATCATGATGTCTTTTCACTAACTTATAACATTTATTCTTACTGTGTAGAGACTATCCTGATTCGTATGTTTGGTGGATAAGGGAGAGATGCATTGAGTTGATTTTGGACAAGGCAATCACACCATATGATCCTGACTCCCCTCTTCCTCCCAAAACTTCAATGGCCAAGGGCAAAAGCAAGGGAAATGGCAAAGGCAATGGTAATGGCAATGGCAAGGGAAAGGTAAAGGCAATGGTAAGGGCAATGGCAATGGTATAACGAAAATGGCAAGGGCAATGGCAATGGTAATGGTAAGTTAGCCACAAAGACCACTGCTATCGAGTCTAAAAGAAAAGGAATGCCAACGCTTTCTCCTCTGAAATTTGATCCATCCCCTCTTAAGCCCCAAGAAAAGAGAGTACTTGTGAAGGTGAAATTCTTTCAACAATCAAAGAAGAAAGGCCTTGTGAGAAAAAACATCTTTGAAGAAATCGATAAAAAAGGCACAAAGCCAACAAAGGAGAAGGCAGCAGATAAAGAAGAATCAAAAGAGCAAACATAAGCATACACAAGCCTTATTATTTTGGCTTTGTACATTTATATGACATTTTTGTATCTCATGATGCAACGAACTTCTTTTTCACTTACAAATTGAATGTAATGTACATTTGTTTCTATACATTCGAAATGCAACTTACTTCATGATAGCTTATGAGTTCCCACTAAGAAATATCTTAAGGACAGTCAATTAAGATAAATTCCTGCAAAGTTTTCATTCTCAAGGCTCAAAACTCACAATTGTGGGAGACAAACAACTCGTACAAGAGAAAGAACGCTCGGCTCTTTTACCAATTGTTACGCCATTCACTTTGAACTTATATGTAGGGGATGTATTGTCTAGCAATTCCAAGGTATCCCTCACATCTTTCAGACTCCAATTGAAAGTAACATTCACCTTCTTTACTTCTTCATGCGGCAAAACATGCACCGCAAGTTTATACGGTGTGCAATCTGTATCGGAATCCAAGGGAACCCAAATACCCAATCTTAGTTTGTATCTCTTGTAATCAAAGCCCAAAGTAAGAGTTTGGCGAGGGATACTGTAAGCCAAAGCCAAGGGTTGAGGGCATGCACTGCACCTCAAGATATCACCCTTATGGTCGCACTCTCTAGATTTCCAAAACATCCCTATAGTGTTGTCCAAATCCTCTTCTGAAAAGTTTCTACTTAGCCAGGATACCTTCATTCTTTATAAATTTGCTATTTTGAAGCAAGCCACGAAGATATGGAGGGGTACATGATAAACGTATTCTTCTTGAGATCCTTCCAGCTGTCATGGACTTTTGAATATCTTGAGATATTTTGAATTTGAAACTCTGCACCGTTGCCTTGTCAGGAATCTCCCTGTTTAGAGATGAAAGACTTGGCAATGGCAAATCTTCGATATTCCCATACCTATCCGCTCTGGAGGGAACCACATACTGTGCATAATATATAAAAACCTTGCATTCACTAAAAAAAGACACAGTTTGATCGGCATAAATAATGTCTACCAATACCTTATGAATGGCTTGGAAAGTCCCACTTAGGCTTTCCACAGGTTGCCATTCAATACTTGTTGACGGAAAGATATCTGCAATGACGAATTGGTTGCTAGTACTTGCCTAAGTGGAAAAGAATTACATACGTTATTCAACTAATAACTTACAATGTGTTTGTTGGGGAACACGTTCGTTTGGAGGAAAGTGCATATCCTTGGCCATGTAAACATGTTGCACCTTGACAAACCACCCTTCGGGCATAATTTTGAAGGCAATGATATGCCCTTTCCAGTGATGCTTTACATCATCTCATTTTCTTCTTTTCACCTTATGAGAGCCCTTGCAAGATGGCAGCATGGTAACCCAATCGTTTACACTAAAGGTTTTGGGCTCCCAATTTCCATATGCTCCCTAGCTATAGACTATGCAAGAGGGTATTAAACGAGAAGGACACCTAGAGGAAGCCATGAAAAGAATGAAAGCGCAGAGAAAGAAGCTCAAAGAGGGGTGAATGAACTAAAAAGTAGCGTCAAGAACACAAATGAATATGTATTGGGCGCCAAAAAGAATATTGAAAGATCTCCCTACTTTCAAAAAACTCATTATTAATTTCATCACGTCTTTGTCACGTATTTTGTCAGATTTGTGGGTGAATAAGGTCTTTGGGACTCCAAAACATGTCAGAATTTGGGGATTTTGGCTAAAAAAAAGGAGAGAATCACGAAATGGACTCCACTATCTCTAAAAAAGAGGAGACAAGAATACCATATTCTTGCACATGCGGCAAACTCTCTTTGGCTTGTTTCTTAATCCCGTGATTGAGACAACATTAGGATTCATTATTTGGCCTCCACCATGTAGTGGGCCTATTTGACTAGCCATAGGCATAGCCATGCTATTGGGAGGAGCTGGTAACATAGGAAGTTTTGGCATAATACTCCCTCTGCCATTCACATTTGACATGGGGTCCCTTTGACTCCTGTTGGTCAAGGCCAAATTATTACCATTCCAATTTATCCTTGTTGCATAAGCCGCTTGCAAGTGCAACTCTACTCCTGCTTGGGTAATAGCAGTGTCAATGTCAGCCAAAGTGACACTACTAAGCTGCACCTGGATATTGAAATCCAATCCATGTAGGAAATATTGCAACTGTGCAATCGATGGAATGGGAATATAAGTATTCAGTTTGTGAAGAACTTGCTTTAGCTTCTTGGCATAGGCTTGGACATTCTCATTTGGCTCTTGGTGTATTATATTCAAGACATGCAACCAATACTGTCCACCTCTCTCAAGAGCAAACTCTCTATAGAAGGCCATGAAGAATTGGTCAGTGCTAGTTATGGTTCCGGCCTCTAGACTGTGATACCACACTACTGCCCTTCCTTTTAATGTCATGTTGAAGAACATCATTAGGTGTCCTTTGTCTTTGGGTTTGATAGTTGAACATGAGTGTTTGAAACTCCTTAATATGGAGTTCTCCGTCTTCTTCTGCTAACCCATGGAAGATGAGCAAAGGTGCTCCTAATGCTGGTAAATCCGGTGTCCCTGCTGGAATTGCGATGGGTTGTGCCATAGCTACAACCAGATTGAAAAAAAGAGTTTGTGAGGTAAAACTACACCCCCACTTGAAGTGGGTTGATTGATTGGAAGAGGGGAAGTGCTAAGACTTCCACTTGTGCTCAAAGGGCTACTTATGACACTCAAGTTATTAGAACCACTGTCGCTTATGCCTAGTGGGATACTTCTTTGAGGGGAATAATGCCTTACAATCTCTAACCACCATCTAGCCCTCTCAGCACGTTCTGCTTTTTTGTATTTCGGCTTGATGGTTCTTGTTAGAGGACATATACCAACTATTTGGTCCCTAGAAACCCTAGATTCGGAACCACCACTTGTTGGCGGCTCTCAGCAAATGCACCACTGATGGGACCTAAAATGGGCCCACTGGCTATGGCACTAGCCGAACCTCATGCACAAAACAGACAACCCCACCACACGACCTCGCCGGCTAGGAGTGTCTGTAGTACATCGATGAACACTAGATAGACTTAATTATGAGTTTGTAGCTGATATATAGTCCAACATTTACCTTCCCTTCTCCTCAAAGGGAGATCCCATAACATGTAGGCATAGTGCCTCGTCACACAAACATCACGAAGCTCCCCTCGGTCGATTGTCGTGGCTCCACTGCGACTCTCTTACACCTTGAGGATTGGCCCCAAGATGCGTTGCTCCAATATATAGGACATAACACACAAAATCCACTCTTTTCTTGTTTTATACAATCCATGGACATATAAATCCTCACCAAATAGTCCTAAGGAAAACGTACAACTGACCTACAACAAAGGCTCCTTTCCACTCAACGTATAAGTCATGTCCTAGGAAGACAATTGCTATGTAATCCAGGACTGATATCATGCCATGCGTCATGCATAGTGTATATGATCCTAGTGCATAAACAATATTTATCAAATCAGCATTTTGTGATGTGGAAAAAACAACACTTTCATGTGTTTCACTAAATGAGTGCTTCGATGTATGGAGACTAGCACCGATTCCTTGTGCTACTAGCCCCTTAAACTTAATTATCCCAATTCTAAATGTAATGCACAATCAAATGTTTCAAAAATTCAAACCCTCTCAGCTCTTTTAATCTCTTAACCTCACCCTTTCCCTCTAAGTTTAGGTTATGCTGTGTTGCATAGGTGTAGGGTTTTATTTTTGTATGTATTTTTCACATAAAATGGAAAAAACATAAATTATGACACATAAACAAAGCCAAACTGAAGCCAAAATTCATTCTTCAACTTTGTTTTATAGCCACAACCACAAATCATAGTTTTCTAGATTTTTATAATGCGAATTTTTTTCCTCTATTTTTAGCCATTTTTCTCTAATTATTTGTGCATAAAAATAGATTATTTTCTTATTTATGATTAGTGACTGATTATGACAGCTGAAAGATGTTTTGTCTTAGAATTTTATCCCTTGCGCATCTCTTTTCCCCACCCGAAACCAATAAAACCTTCATTTTTACACTAAAAATACGCTTTTCGGGCCATAATTTAATTATTACGACTATTTATCATTACAAGTTTGCAATTTTTTAATGCACAACCCTCAATCATAATGAAAAAATATCATTTTTTTTGTTCCATATGAATTTCATTTAGACCGTCAAACATCAACAAAAAGCAAATTTCCTTTGTAAAAATGAGGCATACTGCTTATTTGCATGTTGTAGGTTTTGTAATTGATTTTTCTGGGTTTCCAATGGACTGACAGCAATCTTCAATGTTGAACATCTCCCCTCATCCTCCTCTTGATCTTGGAGCAATCTGATTCATGCCGGGCAAGCATCCTTCAATTGGTCTTCCTTCTTCTTCATGGGCATTGACTGGCCCTTAAGGGGAGAGAGGGAGATTGGTTTTTTATCTCCATGTCCAAGCAGGCATTGGAGGAGTAGAGAGTGGCGATGGAGGGTGAAAATATAGAGCATCAGGCTACTGTAGTTGCTTCATAGGGTTGTATAGAGATGGGAGATGGCCCCTCTCCCTCTCTCGCCATCCATCGCCATGGCACCTCCATTCTCTGCATGCGACTGAAAAAAACGCCCCCCCTCTTAATCTTCAAATTTTGAAGGGGGCCCCAAAGGGACCCCCAAGAGTCACACTCTTTGGCATTTCCAAAGTCCATTTCCACTTAACCTTTGGCCCTTGGACCACGGGCATCCCCATTTCTGCGTCCAACATCAGATTTAAGGTCTGAAAATTTTTGGGCATTCGTCTCGAAGTCCCCCTCTACTAGGCATCTCCCAGAGTCTTATTTGACATGTCGAGAAATTATGAAAATTCCCCAACTGTCGTCTAGTGGGTCTTTAAAGCACTTTTGGGGCTTTGCTGCTTAAAATTGTACTGATTGCAGCTACTGCCTCAACGAAGTCTATTTTTTCTCCAAAATTTGTTTTTTGGCTATTTTTAAGCACTTCTCGACGTTAAAAATTATGTGTCACATCTCCACTTAGGTTCGTCGAGGAAAGTCTCTGAGAGGCTTGAGATTATCGGCAAGGTTGCCAGTCAATTTTCTTGTCAGATACTTAAGGATTTTCTGAAGTTCTAGCCTATTTCTAGGAACATGGAAAGAGATAGGTTGCTTGAGCTCTTGGCTATCATGCAGAGTGGCACTGGGGGCTCCTTCTTCGACACACTCGCAATTTTTGTAGCATGTTTGTAGATCCCCTCTTTGTTGGAGAATGGGAGATCAATGGTCGCTAAGACATGCATCCAATCTTGCTCATCCTCAGGACAAGGGATGTATTTGGTCAAATGACCATAAGACTTCCTTACTAGCTCGCCACCTCTAAGCCTGGCAGAGATGGCATCTAGGTTGACAGGGATCATCTTCCAAGTGTCCATCTTGACCCTTACTGCTTTTGTTTGGTTTCCCAGGAAGATTAAATCGTTGCCTTAGTCTTCAATGACTCGAGTGTTCCCTATCCACGGTCAAGGCCTCGTAGAATGTCACAGTCTACTCCCTTTATGACAATGAAGTTCATAAAGAACTGGACACCCGCGATCTTCATTGGCCAATTCTTCAAGACTCCAAATGGCCTTACTTTTGTTCTATTAGCTAGAGTGACGTTGAACCTAGGTGTTCGATAGGCGGATTTCCCCAAGCCTCTAGAGCACATCATGGCTCAACACACTCACTCTTGTTCCAGTATCTACAATTCCCTTTTGTGTTATGTCTCCTAGGGTTGGGATAGGCAAGACTGTGTGCATCTTAGTGCCTTCCCAAAAGGCATTGATGTGTAGTGACTTTGGCACTTAGTGCAGCATCAAGCTATGTATCTGCGTGACTGCATCATGATCTTGCAAGTCAGCTACAACATGCTCCATCAATTCTTCCAACCAATGTTTCAACTCTTACCATAGCGTGGGGTGTTGCATGAGTAGGTCTCCTATACATAGTGTCACTGGGGTGGTTACCAATGTCCTGAGGAGGTTACTGGTTGCTTGCCTCTCTCCTAGTGTTGTGCCTCTTGGCCATTGGTCTTGACTGGTTGGCTATTCCATAACATCTAAACTTAGCCTGGAAGGGGCCGCCGCCTGTGGCATAGGTGTGTTTCTTGACCTTGGTTGTGCATGCAAGATTGGCATGCTCACATTAGAGAGATCCTCAATCTTGTCCTCTAGGATAGACTTAGCATCCTTGAGGTGCTCCTAGGCTTCCTTTACCCACTCTTTTACTTTGGCTATTGCTTCGAGTTGGAGAGAGAGAGAAGGAGAAGAAGAGGAGAAAAGAAGAAGAAGAGGAAGAGAGAGAGAAGGAGAAGAGGAGAAGGAGAAGAAGAGGAAGAGAGAGAGAGAGAGAGAGAGAGAGAGAGAGAGAGAGAGAGAGAGAGAGAGAGAGAGAGAGAGAGAGAGAGAGAGAGAGAGAGAGAGAGAGAGAGAGAGAGAGAGAGAGAGAGAGAGTTGGAGTGTAGGGAAGCTATCGAGGGCCGTGTTGAGGAGCCGCGTTCGAGAAGCCAATTTTTTTCAAGCCAACCCCCCTCATCGGCGAGGGTCACCTTCTCACAACCTTTCCTTTCCCGAGCCTGTCGTCTTGAAGGCCTGTTAAGGTTAGGACTATCCCAACTCTGCATGGTAAATGGCTCCCAAAAAGAGAGTTGTGGGAAGTGTAAGTGCCAAAGCTACCAATGGTACCGGTAATGCGAGAGAGGCGAGCAAAGTGACCAATGCAATAAATGCCCCTATGATCACGAATCAAACCCAGGTTCTTTTGATATTCTAGGCTTTATAATTAATCTTGGCTAAACATATTCTGTATTATTTCAAGAAGAAGAAATAAAGGGGTAGTTACATGCATGGAACAAGAACGAGCCTTAGGATTTCTTTTACTCCAAGTGATAGGTTGCATGCATGAAATGGTAAAGTATGGAGTTCGCATAAGTTTTTGTGCATGGAATGATATCTTTTACACACATGGAATGATAAGGTTTTCTCATTATTTCACATAAAATAATAGTTTTTAAACCAGTTCAGTGCACGAATAGTCATTTAGAATTCATGCTTCACAATCATGATTAAAAGAAACACATGAAATGTTAGTTTCTGTTCGTAAGTCCAACATGAGATTGGATCTTGGGTCTGGCCTTGCGAATCCTCTTCCCCTACCTCTACCTAAGGCCATCACTGGTATTGGTCGATAGTCCATCATGACTGGTCTGCCCTCTTCGTCATACGAGACATAAGGACTCACATAGGCTTCGTCTTCATTGGTCAAAGTATCTTGATGTCCTTCATACACTAGATATTGCATCTCATCATCATCCTCTACATCATCTAAAGATTGAAGGCTAACATATTCTTATAATGAGACATGTATTTTTTTAGAACACCTCCTCCAAAAGCCCTGCATGCAAGCACTACAAAAGCATGAAATGCTTGGGGGTGCATCTTATAGAACATGTAAGATACCACATGAGTTTAAAAAAATGGTTTTCGATTTAGTAAAATTTACATGATTATATTTAGAAAATGGATTTTTAAATTAAAAATTGAAAGAAATTCATAAGTTTAGTAATGTAAAAGGGGTCATTTTGTGGCCTTATAGCATGTAAAGAAAGGGTAATTCTTAATAGCCTTTTAATGCACATTATGTAGATTATTTTCTTGTAAGTACATCATCGAGTATAAAATTTTCCTATACCTTAGACTATTTCTATATTTTAAGAAGTAGCCAAAGACACAATGTAATCCACATGCATTGGGCACAAGTTTACAATCCAAATGCATGGTTCTATCAACATCTCCTTCCTTAAACCCCCCCCCCCCCCCCCCCCCCCCCCGCCAAAAAAAAAAAACACTCAAGTACCTGGTTATTCTTTGGAAGAATATCTAGCCTCTTTGGACATGGTTAGTCTCAAAAAAGGTATCACATCAAGTACACATTACAACTTCACAGAGTTTGACTTTAGCTACTTCTTGTGAGTTAGATGCCTCTTGATAACAACACTTGCACTATCATGTTTGGCCTTTCCATGATCTAAACTATATAAATTGTGAGATTTTTATACCTATCCTTGTGCCTTATATTGAGAAACAAAGTAGAAAGGTCTCTTTGCTTTGAAATATGGTGTTGCACCATTTGACCACACCCAATAGCGGTATCTCTACTCTTTAAACCATCCAAAATGGAGCATAAATTAATGTTGAACAAAAAAGGTATCATGGGTTTTATCATCAAACATATAGAAATAATAGTACTTTTGGACACCACGTACAATGTGCACATATATGATATGGACAAAGATTGTAATCTAGCTAGAGAACCAAAGTATGGATTGCACCTCATTTTGTTATTTGAATGTGTAGTTTTCAAGGAAATCTAGTAGACACAACCACATTTTCAGGGAGCGAAAGCAAACACTCTTTAACTTACATTTAAAAAAACTAGAACCACTATCCTTGGGGCATAAAATAAATTCTAAAAGTTACGTAATATTGGAGAGAGTTGCATTTCTCATCTTGACCACGATTATCACATTGACAATTGCACTCTTTCCCATGTACACAATAGGAAACTTGTCTTATATGATTTAGAGCATCCCTCCAAAATGACATTTGCACGTGTGATGCAACAATAAGTATACCAATCTTGAAGCTTGCACACAAAGTAAGGCTTCAACTTATTGAAGGTCCTTCATTGGATTTACACCTTTTGATGACTCTATTTGAAGGCAAGAAAGAATCCTACATGCATTAAATAAAAATAATTAGTAAAGGTATTGAAAAATAACATATATATCATAGGCTAAAAACAAAATAGTATCTCCCTTGGAAGAGCAAATTGGTAGCAGACTACTAATAGCCTAGAAGTAATAGACAAGAAGTAGTCGGGTGGCATCAAAGTGGTAATAAAATGCTATCTCTCTAAGTTCGTAGACTGGTAGCAACATGGAAGTAGCATGCTAGAAGTGGTAGAATGGTATCAAGTTGAAAAATAAATGGTACCTCCTAGTCTACTAATCTAATAACACATTGAAAGTAGACTAGTAGTATAACAAAAGTAGTAAACTGGTATGAAGTCAAGAACAAAATGGTAGCTCCCAAGCTATTGTAAGGAATGAAGCTAAGAGGAGAGAGGATAATGAGCTGAAGAGAGAGAAAGAGAGAAGAAAGACCAGAAAAGACGAGAGAGAAAGACAGGAAAGAGCGGAGAAAGAAGGAGGAAGCTAGAGATGAAGGTGAACAGTATGTTCTTGATAATATTTGGATGCCCTAACTAGGTCTCCTTACACATTATATACTCTATTGATGAGACCGGCATTTCTTGTGCTAGCACCCTTGTCTATCCCATTTATCCCACTCTTTACATTCCATCCCAACCCTTAAGGTTTTTTCCCTTTAAAAAAAAAAGAGGACTTATTGGTGTGGCTCAATAGTGGGCTCTGTAGAGCACTACTCTATTCAACATTACAATGGGTAATATGTATTTGGGGAAGCTCAAGTTCGTGTGAAATTGGGGTGTATATATGTGAATGTGATATATACATCAGGTAAGAGTTGTCAATATATGAGTTTGACCACCAATTCTTGACAGTTAGGGTCTTACAAATAGTGGACAACATGTTGTCCAAAACATGCATGCTGGAGGAAATCAATCATAACTGTATATGGGTGGCTCCGAATGAGACATGTGACATGCCTAAATGAAGCTTGTGAAGTGTACTTTCAAATCATGTAGGTTAGGTTTGGTTGTGATTCATGTAGGGTAAAAACAAATTTTTTATTTTAGTGTGTTGTTTGCAAGCTATTTGCAATCAAAACTAGGCCAAAATGAGCTAGTCTTCACTAAAGATTACATCTTTGAGATAGGGGAGGCTACACCAAAAAATGTTGATCTAGGGAGATCTTTCCCAAGCTATTCCTACCTTTGGGATCAAATGGGTAACCTACATGGTGGGTGTTATGATTTTGGTGGTGATCCAATTGAGGATAGGTCTCTACACTACCACTGGGGTCAAAAGGGTAGTTGGGATCCAATGCATCCTCATTTGTTTCTTCCATATCTTCTAAGACAAGCATATTGTTGTGGCCTTTTTGTAATCATATTTAGATGCATGATTTGCATTGTACTTTTTCCCACTTTGAAAGTATAGACCTTTCTCTTTGTGCTCTTTAAAGAGGTCCATTGGGATGAATTGTTGGCCTCCTTGACTCCCTTAGGCTGAGGTAGTACTCCCTCCATTTTCAGCCTATTTGATGTTACGTGTTGCCCTAAATTTTGATTTATTTTTTGAAGCATTAGGTAGTGGATTCATGGGTTTTTTATTTTCCCCATAAGCACCTCCTTGAGGGCTTGGTCAAGCTATATCGTAGGGTCGGCCGCCAAAACTATGCTAAAATCTAACATCTTGTTGGTACTTTCGGACATAAATTTGGGGACTTCCCGTTGTATTAGTGAGAAGAATCCTCTCATAGAAGTCATTGGGGCCTTGCTACCCATGGAAGCCTTGATGTCCATACATACCATGGTGGTCGTATATATGCTATATTGTCCATACATACCATGTTGTGTATTTATCCCATGCTACCCATTATTGCCATGCTAACAATTATTTTCATGCTAGTCATTAATACCATAGTATCCATGATTGGGCTAAGCCATATAAGTTCCATTGGGACTCTTAGGAAGAGTGGAGAAGCTTCTACCATGGTGCATGAGGGTCTCACATGAGCGTTGGCTTCATGGACAATGGGGGAGCTCAAAAGAGACTCATCATTAGCATGAGAGGGTTCAACAACTTCATAGGTGGAAGGGGGAATACCCATGGATCTAATAATGCCCTATGGACCATGTAGTGTCTCCATTGGTGGAGGCTTTGAGAGTCTCACTTAGTCTCATTTGCCTTTTCTTGGGCTAGAGTGGTAGTTAACTAAGTTAGAAGAGTGGTGAGCTACTCTAGGGTTTGTTGAGTCCTAAAGTTTGAGAGATACATTCACTCAATTGCTACATCAATTTTAGATAGTATTTGGCGATGGTTGTCAACCATCTCATTATTCCTCTCCATGTGACAAAGCTCATGCTAACATAAAGTGTGGTTGAGTAGGCTATAGGGATCCATATCAGGCATTTCCTCATGCATATCATCGTTATACTCTTGTCCCTAGCTAGGTTCATCATTCATTGAGGTCCTAGAGTTCCTAATCTCTCTTTGGACCTCTTCATTGTCCTTACTTTTTCCTTTTTGACAAGCCATTTAAATGCAGTCCACAAGACCCACTGTCGCAATAAATGGGGTGTAACTTTAGTAGGAAACTCCAATTAGTGAGATTTTTTATTCAAATTGAAGGGAAGGAATCTCCCTTTGAGATGAGCTATTAAACTTTGTGACAAAAAATGATAAGAGAATTCTACAATTGGATTTTTGTGCCTATCTGAGAGTTATTTGCACCCTATCTACAATGACCTAAGTGCACAAAAATGGCCATAAATTTTAGATCGTGACTCTGATTGGAGAGATTTTTTATTAAATTGGAGAAAAAAATTCCTCTTTGAGATAAGCTATAGAGCTCACTCCAATGTATAATAGAGAATTTTCTGTAATTGGATTTTTGTGACTATCCTTGAGTGACTCTGACTAAAACACTATGTCTGTCCCAATTTCCAATTGTATTGTATGAATAGCTCATGGGATGAGAGGCCTGAGCATCATCATAATCAATATCTTTGGCATACTGAGCATAATCTCGAGTATATTTACATATCAAATTTCTCTATCATCATCATTGCTTAAGTGGATCTTATGGCCATACATCTCTTTTGACTGCATACATGTCAGTGTGTCATACATGGGTACCATGATCACTAAGGGTGTGTCCAAATGGGGGTATTTAATCAAAAATGGGGTGACCATGGAGTGCACCTGCATACAAGTATCAGGCTCTAGATCATCGAGAGGTGGGCAAAGTTTCTCTTGGGCTGAGTTGTGTACCCCTTCAAGGTCTCTTGTGGTAAGGGAGGGTCACCTCTCTTTTGGCTTACCACCTGGCCTAGCATCGCCATTTTTTCTCAATCGGTGTATACATAGTAGATATTTTCAATTAAGGAACCAACATGAGATGAATCAAAAATTAATCATAGGGTCTTTTCATGAGATGCAAGGATTAAACAAGAGGTTGGGTAGAGCTTACCTTGGCAACCCAGTGACTCACTGGCTACTACTTACCCTTTTAACAATGGCATACTATGCACTTGGGATTAATCCAAGACATACATGATCATGTAAGAGTTAATGTCAACTAAAGAAAATGATTGAGACTTAATTATGATACATTGGAAGTTAAATGGGTCACGAGGTGGGTAGCATGCATACAATGAAAGATTTAACCAAGAGAGCATATGCAACCGTAATCTCTCCAATACAAGGAATTAAGCTTAGCAAGTGGATTAAAATGGGAGATTAAAATTGGATTGACATATCTCTTAGGAGTTTGGGGAAGATATATCAAGCATGATCCACCATGATACCAATTTCTCTATCAAGCAAGCCCGGTTGATTAGAGCACTTCAATGGATGAAGCCTTCAAGGATTTGATGCTTTCACTAATGATAGAGACTCCCATGCTTGTAGCTGAGATTAAGCTTCAATAATGGAAAGCTTTAAAGGGATATTTCATAGCTACCCACAATTTTCCTTCGCACATTGAGCTTCATGTCTTCAATCTAGAAGAAACAGGGATCAAAAGGGGCTAAAGGATCTCTTGAGGACTGAACTTCTAGGGATTGTGGGATGCTTTGAGAGCTTGGATTGAGCTTTAATGGCTATTTAAGGTAGGGTACAACAATTAATTGAGGTTTGCAAGAGATGGGAGCTCAAATGTTGAGGAATGAGGGCCAAGACCTAATCAAGGAGGTAAAGGGGTATCGCCAAAGCCATGGGGAGCACCAAGGAGTTGATTAGAGCTGGGAAAGAGTAGGAAGAGAGAAAGGCAATAGTGCACTTTGTGCCACATTGTAGGTTGCACTCTGATGGCTTTTGCTAGTCTCATGTAGCCTATGGGGTGCTTTGCCAAGTGCTAAAAGTGCCAAGGATCAAGAGGAAATGGTGGTTGATGTCTTGGAGGAAGCTGAGAGAGATCTTGGAGCTTCTTGTGGCTAGCAGCAATGGCAACTTGCAAGAGAAGAGAGAGAAGGAGGCTGGGACAAAAAGTAATTGATATTTTTTCTTTCTTCTAACTTCTAAGTCTCCAAGTTTGGTCTTGGAATCTCTAAAATTTATATGAAAAGGAGTGGCAACCTACTAAGTTAACCATTTTACCTCCAAATATGTATGAGTCCCTAGTCATAGCTCTTGCTTGCTCCAAAATGTTGTAACTAACTATGGTCCTTCTGTTGAGAATAGAAAATGATGGTTGCCCATAGAGGCTAGATGTATGCCCTGAAGAGGCTAGAAGATAGACAAAGGATGTATGCTCTAGCAAGAGGGTTCAGAATCCCATATGCACAGTGAGGAGAGTGGAACTATTTAAAAGGCTATAAAGGCATGTATTTGACACTCATTTCAAAAAATAGAACTATCAATTTGAGTTACTCAAAACTATCTTTGTGAGTCCAAGCTAATTTATCTTGGAACCTAATTCACTTGAGTTAAAATCTCTCATTTTGATAATGTATCGTGTGTTTGATTTGTGTCCACCATAGTTAACTAGCTCTAGATCCATGTTTTTCAACATGGTATCAGAGCCAACTGAGCAAATTGGTTAGTGTGTCGACTTTTCTCAATCTCCTTCTTTATCATCTTGTTTATCCATCAAAGCTATCCACTACAGCATTAGAGGAGAAGGAGCTCAAGAGGTTCAAGATTATGGAGCTCAAGAGAAGAGATGACATAGAAAAGAAGAGCTTGTAGTAGCTGAGTGCTCCCAGCTAAGCACATTTCATAGACTAGAGATTCCACTTCTTTCAATTTAGCATTTAACTCTGCAAACTTTCTAATTTTGCGGTGAAGGAGGTGTACTTTTTGAACATATTGCTGGAGAGTGGGAGAGCTCGCAGTGATATTTTTACACATAAGTCATCTAAGAGGCCAGAGAAAGAATGATGGTGGGTATCTACTACTAAGGCTACTTACTACTTAAGGTATGTAGTTGTTGTCTTGCAATAGAAGAAAAAGAAGGAGAAGACAACTGCTGTCAGAGAAGAAAGAAGGGAAGACTGTGTCTATGTTCAGCTTGGTTCCATCTCATTGTGCAAAGAATCTCTAAGGTGGGGCCTCACAGTCATCACCAGATCTGGTCGATCCCTCTATCCATACTCCCACCATCATGTTCTTGTTTGATTGGTTTTACGGCATCCTCACCTCCCTCAGGCTATGGCACAAAGAGGCCAAGATTCTATTCCTCCGTCTTGACAACACCAACAAGACGACCCTGCTTCACATGCTCAAGGATGATAGGTGACAAAGAAAGATTTGTTGAACCAAAGGAGTTGGATGCATTACTAAAAATGTTGATTTTCTCATCACCGAGCTCATCATCAATTCAACCTTGTATACATGCAACGTGAAGCTTAGGGGAAGAAGTCTAGATCTAGTGGGTTTCTCAGCAAGTCAACGCATCATCAATGTCCTCACGAAAGGAAATCAATACCAACAGATAAGCTATTGATTTCGTTTTATTTTCTTTCTTTTTATTTTAAAGGCCTTAGTAATCTAAGCCTTAGCTTATAAAGCCCATTGACACCTCCTTCTCCAAAACCACTCCATTCACAAGCCTATTTCACACTCTATCTCTTCAAACCAACCTACTCATCTCACACTACATCATCAAATTGCCTTCACATTTAACTAGCCCTAAAGAATGGATTGTTAATACTCTTGATAATTAGTTATTAAAAATCCTAAGAGGTTACTTGTGATTAGAGTCTCTATTAAACTCCTATTCTTGTAAGGGACTAGACACTATCGAGTATACTCGCGGTAAGATCTTCCCACATGAAATGATTTGCTTGCACAAGAGTTCAAAAGGAAAGACAATGCCAAATGAAAACCCAAAAACCATGTATCTCAAAATTCATCTCATATGTGAGAATTTGTCAAACAAATCCCATGTATCCATCAGTGCGATCATGTGTAAAAGCATGAAGCGAAATGACCATGTCAAGAAGATTAAAGAAAAAAGAGAAGTACCACACATCGACAAAAGGGATAAGGAGCATAACAAAAGCCAAGGAGCATGAAGATAAATAAGTTCAAAAAAGATGAAGAAGATTAAAGGTTGCAAAAAGGATGAAGAAAATATTTTCTACTGCTACAAACCAACAAAATGTTTTGCAAAAACTTCCCATAGAGGATCTTGAATTCCCTAAGTGGATCTGCTTCCCATAGTGGATGTAAAAACACCCTACCAAAGATGTAAAGTCTCAAGCTTTAACTTGACTAGGCTACCAAAGAGCTAGTCTCTTGGTCCATGTCTGCATGTAGGGGGGCAAAAGCTAGCAAGCGTAGAGACACATCATTTGAGAGGGGTGTTGAGAATAGCAAATGATAGTTGCCCATAGAGGCTAGATGCATGCCCTGAAGAGGCTAGAAGATAGAAAAATGATGTATGCTCTAGGAAGAGGGTTCAGAATCCCGTATGCACAGTGAGGAGAGTGGTACTATTCAAAAGGCTATGAAGGCATGTACTTGACACTCATTTCAAAAAATAGAACTATCAGTTTGAGTTACTCAAGATTGTCTTTATGAGTCCAAGCTAATCTATCCTGGAACCTAATTTACTTGAGTTACAATCTCTCATTTTGATAATGTATTGTGTGTTTGATTTGCATCCCCCATAGTTAACTAGCTCTAGATCCGTGTTTTTGAACACCTTCTGAATGTACCTATACATGTGACCTAAGTAACTAGGGTTTCAGATTTAAAATGGGAACTAGATGGAGAAAGAGAAAATGGGAAAATATCCAAGCTTGATGCTATGATACCACTTGTAATGAATGAAGCTGAGAGGAGAATGTTAAAGAGAGAGAGAGAGAAAGAAGAAAAATAAGAAATACTAGAAGAGAGAGAGAAAGACAATAAAGAGGAGAGAAATCCAGGGAAGCTAGAGATGAAGGTGAAGAGTATATCCTTGATAGGGGAAGGGCAAGAAGTGAGGTTTTGAGTGAGCATTTGAGCAAGCTTTTCTAGGCAATCTCCATTTCTTGTTCCACATAGTCCACTTATTATGCCCCTAGATTTTTCCACCACCACCACCATCGTCGTGGTTGCCCACTACCACCTTCACTGCCAACACCACCGTGGCTACCTCCACCACCACTACCATTACCCTCACCACCTCCATGATTGCCACCACTACCTTACTTTTTGTATCTCTCTTTCTCTCATTCTCACTTTCTCAAATTCTCTCTCTACGTGTATATTCCCTTTTTCTCTTTCTAGCATACTCAATCAAATAGCACTCTATCTCATGTAAACTATTTCTCTCTCTCTAGCACGTAGAGTGTATACATTCATGTGATCACCCCGAAATAGAACACCACGGCACCCACACCTCTCTCTCTCTCTCTCTCTCACAAATTGCTCCATGTCTTTACTCTCTCTTAGGTTAGGGTTGTACATGCAATTTCTCCCTCTCACTCTACATTCTCTCTCTCACTCTCTCTCTCTCTCTCTCTCTCTCACCTATATAAACATACATATATAAATCTCAGTCACTCACTCTTCGTGTTTCTCTCCCTCTCTCTCTCACTTTCTCTCTCAATGCATGTGATCATTCCACATTGTATACTAAGGCCTCACATCGGACTATGGAAAGTGTTGTAACAAACACTTCTCTTAGATCCCAAATACCTACCTCTCTCTCTCTCTCTCTCTCTCTCTCTCTCTCTCTCATAATGCGAATGCTTGTGTAGTCACTTTTGTTTTTATAACTTTAATTGTAATGGATTGATAGCTCCCTTCCCCCTCCCCTCCCCCCTCTCTCCCTTCCCCTATCCCCCCATTGAATTTGATACAAGACAATTCATACAAGCAATCCAAATGTACATTTATATTGTGTTAACTCTAGAAATAGTGCTTTTGCTTGACAAATTAAGAGAGATGAGGTCACCAAAGGCTTGTCAAATTTTTGACACAAGCTATCCAACTGAATAATAGTACTTTCTCGATAAAATAAAATGTGGTTGTGCTAAGAGGTAGTGTTGGAATTGCATTGTTGGTTACAATGTAGGTGGTGTTGGAAAAGTTCTTTTGCTTCCAAATACAATGTGTGAGTTTTCTTCAATGAGTGTGGGTTGGTGTATAAACATGTTGGTATTTGCATCCATTCCAAAAACGTGGAGATACACATAGTATAGGTGCTTGTATGCCATAGTATGCTTTTCCTTCTGCAACACGGTCCATGATATCTTGGCAATTACATAATGGGTTCTTTGCAATGTGCACATCATAACACTCTTGAAAGTCACTTGAGTTAGGTGTCTCTAGTTTGAAAACCTTATGCTTCAAGGGCTTCATCACTATGTGCCCTTTAGAGTTCCATCTAGAGCTAATGCTAAGTCTATCCTTTTCCGTGTTGCAGCATGTGAAACACCACTTTGATATCTACATGAGTCTTCATTAGCATCCACCTCTTGTGCCACCTTTTGTAAAACAAACCCACCACTCTCCAACATGTGGATTTCTTCTAGTATCAAATTTATGCCTCGTGCCACTAGCCATACTTGTGGAACCTTGGGTAGTGCATGGTGAATGGAAGAATAAATGTTCCATGTATGGTCCACACTATCATTGCGAAATGACATGAACTAACACCACATTCTATTTTGATTGCTAGCTTCTTCTCTTGAGCTGGACCACTCCATGGTGCCCCAAAATGAAGGTGCGGTCACCCCATGTGTCTTATTTTTTATAGGTTTTTTGAATTTTCCCTCTCTAGCTTCCAACCATCCTTGACATTACACATGATTGCAAGCTAGAATCCTCCCTATAGCCCAAATGGTGTCATGAGAAGGACTCTCTCCACTACCATTTCCTTCAAAGAATTTGGTGATACTAAGCTTGATTGGTTGGAAGGAAAAGGGTCCTCAAAGTTTAGTTTTCTTGTATCCTTTCTTTTAGGTATTTTTTCGGTCACATATTTAGGCTTGTGAGAGGTGTTGGCTTCCTTAGATCCCACTTTCCCATCAAGCTTAAATTTTCTTGCTACAATCACATTTTCCCCTCAAAATTCAGGATGTTGATGTAATTCAATTCCTCCTATCACCTCCTCAACCGTCCTTGCCATTGCTCGAGGTGTCGGGCTAATTCCTTGTTTTAGTCAACTCAAAAGCTTCTCTACATTGTATCTTGCACCTTGGAACTTTCCACCAATGAATGCATTCTGTTTTGTGCTCTATATTAGAGCACTATCCAAATCACTAATATATACATTGTTCAAGCTGATTTTTCCCTTGAATCTCTCCCCTACCAACCAACTTGCATGCATTGGCTTTGCTAGGTTTGTGGTTGGCATATGAGTAATGTTCTCCACCACCTGGACAAAAATACAACACAAGAGGATATGGAGCATGAGAAAAAAAATGCTACACACATCACATCCTACTATTACGAATCAGTCTTACCCTGACAAAGTGTTGCCTCCAACATGGATATTTGATATTCCACCAACTAAGCCAACAATCCATTGCTGATATATTGCAATATGCAACTTTCCCTAAGACCCACCAAGCCTGAATGAATTGGTATTGCATTGTTGCATCATCTTTTGTGGCTGCACACCTCCGCATGTAGTGGCACAAGCGCTTATGCTCATCTTGGAAACTTTTGTGTAGAGATTGTGATATGTGTATTTGGAGACTTTTTTCCCAATGAAATAAGCAAGACCTCTCCCTTTCTTGCATTATGTTGTCTAGACCACCATTGGACATTGTGCAGATCACCCTCCAGTTGGAAGTTTCCTCGTTTGCCACCATAAATCCTAAAAAATTAGTGCTTGGGTATCCACACTTCTCCATCACTTCATTCATCTTTGTTTAGAAAAGAGCTTGTGCATCTATATCCTCTTTTTTCATCTCACATGTTGCCAGAGTCATCAACTCTTGTACACTACAAAAAAACAAGACACAAATGGAAGAGTAAGGAGAACTATGTTCATTAAGTTTGTGTTGTGATGGTAGAATTATGTAAGAGAAACTACCTTGGGTCATACACATGTACTGCCATGATGGTCCAATCATTAATGTGATGCACGTAGTCAAAGCAAATCTAGCTATTATGTAGGTCCTTAGTGTCATTCCTTCACATATGATTCATTAAGTCAACCCTTGAGGAGGCTAGCCTAGTCATTAACATTTTGAATATAAAGCATCTACTATCATTGTCAATGGCTTGCCCAGGAAATAGGCTACCATGGAAAAATCTGTATGCATAATGTTGCTTTAACTTTAGAAGACAAGATTCCATTCCTTGATCACTCTTAGCACATGCTGCACGCACCATGTGTTTGAACCTACATGCACAAAATATTGATCTCTATAAGCATGGATTTTTAATGATATTTTGGGATGTTTTGTGAATGGAATAATATGTTTCATGTTCATCTGAGAATGAGTGGTAGGATTTCCTTGAGCATCATTGAGAGTTAAATTTCAGACATGGGGATGCCTTGCTCACGAACCAAGGCACTCTTCACTAGCCTTCTAGCCATAGTCATTTGCAAGTGTCGAGGTCCAACTCCACTAAAGTCTCTTACCATTTCCTCTATGGTCTTTCCCACCTCTTTGACATTAGCTCTGTACGTGCCTCTTTGCATCTCATGGTTATGTGTGCCTTGATGGATGAACAATTTTGACATTGGGATTTATGACATCACACAATACACTACACACTCACACTTGGAGAGCAAGATGGGGGGTTCTTACAATAGAAGCATCCAAGGTTTCCCAAACCATTAGCTGACATTCCAATGGCCGGTATGCTAGTATTGAGTTTACTTGCATGGCATGTATTGGGACTTGATTAGTATGATTTACATGCAATAGAGTACTAGAACCATGCAATGCAACTCCGCAATCATTTTAATGATAGTGGAGGAGCAAATGAAGAATATTGTACATGTCCATGCCACCTTGCTTGGCGAGCTAGAAATTGACCTCCCAGCACAATTTCTATTGGGATACTCTAGTTCTCCGACACATTTGCTTCGGCAAAGAGTACCAGGGAATTCCATTGATGTTGATGAAGGCTTTATCCAACAATGTCCATCATACTTTTTCTCCATACCCTCCATTAGACGAATATTTTTTGCTATTGGTGGAAGCTCATACACCTCATCGCCATCATACAAAATTGGGATCTCCTCCACTCTCTCTATAGCGTTCGTATTTTGAAGCAAATGACATAATACTTGGTGTCGGCTTCCCAAAGACATTATGTACTCAACCACACTTACAATATAAGAGGATTGTCGCATCCCCTCCTCTTCCACATCACACATGATAGGGATGGTTTTGTTTTTCTCAATGTCCAATGGGGGTGGTAAGGCTTCCATGGTGATTGTTGTTTTCTCAACATTGCAAGGCTTTGGGTAAGGTCTATGATGGGGGAAGGCTACAATGTAGGCCTATTTCCTTGTTCAACAAGATAGTCTTGCAAGACCAAGATATCCAAAGATATACCTAGCCAGCCTCATGATCATTACTACAAGGGATCGATGTGCTTTGTATTCTACCATTTGCATGGGTGATAGCAAGAACATGGTAGTCATTGCCATTGCAAATGTCTTCCTTCTTCAACATCAAGAACCAAATACTTGTGTAGTGCATAATAGGTTTGGAAGAGAGGGAGGATACATATATGTGGACCTCAATGTTTGGTGTAACACTTAATTGGATCCATTTCCAAAGCTATCTACACATATACAAATATGCATGTCAGATGATACAGATGTCATTGAAATACTTAGTGTGGGGGTGTATGCCATATATGAGAGAGGGAGAGAGAGAGGAGGATATATAAAGTGTGTGCATGAGAGAGAGAGAGAGAGAGAGAGAGAGAGAGAGAGAGAGAGAGAGAGAGAGGGAGGGAAGGAGGTAGAGAGCATGTGTGTGTGTTGTCAAGATTGTGGGAGAGAAGGAAGGAGTCTCACTTGTAGCTTTCTTGCTTGCACAATGGGGGAAGACACACAAGGGTGGAGGCTGAAAATAGTTTTCCACTTCTTAGTTGTGTAAGCCAAAAGAACTCTCATACAAAGAAATAGAAGAACCCTATATATGGGTCTCAAACCAAAGACAACTAACTAAGGTGGCATACTAATTGAGCCACAAACTAGAGTAGATAAGGATAGCTATCGTCTAGCTATTATTCATGGGCGGTGTACCAACCGCATCTACAACTGACAAGTCGGTGACATAAATGCACAACGGTCACCCTGGCATATCACGAGTGGATCTCGATATCTCAACACTCCCCCTCGAGCTCAATCCCAATTCCTGCACACCAAGCAGGTCTCTGAACTTGCGCAGCTTCTCTGCGCCCAATGCCTTCGTAAATATGTCAGCTACCTGATCCTCTGTGCTGACATAAACTAGATCAATAAGACCTATTAAAACCCTCTCTCGCACATAGTGTAATGCACCTCAATGTGCTTTGTTCTAACATGATAGACTGGGTTATTTTCCAAGTGTATACTACTCATGTTGTCACAATAAATGACAACTGGCCCATCTGTAGACTGATGCATATCATAAAGTAGCTTATGCAACCAAGCTACCTCACATGCAACCATTGTTGCACCCCTGTACTCAGCCTCTGTGCTCGACAAGGCAACTGTAGGCTGTTTCTTGCTGCTCCAAGTGACTGCAGCACTCCCAAAAGAGAACACATATCCATTGGTAGATCGTCTATCAGAAATATTACCAGCCCAATCAGCATCAGTGTATCCATGCAGCTGTATCTCAACCCCAGTCTCATAAAATAGTCCATACTGTAATGTGGACTTCACATACCTGAGTATGCGTCTAGCTGCATCCAAATGCGGTTTCCTTGGAGCCTGCATAAACTGACTTACCAATCCAACAGCATAGCTCAAATCTGGCCTGGTAATAGTCATATAAATCAAACTTTCTACTATGCGTCTATACATAGTAGGGTCTTCTAGAAGCTCACCTGCATCTGTGCTCAGCTTCACATTCTGCTCCAAAGGAACTGAAATAGGCTTACAGCCTATCATCCCATATTTGGACAGCATGTCCAATCCATACTGCCTCTGCAAGAGCTGTATCCCACTTGGTGATCTAATCACCTCAATGCCCAAGAAATAACGCAGCTCTCCCAAATCCTTCATCTCAAACTTCTGCTTTCATAGCATTTTCACATGAAGGATATCTTCATCACTGTCACCTGTCATAATCAAATCATCAACATAATGACAAGTAGCATAATACATTTCTCTATTTTTCTCACATAAAGTGAGAAATCTGCCTTGGAAATCTGAAAGCCAATAGTGACAAGATACTACCCTATCTTGTCAGACCATGCTCTAGGTGCTTGCTTCAAGCCATACAAGGCTTTCTTCAACCTGCAAACAAACTCAGGATGAACAACATGCACATATCCTGGTGGCTGCTCCATATAGACCTCTTCTTGCAAATCACCATGCAAGAAGGCATTCTTTACATCCATCTAATGTAAAGACCATCCCTTTGATGCAGCCATAGCAATGACTGCTCTTACGGTTGCCATCCTTGCGACCGGACTGAATGTTTCTTCATAGTCAATGCCATATGTTTGTGCATACCCCTTGACTACTAATCTTGCCTTGTATCTGTTCACAGAACCATCTGCATTGTTTTTCACCTTATAAACCCACTTACAGCCAATTGCATTCTTACCTTTAGGCAAAGGTACCAATTCCCATGTAGCATTTGCTTCCAAGGCATCCATTTCTTCATCCATGACTTTCTCCCATTTTTCTTTTCCCATGGCTTGCTCAAAAGAAGTGGGTTCTGGTTCCTGTATCACTTTGACCATATATGCATAGTGAATGGCTGTAAATCCATCATATTTCACCCTATCCACAGGATACCTAACCCTGGTTGACCTGCGCAAAGTAGGTTCACTCCCAGGTGCTCTCAAAATATCCCTAGTCTTCCTTACTCCAGGTGTAACAATAGAAGGAATACCCAACTCATCATCAATGCTCTGTTCTGAGCCACTGGATTCACCATCCACATAAGAGTGACCTACATTCACATCAAACATGGGCTGATCTACCTTCTCTTTTCCTTTTCTTGATACCTGCATACCACTATTTGCATTGCTTTGAGAAGATTCTCCTGATCTCAATCTGCCTATCCATGACGAAGAATGTGAACCACTGCTAGACGACGCTCCAGGTCCACTAATATTTTGTGACTGCTGCTGCGAATTCTGTGCAGCATTACCATTTTATGCATCTACATCATCAATCACATTTACTGGTTTATACCAACTACTCATCTCATAAAAAACATCTTTGCTCACTGTAAACTTACGAGTAGAAGGGTTATAGCATCTATACCCTTTCTGCTGTAGAGAGTAACCAATAAAGATGCACTTCTCAGCTTTTGGATCCAACTTGGATCTCAACTCATCTGGCACATGTACATAGGCAATGCAACCAAAAATTTTCAAATGAGAAATATCTGGTTTCCTACCAGTATACCTCTCCTCTGGAGTCATCCCATGTATTGCTGCAGTGGGAGTCATGTTCATTATGTAGACTGTTATAGCAATTGCTTCAGCCCAATAAAAATCTGGCAAGTCTTTTTCGTTGAGCATGGCACGAGATACCTCTCCAATATGCCTGTTTTTCCTTTCTACAATTCCATTTTGTTGTGGGGTATGACTACATGAATATTGCTGCTTTATGCCATGCTCCTGCAAGAACCTTGCAAACTCATTTGAGAGGTACTCTCCCCCTCCATCTGACCTTAGGCATTTTATTTGCAGACTTGTTTCTTTTTCAACCATAGCTTTAAGAGTTTTGAAATGCCCAAACACTTCACTTTTCTTCTTCATAAAATACACCCAAACTTTTCTGCTATAGTCATCAATAAAAGTGACCAAATAATGACAGCCTCCAAGAGATGCAGCTTTAGTAGTCCACACATCAGAGTGGATTAATTCCAATGGCTTCTTACTCTCTTGAACATGTCTAGGAAATGGTTTCCTTGCCTGTTTTCCAAACTGACAGGCTTCACATACCTTATGCATTTCTGCAACCTTGAATTTAGGCAATCCTGCAACAATATTTTGGGCCTGCATTGATTTAAGTCGCTGTACATTAACATGACCAATGTGTTTATGCCAGATATCAATATTTGCAACTACACCGGTCCCATGTGCAAACATTGCTGCACTCAATTCAGACATGTTTGCATCCAACGTAAACATTCTGCCCTTTTTCTTTCCTTTTTCTATCAAGCGACCTTTATTTTTCATATCCTCAACAAAGCATCCATGAGGATTAAATCTGACTTGCAAGCCCTGCTCAACCATTTGACCAACAGAAACCAGATTCTTGGTGATATTCGGGACATGAAATACATCGGACATGTATTTCTTTTTCCCATCTTGCATAGACAAATGAATTATTCCAATCTGCACAATAGGATGTGCAGTATCATCACCAGTCTCCACAAATCCTGGTTTTTCCATTTTCCTTGCATCCTCCATCCATTCTGCATGACCTGTCATGTGGTTTGATGCACCTAAGTCAACATACCACACATCGTTGCTTTCTTCTGCACTTGTCACAGAATTGTTCATGTGCTGTACCATAAACAAATGCTCATTTCTGTCATAACCCTGTCTACTAGAAGATGTATAATTTCCTTGTTGCAGTTTTCCATTCATGATGTCATTCTGCTTTTTATAGCAGTCTTTAGCCATATGACCCATTTTACCACAGTAGTAGCATTCAACATTACTGTTTGCATTTTGGCCTCTTTGCCATCCACCACAACCTCTTTGGCTCCCCCTGCCTCTAGAGTTACCACGTCCTCCTCCATAGGACTAGTTTTCTTGAGTTTGCTGCATATTCTGATTTCTACCACGGCCTCCAAATCGGCCTCCTCTACCTCTACCTCTACCTCTTCTAGCATTTGAGTAGAAGACAGTTTCTTTTGAAGTTCCTCCTGAAGAAGATGCACCACCATTTCTTTGCTCCCTAGAAATTAGAAGAGCAATTAACTCCTCAAAATCAGGAAATCTTTCACGAACTGAAATGGATGTCTGAAACTGTGTATAATCCTTTCCTAGACCATTCAAGGTCACAGAAACTAAATCATCATCTTCCACTGGCGACCCAATGGAAGCAAGTGCATCTGCAATCTTCTTCACCTTCATGTGGTAGTCATTGATGCTCATATTTTCTCTTTGCACATTATGCAACTCTTGCTTGAGTTGCATTTTCCTGGCTTGCATATTTGTGCTATACATCTTTGACAGAGTATCCCATGCCTCCTTTGGCATACTTGCATCCTGAATATGCACAATCATAGAGTCTGAAATGCTGATAGACAGCCAGTACATAACTTTCCTGGCTCTCTCATGCCATGCTTTGAATGCCTGCATTTGCTGTTGATTGGGAACATCAAGAAGAACTGGTTCTTCTTCATTTCTTGCAACAAATTTCCAATATCCTTTTCCCATAAGGAAATTCGTCATTCTAAACTTCCATGCTTGGAAGTTGTTCTTGTCAAGCTTTTCAGTTACAATCTGTGAAAGAGAATCAGACGCCATTACAGAACACTGCAAAGAATTCTGTCACTGCAAAAAACACAGTTTCACCCTCACAAGGGCAAATCTGCAAGACTGGCGAAAGTGGTATTTGACCACACAATCACTTCCTAGTGACGATTTTGCATAAACAAGAACCAAGGATGATTTTGTAACTCCCAATGTCTCTGCACATAAGCATACGATGCAATTTCTGTGGTAAATTTTCACCGACCTGTAGAATAGTGGTCGCACAGCATAAAACTGGGCCTTTTCCTGAGTGCATGCAGAAAACTTCCGCCTCCAAAACAGGCCCTGAAATGGCCTCAAATAAAAAAAAGAGGGTCGCTAAGGGCTAAAGCCCATGCCCGCAGCATATACTATCCTCTTGCTTCACCGTGAAGGGCGTCTCAACCTGAGACAATGCACTCCTGCAATTTCCGGCTGTGCTACCTACAGAGATCTGCTCCCAAAACAGAAAATGAAAGCAACACTGCTCCTCTTACCAGAACACCGCGAGCTTGGCTTGCTTTCTTGAGCTCCTTACCACGAACAAGGCTCTGATACCATGTATGATTGTGGGAGAGAAGGAAGGAGTCTCACTTGTAGCTTTCTTGCTTGCACAATGGGGGAAGACACACAAGGGTGGAGGCTGAAAATAGTTTTCCTCTTCTTAGTTGTGTAAGCCAAAAGAACTCTCATACAAAGAAATAGAAGAACCCTATATATGGGTCTCAAACCAAAGACAACTAACTAAGGTGGCATACTAAGTGAGCCACGAACTAGAGTAGATAAGGATAGCTGTTGTCTAGCTATTATTCATGGGCGGTGTACCAACCGCATCTACAACTGACAAGTCAGTGACATAAATGCACAATGGTCACCCTGGCATATCACGAGTGGAGCTCGATATCTCAACATGTGCGTGCGTGTGTGTGTGCGCGTGCGCGCGTGCTCGCGCCAGATATAAAAAGTGTTTGGCATGAGAGAGAAAGAGCGTGTCTATGTGTGGATGCAAGTGCCAAATGTGTGTGTGTGTGTGTGTGTGTGTGTGTGTATGTGTGTGTGTGTGTGTGTGTGTGTGTGTGAGAGAGAGAGAGAGAGAGAGAGAGAGAGAGAGAGAATATATATATATATAGATTTGTGTGGGAGGGAGAGAGCAAAAAAGGGAGATAGAGAGAGTGTGTGTGTGAGTGGATGTGGGTGTTATAGAGAGAGAGCAAGAGAGAGAGAGAGAGAAAGAGAGAGAGAGAGAGAGAGAGAGAGAGAGAGAGAGAGAGAGAGAGAGAGAGAAGGGAGGGTGGAGGGTAACAAGAGGGAACCATGGAGAGGGGGTGACAGATAGATAGAGAGAGAGAGAGAGAGAGAGAGAGAGAGAGAGAGAGAGAGAGAGAGAGAGAGAGAGAGAGAGAGAGGTGTACATACCTACGAGATTAAGAAAATATTCCACAACTTGAGGGGGGTGGGGGGTGATGTGTCATAGGGTATGTGTGGCCTTATATAACCACTTTGAGATAGTGTGGTATTAATGCATATCAGAGAGAGAGAGAGAAAGAGAGAGAGAGAGAGAGAGAGAGAGAGAGAGAGAGAGAGGTGTACATACCTACGAGATTAAGAAAATATTCCACAACTTGAGGGGGGTGGGGGGTGATGTGTCATAGGGTATGTGTGGCCTTATATAACCACTTTGAGATAGTGTGGTATTAATGCATATCAGAGAGAGAGAGAGAGAGAAAGAGAGAGAGAGAGAGAGAGAGAGAGAGAGAGAGAGAGAGAGAGAGAGAGAATGAGAGACATGTGCCATACAAAGAGAGAGCTACAAGAGGGCGAGGGGAGGGGTCCCTCCCCTTGTAATTTAAGTTCGTGTTTTTTGTCCCCTACCCAACGCAATTCTCTCTCTCATCCCCCTCTCTCTCTCAATCACACATTATCTCACCTTTCTATCCCAATTTTTTTCCCTCTCTCTCCACCTCTCACTCACACTCTCTCCCTCCCTCCCTCCCTCCCTCTTTCTCTATCCTCACCTTCCTCCCTCTCTCTCCTTCTTCTCCTCTCTCTCTCTCTCTCTCTCTCATCCCAATGTCATCTCTTCCTCTCCCCCCTCCCCCCCTCTCTCTCAATTGGTATTTAATGGTAAGAAATCAAGGAAGTAATATATCTATAAGAAGTAGCCCTAAGCCCCTCTATCATGGCAAGATCAGATTTCAAAAGACAAGAACATGTCACCCTTTTCAAGGACGATGAAAGAATTGTAGAAGGTTTAATTGGAAAAATGTTCCCCTCACTGAGCTTGCTCATTGGATAAGTGGAAGTTCTTGTCACCATCCTATATCAGAGAGGTGTGAAGGCCCATGGCAAAGGCAATACTAAGATTGATGTTGAGGAAAATGCAATTGTGCAATGGCCAATGGAACAAACAATAAGCAACCCCTCTCTTGATTTTTGTTACAACCACTCTATCTTCCCCTCTTACCCTATTTTGGATTGCTGTTTGCAAGAGAGTGACAAATCAGATGAGTCTCCCAAGGACTTTGACTTTCCTCCACAACCGAGAGTAGGATATCCTGTTGTAACCATCCCCATGCAATTACAAGGGGGGAGTTTCCCTCCAAGAACAAGGGGGAGAGCAACACAAACATCATCATTGACTTCTGCCCTTCCGCCTAGTCGTTCCAATTGCATATGGGAAAGGAGTGACATCAGGAGAAGGTGGGCACACTTTGATGATGTAGACGAGGGAGGGCAAGAGAAAGATCATAGTATTGGAGAGTGATACTGATGAGGAAAGCAATGATCATCAAAGCATCGAGTCCTTTAGTGCACAACAACAGGGGTGTGGCCACATGCAAAGCAAGAATAAGCAAATGTAAAGAGTTGAAAAGGAGCGCATGACACAGGCCAGGGGAAACGATTGGGGAGACCACTCTCACAGTCACTTGCAATAAATGTATTGTGCAAGCATGCATAGAAGACTAGTAGGAAACATTGACTGTGAGGGCTTGTAAGAGATGGTGGCATGCATTAGATTATGGTTTTTATTTCTTTACATTGATGTGGATATTAATTACTTCATTGCCTCATTCAAATGTGAACATCCATCCCTTTGCCACCCATCCCATTATGTCATTTGGTTTTCATACCTACAATTAGTCAAGTCACATCAAGGTACAAGCAACTCTCAGAGATATTTTTCATCAACAAGTATGTTAAGGGGATGGGTATATTCATAATATCATCAGAGACTCCAAGGCACCAATGCAAGGAGGTTGATGATATGATTAGTAATACCCCCACTGGCTAAAGAAGCATGAGGACTTTGAGGAAAAAATCAAAGGCACCGATTGGGCCTTTTTGTCAAATTCCATGGTTTATGTTTGGGATGGTAACCATCGACTCACACCATGGATGATTGAGATACGCACATATGAGTGGCCCTAAACCGTAGAACCTTAAAATTTTTCAATATATTTTTTGCTTATGTCATCATAACATAATTGATTGCAAGCGCACAAAAAGCTAGCACCCATTTCCGCATGGTACAAAAGGAACCATCGATCTCACTTGCCCACATCATGTGGAAGGTAGGTAGTTCTTCAAGCTAACTTAACAATGTTTTTCTTGATAAATTTTTTCCCAATGCAATGATTTTGTCCTTAATTAGCAAGTGCATGACGAGTATGATATGGTAGTGCAACCAATCAAACAAAAACAAAGATAACTCTTTGATTCTGAGTTCAAAACCAAGTGGAACAAGGCGTACTATAGTGTTAATGAAAATCTCATCAAGAAAACTCAATGTTTGCTAAGAGCTGTGGACCCCACACTCAGAGAGAAGTGGTATCAATAAGTTGCTACCTCTTTGTATCTACCATTGATATGTACTCAAACTACAGTGGTCCAAGGTAACAAATTTTTTGTCAAGGTAGAACTGTCTCATGCTTGGAGTGGGGCTCCAAGACAGGGGCTGTATTGAATGAGAAGAGAGTATACACATTGGCATCCTCAAAGATAAAGGAGGCAAATCACGTAAGGATATTGAAGGCCATGGAGAGTTTTGATATGAAAATTTGAACGTTGATGGGCATGCCTAAACATAGGTTATTCTTGTTCCTCCAAATTATATGCATCGTAAGTCTAATGAATTGGTACTTAATGACATAACTTTCATTCAAGCAAATGGAAATGTGCCATTTTGAAGTTATGTAAGACAAGAGACCTTCTAGGCCATGTTGCAAGGTGGCGGAAAGAGATTACTTTTGAGTTGGGAGGACTACTACAACATTCGAGTGGAACACAATTTGTACTTATAATACACACAAGAGATAAATAGAAAACATAGAGAGAAAATGTTTCACATTGTCTTCCATGATTTCAAGCCAGATGAAGATATAGAGTCACAGAAGTCAATGAGGTTGGCAGCATGGAGGCTTTTGTACATGTACTTCACAATATCCTTTTTTAATAGCATGTATGTAGTGCTATCTTGCCAATCCATTCTAGAAATGTAATGGTGACTTTGCAAGTCAGGTTCATGTATGGGCAGATGGAGAGGGGGGCTATACAAACTCTACTAGGAGGATGCAAGGACTAGGCAAACATGCAGGATGATAAACGCATATATGAGGATTACCATATAGATCAAGAGTGAGATGAGGAGGTATATCAAATATGTCCTATTTTTTTGGATTATACAAAAGGCGAATACCCCTCCAATGATAAGGGTTTGTACCAGAACTACTCAAGGAAAAAACAAACACAAGTGACACAAGGATCCAGAGGTATAGTAAGTAAAATGAGTTACATTCTTAGGAGTGAACTACACTTTGTTGTCTCCTAATAAAGAGACTATGATCACTTCACAAAAATTTGATACTAGTAGTGTGGTTGCCAAAAAAAGAAAAAGAAGAAGCACACATCTAATATTATTGAAGAGAGGCCAAGGCCCTCATCACCAATTAATTTGGTTTCTCCACACCCAAAAGGTTTGATATTTTGAAGTACTATAGCCAAGACATCTCCTGTATCTTTGTAGCAAAAATATGTCATTGAATATGAATTGTAACCACCAAACCATGTAGGCCCCTTGATTGATGACATTGAAGAGTGGATTGCAATGGAAGGCACCACCAAGGAGGTCGGTGTCATTGGCATGGATAGAAGGATACAACAAGTTCTTCCAGATCTTGCAGTGGTGGAGAGTGTTAGCTTACACACCGCTATAGAGAGATGCACAACAATGACAAGAAGTAGTGAGGCAATAAACAAGGACACATCATCACATCAAATTGGCACACGTATTACAGAGTACCAAGATGGTAAGCTTTCTTTTGCACAAAAATCATGATGTGAAGGCACGTAATTCTTGTTCATCACCAAAGCAACAATAAGAATATTTTTTACTTTGTAGAGGTTGGAAGAACTAAAGGTCTTGGATTTGAGGTGATAGCGGATGTGTCTCGTGCACAGAGGTAAAGAAATGATGCTCATGAATTTCACATATAACATGATAGTATGACATTAGAGCTTTAAAACATTCTATCATTATAGGATTTTAACAGTGATGTGTGTCCCTGTGTAGGGAAGGGAAGAATGCAAGAACACGGACTAGTTGTGCCGGGGGGGACATGACAGCTATCGGTAAACAAGTGTGACTTATGAACTCTTTTTTTTCCATAATACAATGTCAATAAGAATAGTTTGTATTTTTGCAGAGGAGGATACAAATTTTTATTATCAACCTATAATGCTAGAGGATGTGCCAACCACAGACATTGGTGAACTAACGTGCCTTAAGAATACTATCTACAATAACATTTTAAAGGAAAATAATATTACTAGTTGTGAATTTATCATGTAGAGGGCTAGACTGAAAGTCATGTGGAAGTCCCCTTGCAAGGCATCGTCTCCCACAAAGCTACAATGGTGCAAGATGTGTCAACCGCACACATAGGTAAACAAACATGTATTAAGAATATTATCTATAGTAACATTCAATAATGGAGCCCTAAGAGGAACACCAAGAAAACAAGAAATGTACTACAAGAAAATCTATATTGTATCATCAACAATCATGTTCTTCATATCTTATGTGACCACAATAAGGAAAAGAATACCAAAAGCAAGAAATCTTCACACAACTTCATTGAAATAGTTCTCCCACGGCTTTAATTTGACCAAAATCGATTATGCTATTCATATTCTTCATAGAATTCATCAAGAGACCACAAAAACACAAGATAATATACTAATTTTAATGAAAATCATCAAATAGTATTCTTCTTCAATAGTTCCATAGCTTTCTCTCATAATCTCCTCAGGGAAGTTATATGTATATCCTCTACATCACATGCATTCAAGGTCTATTTATAAATATCCTTGTCTATGAACTTTTCTTGAATAAAAAATAATCCTTTTATATTCACTCTAGAAATAACCCCTTTATATTACACCCTTCTGTATGTAAAAAATGTGTAAAACTGGTATTTTCAAAATACCTTATTTTGAACAAACGTGATGCATATATATATTCATGAGTAACTTACCCGAGACAATCTCTCACTCAAGATACATTGTTTTTGCATAGATTTGACTCTCTCTCACTCTCTCTCTTTCTCTCATTCATGCTTTCTCTCAATTTTACAATTGGATAGTCAAGAATAATCATCCATAATCCCTCATTGGTCTTAGATACCCTTCCCAAGAGGTATATCTAATATAAAATGTCACTAGAGCCACTAAAGTGTCCCTTCGTAGCTCAATAGTGTCACTATCACTTTAGTCTTTAGTTGAGTCTTCAACAACTACTTCTTTGAGGTATTTTGAACTTGTATTCATCTCTTCCCAAGGTTGGAAAACTTCCAGAAGCTACACATTTATCCCACATAACACTTATAGAGGCATACAGAATAGAATAGAACAGAGATAGAGGCACTACAGAAGCTCAATAGAGGGTCTATAGTACATATAGAAGGTCATTAGAAAGCCTTTAGCTCAACTTAAATCATTCAAAACCATTAAGAATAAATCAATAAACTTCCAAACACTCTCAAAATCCATAAATCATAATTCCAACCTCTTATACAGAAGAAAATAGAGCAAAACAAAAGCTCAAAATAGACTCAATCAGACACTAACAGAACATATCAGAACATCATATCTCCACTAAAAAGTATATGAGCTTCTCAAACCCAATCAAAATCTTCCAAAACACTCTCAAACACATCCAAAACAACTAATCATCATACAAAATCCATCAAAAATTAACCATTTAGTCCTCAAACACAACAAAAATCAACCAAAAATCAAGCCATTTCAATCCTCAACAGATCCCCATACTTAATCAGGAAGCATCCTTGTGAAAAAGAATATAAGTTCAAAATATAGCTCAATTTGATCTTCCATAACAGTGTTAGAAAACACTATCCAGACACAACCCCAACTTATAACTTGGATCTAATAAAGAATTGCAACGAAAGGAAAACACCTTATCCATTATCACAATTTAGAAACATAAAAGCATGACAAAATTTTAAAGGATATAAGAGGTTCTGCATCTTGTGCATCTTGAGCTATCCATCCATCATAATCATCACCACCATGAATCTTCAAATAGATAGCTTGAACAATGTTGAATCTCTAACCACCACGATCCCATCATAGAACAAAATAACCATATCATTATAAATAATAAAAAATTACATTCATGGGTATCAATGAAGATGATCCCTTTTAAAGGCTTAGTGATTACAGAAGCGATCCATAGATAGAGATTCATCTATAAAATTCTTGGGAGGATTTTGTAAAAACTACAAGCAACACATCCTCTCCACCACTACAAAATATCTACTAGGCAAACAAAGGGCATGGAAGTACAATATATCTAGTTGTTGGGGATCAATAATCACATTCACATTCATGCACAACTTTGGGATCAACTTCTAATCATTATGAGAATGCTGGTGCATATACACCAGATACCAACCAAAGTGAACAGTCAATCTCACTAAAGGATCTGAAGACTGAAAATATTGCTAAGCAAAATACAGATAGTTCTAAAAATCTTGGCTAGCAGTCGTCCATTCTCCTAGAAGCAACGACCAATTGATTTGAGGTCTTGTAAATGAATCTCCTGAACTCCATCTCCGTCATCTAGAAATCTTCTTATCAAAGCCTACATAGCCACTAACCAACTAAGGGGGATGAGAGATAGAAGTGATAGGAGAGGGAAGAGGAATAAGTGAAATAGGATGAAGGGATGCGATACATAAGAAAATTTATAAAATGAAGAATGAGCCAAAGAGAGATTAGCTGAGAACTTAGCAATATTTGTTAAAAAGGGTGTTAATAAATATACTAGAAAAGTGGAAGGAATAGTTATGGATGGGGAAGAACAAGGAGGAGGGAAAAATACTCGATCCTGAATAAAATAACATTGAGTAAAAGTAGGGATTTGAGGAGCACCTTGGGGTTAAAATAAAAGAGGTAAAATAAATTGTGGATTAGATTGATAAAGGGAAAGATAAGATGCATATCTATGGGCCATCTACTGATAATAAGATAAACAAGGTACTGATGGATGTAAGATAGATCTATGATTATAGGCATCAAAGAAGGATGAATCAAAAGGAGGTTGTTTTGAAAGGCGGGCTAAGAGGTTCACCCTCAATTGGTTAGTATTTTGCACATGAAAAAAAGCTTTGTTTTGGCATTGATTCAGGACCACAAAATCAATCATGGTATGCCAAGAAGTCTCAGGGCAATCAACCACTTTGGAGGAATATGTTTGGAACATTTGATCTATTTGCAACTCCAAATATTTGACATACAAAACAACTTGTAATACCACATCCCCCACATACCAATACAAGTCTTCATCATCATGAATGATTGACAAATCACCTCACAAGTACATATAAGACACCAACATGGTCACAGAATCTTCAAAAATCATTCTAGCCACTTGAATCAACAAATCAATAGACCAAGCTCCACTCCAACTATCCTTTGGAAAAGGCAAATCCATCGTTGAAAGATTAATATAGAATGCCAACTTGTGTTGCTAATAATGAGAAAAGAAAGAGTAGTCGGGAGGAACAAACTCCTGAAACTACTTGAATGAAGACCACAAAAAATCTATTTGGGACTAAAGCCTTTCCACCTTGGCTTGGAATAAAGGGAATAAGGTGGCATTCATTTGAAGGACTGCTAAATCTGTAGGGGATAAGGAAGGAAGTAGCTGCATAGAAGGACTTTGTGAAGTAGAACGGGACTGAGCCAATTGTTCCCTAAGCTATTGAATCTGAGTGTTGCTTTGTTCTAGGATAGTATTAGTTGACATAATCTCTTTTGTCTAGGCAAATATCAAAGCTTTTAGCTCTTGAGACTCCTTTAACAACCTATTCCTCTCCTCAGTCACAATAATCACTTGGGATTTAGTCTTTGCCAACTGAGTTTGCATACTATAAATTTCCACTTTCTAGGCATCAATGATCTTAGTTTGCTGCTCCATCTGTGTACAAAGGTCAAAATATCTTTCTAGAGTAGAGACTAGCTCATTATTTGCTTGATTCAACTCCTCCTTAGACTATTGAACCTCTTCATAATAAGAAGAATAAAGTTTCTAAATACATGTAGTAACCAAGATTTCAACAAAGCCATTAGATTTGGGTTTAATCAATGTAAATAGGCTGAAAACTGTAGTTTTCAATCAACGAGCCATCAAATTTGGGTTTCGAGTAGCAGAGAAGGAGCTGTAATTTTGATGCACAATTTGTTCTACGAATAAGCTCCCTAGGAGATCTAATGCTTGGAGATTACTTCTGAGTAGTGCGAAGATTCTAGGTTCTTTCAATACATATTGATTCAATTCATTGTGCTTTGTCTTTGTAGTGTTTACCACTTGTGTATTCTCTATCTTCTCTTCCATCTCCTATCTCTACTTCCTTCTACTTCTGATCCTTAGTGGATTCAACCTTTCGACAAAAACCCCTTTGAAATTAGTGAACCCGACGTGAAAGGTCGTCAGAAGAAGGAAAGACAAGATGGGAGAATCTTCGAATACAATCTCTAGTGATGTTTTACAATAGTTGGTGCAAAATATGAATATGCTTATGCAGGTACAACAACAACAACATGTGATGCAAGCTTCAGCTCAAAGAGAAAGTGTTGTAATGAGTGCTTTGCAAGCAGTTGAGCGTGAGGTGAAGTTATTCAATGGCAAGAATGTATCTGCATATGTACATACCTATGCTCAAAAGATGGAATTCTTTGGGGTGGCTCAATCTGTATGGAGCCGGTATTTTGTACGTGATACTGTTCATGAACTGAAAGCATGGATTACTGAATTATACTTGCAAGATGCTGACTGGGTAGCCTTCAAGAAGGCATTCAGGGAATAATTTTATATTCAGGACACCAGTTTGATTATGCACAAGACTTTTCAAGAGTGGGTTTTACAATCCAATAAGAGCTTCAAGAGAAGCTTGATGATTTGCTGGAGGATCAGACTATAGAGACAGGTTTGAAAACAAAGTGGAGACATGTCAAGGAAGCTATTACTGCACTTGTGAAGAAGCATAGAAGAAGAGAAAGATTGCATGTCTCTAGCTTGCCCACTGTTACGGGCAAGACAATTGATGTATCCAGTAAGCCACCTACTTTTGTGGCTAACCCTATGGCTGTACCTGCTATTGTTCCCTCTGTTAGGGAATATGTCTTAGATGAATTGATCAAAGGCATGCAAGATCTTCAATTGAAGGTTGCAAAATTGGATGAAAAAGGACAAAAGGGGAAGGGCATCAGCCCCTAATCCTGGAAAAAGATGTATGTGGTGTGACAATTTGTAGCACGAGAGAAAGGATTGTGCTGCCTATCAGGAGGCCTTGGCACGACAGCTCATCTTTTAGAAAGATGGAAAGATCCATGCACAAGAAATGGGATTGACTCTTGCTTTGAATTTTAGAAAGGGAGGTATGCAGAAGTTGTTGGAAGACTTGGCTGTCTGAAATGCTTATGGGGCAGTACATGCTTCTACTTTTGGTCTACAGTTGGATAGAATGCATGGCCAAGTGATGGGGTCCAAAGGCTAAAATATGGACACATGCTTTACATGCAACTGAAAAGAGAAAGGTCACTAATAATGAAGTTTCATGTAGGGCAAGACATTCGAGGCATAATTGGTTGGGAATCACTAGTAGATGCATATTCAGTGTATGCATCTTTAGCAAAGGTACAAAACACGGATGTACTTGTGGAAGAAAAATGAAAAAGAGATGAAGATATTGCAGGGACATCTAAAAGAATGGCAAGAAGAAGTGTGGATCAGCCTAAAGCTGCAAATCAGCCACCTCCCGAGCATGTTATGGAAGAGGTCAGTCAGAAGTGAAAATAGGATAACAAACAAGAGGGAAAAAAGAAGGGCAAGTAGCCAAGAAATAATTTGCAATCTGACATTGAGATAGCCACATATCTTAAGAAGGTTCTTGAAGAATGGATCTTAAACAGTCGGGTGGAATCTACCTTGGGAGAGGTGCTTGGCATTGCCAAGGGAGAATTTCATGATGAAATCATTGACATAATTAAAAGGAAGTGTCAGTTTCTTGGTGATACCACTAGTGCATTGCTGCAATTTGAAGAGGAAACTGGTTTTTTGGGTATTCGGGCTGAATATGAGCATGAAGTAAGTACATGATTGTCTATGCAGGATGCTACTAATCAGTGGACAACATGTGGAAAAGAGAAGAAAGTGGCTGAAAATGCATTGTCTTGTAGCAATATGCATGATGGAGTAAGAAAATGCAACAATATGGAGAAGAGACTCTAGGATTTATTCCTCGAAGTCACTACACAAGAAATCATTGGGCTAGAGCTACCACTGAAACGGTAGTGAAAATAGGGGAGCATGAAACTCCTTGTGTTGCTTTACTTGACGATGGGTTTGAGATAAATGTCATTGAGCATGGATTGTATGAAAATGGTATATGGCCTGTAGACACTGATCATGGATGGCAAATGAGGGATGGAAATCATGGGAGCTCTACGTTGCATGTCCTAATGTAAAAGTGACGATTGGTGATATATAGGAAGAGAAACACTTCTTTGTGCAAGATAATTCCTCATATGCAGTGATTTTGGAACAGCCCTATATTACAGGTGTGCATATGGAAACAAAGGTGCTTGATGATGGTTCTGCTTATGCAAGAGTCAGAAGAAAGGATGGGAGAACAGCAGTCCAATTTCTTATTGTTTGTGTTAATCATCCTAGAAATTGGGATACGCTTCAAGAGTCTCCTTTGGTTTCAAATGCAAGGGAACTCAAAGACCTAGATTTTCATTAAGCACTATTGTAATGCGAGGCTACAGTAGTCACCTCTTGATGAAATGAAGCATGTATTTACTATTGGCAATTCTCAGTTTACAGCAAACAGTTAATGTTGGTTTAAGCCTATGGAAGTTATGCGTAGGGCTGAACACATATCTATGAAATAGGCCACTAAGGAACTGAGAGCATTGGGACTGTTAGTTGAAAATGAAGGCATTTCAAGCATGTTTTATGGGCTGAATATTAATGACACTATGGCTGAAATTTCGGCAACTATACATGCAGAAAATGAGGTTGAAAATAGAGTGTTGTTAGTATGTTCTTTGGACATGTATGATGTTATAGCATTGTTTGCTCAACAAGAAGGATTACAATGGGTTGAAGCACTTGTGGAGACAAAGTATAAGAAAATTGACAAAAAGGTGAAACCAATTGCTTTGCCACTTCCGCTAGAGAGTGAGGGTATATATGAAAAAGTGTCAAGGCAACCAAGCTTACGGGATCCTAATGATATAGGTCATCAGTTTACATCTGAAACATTACAGGAATTGAAAGTTGATACAGAAGGGTTTCTTTTGCGTGCTAAGAGAGACTGTTTTATGCAGATGTTGGCTAGACATGGAAAGGCATTTGCATTTCAACCAAGTGAAATAGGTTGTGTGGATCCAAATGTTGTCTCTCCTATGGTCATATTTATAGTGCCACATGTACCATGGAACTTGAGGCCTATTGCAGTGCCTAAAGCTTACTTGCCAAAGCTGATGGATTTGCTAAATGAAAAGATTTGCATGAAGATCTTGGAGTCTTCTTCAGCCTCGTACTCAAATCGTTGGTTTACGGTGCCCAAAAAGAATGGGCCTTTGAGATTTATTAAAGACATGCAACCGGTCAATAAAGTAACCATAAGAAATGTGGGTGCAGGTCCTGTGGTTGATGAATTTGCAGAGGCTTTTGCAGGCAGAGCAATCTATTATTTGGGTGATCTTTACTCGGGTTATGATCAGTTTCACCTTGCAATTGAAAGCAGGGATATCACAACCATGATGACTCCTTTGGGCTTAGTACGGATGTGTACTCTCCCACAGGGTGCAAAAAACTCAGTGTCACACATGAAAATTTCTATGAATAGGGTGCTCAAGGATTTTATACTACAATTGACTATGCCCTTCTTGGATGATGTTCCAATCAAAGGGTGTGCAGTAGCTGAAAAGAATGAAGAGATGGATGGTCATGGATGCAAACAGTCTGTTGCAAACCATATTGTGGATTGTGAGAGGATTTTGACACATTTAGAAGAGGTACATTTAACTCTTTCTAGACAAAATTCTATCTTTGGAGTTGAAGAGGTTTTGATTGTTGGGCATATGTGTGGGCCTTATGGGCGAAGACCATCACCAGCAAAAATAGATGGGATTGATAGAATGCAAGATGTAAGCACGAATGTATCAGAGGTGCATAGATTCTTGGGTGCATGTGTGTTCTATTTGATATGGACTCCTCACTTTGCACATGTAGCCGATGCTCTTTATCAGCTTCTAAGGAAAGGTCAAAATTTTCATTGGGAAAGGAAGCATCAGAAAGCAATGAAGAAATTGAAGCAACTCTTAAAATCTGCTCCTACATTGAGAAAGGTTGACTATTCACATGGAAAGCCTATCATTATTATTGTTGATACAAGCCCAATCGGGATTGGATGGGCAATTGGGCAAGATGATGAAGAAGGACAAAGATATGCAATTTGATTTGGTGCTAAAGTATTGACTGAACGACAGAGAAGATATCCACAGGTTAAAAGAGAATTATGGGGATATGTGATAGCCCTTAAATGTGATAAGGAGTATTTTATGGGTGCTCATGTAGTCATTGAGACCGATTGTTTGCCGGTATTGGGTATGATTACTAGTTGTGCTACTCCAGACATTGCTATGCTTCGATGGATTGCATACATCAAATCTTTGAACCCTGAATTTCAGCATATTGCAGGAAGAGATAACCCAGTGGCAGTCATGTTATCTTGAGTTGAGAATGAAGTTGAGATTATGGATGAGGAGGAAGAAGATGACTTTCTTATGGTTGAAAATGATGTTGCAAGAGTGAATTTAGCAATGCAAGGTGTTGCTACAACATTAATAGAAGCTTGGACAATAAAGAAGAGACACTTTAGATGTTTTGTATCTTGTGTAGAAGTGTTTCTGGAAGACAAATATGCAGGTGAGTGGTTGAGAATTGGTCAATACCTTAGTACATTAACAAAGAGAGATGAATGGTCAGATGAGGAGATTAAGAAAATCAAGAGGAAATCGTATGGGTTTTTTTAAAAAGATGGATACTTATGGAAACATGCTAAAAAGAGACAGGGTATGCCATTGCAAGTTTTGGGTGACACAGCTTCACAAGTAAAAGTAATCCAAGAATTTCATGAAAGCTTGTGGGCTGGTCATAGAGGTGTTTGGGGTACTTTTACAAAGATCAAAGAAAGATATTGGTGGCAGGGTATGTATAAGGATGTTGATCACTTTGTGGAAAAATATATGACATGTCAAATGTATTCATCTGTGAGACATCGGGATGGATTGCAACCCACATATCCATTGTCTCTTCATTTTAAGTGGGTGGTGGATTTGGTCACAATACCTATAGGTCAACCCACTTCAAGTGAAGTTGCAATCACATTGTTACAAAGTCTTATATCAAATTTGATTCTTGTCACTATGGTACAACCTATTGTAATTCTTGCAGGGACACCTGATTTGATAGCCTTAGGTTTCCCTCTACCCATCTTTAATGGGTTAATGGAGGAGGATGTAGTGCTTCACATCAAAGTGAGCTCCAAAAACTCGTGTTTAATTGTTGAATTTAGGAAGAAGGACATCTCATGATGTTTTTTAACATGACCTTGAAAGGGAGGGTTGCAATATGGTATCATGGTTTAGAAGTTGGTACCATAACCATAATTGATTTATTATTTGCAGCCTTCTGAAGGGAATTTGCACCTGAGAGAGGTGGAAAATATCGGCTATGTGTGCTAAATGTGACACTTCAAGAGCCCCATGAAAATGCTCGAGCATATGCCAAGAAGATGAAAAATATCTTTTGAAAATTGCAAGCCTCTATCCCTATCCCACCTGTTGTCCAACTACAATATTTGTTACATGGATTGGACTTCAATATGCAAGTATAGCTGAGTATGTCCCTCTATCAAATATAGATATTGCTATAACCCGAGGAGCAAAGGAAATAGAGTCCCACTTACAAGCAGTCTATGCATCAAGGGAAAATCTAAATTTGAGCCCTAATCTTGGAAATAATTTGGGATCGGTTAGTGGAGATCAAGTGGAATCAATACCCTTGTGATGAGCAACCCAAGTGTTGTAGAGAAAGCATGATGCAAAATGTGCTTTTATTGCCAATTTCTCCAAATGTCATTAAGCCATTGCTTAGCCAAAGAGCTCCTTTTGTAAACCAAGGGACACTACAGCTAGTAACACCTTTGCAAATTGTACAACCTAGTGAGAAGGTAGCTCCTGAAGCCCTTGGTTATGAGTCCTCTGCATTGAACATTGTAGGGAAAGTAAAAGATATGACGAAAAATTATATGGATATGATGGTTGAGAAATACTACCAAATCACAATAGATGTAACTTCTTAAAGCATTAGCAAAATCTAATGAATACTAGAAAGCTCGATGATGGGCGCCCATCAAGATTCAACTGCAAGTGGTGTGGTGGGTAGCATTTTCCTTGTAATTGTCCTAATGTCAAATGTGATATATGTGGGAAGTCTAATCACTTAACCACTATTTGTTGGAGTAGGATTAGTTCTGTCCAAGAAGATAGTCAGCAACTTGGGCCTATGAACCATTGTACAAATAATGAGAATACTAAAGGAGAGGATCCTAAGTAAATTTTGCAAAGGGGTAAAACCACACTCAAGGAAATGCCCAATGAGGTAAGTTTGGTTGAAACTTTTCCAATCAATGAGAATTTATCTCCTAATAATGTTAGGGTAGAAGAGGTCAAAAATTGAAAGATGATCAGAAAGATTAGCCTAGTATAAGAAACGTTAACCCTAAGCCTAGTAGGAATGATAATAAGATGTTGGATGCCCAGGTGGATTCTCTTAAAAATGATGGTGTTTTAGATGAGCTTGTGATTAAAAGAAAACAAAAATTGAAAGAAAAGGAGGTATTAAGATTATCAAGAAGACAAAAGAGGGAATGGTGTGGAAAGAGAAGAAAGTAGTGACAAACTTCTGTGAGTTTGACCTAGCAAACACACTTTGTGAAGTCAAACTAGATGTGAATGTGATAAAACTAATCCAATTGTCATCAAAATTTCATAAAAGGAGTTCAAGAAAATCCTAAAAATACATCATGTTATAGAACCTTTTGGTATCCATCAAGTGGGTATAGTGAATGGTGGGATCATGTAGAGAAGCATTGCCCTAGGATGCAAGCATGAATCCTGATAGAAAATGTGGTGGTGGACCCAGGATCATCTGTAAACATTATGAGTATGGATTTACTAGAGAGGCTAGGTGTACCAATCCAAAAGGATATCATGAGGGTTTTAAAAATGGTTGAGATGATAGCTTAAGACAACTAGAAGAAATGGTAATGCAAGTATATGTGATGGTTGCTAATATTGAGTGCATCCTTGACTTTCATATTATGGGATTTGCTAAGAGACGAGGCTATCAATTGTTGTTGGACATCCGTGGATATTACCATTTGATTGTTTGGACCTAGATATCTCAACTAGTCAATTGATTTTTGGATGTGGGTTAAAGAGAATAATTGTGGATGCATACCTTGAGTGCCAATTGGATGAAAAGGCATTACCTCCCACTACAAAATGGGAGGCACTTAAGGGAACCTTAGCTATTGGAACCTCAAGTTCTAGTAATTCTAAAGAGGTTTCTACTATTGAGGAGGTTTATCAAGTATGTTTAAATGAGCCAATAGAGGCAAAGGATAGGAGTGGTAATACTAATGTGATAGAGCTAAATATTGGGCCTTCCAATGATCCCCACCCTATTAAACTTTGCAATATGTTATGAGTTGATGAGCGTCCAAATTATGTGGCACTCCTACAAGAGTTTAGGGATATATTTGCATGGAGTTATGATGAGCCAAAGTATATTCTCCACTGTATTGCCATATATACAATCCCATTGAACGAAGGTAGTAAGCTAGTGAGGTAGAAGGTTAGATGTATGCCTTTTGAAGCTGAGAGAGTCCCTTTTTGAGAAATTGATGTGTTTAAGGAAGGATTGTTTGATCATTCCTATTGAACATACAGAATGGTTCTCACTGATGATAATAAGAAAGAAAAAGAACAATGAAGTTAGCCTATGTGTCAATTTTAAGGAATTGAACAAGTTGACGATCCGTGAAGGACTATTATCCTCTGCCCTTTATTGATCACATTTTAGATCAGTTGTTGCTAGTAGGGTGAGATATATACTCTTTCATGGACTATTTTACAAGTTATAACTAGATGGCCATACCTAAGGAGGATAAGTTAAAGACAATGTTTATTAGGATGTCAACTATAACGTGTCCGCTCGTCCACTTGTGGGACACGTCTTAGCTATCCATCGGGAAGAGTGTCTAGAAAGCGCCGCCTCACACTCACAAGGAATGTCACAGGGTTTGCGATCTAGGTCTTCCCGAGTCTGCCCCGAACGGAAGTATCCGGCCATTCCCACTTAGGACCAAGTCAAGGTTTCTTTCCTATCAGCAAAGTCTCTAGGAAGTAGCTAGTGTTGAGCTCTAGATGACCCACTTTGAGTAGGAACAATAGAGTCAAAGTGGATTTAAGTTGCACTTGGTTCATGGAGAATGGGAAATGAGAGGGATGTAAAGCTCGACCTCTCTGCCCATAAGGCATAGTACCATTCCGCTCCCCTAAAACAACGTAAATCAAGGTTCTAACTCTATTGACTCCAGGGTCTTCATAGTATCGTTTTCACGTCTTTTGAGAAAATTTCCCAGCTAACTGGGACCACCCTTCCGTAGGACGGACCAAATCGCGTCTACTGCACTTTCCTCGATTTGCTTATTTATCTAATTACCTACCATATTATGTTTGACATGCAAAAGCAGCTTCCTTAATTAATCAATTCAAACACAGGTTCCTTCACGAACTTAGGCACTGACACAAAAACAATGTCAAGCAAGTTCCTTTTTCAAATATCTGATCTTTATTTATCATAGTCCCGGAATACATCAAGTATCATGCCCGAAGGCTATCCCAACAATCAACAGGATTGCTGCTCCAAGTTCCACCCATAGACTAGTACACGGGCCTCGAGATCCCATCTCGAGTCACGTCGGCCTCTTGTGCAGGATCCCGAGGTAAGGAATTTACAGCCAGAGCCTCCCCTGGCACCCAAGCGTCCTCCCGCTCCAAGCAGTACCCACGGAGAGACCTCTCGCAACGGGTTCGGTCCATATACCCGACGTGGCTAATCAACCCCCTTGGATAGGGCTAGGCAGGTAGTCAAAGGTAACTAAATTTGCCTCTCCCTCCAGGCTTTTAACCTAAAGAATTAAGTATTTTGCCTTGAATTAGTTCCTTGAGCAAGGAAATTCAAGCAATGTGCCTAAATGTACAATCAGGATCATTTTGGAGGCCGTTTGTACGACTAGCTGCTAAGGCACGATTCCTTCTTCCTGAATACTCCCAGCATTTGATCATGGATCGTCGTTCGCGACCAGTTGCTAAGGCATGATTCCTTCTTCCTGAATACTCCCAGCAATTGATCCTGGATCGTCGTTCACGACTTGGCGAGATTCCAAGGGCTTGGTAAGCTAGGTTGCTTGTTTCCCCTTTTCCTTCGGGTTAGGGTTTGTACCCTACCGACCCTAATTATCCTTACCTTGGGTCTCCTTGTAAAATAGGTCATGGACAACCCCGTCATCCTCGGTTGGTCAACTTTCCGGTTATCTCCTAGATCCCTTGAAGTACCTATGTACCTTTATCTTTGATCTTAATTGATGAGGATTGTCTATCCCTTTGACCATGGTTGGTCAAGATGGTTCTGTTTAAAACAATTCCTACTCTGTCTTAGGTATAATCTTCTTAAGTCCTCTTAACAATACTCATAGGCGCTTAAGCTTTTACCTATCCCTCTTGAAGTCACCAAGGAATTTGACATGGGACTCTTGGATCTCAGTTCCATTTGGTAAATTACAAACAACGTTGAATTTTTCCAACAACTTTAATGCATGCAACGCAATGTCATGCCTTCATTTCAATGCTTACAATTTTGATATAATGCACACGTTATTTTATGCCACACATGCGAAGGTACATTCTAGGCATGCAATCTTAACATTATCCTCTATGTAATTATTTACACGATCTATAACCTTCTTGAATGATCTAACTTTATGTGATCATTGTATGAGTCTAATTGCACTTTAATCTTTTTGCAGTTTATTATATGTACCTTAGAATCCATCTTGCGATATGGAGATGCACTTAGTTTCTTTCAATGTCCTCTGAAGTGCATTTTAAGTAAGAACTTGTGTAAGGAGTAATGCACTTTATGCAAGAATTTTTGGTAATTTACGATGTAGTTTGTAATCAATTTCACCTATTACGATGTCATCCTACAATAGAGATTATCTTGTTCATTACATACATCACAATTATGTTAATACCTAGGGAATTATCAAACACGCAATTAATGTGATGCATGTGAATATGATTCTTCATTGTGATGATAATAACCTACAATTTAATAATAGAGCAACCTGGGTTTGGAGTGATGCCGTGATTCCCATGGTATTGATGCCCGATGAACCATTCGTGGTTGCGGTACCACCTTGATTCGAAGCTCCATCTACACTTGTAGGATTTCCAGCCATCTTTGTGGAACTATGCTTCGGGGCCATACTCGAAGACGCGTGTATGAGTGACAGAGTTCTTGCACTCTCCTATGCAAAATTCTCTCCACCTTTCCTTGAGTGGAGGAAGAGATAATGAAGGGAAGGGGTGTATTTTTGGCAATATAGAGGGGTGTGTGACCTCTCTTTAAGGAGGGGGAAGAAGAAGCTTCCAGAAGCTTCTCTCTCTCTCTCTCTCTCTCTCTCTCTCTCTCTCTCTCTCTCTCTCTCTCTCTCTCTCTCTCTCTCTCTCTCTCTCTCTCTCTCTCTCTCTCTCTCTCTCTCCCTCTTCCTCTCTCTCTCTTCTTCTTCTTCTTCTTCTTCTTCTTCTTCTTTTTCTTCTTCTTCTCTTCTTCTCCTCTCTTCTTATTATTATTATTCTTCTTCTCCTCTCTCTCTCTTCTTCTTCTTACTATTATTATTCTTCTTTTCTTCTCCTTCTCTCTCTCCCTCTTCTTCTTCTTCTTTTCTTCTTCTTCTTCTTCTTCTTCTTCTTCTTCTTCTTCTTCTTCCCTTCTTCTCCTCTCTCTCTCTTCTTCTTCTTCTTCTTCTCTGATCTCTTCTTCTTCTTATTCTTGTTCTTCTTCTTTTATTCTCCTTCTCTCTCTCACTCTTCTTCTTCTTCTTCTTCTTCTCTCTCCCTCTTCTTCTTATTCTCTCTTCTCCTCTCTCTCTCTCTCCCTCTTCTTCTTCTTCTCTTCTTCTCCTTCTCTCTCTCCATCTTCTTCTTCTTCTTCTTCTTCTTCTTCTTCTTCTTCTTCTCCTCTCTCTCTCTCCCTCTTATTCTTCTTATTCTTCTCTTCTTCTCCTTCTCTCTCTCCCTCTTCTTCTTCTTCATGATGAAAACAAGGGGGGGGGGGGGGGGGTTTCGTGATCACGGCCAAGGGAGAGGGGGGGGCAGTGCCTACTGGAGACCATGGGGAGGGGGGGCTGCTGCCTGGCGAAGACAAAGTGGGGGGGGGGGGGGGGGGGGCGGCTGTAGGCCACAAGGGAGGGGAGGGCGGCATGATCACTAGGGAGGAGGGGTGGAGGGGCTTCCTTATATGGTGTGGGGGGGGGGAAGGGGGGAGATGGTTGTTGAACGGCCGCCACCCTCCACCTCGGGGGGCTGCATGCCCCCCCAGCCGTGCCTTCACCGCCCCCCCTTAACAATTTTAATTTTTAATACAATTTTTTCTTAACTCTCCCTCTCTCTCCCCCTGCCGTTTGCATGGCGGGGGGAGAGAGAGAGTGTGTGTGTATGTGTGTCCGCTTGTCCACCTGTGGAACACGTCTTAGCAGCCCAACGAGAAGAGAGTCTAGAAAGCGCCACCTAGCACTCATAAGGAATGTCACAGGGTTTGCGATCTACGTCTTCCAGTGTCTGCCCCAAGCGGAAGTATCTGGACGTTCCCACTTAGGATCAACCTGAAGTCAGAGTTCCTCTCCTATCAGCGAAGTCTCTAGGAAATAGCTAGCATCCAGCTGAACCACTTTGTGTAGGAACAATAGAGTCAAAGCGGATTTATGCTGCACTTGGTTCATGGAGAATGGGAAACGAGAGGGATGTGAAGCTCAACCTCTCTGAGGGTAAGGCATAGTCCCATTCCGTTCCCCTAAAACATCATAAATCGAGATTCTAACCCTACTGACACTAGGTCTTCATAGTCTTGTTATCACCTCTTTTGAGAAAATTTCCCAGCTAATCGGGACCACTCTTCCATAGGACGGACCCAAGTCACGTCCACCGCACTTTCCTTGATTTTCTTAGTTATCTAATTACCTATCACATTATGTTTGACATGCAAAAGCAACTTCCTTAATTAATCAATTTAAACACAATTTCCTTCATGTAACTTAGGCACTGACGCAAAAACAAAGTCAAGCAATTTAATTTTTTAAATATCTGATATTTATTTATCATAGTCTTGGAATACATCAAGTATCATGCCCGAAGGCTATCCCAGCAATCAACAGGATTGCTGCTCCAAGTTCTGCCTGTAGACTACTACACGGGCCTCGAGATCCCATCTCGAGTCATGTCGGCCTCTTGTGCGTGGGATCCGGAGGCAAGGAATTTACTGCCAGAGCCTCCTCCAACACCCAAGCGTCATCCCACTCCAAGCAGTACCCACGGAGAGACCTCTCGTGGTGGCTTCGGTCCATACGCCCGCCGCGGCTAATCAACCCTCTTGGATAGGGCCAGGCAGGTAATCGAAGGTAACTGAACATGCCTCTCCCTCTAGGCTTTTAACCTGAAGCATTAAGTGTTTTTCCTTGAATTAGTTCCTTGATCAAAGAAGTTCAAACAATGTACCTAAGTGTACAAACACGATCATTTCGGAGGTCGTTTGTACGACCAACTACTAAGGTGTGATTCCTTCTTCCCGAATGCTCCCAGCATTCGATCCTAGATTGTTCACAACTTGGCGAGATTCCAAGGACTTGGAAAGCTAGGTTTCTTGTTTTCCCTTTTCCTTTGGGTTAGGGTTTGTACCCTATCGACCCTAATTATCCTTACCTTAGGTCTCCTTGTGAAATAGGTCATGGATAACCCCGTTGTCCTTGGTTGGTCAACTTGTTGGTTATCTCCTAGATCCCTTGAAGTACTACGTACCTTTATCTTTGATCTTAATTGAGGAGGATTGTCTATCCCTTTGACCATGGCTGGTCAAGATGGTTCTGTTTAGCATAGTTCCTACTCTGACTTAAGTATAATCTTCTTAAGCCTTCTTAATAATTCTCGCAAGCTCTAAGCTTTTACCTATCCCTCTCGAAGTCACCAAGGAATTTGACATGGGATTCATGGATCTCAGTTCCATTTGGTAAATTACAAACAACGTTGAATTTTCCCAACAACTTTAATGCACGCAACGTAATGCCATGCCTTCATTTCAATGCTCACAATTTTGATATAATCCATATGATATTTTATGCCACACATGCGAAGGTACTTTCTATGCATGCAATCTTAACATTATCCTATATGTAGTTATTTACACGATCTATAACCTTCTTGAATTATCTAACTTTATGTGATCATTGTGTGCGTCTAGCTGCACTTTTAATCTTTTCTATAGATTATTACATGTACCTTAGAATCCATCTTGCGATATGGAGATGCACTTAATTTCTTTCAATGTCCTCTAAAGTGCATTTTAAGCAACAACTTGTGCAAGGAAAAATGCACTTTATGCAAGAATTCATGCAAGACATTTTTGGTAATTTATGATGCAATTAACTAATCAGTTTCACCTAATATGATGTCATCTTACAACGGAAATTATCTTATTCATTGCATACATCACAACTAAGCTCATACCTAGGAAATTATCAATCGCATAATTAATGTGATGCATGTGAATATGATTTTCACTACAATAATTATAACCTACGATTTAATAATAGAGCAACTTGGGTTTGGAGTGATGCCGAGATTCTAGTGGTATTGATGCCTAATGAACTGTTTGCAGTTGCAGTGCCACCTTGTTTCGAACCTCCATCCACACTTGCAAGGTTTCCGGCCATCTTTGTGGAACTACGCTTCCGGGTCATACTCGAAGACGTGTGCACGAGTCATAGAGTTCTCGCACTCTCCTACGCAAGATCCGCCACCTCTCCTTGAGTGGAGGAAGAGATTGAAAGGGGAGGGGCGTATTTTTGGAGATGTCGAGAGGGGTGACCTCTCTTTAAGGAGGGGGTGAAGAAGCTTCCAGAAGCTCCTCTCTCTTCTATATATATATATATATATATATATATATCTCTCTCTCTCTCTATGTGCTGATCACAGGGGGGGACGCTGCGGCAGGCTGATGACCACCAAGGGGGAAGGACGCTGCTGTCGAAGATGGAGGGGGGGTGTGATGATGACCATGGAGGAGGGGGCTATGGACTGACGATGAGGAGGAGGAGGAGGAGCTGCTGATCACGACGAGGGAGGAGAGGGGCGCTGTCTTTCAGCCCCAGGAGGGGCTCCCTTTTATAGATATAGAGAGTGAGTAAGAAAGAAAAGGGGGGTATGCAGCCCCCCCAGGTGGAGGGTGGCGGCTGTGAACAGCCGTCTCCCCCCTACCACCTCCCTCCCGATGTAATATCCCCCGTGCCCCCATGCCTTCCCCCATGCGAATCCCTCCTTAAAAATTCTAATTTTTAATACAATTTTTTTAAACTCTCCCTCTCTCTCCCCCTACCGTCTGCATGGTGGGGAGAGAGAGAGAGTGAGTGAGTAAAGAGAGGGGGGCATGCAGCCCCCCCAGGTGGAGGGTGGTGACTGTTCAACAGCTGTCTCCCCCCCTCCATACCTCCTTCCTCCCCCCCACCATATAAGGAAGCCCCTCCCCCCTCCTCCCTAGTGATCACGCCGCCCTCCCCTCCCTCGTGGCCTACAGCAGTAGCCCCCCACCTGCGTTTTTGCCAAGCAGCAATGCCCCCCCCATGGTCTCGAGTAGGTGCCGCCCCTTCCCTAGCCGTGACTTTAGCGTGCGCCCCCCCCCCCCCCCCCTCCCATGATGAGAGAGAGAGAGAGAGAGAGAGAGAGAGAGAGAGAGAGAGAGAGAGAGAGAGAGAGAGAGAGAGAGAGAGAGAGAGAGAGAGAGAGAGAGAGAGAGAGAGAGAGAGAGAGAGGAAGAAGAAGAAGAAGAAGAAGAAGAAGAAGAAGAAGAAGAAGAAGAAGAAGAAGAAGAAGAAGAAGAAGAAGAAGAAAAGAAGAAGAGGGAGAGAGAGAAGGAGAAGAAAAGAACAATAATAATAAGAAGAAGAAGAAGAGAGAGAAGAAGAAGAAGAAGAAGAAGAGAGAGAGAGGAGAAGAAGAAGAAGAAGAAGAAGAAGAGGAAGAAGAAGAAGAAGAAGAGAGAGAGAGGAGAAGAAGAAGAAGAAGAAGAAGAAGAGGAAGAAGAAGAAGAAGAAGAGAGAGAGAGGAGAAGAAGGGAAGAAGAAGAATAAGAATAAGAAGAAGAAGAAGAGAGAAGAAGAAGAAGAAGAAAAGAAGAAGAAGAGGGAGAGAGAAGGAGAAGAAAAGAAGAAGAAGAGAGAGAAGAAGAAGAAGAAGAAGAAGAAGAAGAAGAAGAAGAAGAAGAAGAAGAAGAGAGAGAGAGGAGAAGAAGGGAAGAAGAAGAAGAAGAAGAGGGAGAAGAAGAAGAAGAAGAAGAAGAAGAAGAAGAAAAGGAAGAGAGAGAAGGAGAAGAAAAGAAGAAGAAGAAGAAGAAGAAGAAGAAGAAGAAGAAGAGAGAAGAAGAAGAAGAAGAGAGAGAGAGAAAGAGGGAAAGAGAAAGAGAGAGAGAGAGAGAGAGAGAGAGAGAGAAGCTTTTGGAAGCTTCTTCTTCCCCCCTCCTTAAAGAGAGGTCACACACCCCTCTATATTGCTCAAAATACACCTCTCCCCTTCGTTATCTCTTCCTCCACTCAAGGAAAGGCGGAGAAAATTTTGCATAGGAGAGTGCGAGAACTCTATCCCTCGTACACGCGTCTTCAAGTATGGCCCCGAAGCGTAATTCCACAAAGATGGCCGGAAACCCTGCAAGTGTGGATGGAGGTTCAAATCAAGGTGGTACCGCAACCACGAACGGTTCATCAAACATCAATATCACGGAAATCACGGCATCACTCCAAACCCAAGTTGCTCTATTATTAAATCATAGGTTATAATCATCACAATGAAGAATCATATTCACATGCATCACATTAATTGCGTGTTTGATAATTCCCTAAGTATGAACATAGTTGTAGAGTATGTAACGAACAAGATAATCTCCATTGTAGGATGACATCGTAATAGGTGAAATTGATTAGAAACTGCATCATACATTAGGGCCAAAAACGCTTCAAAAAATGCACTTTTGTTAATCACGGGATTAAGGAAAGGGCCAAAGAGAGTTCGCCACGTGTGCAAGAATATGGTATTCTTGTCTCCTCTTTTTTAGAGATAGTGGAGTCCATTTCGTGATTCTCTCTTCTTTTTTAGCCAAAACCCCTAAAGTCTGACATGTTTTGGAGTCCCAAAGACATTATTTACTTACAAATCTGACAAAATACATGACAGAGATGTGATGAAATTAATAATGAGTTTTTTGAAAGTCGGGAGATCTTTCAATATTATTTTTGGCGCCCAATACATACTCATTTGGGTTCTTGGCGCTACTTTTTAGTTCATTCACCCCTCTTTGAGCTTCTTTCTCTGCGCTTTCATTCTTTTCATGGCTTCCTCCAGGCGCCCTTCTCGTTTAATACACTCTTGCACAGTCTATAGCCAGGGAGTAGATGGAAATTTTGAGCCCAAAACCTTTGCTGTAAATGATTGGGTTACCATGCTGCCATCTTGCAAGGGCTCCCATAAGGTGAAAAGAAGAAAACGAGAAGATATAAAACATCACTGGAAGGGGCGTATCATTGCCTTCAAAATTATGCCCGAAGGCTGGTTTGTCAAGGTGCAACATGTTTACATGGCCAAGGATATGCACTTGCCTCCAAACGAACGTGTTCCCCAACAAACACATTGTAAGTTATAAGTTGAATAACGTATATAATTCTTTTCCATTTATGCAACTTCTAACAAACGGTTCGTCATTGTAGATATCTTTCCGTCAACAAGTATTGAATGGCAACCTGTGGAAAGCCTAAGTGGGACTTTCCATGCCATTCATAAGGTATTGGCAGACATTATTTATGCCGATCAAACTGTGTCTTTTTATAGTGAATGCAAGGTTTTTATATATTATGCACAGTATGTGGTTCCCTCTAAAGCGGATAGGTATGGGAATATCGAAGATTTGCCATTGCCAAGTCTTTCATCTCTAAATTGGGAGATTCCTGACAAGGTAACAATGCAGAGTTTCAAATTCAAAATATCTCAGGATATTAAAAAGTCCATGACAGCTGGAAGGATCTCACGAAGAATACGTTTATCATGGTTTGTACCCCTCCATATCTTCGTGGCTTGCTTCAAAACAGCAAATTTACAAAGAACGAAGGTATCCTGGTTAAGTAGAAACTTTTCGGAAGAGGATTTGGACAACACTATAGGGACGCATTGGAAATCTAGAGAGTGCAATCATAAAGGTGATATCTTGAGGTGCAGTGCATGCCCTCAATCCTTGCCTTTGGCTTACAATATCCCTCGCCAAAATCTTGCTTTGGCCTTTGATTACAGGCGATACAAACGAAGATTGGGTATTTGGGTTCCCTTGGATTCTGATACAGAGAACACAACATATAAACTTGTGGTGCACGTTTTTCCGCATGAAGAAGTAAAGAAGGTGAGTGTTACTTCCAATTGGAGTCTGAAAGATGTGAGGGATGCCTTGGAATTGCTAGACAATACATCCCCTAGATATAAGTTCAAAGTGAATGGTGTAACAATTGGTAAAAGAGCCGAGCGCTCTTTCTTTTGTACGAGTTGTTTGTCTCCCACAATTGTGAGTTTGGGACCTTAAGAATGAAAACTTGGCAGGAATTTATCTTAACAGACTGTCCTTAAGATATTTTTTAATGGGAACTTCATAAGCTATCGTGAAGCAAGTAGCCTTTCGAATGTGTATAAATAAAATGTACATTGCATCCGATTTACAAGTGAAAATTTTCATTACACAATGAGGTACAAAAATTGCATGAAAATGTACAAGGCCAAAATAATAAGGCTCATGTATAAAATGTACATTACATTCGATTTACAAGTGAAAATTTTCATTACACAATGAGGTACAAAAATTGCATAAAAATGTACAAAGCCAAAATAAAATGGCTCGTGTATGCTTATGTTTGCTATTTTCATTCTTTATCGATTTCTTCAAAGATATTTTTCCTCACAGGGCCTTTCTTTGATTGTTGAAAAAATTTGACCTTTACAGGTAGTCTCCTTTCTTGGGGCTTAAGAGGGGATGGATCAAATTTAAGAGGAGAGAGCACTGGCATTCCTTTTTTCTTAGACTCTGCAGCAGTGGTCCCATTGCCTTTTCCCTTGCCCTTGTCTTTACCATTGCCATTGTCCTTACCCTTTCCCTTGACCTTTCCCTTGCTTGTGCCCTTTGCCATTGAAGTTTTGGGAGGAAGAGGGGAGTCAGGATCATACGGTGTGATTGCTTTGTCTAGAATCAGCTCGATGCATCTCTCCCTTATCCGCCAAACATATGATTCAGGATAGTCTCTACACTGTAAGAATAAATGTTATAAGTTAGTGAAAAGACATCATGATAAGGGTTACACAAACATCAAATGAAATAAACTTACATTCACTCCTTCTATTTGTAACAGCTTTGAATCCACTGTTCTGCAAATGTTTGAGATAACTCTCCATCCACAAGAATGCGCATCGCTTTGCAATGGAACTTCTTGTAGAAGAAAAGTATACGGCCTTTGAGGATCAGCAAGATCCTCGTATGTTGTATCCAAAAATGTAGAAACGAGTCTACCAGCACTGCAAAAGGAAGCTTTGTAAGTTCAAAATATTATTTATAAAAGAAATCAAAGTAAGTAATTTTCTTCCAACATACATTCATGCTTGACCGTGAACACCGCTGAGAGAATTCATAAAGATAATTTCCCTTGAAAGACAATTAATGTAGATGAGACTCCAATGCCCTCTGCAAATTCATAAAAGAGGTGAGTAGAAGGGTGAAAGCAAATGAACATAAATTCTCCTCTACAGTAAAAGAAAAATACCTTTCTACATAAGGGAAAAAGATGTGGTAATTTCTCACACTATCGAAGCTACGAAAAAATGGTGAAATATTAGAACCAGATTTTGCAAAAAGTCCCACAGAGAGAAGTGGATCAAAAATGTATATGGTTCTTCGGATATCGAGAGTGAGAGAGGACACCAATGCCCTGCAGATAATAGCAAAAGCTATTCAATACCAATTTCATCCAAAATATAATTGAAAAGACTTAACTTATGCAACAAAAAACCTTACCTTATGCAACAAAATACCACGGAGTCAGATAGTTGGAGATCCCTTTTTTCCAACATGGGCTTGTCCTCGGGAGATATACTAAGATATTCCTCCTCAGATTCCCCAGCAACATTCACAAGAATCTGCCCATACACTTTGCCCATCCTCTCGCTGTTGACGGGAGCAAGTGATGCGGCTTTCCTCTTGTAAACATCGTCTTCAGTTTCAAACACCTCCTGATTTTTTTCACTCAAGAAAGCCTCTTGCTGGGTGGCACCCCTTGTAGGGTAAAGGTCACTAACATCTTCAACATTTAGCTTTTTCTCTTTCCTGGACAATTTTGGGGGAACGTTAAGGATTTCAAAGGCTTTTTGATCATTGGAAGGCAAGGGCCTCAGGACTTTGTCAAACCTATACCTCACTCTGCTAATGATGCTGAAATCTTTATTCATAAGGGTGATCCTATGAGCATGGGCGGCAGCAATGTAAGCGTCGTTCATGAAATCAATAACAAAATCTTCTGCGGCCTCTTGCAGGGCAAGAATGGCTGAGAGTTGCCACTTCTTATTTAGACCAGAGACAGTTGCCACTTGAGACAATCTATCAGAGATCTCTTTAACCACCCTTATAAAAGCAGCTTTTGGAATGACATGCTGTGTAGCTCTCTGGGCTTTCCTGATCTCACTGAAACATCTTTGCATATAGAAGAACCTAGACTTCCTCTTCCTCTTCTGTGGCTTGGGGTGTTCAGTGGCTTCAGCAGATGTGGGCTCAGGTACCATTGTAGGGAATGAATCTTTCATAGGGTTAGCCTCATCCTTTGCTTCCTCAACTTCAGGTGAAGAAACATTTATGGAAGATGTAAGGACAACACCTGGTGTAGGAGGGATTTCTGTTGTAAAATGCTCTGGAGCCTGTGATGGACCAGATTCTTCTACCCCCTTAGATTCATCAAATTTTTACTTTCTTCTACCCCCACTGTCCTTCCCATCTATATACACTCTTCTTGCAGTTTGCTTTGTCCTTGCCATCCAGAAAAGGTAAAATAACAACCAGAAGGACAATAACTGAAAGACTAACTGGCGAGGAAAGTGACGAAATGAGCAATTCCGATATGGCGCGATATGAACAAAGCGAGCAGAATGGAACAACGCCCTCGCTCCGTATTGGAGATGAGAAGCCGATACGGCGCGATAAGGAGAAAACGACCACACCGTTTGGACGCCCTCGCTCCGTATTGGAGATGACAAGCCGATACGGCACGATTAGGAGAAAACGGCCACAACGTTTGCACGCCCTCGCTCCGTATCGGAGATGAGAAGATGATACGGCGCGATTAGGAGAAAACGACCACAACGTTTGCACGCCCTCGCTCCGTATCGGAGATGAGAAGACGATACGGCGCGATTAGGAGAAAACGACCACAACGTTTGCACGCCCTCGCTCCGTATCGGAGATGAGAAGACGATACGGCGCGATTAGGAGAAAACGACCACCACGTTTGCATGCCCTCGCTCCATATCGGAGATGAGAAGACGATACGGCGCGATTAGGAGAAAACGAGCTCACCGTTTGGACGCCCTCGCTCCGTATCGGCACACCTCTTTTTGCTAGCGAAGAGCTCGAGAATTGAAAAGTGTACACGTCGGACAAATGACCACTTATATACCCAGGTAAATCATGACATGTGTCCGATTCTGATTGTGCCACGTATCTGCATTTATGGTCCGTATGCTACGTGTCAAGTAATGACCGGTCCACTTGTTCGCCACGTGGTTTTCGGCCACGTGTTGCCCAACGGCTACTGCCACGTGTATGACACTAACAGATACTGCCAGGTGGCATAATCCGCACCTACATAAGGGTGTGTTTCTTATCTGTACGGCTTTTTTCGGTTTCTGACCTTTGTTTCTATTGCTGATACGGCGCGAGGGCAACTGTTGGTTTTCTTCGCTTTCCTCTCTTCGCTTCGTTTTGGAGGTTCTGTAGATCTAGTCTTTTTCCAGCGTTCCTGAAGCTCGTGTGACCACCTTTGTTGTGGCTCTTGCGCTTCGTACTGGGATCACCGATACGGTGCGAGGGGGCCTTTCTGTCTGAATCGTTTCTCTCTTATTGCGCCGTATTGTCAGAAGTTGGAAACATGTCTGAACCCATACAATCCAAGGTTTCTTCAGGAACTGGTAAAAGAAGAAGGCTTTCAAAAGGCTCAAGTGCATCAACAGTTGATCAGCCTGTGCATTCTTTTTCCTCTCCATCCTCTGCCACCAGTGTGAGAAAGCCAAGTACATCTCCAGGGAAGCGAACGCTAGTAGTGAGAGGTCAAGGAGTATCAGAGCTCATTGATATCACTCCATCAGAGAGGCTACTTGATTTTATGCTTCAGAATGGAATGGATCTCTCATTCTATGGAGTTGTGAAAAATATTTTTAATCCTGATTGGGAACTTGACAAAGTTCTGAAATCTTGTGAAAAATATATTATGGAGGACTTTTTGGAGTTTGAAACTCTTGCAGGTCCTTCTGTTGAAGTTGGCACAATTGACTATGTCCATATTCCCATTGGGTCAACAGGAAATGAAAAGGCAGTATTTACTAGGAAGTCCAGGGCCCACTCTATGGAGAGGTTTCATTCAACAGACATATTTTGCTGCACTCATTCCAAAAACTACAAGATGATGAGAAAATCTGCTGCTTTTATTATATTCATCCTTGTCAAATACCCTATGAAAGCTGAGGAGCAACAGTTGGAAGGAGCAAAGAGTGCCAGCTTTTGCATGTTGGATGATCTGGCAGATGAAAGGGAAACAGAGGAGGTTGTAGATACAGATTTTGAGGCTTCCATTGCTGAGAATTTGGATGTTGCTCACTTCAAAGCTGAGACTATCATTGAGGAGAGCCAAGGAGATACAAACCCTCAACCTGATGAGAGTTCTCACCATATTGTTCCTTCCCTGCCATGTATACCTTTCAAGGACAAGGAGTACATTTTACTATCAGATATTCAAAAACTTTTTAATCTCAGGGAAGATTATTGTCTTGCAATTATTGCAGAGGCATCTGATGCTGCTAATGGGATAATTAACACAGAAAATGAATCAAAGGAAGAGATTCTGAAACTTGATAAAGAAACTCTAGATGATAAGTTTATTGATGCTGGTGAGGCATTCTCTCTTTGTTTTGAAAAGGCCAAAGAAGCTGAAAAGGAGTTGAGTATTACTGATGAGGACTTCGATCGCATTCAAAGCGAGCTCGGCATTTCCAATTTTGGAAGAGAGGAGTCTGAATATGTTAAAGAATTGACTAACACCAATGAGACAGCATCATCAATTAATTTATGGAATCCGTTTAAATTGGAGTACGATGAAAATCAAGTGGTAAGATAATTTTGAATTTTCTTTTACACATTGGTAGGTTTACATTTCATGCTCATTCAGTATGGCTTTTATTTGCAGTTGGAGATTGCCGATACAGATAACTTCTTGGGGCGTGGCAAAGGATCGAGAGCTGCTAGTAACACCACCAAAGACATTGCACTCGGCCACTACTTGGCTAGGATTGACCCTGAATCCTTTTTTGTACTTCATAGTAGTTTCTCAAAGGACACAGCATGGCCGATACTTTGTATTAAAGCTCTTACAAGGCTTCTAGGTTTCTCAGGATTACAATATAATGCCCACAAAATAATGTTTTTGGAAAAGACTGCAGCAATTAGGATTTTTGGCTACGGTCCAGGTTACTCTGCTTCTAGAGCAGGATACTTTTTGGCGTTTTCATCCTACGCCTTAGCTGCAGACAGAACTGATGTAAAATCTATAGCTGGCTACAAGAGAAAAAAATTTCTACGTTATAGAGGAAAGATTCCTGAGGAGGAAGAGAATGTGAGAGTTTTGGAAAACTAGCTTTGTATATATTCTTTCTTATATATAAAAGTGCGATTGCTCATGTGTCATTGCCGTCTTTTATTTGCATTCTTTGAAGTTGTCGTCGAAAAAACCTGTTGAATAGCTCCTCCAAAGCATTACTTTTTGTAACTCCTCCCCCATGCCTTGTGCTTCGAAAATAACTTGTGCGTGCTTGATAGTGGGATTTTTCCATGCCTTGGTTGCTATAAGTTGTTAAGGGGCCATGCTCCTCCACAAAGAAAGGTCCATGAATATGAAGAATATGCTGCAATACAAAGTAACACAAATTTTATACCAATTGAAAAACCTGTCAAAATAAGCCGATATTAAATAATTATTACTTTACCAGATAAAAAGTGATATCTTTTTCTCCCCATGCCTCTTTTATCGCCTGAACAAGCTTTGTGATTGATCTTTTGAACTCTTCCGCATATGTATATGTTGTCTTATGTTTCCTGAGGAGTTTCAGAAAAACATCAAGGTGTATCCAGACCTCCATTCTAAGAAACGCAAGCCTCGGCGTGCTTGCAACATTTGTTGTGATCTCACATAGCTCTCTCCAACACTCCCAAGCCGCATTCACCTGCTTTCCTGAATGATTTCCTAAGAATCGTCTAGCTTTTGAGCCTCCCATAGAGACATCGGCCAAGATATCTCTTGTTTTTCTTGAAAGTATTGGATCCTTTCTTAAGTGAACTTGGCCCCCATGAAATCCCATTTTCGATAGCAATGCCTCGCATTTATCAATACACTCATCTGATAAAGATAATGGCTTAATGGAATATACGTAGTCGAGATGCAACCTGAGAAGCTTATCGATTATTCTAATCTCTGCATGCAAAGTACAAATATGAACATTCTTAAGAGAGATGGAAAGAATGGGATCCTAGATGTCTTCTATGTTTTTAAATTTACTCAAATCTATAGAGTCTCTATTTGGGGCTCTTCTTACTGGTCGCAAACTACTCCAATCTTTGGATCCAATACTTTCCATGCAATAAATGCAAGGATATTTTGCATTTGCACCATTACATATTCCAAGCATACATTTGATAGTTTTCAAATCAGCACTCATATGCCATTCCACATTAAATTTACCAACCCCATCAACTACCAACATTTCGCCTTCACTTTGAGACTTAATGATATTTGGAATACCTGTATGGTTGAACAACCATTTCAACGTTTGATGATTTTCAATTGGTACCTGGGCTGCACCAATCCACCAAATCTCCATCTCGGATTGGATCTTATGCAATGGAGCTTTGCCCTCGCCATTGCCATGGTCCAATGCCATGTTCATGAGGCAAATGCTAATTCTTTCCATCTTCTGTCCCTTTTGAATCTGTGCTTCATCCAACTTCAAGGCAAACTTTAGAACACCATAACTTTCTTCTACTGTGATTTTATACATGTGAACCATTGCAATTTGCACCTTTTTTAGATCAACCCATATATTGTTAAACTCATTGTAATAAAAAATTGCCTGTTTTTTTTGTTTTTCATAGGACATAGACCTTTCGATGTGAAAGTAATCTCCAAAAACATGTGGAATCTTGCGATTCATGGAAATTCTTGCAGTGGAAACTGCAAGGGCTCGGGGCAATCCAAATATAGTTACCCTATTGCGTTTAAGATTTTTAAACCATAATCCAGAGATAGCACGGTAACCTTTTCGACTTATACCCACAGTATCGCATGTCTCTACGATTTCATTTGCTTTCACTGTGCCTTTTAAATCCTTCACTAACTCTCTCAGAGTTGGACCTCTCAAATCCACATTTTCTGGTGACTTAAGAATCCTCAAAATGTCTTTCTTATTCATGGTTTCCTTCAAAAGTTTGATTCTTTCCTCATTCTCTCGGATATTTATGCCTAATATGTTAGAGACATATTTCTTTGTAAGATTTAGTCTCCTTTTCTTTGCTCTCTCACACAAGCTGGTTATATTTTTTAACGGTCTCTTCCTCTCTCTAAATCCTACTGGAGTTTCTCTCAAGCGTATTAGCTTATTCTGCAATGAATTATTAACATTTTTCAAAATATCAATCTGACTTGTCAACTCTAAAATTTTTGTTTGTGTAGTTTCTAGTGCTTTTTTCATTTCGTGCACTTGGGCTATATATGTGTAAGATGCAGAGTATAACCTCATACAGTAGCCAAGCATTCCATTATAACCTTCTCCAGCATATCTTATATAGTCATGGACATTCAAAAAAGGAGGTGGTTTACCTGTAGAAGGATCCCTGGGATAGATATTTCCATCCACCCACAAATCTATATGCTTCATTCCTTGTGTTCACAACCTGTTGGCTTCAATCTCATCTATCAATACTCGATGATGTATACTTCTCCAAGATGTGTAAGTCGGATCTGGCTGAATAGATAGCTTGTATTTACGTGTGCTTGCGCCTGTGTTATTTGAAGTAGTATTGCTAGACATTCTAGCAAATGAACCGAGCAAGAATCTCACAGTGATAGAAAGCAAGTGCAGCAAAAGGAACGGTAAAAGAGAATAGTGTATAGAAAGAAAACGCGGGAGCAAACAAATGCGAAGTTCGTACGAAAATCTCGAAAATACAAAATCTCTCGAGTTCCAAGACAATAAACGGCCGAAAAGGTGACCCCTGACCTGGATTAAAAGATGAGGGCAATTAATGGCCGACCTCTTCAATGAACCAAATATTCTCTCATTAATCACATCTGGACAACCAAATTTAGAGGTTTTATTCTTCCTAAACCTCAACTAATTAGCAACTTAATCACTTTCTTACAAGTGCCATTTTTGAAGTGTTTTTGGCCCTAATGAATTACCAAAAATTCTTGCATAAAGTGCATTACTCCTTACACAAGTTCTTGCTTAAAATGCACTTCAAAGGTCATTGAAAGAAACTAAGTGCATCTCCATATCGCAAGATGGATTCTAAGGTACATATAATAAACTATAGAAAGATTAAAGTGCAGTTAGACTCATACAATGATCACATAAAGTTAGATCACTCAAGAAGGTTATAGATCGTGTAAATAATTACCTAGAGGATAATGTTAAGATTGCATGCATAGAAAGTACCTTCGCATGTGTGGCATAAAATAACGCATGGATTATATCAGAATTGTAAGCATTGAAATGAAGACATGGCATTACGTCGCACGCATTAAAGTTGTTGGGAAAATTCAACATTGTTTGTAATTTACCAAATGGAACTGAGATCCAGGAGTTCCATGTCAAAGTCCTTGGTGACTTCAAGAGGGATAGGTAAAAGCTTAAGCGCCTATGAGTATTGTTAAGAGGGCTTAAGAAGATTATACTTAAGACAGACTAGGAATTGTTCTAAACAGAACCATCTTCACCAACCATGGTCAAAGGGATAGACAATCCTGATCAATTAAGATCAAAGATAAAGGTACATAGGTACCTCAAGGGATCTAGGAGATAACCAGCAAGTTGACCAACTGAGGACGACGGGGTTGTCCATGACCTATTTTACAAGGAGACCTAAGGTAAGGATAATTAGGGTCAGTAGGGTACAAACCCTAACCCAAAAGAAAAGGGAAAATAAGCAACGTAGCTTGCCAAGCCCTTGGAATCTTGCCAAGTCGCGAACGATCTAGGATCAAATGCTGGGAGCATTCGGAAAATCACGCCTTAGCATTTGGTCATACAAACGGCCTCCGAAATGATCGTGATTGTACACTTAGGCACATTGTTTGAATTTCCTTGCTCGAGGAACTAAATCAAGGCAAAACACTTAATGCTTCAGGTTAAAAGCCTGGAGGGAGAGGATGGTTCAGTTACCTCCGACTACCTGCCTGGCCCTATCTAAGGGGGTTGATTAGCCGCACTGGGTATATGGACCGAACCTGCTGCAAGAGGTCTCTCCATGGATACTTCTTGGAACGGGAGGATGCTTGGGTGCTAGGGGAGGCTCTGGTTGTAAATTCCTTGCCTTTGGATCCCGCACAAGAGGCCGACATGACTCGAGATGGGATCTTGAGGCCCATGTACTAGTCTACGGGCGAAACTTGGAGCAGCAATCTTGTTGATTGCTGGGATAGCCTTCGGGCATGATACTTGATGTATTCCAGGATTATGATAAATAAAGATCAGATATTTGAAAAAGGAACTTGCTTGAAATTGTTTTTTTGTCAATGCCTAAGTTATATGAAGGAACTTGTGTTTGAATTAATTAATTAAGGAAGCTGCTTTTGCATGTCAAACATAATGTGGTAGTTAATTAGATAACTAAGCAAACTGAGGAAAGTGCAGTGGATGTGACTTGGTCCGTCCTACGGAAGGGTGGTCTCGGTTAGCTGGGAACTTTTCTCAAAAGACGTGAAAATGATACTATGAAGACCCTAGAGTCAATAGAGTCAGAACCCCGATTTACGCTATTATAGGGCAGCGGAATGGGACTATGCCTTATGGGAAAAGAGGTCGAGCTTCGCATCCCTCTCGTTTCCCATTCTCCATGAACCAAGTACAGCTTAAATCCGCTTCGACTCTGTTGTTCCTACTCAAAGTGGATCATCTAGAGCTCAATGCTAGCTACTTCCTAGAGACTTTACTGATAGGAAAGAAACCCTGACTTCAGGTCGTTCCTAAGTGGGAACGACCAAATACTTCCGCTCGGGGCAGACTCGGGAAGACCTAGATCACAAACCCTATGACATTCCTTGCGAGTGCCAGGCGGCGCTTTCTAGATTCTCTTCCCGATGGGCTGCTAAGACGTGTCCCACAAGTGGACGAGCAAACACGTTACAGATGTTTAGTACTTTGGCCTATGTAATGCTCTTGGGTATTGGCAAAGAAGGTCTCATAAGACATTTGCTAATATATCCCTTGAAGAGCTAAAGGTTTTCATAGATGATTTGGGGGCAACTACCATGACTTGTCATCATAGACAATTGGTTGTTCTATGCTTCTACTTTGAGTGCTGTCATGAGTATTGTATAGTGTTGAATCCTCAAAATTTTGTATTTGGGGTGCCTTATGGTTTGCTATTGGGTCATGTTGTGAGTGTGGTTGGTATTTCCACCAACTCTAAAAAAGTGATTGTGTTATTATAGCCCTAAGCCCACCCACTTACAATAGGGAAGTTCAGAGTTTTGTTTTATCCATGGGATATTATCGTCAATTCATTAATGCATTGGTTGAATGTTTTTTACCCTTGATGAATATTTTATCTCACAATCATGTTTTTGAATGGATTGAAGCATGAAAAGTGGCATTTAAAGATGGTAAAATGATCTAAAGTGCCAGTTTTAGAAGCTTAAAAAAGGGGTGATATTTTCTATATATCCATGGCTACGACAAGGCATAGTATTAGTTATTACCTATCCCAAATTTGGGAGACACAACTTTATCATCCTGTTGCATCCGCAAGTCCAAAGTTGGAAATTTTAGAGCTTTATTACAACTATTTGGAGAAGGTTTACTTGGATATGGTGTTTACCACCAAGAAGTTCAGACACTATATTCTTTATGAGAAGGTAGTGTTCCTAGGGATTGCGCTTATTACTAAACAAGCTTCAATCCCTTGATTGCCTAGCCAAGTGGTTGATCTCTTTGTAGGAGTCTGACTATGAGATTGATGCCAGGAGGCATATTTCACGGTGGATTCTGTGCCACGGTGGATTCCGTGAGGTTTTACGGTGGATTTCGTAAACTTTGATGACTGGGGCTCATACACAAAGTGGATTCTTTGTGCGAGAAGTTGATGGGGACGCCTGTCCTTTTCGGGCGTTTCATTAATTTAGTGTGTACATGGGTGATTCCATAGCGGGTGATTCCGCAAAATGCATATTAAATTAATAAACGTTTATGAGTTTAGAGTGCACACTCGTAATAAATTAAGGTTAGGATTTATTTCTAACCAGTTGATTTATTTATGTAGCTGAAGACTGCTAGGTATTCACTTTTGTCGGTTTAATTGTATTATTTTACTAACGATTGTGAATGCTTCAGTTGATGTGTAGAGATAGCAGCAGTGGCGGAGGAAAGCATTGGAGGATAGCGAGTATTCGATTTTTGGATTATATTTTGATAGGCGCCACACCTGTATTTTGTCATGCCTATTTATTGAGGCATCGATTATTTATTATTATTTTTTATGTGCATGGGCGCACGGTTATGTTATTTCTATTTGGACATTGTATTGGGCGTGCCAGACCCTTTGGGCACCGTCTATTAGCTTTATTCCTATTTTTGTGTAAAAGTAAACTCAAAAGCTAAAAGCTTGCTATTTTGTAATTTGGGCTATTATTTGAGCATGAAGATGAAATATACATAAAATACATGCTTTGTGGAGCGCTCACATAAGGCATGGGGGGAGATTGCACCCAATTGGTCTCTTGCTCTTGTCATTCATGCTTTTTACCTTGTAATTTGTGCAAAAAGTAGAGTTCCATTGTTCTTGGGGACCTTCCGGCATTCACTATGCAAGCATACAGCATCCGATTTGCGCATCAGTGGTATCAGAGCAGAGCTGAGATCAAGAACTTCCAATCGCTACCCATCTCGTGCGAAGGCAGAGCTCCTGGAACGATCGGGCTCTACGGTCAATCTCGTCGCGAACCGTCAATACAGGCAGACTTCTGGCGATCAAGAACCCCTCTTTCCATCATTGGATCACGAAGGACCGGGCTACAGCGAGACGGAGGACCACTTCCAACTCTCCTACATCAAGTCGTGGTTACACAGAGATAAGTCATCAATTTCATACCTTCCAAGCTTTAAGCTTTAAAGCTTAGAAAGCTTAAGAGAAGCTTTAAGCTTCAAATTATCAACACGAGGTATCGAAGCACCTCCGATTTTTCCACCGTGGTTGAAAAAAACACCCCCCCCCCCACGTTTTGTGCCATTTTCTGTCCATGAAGCCTCAAGCTTAATCAATTAAGCTATAGTCACACAAAGCTCTTCAATCCTGCAAGTCACAACTAACTCCAGGTCACACCCAAACAATCAAGTTCAGCAAGTATCTTCAAGTCAAATTCTGCAAGTCAGATAAATCGACTAAGTTCTGCAAGTCTGCAACTCTGCAAGTCAGACTAGTCAACTGGAGTCAGAACTGACTTGTGCTCAAAACTCATAGAAGGGTTGTTCCTGTGCAGAAACTCCGAACTGCAAAGTTGTTCATTGGAAGGTACTCTACCCATACGCAGGTTTGCTGAAGCATTTTTAGCATATGAAGAAGGATAAAACACAGATTTTCTAAAGATTGTGGAAGCTATACCCAAAAATACATAAGCCTTGTATTCCCGAACTTGAGCTATGCTCATCCTGCTAACTAGATTTTGAGTGAGAAAGGTTTTTTGAGTTTTGCAGGATGACGGAACCACATATGGACGATCTTATGGCTGAAGGCGACTTACCTGAACCTATAATGGAGCAAAAGCTGGACTTAATCATGATGCAATTGGAAGAAGAGCGAAGGGCTAGGCAAGCATTGCAAGCTCAACTGGAAAATTTACAAAGAGTATCTACCGACAAAGAAGAACCTCGAGCTGAAGATCTTATTTGACATACCGTCGACGCAACTCTTGAAGCTCAAACCATCCACAAGGAATCAAAGATAAGTAAAAGAAGTTTCAAATTCTGTACTTTCAATGGCATACGTGAAGGAAAAACAGTTCTAGCATTCATTAGTCAGTTTGACGACTATTTCCATGAGGAAACCTATGCAGAAAAAGATAAAATCAAGTGTGTCACTAATCATTTAGTAGACAGAGCATCTCTTTGGTGGACTATAGTACGCAAGAGTATAGATTGTCCTGATACTTGGGAGAATTTCAAGAAGAAGTTCATGCAGAATTTCCTTCCACCACAATTTCATGAGAAAGCTATTAAGCAATGGGATCTTCTTCAGCAACGGGATCGTGAGCCTATTCCTCAGTATACAGAGCGTTTTTGGAATGCACTACTCCAGCTATGCATGCTTGAATACATACCTGAAGCGACACACAAGCGCAAGTATATGTCTGGACTCCTTGGGCATTACTACGCTGAAGTTAACATGTTCAAGCCTGCTACTCTTGAAGACGCCATTTCACTAGCTCACAACACTGAAGATAAGCTACGAGGTAGAGACAGACGTCCACAGCAATTCCAAGCCAATGGTAATTATGGATCTAAACAATTCAATCCCAATTTTAGAAGATTTAATCCAGGTTGTTTCTCTTCATCATCTTTCCACAAAAATTGGGCAAAACCACCTGCATTACCATCCAATGTCAATCAAAACCCTAAGCCTATTCCACAGCCAAATCCTAATGTACCTAGACTTCCCGCCATTGCAAACAATGTAACCAAAGCCAAGCCAATAGTATGCTATAAATGCCACCAGCCTGGACATCTAGCAGCAAATTGTCATTCAAAGAAGCCACCTGCCCATATCAACTACCTTGGAGCAATGGACGAAGACGAACATGAAGATATGCCTGATTTCACTGAAGATGAGGATGACAGTATTACACCTTCGGATACTTTACCAGGTATGCCTACTCCACATTCTTTATTGACTATGAAATGTTTGGTGCATGGAAAGGAAAAGATTATTTTGCATGATGACGGTAGCACTCATGATTTTATTTCAGTAAAATTAGTAAAAGAATTGAAGTTACAGACTGTACCTACGCATTATCGCATCAAAGCTGCATTCTTAGGCACTAGGTATAATGGTACACAGGAAATGCATGACTTAGCGATTCAAATTGGTCAATACACTGAAAGAAGAAATTTCCTAGTTGTTCCATTACAGTCGAGTGACATTATTTTAGGTATGCCTTGGCGTCATCAGCATTACCCAGATATAGATTATTCCACACACTCAATGAATATTAATTTTCAAGGAAAATCTATTACATTATATGGTATGCATGCATCTAATGTTTTTCCACTGATTTCGCATACTCAAGCTAAACGTGCATTACGCAAGAGTAGTAAATCCTATCTCATTTGGATGAATGAATTGCAAGTAAAAGATAATCATATGCACCCTAGGCATAAAGAATTTCTTGCACATTTTAAGGACTGTTTTGCAGAAGACCTACCACCTAGTTTACCTCCTTCACGTCCAGAAGACCATAAGATAGATTTGATCCCTAGCACACAACCACCTTGCAAAGCACCATATAGGCATAACCAGATAGAGCAAAAAGAAATTTAGAGTCAAGTTGAGGAATTACTAAATAGAAGATTGATTCGACCTAGCAGTTCTCCATTTGGTGCACCTGTTCTGTTAGTCAAGAAAAAGAATAATACCTATCGTATGTGCATTGACTATCGAGCTTTAAATAAGATCACTGTAAAGAATAGGTATCCCTTTCCTAGAGTTGATGACCTTATGGACAAACTGCAAGGATCTGCTATATTTAGTAAAATAGACCTTAAGTCTGGTTATCATCAGGTGAGACTAGATAAGTCTGACATATTCAAGACTGCATTTAGGACACAGTTTGGTCATTACGAATTTTTAGTAATTTCATTTGGATTGACTAATGCACCTGCTACGTTTAGTAGAATGATGAACCGTATATTTTTGAAATATCAGTATTGTGTAATTGTCTTCTTTGATGATATTTTGGTGTTTAGTCAAAATGAGAAAGAACATTATGAGCATTTATCATTGGTTTTTCAGTTATTGAAAGAAAATCAACTATATGCAAATCCTGAAAAGAGTGAATTCTTTAAAACAGAAATTGAGTATTTAGGTCATATTGTATCATCTGATGGAATTAAAGTTGATCCTCAGAAAATAGATGCAATATTGAATTGGCTTGTACCTAAAAATGTGCATGAGTTACGCTCATTCCTTGGTCTTGCTAGTTTCTATAGAAAGTTTGTACGTAATTTTTCCTTACTTGCTTTACCACTGACTAAACTTCTGAAGAAAGGTATTGTCTATCATTGGTCCGAAAATCAAGAGAAATCCTTTGACTTATTAAAACATGCATTAACCCATGCCCTTGTTCTACAGTTGCCTGATTTTAATAGACCATTCTTTCTAGTAGTGACCGATGCTAGTGGATCAGGAATAGGAGCTGTACTTATGCAAGACAACCATCCCATAGCCTATTAATATTCCACATATGACAAAGAACTATTAGCAGTTGTACAAGCATTAAGACAGTGGAAACACTACTTAATGGGTTCAGAATTTATGATTAAGACCGATCAGCAAAGTATTAGACATTTACTTAGCCAACCCCAAATCTCTGACTGACATATCAAACGGGCCTCCTTTATTCAAAGTTTTCATCCTATCATTCAATACCAACCTGGATGATGCATTAAGTAGAAGACTGCTATTCATAATATTTCTGTTATATCTTTTGATTCTTTGATTGCTATGAAAGATACTTATCATCAAGATATTACTTTTCATGCTGATTGGAATAAATTAGTCCAAAATAATTTGATTCCTATTGATTCATTGTCATATAATGATGGATTTATGTTTTATGAAAAGAGATTGTGTGTTACAATTCCATTCCGATCTTTTGTTTTGAATGAAATTCATTGTCCCCCATATTAAGGTCATAGAGGTATCATATCTACTTTACGTACGTTAACTGAATATTTTTATTGGCCACATATGGACACTGATGTATCTAACTTTGTTTCTGAATGTTTGATTTGTCAAAGAGTTAAGAGACATCATGGTAAACAGTATGGATTACTTATGCCTTTGTCTATTCCATCTAAACCTTGGGAACAAATTTCTATGGATTTCATTAATGGTTTACCTAATACTAAATCTAACCATGATATGATTTGGACAGTTGTAGATAGATTTAATAAACAACCATATTTCATTCCATGTAAGAAAACTTTAACAGCATTACAAGCAGCACAGTTGTTTTTGAAAACTGTTTTTACTAACCATGGATTGCCAAAAGTTATTATTTCAGATCGTGATTCTAGATTTTGTAACAACTTTTGGATTACTCTGTTTGCTAACCTAGGCACAAAGATTGATTTCTCATCTGCATTTCATCCAGAAACTAATGGACAAACAGAAGCCACTAACAGCATAATTCTAGATCTTTTACGTGCATATACTATCTCTAAACCACAGACATGGGACACACATTTGCATTTATTACAGTTTGCATATAACAATATACCACACACATCTATAAAGAAAGCACCGTTTGAAGTGATTTATGGATATAGATTATCTACACCTGTTGCATCTTTGTCAAATAGAGTTCAAAGTGCTGATGATATTGCTAGTATGCATAATACTATTTTTGATGAGGTTAAAGATATGATTGCCAAAGCCCAACAATCATATACCAAACAAGCCAACAAGAAAAGACAAGCAATGAATTTCAAAGTTGATGATTATGTTTGGTTGAGAATAGAAAAACGTAGATACAAAGTGTAGATAGACACCCAGTTGTCAAATTAGCCCCTAGATTCTATGGACCATTTAGGACCATTCATAAAATTAATGACAATGCATTCAAGTTAGAATTACCACCTCATTGGAAAATTCACAACACATTTCACATTAGTTTATTGAGACCATTTAGAGGCCAATTACCTGTACACCTTGTTTATGAAAACCCACCTTTATTAGAGGAAGAGACTAAAATACTTGAACCCGAAGCTATCATAGACACTGACTTTATGACCACTAGAATTGGCCGAAGATATTCTAGATATTTAGTTAAATTTAAGAACCATCCTGTAGAGGAAGCACAATGGATGCACGCTAGAGACTTAAATGCTTTCCCCACTCTGTTAGCTCCACATTGAGCTAATAGCAATTGAGGTCAATTGCTATCCCACCCCGGGGGTATGATGCTAGGAGGCATATTTCACGATGGATTCCGTGCCACGGTGGATTCCGTGAGGTTTTACGGTGGATTCTGTAAACTTTGATGACGGGGGCTCATACACAAAGTGGATTCTTTGTGCGAGAAGTTGATGGGGACGCCTGTCCTTTTCGGGCATTTCATTAATTTAGTGTGTACATGGGTGATTCCATAGCGGGTGACTCCGCAAAATGCATATTAAATTAATAAACGTTTATGAGTTTAGAGTGCGCACTCGTAATAAATTAAGGTTAGGATTTATTTCTAACCAGTTGATTTATTTATGTAGCTGAAGACTGCTAGGTATTCACTTTTGTCGGTTTAATTGTATTATTTTACTAACGATTGTGAATGCTTCAGTTGATGTGTAGAGATAGCAGCAGTGGCGGAGGAAAGCATTGGAGGATAGCGAGTATTCGATTTTTGGATTATATTTTGATAGGCGCCACGCCTGTATTTTGTCATGCCTATTTATTGAGGCATCGATTATTTATTATATTTTTTATGTGCATGGGCGCACGGTTATGTTATTTCTATTTGGACATTGTATTGGGCGTGCCAGACCCTTTGGGCACCGTCTATTAGCTTTATTCCTATTTTTGTGTAAAAGCAAACTCAAAAGCTAAAAGCTTGCTATTTTGTAATTTGGGCTATTATTTGAGCATGAAGATGAAATATACATAAAATACATGCTTTGTGGAGCGCTCACATAAGGCATGGGGGGAGATTGCACCCAATTGGTCTCTTGCTCTTGTCGTTCATGCTTTTTACCTTGTAATTTGTGCAAAAAGTAGAGTTCCATTGTTCTTGGGGACCTTCCGGCATTCACTACGCGAGCATACAGCATCCGATCTGCGCACCAGAGATTAGGGGCAAGTTGCCAAAGCTATAGGGTATCGTAGAGTGCCGAGTAGATTTTGGCAAGCCTAAGGAAGAGTGGGTAGATATTAGTGTTTGTGAGCATTTATGCAAATTTGATGCGCCCTCTATTCCGTCATGATATTCATCTATCACGCATTATCTATCAAGCAACATGACGGAAACTCTTTCTAAATCTAAGAAGAGAAAGATTAAGTAGAAAATAACTTTTCTTTTCAATAATTGCAAGTGTCACATATAGAAAAGGTGTGGATGGGATTTATCATTGTTGTGTGGTGCGTGATGAGGTACCCTTTATTCTAGAGAAATGTCATGATTCAGCATGTGGAGGCCATTTTACTAGATGGCTCACCGTCTAGAAATATTTTCATGCTAGCTATTGGTGGCCAATGGTTTTCCAATATACTTTTGAATATGTTAAGCATTGTGATGTCTGCAATAAGAGACAATACTAGGAAAATTTGTAAGCGGCCACTTAATCCTATTCTTGTGATTCTGCCCTTTGAGAAATGGGGCATCGATTTTATTGGAATTCTGCATTCTTTATCTAGTACGTGGAAGTGATATATCATTGTGGTGATGGACTATTTTACAGAATGGTCTAAAGCTTGAGCTATGCTAAAGGAAAATGCCAAGGAGATAGCTAGTTTCATTATAGAACAAATTGTCTACCGTTTTAGTCTACCTAAGGAACTTGTGTTTGATCGTAAGACACACTTTTGGAGTAAGGCCATAGAAGCCTTAACTAAAGCTCTAAAAATTAAACATAATAAAACCATCCCATATAATCCCCAAGCAATGGACAAGTAGAGAGTACCAACAAGTAGCTTGTAGGGATTTTATCCAAGATTGTATCGGAGAGTAAGAGCGATTGGGATAAGAAACTTCAAGTAAATATTTGGGCTTATAATACTGCATTTGAAAGAGCAACAAGCCACACCCCATTTAAGTTAGTATATGGGAAAGAGTGTGTCTTGCCTTGGAAATTGAGTCACCCACTGTGAGGTTTACATTCAACCATTCTTTGGGTAAAGAGACAGCATTACAAGAAAGGTTGACCTCCCTAGCACATCTTGATGAGATCCACTTGCAAGCTTTGTTATATCAAGAGGTAGGGAAGAAGAGGATGAAAGCACTTCATGGCCTTCATCCTAAAAGATAAAAATTTGTGAAGGGTTCATTAGTCCTATATTATGATGCACATCACAAGTTATATATTGGCAAGTTAGAATCCAAATGGGATGGCCCTTATAAGATCCTTTGTATAGGAAAGAATGGATGTATATCCCTTTTAGCATATTTTCAAGGGATAGAGTTTAAAAATAAATTAAACTTTAATAAGTTGAAGCCCTATTATTTGTAGGAACTGATGTTAAACTTGGTATCCTTGCAGGTCTTCTAGGATCTAGCTTAAAGTTACAGTAGGTACCAAGGCAATCAGATGGGCAAAACCATTTCTTATCTTGAACATTTATATTGAGAGCTATGTTAGCACCAAGGTCGAGTAATCTAGTGGAGTAAGGGTAACCATATTACTAAGTAGCAAGATAGATCTTTCATGTGGGATATTGCAGTCTACTAGCACCATTATCATAGGGTTCTTATTAGCATCCATGTTGAGTTTAGTGAGGAATGAGGGATTGTACCAGTCATACATCCTCTCTCTTGGCTCGACCTTTTACTACCATAAGTATGAGTAGGCTAATCAGTATGGCATAGTGTGTCCATGAAGAATGGGTCTATACTTTGTATTTTGATGGAGCTTCATGAGGACCTACTAAGCATGCAAGTTTTGATATGGTTATTAAATAAAATCATTTTAGTTCATTATGAAAATATAAGTTTATTTAAGCATTGCTTTACTAATAACATAGTAGAATATAAGGCCTTAATCATGCAGTTGAATATTTTTTGACGTAGTCATATCCATAATTTATTGGTGAAAGGCAACACACAGTTAGTGATTAGCCAATTGAATAGAACTTATAATATAAGGGATCCCATTCTACCTATGTATCATCATGCGGCTTTGGATATAATTCAAATTTTTGAGGCAGTGACTTGTCAGTTAGTTCCTTGTCAGTGGAACTATGCGGATTCATTGGCAAATTATACCTTTATTGAGGATGCATTTCTCAACTGTGTTCCCAATGGGTATTTAGAATTGTCCAATCTTATTAGTCTAGGACTACTGTGGGGACTACTTGGATTGTTGGCATATCTTGTTATGGTTGCCGATGGTTAGTCCACATGATGAGTCAAGTAGTTGACCATTTAGTGTAAGGCTTGAGTGGCCCATCCCTTGGTCTAGGGCTATATTTCAATATGATTTATGTGGGGACCAAGGGTTTTTTTAAAGCCATAAGATGCTAAATGGTGTGCTTTATAGCTATATTTTTCTTAGGCCAAGAAGGTTGTTTTGGTTGAATTTAATGGTTAATTTCATTAGGCCAAGATGATAGTTTATTTTGTCATGCACTCATTGATTTCATTAGGCCGCCAGGGCCATGTGTTTGTTTGGTGTGGGTGTGGTAAATGGTTTCTTTTCTTAGTGTTGTACTAATTAGATTTGATGGAGTACTTGAGTGAGCTTCTTGATGTGCTAAAGTTTCTTGTAGCCAAGTCCAAGTGATGTCATTTCTTTACGAGATATTTCCCTTTTTGCTACATATGTATGTGTATATGGGAAATTTTCTTCTTTTGGGGATTGGCAAGTCAAGGCATAAAGTCCCAAGGTTTGGTTTGGTATATTTGGGGGAGGTTTGAGTAATTATCCACCTCTTAAGCACTCTAAAAGCTCTTTTTGAGAGTAGTCCTTTGTGATCTTGTTCAGCTCTAGCTTACTAGGCAACTATTTCTAGGAGCTTTTGTTAGTTGTGAGGTAGCTAGGAAAGCGTGCTAAAAATAAAGACAAAAAGTGATGAATATATTTGGACACCTAGTATACAGTGGTGTGTAAGAAGGGGTTCTAACCCCTAATCAAAGAAATGAGAAAATCCAAAAGGAAAAATTTTAGGAGCACATGTTCATTACCTTGCGAAGGCTTGGTAGGTTTCTGGGGGGATGATTCAATGCCTTGTCTTCATGGGCTGACATTTAGGTGGAACGAAAAAATAAATAAGGATAGTTGGAGAAAAAATAAAAGTGAGCGAGCGTAAGAAAAAAGGATTTAGCATCACCTTACGAGAGCTTGGTAGATTCTTGGGTACTGGGACTGGACAAAGGTTGGTGCCCTAATCTCCTTGGGTCACAATATACATGGCTCCCTCCTTTTTACATATCCAAGTATCAAGTCTTAAAGTATAAAATAGTTATAAGTAAAGTATTTAAAAATAAAAAACTAGGCTATAGGATTCCTTGCCTAGTAGGAATTATTGGTTTGGTTGTCTTAGGTTGGGTAGGCAAGTTGGTCAACCAATTAGGCTAACTTCTTTGATAGTTCTTCTCAATTGGTCTGTGTTGAAGCAGTTGGTTAGTGATTAGCTTTGGATTTCTGTCAAATTATGTGTAACGTGTCCACCTGTTCCCTACAGGACATGTCTTAGCAGTCCATCGGAAAGGAGGTCTTGAAAGCTCCATCTGGCACTCCCATGGAATGTCACGGGGTTTGTGATATAGGACTTTCCACGTCTGCCACGTAGCGGAAGTATTCTGGCCGTTCCCACTTAGGACCGACCTGAATCAGGGTTTTTCCTAATGGTCATTTCCTAAATGGAAAATAGCGTCGAACCCCGAGTGAACTATTTTATGCAGAAACGCCAGGGCCGAAGCGGATTCGCACTGCACTTGGTTCAAAGAGAATGGGAAACGAGAGGGATGCAAGGCTCAACCTCTTTGCCATAAGGCATAGTCCCATTCCGTTCCCCTAAAACAACGTAAATCGGGATTATTATATCCTAGAGTCTAGGTCAACGCCTTTCCTATTCATTTCCTTTTGAACGATCTTCTTGCTATCATTTCTGATTGAGAAAAGTTCCCGGCCAACCGGGACCACCCATCCGTAGGATGGACCCATGGCCACATCCGCCGCACTTTCCTTAGGTTGTTTTAGTTGTCTAATTACCTACCCCATTTTTAGTTGGACGTGCATCAAACAGCTTCCTTAATTAGCCCGTTAGGCACCGGTTCCTTCACGTAATCATATCACTTGACATAGAAAAGCAATGTCAAACAAGTTCCTTTTCAATAGTTTATCATATTTATCTTTGCAATACATTTGTTAAGTCCAGCCCGTAGGCTCATCCATAATCTGCCCAAAGGATATCCAGCGATCCACAGGGATTACTAATCCAAGATTCCGCCCGTAGACTAGTATGCGGGCCTTGAGATCCAATCCCGAGTCATGTTGGCCTCTTATGCAGGGCCCAAAAGGCGACAGATTTACGGCCAAAGCCCCCTAGCACCCAAGCATCCTCCTGCTCCAAGTAGCGCTCAACGGAGAGACCTCTTGCAGCGGGCTCGGTCCACCTTCCCGGTGCAATTAACAACCCCCTTGGTTAGGGTAAGGCAGACAATCGGGGGTAACTAAGACTGCCTCTCCCTTCAAGCCTTCAACCTGAACCATTAGATATATTCTCATCCTTTAGTTCCTTGAGCAAACAATGCAAACAGTGCTTTCTAATTTGTTACAAGCACAATCAATTCTAGTGGTCATTTATTTGGCCAACTGGTGCTAAGGAGTGAATCCTTCTCTCCGAATGCATCCAACATTCGATCCGGGATCAATTGCGACTCGGCAAGATCCCCAAGGGTTTGTTTGTTAACCCTTATGTCTTTGGGTTAGGGCCTTACCCTATTAACCCAACTTAACCAATACCTTAAGTTCTATTAACAAAAAATATGTGGCTCCAATTTATTGATTGGTCCTTTGCTTCCAAGCAAATATCTATTCCCCTTATCTTGGTCACTTTTCCCAAGAAAGATACTATATCATGACGACTACTCATCCTCTTGCAAGATAAACTTGCGCAAGAATCTGCCAATCTTATTCCGAGGATTTGGCCATTCTCTTATGGTCAAACCACAAGATCATGTGACTCTGCAACTTGTTGCACAAGTGCCGCATCTAATCCATGGGACTATTTTACCCATCGAACGGCATCTTCTAATCTCTTGTAGCTCCCTCACCCACGGTTGTGGCGTCTTGTCGTAGCGCGTTGATAGCTCCACCCACCCACCGTGACATGGTCCCTTACTGAGCCCGTGTAAGCTTGTAAATACTTTCTATCTATCAATACGACTTGAAGCCCCCAAGATGGGCCCTTTGGCAAATCTCGCGTCGTGTTACGTTCCGTGTCACGTTCCGTGACGTGTTGGGGTGCCCTGTAACGCGTTAAGGGGTCAAGATGGAAAAGTTATGGGAAGGGTCTAGTGCTTCCCCGGGGCCTAGACAGGGTCCCGAAAGGGTCCCGAGCAGGTCTCTGGGGGTTGGACCATCACACTTGGTATCACGGAATCATGATTAGATAGGAAACAAGGTTAGGGTGTCTTCATATCCAATCCGTTCCTAATTGCACTAGGCCGACATCATCGGTCCTACGGTTCCAACTCAATCCGAGTTTCATCTTTTTAATCGAGCGATCCTTAGGGTAGAAACCCTAGATCGTTTCTTGCAAGTATGTCCTATTGTCCCTACATTCTGTGAATGTGGGCAGGTCTTTAGGGTATGAGAGTTTCAGCTTGGCAATAAGAGCAACTAGGTCACGTCCTCAACGTGCTAAACCCTAGTTAGCACTTGGGATATGTTGCATCGATTTAACCATTCCTAACCGATTCCTTCGTGGTTTAGGTGTTTAGGATAAAACAAATTACTTGTCTATTCATGAAGATATTGTATTGATCAAAGAGGGAAAAAACTAGTTGCATTACGATACCATTGTCGTAAGCACACGATTCATTGCCTATGTATGATTAGATTTACATCCCCTAACTTTTCTGGTTAAGATCAAAGTGTATGTTTAAGTCAGGCATAATTTCCATTGATGCATTCACGATTCATGCTGCTAGGCTTTTAGGGTTTATGTTAAAACGAACCATGCAGCCTTTTCCTAATTTCATTTCTAAATGAATTATTCGTATGCTGAATGAGCATTACACAACCTTTTGTAACTACTTACGTAATTGATTGAGATTTATGCCAATTGACTAGAGTTTAATCTACTTCGTGCAGCCCTAGAATCATTTCCATGCCTTGCAAAATCCTACGGTTGTTAGCAACCTTCTTTAATGAATCATTGCGAAGAAGAGATGTCTAATAATGCAACATGCGATTTAATCTTTCCATGCATAATCGAAGTATACTACAATAATTTCGACTTGTAAAGATGGTCATTAGTTGATCTAGATTCGATACTTTGCAATGTATAGAAACAACTTGCTAAGAATGCATAGACATCTTATGTTCTTCTTTCGTTCGTTTCTTTGAGAAATACAAATGACCGATTCTTCAATTGTGAGTTATTTCCTTAAATTAGCCAATTTATTTCAAGCGCAAAAATGCATCTTTATCAAACTCGGTGGATTTGACAAGCATAAGCGCAACCTAATTCCATGAATTAACCATGCATGTTTGTAATACTTCGACATAAATCAAGAAATAGGAAGAAAACCTGGACTTGTGGGTTTGGTGAAATGTCCACATGAATGTTAGGAGATGATCCTCTTGCGGCGGCTGCGCCTTGTGCCTTTTTAGGAGCCATCGAGAATTCGACCTTCTTGCCTTGGCCGCAGACTTATGATCTTGGCCTGTTTCCCTCGCACGCGCAATTTCCTTTTAGATTTGGCTTCCTTGACCGATGCACCGTCTTGTGGAATTGGGCTTTGGAAGACCTTATAGCCTTCCTCCTCGAAGCTTGAAGGAAAGAGAAGTTAACTTTAGGAGGGTTCAATGGGAGAGCCCTTAAACCCGGCAAAGAGTTTGGGCTTGTGACGGGTACAATGGGAAAGGCTTTAAATCCCGGTTATAGTGGGCTTACATGAGTCCACGGGAAGGACTTTACAACCGGCAAAATCAATTTTGGGGAATGTAAGGGAAAGGGACTTGGAAATTCCGGATATAATAGGGCCTTCATGAAAAGGGATACAATGGATTTAAAAGACTTGTGTGGGAAGGGTTTTAAAAGGAAACCCGGGGTTAAAAAGCCTTGTGGAAATGCTATGAAAAGGGGCTAAAAAACCCAGCTAGTATGAGCTTTATGGGGGATGCAAGGGGGGAAAGGGCTTAATTCCCGAGGATGCAAGGAAAAAGGGGTTTTGAAGAAACCCGAGGTAAATGGCCCAAAAGGGACTTGTATGGGAAATTCCACGGGAAGGGGCTTGGAGAGCCCCCCCCTTAGAAGCTTCCTAAAGAAGCTTCTGAGAAGCTTCTAGGAGGCGTGAATACTTCACGTGGACGAAGAGAGGATGATTTGATGACGCTTGTTTGCGGGCAGGTGGCGGAATGATGGCACCGACGGCGTGGTGCACAGATCGGATGCCGTAAGCGTGCGTAATGAGCGTCAGAAGGTCCCCAAGAACAAAAGAACTCTACTTTTTGCACACAAATCAATGTAGAAAGCTTGCACGACATGAACAAGAGACCAATTGGGTGCAATCTCCCCCCATGCCTTGTGTGAGCTCTCCACAAAGCATGTATTTCATATATTAACCATCTTCAAGCTCAAATAATAGCCCAAATTACAAAATAGCACGCTTTAGCTTTTGAGTTTGCTTTTGTGCCAATAGGGAATTAAAGCTAATGGGAACCCAAGAAATCAGGCGTACCCAAATACAATGTCCAAATACAAATATCTAAATCATGCGCCCATGTGCATACAAAAATAATAAATAAATATCAAGCGCTTTGATAAATAAGTGCGACAAAATATAGGCACCATGCCTAATACACGCGTCCATCAAAATATTGACGATAAATTTGAATACATGCTATCCTCCAATGCTTTCCAGTGCTACCGCTGCTATCTCTACACATCAACTGAAGCATTCACAATCGTTAGTAAAATAATACAATTAAACCAACAAAAGTGAATACCTAGCAGTCTTCAGCTACATAAATAAATTGGTTAGAAATCAATCCTAACCTTAATTTATCACGAGTGTGCACTCTAAACTCATAAACGTTTATTAATTTAAATATGTATTTTGCAGAATCACCCATGTATACATAAAATTAACAAAATGCCCGAAAAGGATAGGCGTCCCCATCAACTTCTCGCACAAAGAATCCACTTTGTGTATGAGCCCCGGTAATAAAATCTTACGGAATCCATCGTAAAACCTCACGGAATCCACCGTGGAATATGCCTACTGGCATCATACCCTCGGGGTGAGATAGCAATTGTCCTCAATTTCTATTAGCTCAATGTGGAGATAACAGAGTGGGGAAAGCATTTAAGTCTCTAGCGTGCATCCATTGGGCCTCTTCAACAAGATGGTTTTTAAACTTGACCAAATATCTAGAATATCTACGGCCAGTTCTAGTGGTCATAAAGTCAGTATCTATAATAGCTTCAGGCTCAAGTATTTCAGTCTCTTCATCTAGCAAAGGCGATTTTCATAGACAGGGTGTACAGGTAATTGGCCTCTAAAAGGTCATAATAAACTGATATGGAAGGTGTTGTGAATTTTCCAATGTTATGATAGTTCCAGTTTAAATGCATTGTCATTGATTTTGTGTATGATCTTGAATGGTCCATAGAATCTAGGTGCTAATTTCACTACTGGGTGTTTATCTACACTTTGTAATCTACGTTTTTCTATTCGTAACCAAACATAGTCATCAACTTTAAAATTCATGGCCTGTCTTTTCTTATTTGCTTGTTTTGTATATGATTGTTGGGCTTTGGCAATCATATCTTTAACTTCATCAAAAATAGTGGCATACATGTTAGCAATATCATCAACAGCCTGAATTTTGTTTGATAATGATGCAACAGGTGTAGGCAATCTATATCCATAAATAACTTCAAATGGTGCTTTCTTTGTAGATGTGTGTGGTGTATTGTTATATGCAAACTGAAGTAAATGTAGATGTGTATCCCATGTGTGTGGTTTTGAAATAGTATAAGTACGTAAAAGATCTAAAATAGTACTGTTAGTAGCTTTTGTTTGACCGTTTGTTTCAGGATGAAATGCAAATGAAAAATCAATCTTTGTTCCTAAGTTAGCAAACAAAGTAATCCAAAAATTATTACAGAAACTAGAATCACGGTCAGAAATAATAACTTTTGGTAAACCATGATTAGTAAACACAGTTTTCAAAAACAATTGAGTAGCTTGAGATGCAGTTAAAGTTTTCTTGCATGGAATAAAATATGCTTGTTTGCTAAACTTATCTACAATAGTCTAAATCATATCATGGTTAGCTTTAGTGTTAGGTAAACCAGTGATAAAATCCATTGAAATTTGTTTCCATGGTCGTGATGGAATAGATAATGGCATTAGCAAACCATATTGTTTACCATGGTGTCTTTTAACTTGTTGACAAACTAAACATTCAGAAACAAAGTTAGATACATCAGTGTCCATATGTGGCCAATAAAAATCTTCAGTCAATGTATGCAAAGTAGATATAAATTCTCTATGACCTTGATATGGAGGACAATGAATCTCATGCAAAACAAATGATCGAAATGGAACTGTCACACATAATCTATTTTCATAAAACATGAATCCATTATTGTAAGATAGTGAATCAATAGGAATCCAATTATTTACAACTAGTTTATTCCAATCAGCTTGAAAAGTAATATCCTGATGATAAGTATCTTTCATAGGTATAAGGGAATCAAATGATATCACAGAAATGTTATGAATTTTCGGTCTTCTACTCAAAGCGTCGGCTACAACATTCTCTTTTCCTGGTTGATATTGTATAAGGGGATGAAATCTTTGAATAAAAGCTGCCCATTTAATATGTCGGTCAGATATTTGGGGTTGACTAAGGAGATATCTATTGCTTTGTTAGTTAGTTTTGAACATAAATTCAAAACCCATTAAAAAATATTTCCATTGACATAAGGCTTATACTACAGCTAATAATTCTTTATCATAGGTAGAGTATTTAAGTTCAGATGGTTTCAGTTTACAGCTAGAGTAGGCTATGGGATGATTATCTTGCATAAGGACGGCTCCTATTCCAGATCCACTAGCATCAGTAACTACTAAAAATAATGGTCTATTGAAATTAGGTAGTTGTAATACAGGAGCATGTGTTAATGCATGTTTCAATAAATCAAAAGACTTTTGCTGATTATCAGACCAGTGATGATAAACAATACCTTTCTTTAAAAGTTTAGTCAAAGGTAAGGCAAGTAATGAAAAATTTCTCACAAACTTTCTGTAAAAGCTAGCAAGACCTAGAAAAGAACGTAACTCATGCACATTTTTGGGTATGGGCCAATTTAAAATTGCTTCTATCTTTTTAGGGTCGACCTTAATACCTTCTGATGAAACAATATGCCCTAGATATTCAATTTCTTTTTGGAAGAATTCACTCTTTTCTGGATTAATATACAATTGATTATCTTTTAACAACTTGAAAACTAAAGACAGATGTTTATAATGCTCATTCTCATTTTTACTGAATACTAATATATCATCAAAGAATACTATAACACAATGCTGATATTTCAGAAATATGCGATTCATCATTCGACTAAATGTAGCTGGTGCATTAGTTAGACTGAAAGACATAACTAGAAACTCATAGTGTCCAAATTGTGTTCTAATGCAGTTTTGAATATATCATATTTATCCAATCTTACTTGATGATAATCAGATTTAAGATCTATCTTACTGAATATGGCAGAACCTTGTAACTTATCCATAAGATCATCTACCCTAGGAATTGGATATCTATTCTTAATAGTAATTTTATTTAGGGCACGATAATCAATGCACATGCGATAAGTATTATTATTCTTCTTTACTAATAAAATAGGTGCGCCAAATGAAGAACTACTAGGTCTAATTAATCCTCTATTAAGCAATTCTTCTATTTGATTTTGAATTTCTTTCTGTTCAATTTGGTTATGTCTATATGGTGCTTTATATGGTAGTTGTGTACCACGAATTAAATCTATTTTGTGATCTTCAAGACGTGGAGGTGGTAGTCCAGGTGGTAAATCATCAACAAAACAATCTTGAAATTGAGCAAGAAATTATGTATGCCTAGGATGCATTTGTTTTTCTTTAGCTTGAAGTTCATTCACCCATATTAAATAAGATTTGCTACTTTTACGTAATGCACATTTAGCCTGAGTATGAGTAAGTAGTGGAAAATTATTGAAAGCGTGCATACCATGCAATGTGATTTGTTTTCCTTGAAAATAAATTTTAATTGAATGCGTAGAATAATCTATGTCAAGATTATATTGATGACGCCAAGGCATTCCTAAGATAATTTCACTAGACTGTAAAGGTACAACTAGGAAATTTCTTCGTTGAGTATATTCACCAATTTTAATTTTTAAATTATGCACCTCTTGTGTTCCATTATATCTCGTGCTTAGGAATGCAGCTTTAATGCGATAATGTGTAGAAACAGTTTGTAATTTCAATTCCTTCACTAACTTTGCAGAAGTAAAGTCATGTGTGCTACCATCATCATGTAAAATAATATTTTCTTTACCATGCACAAAACATTTCATTGTTAACAAAGAATGTGGAGTTGGCATACCTGGCAAAGTATCCGAAGTAGTACCAATGTCGTCATCATCTTCCGTAAAGTCAAGCATTTCCTCACATTCTTCTTCTTTCATTGCTCCAAGATAATTGATATGGAAAGGTGGCTTTTTCGATTGACAATTGGCTACTAGATGTCCAGGTTGATGGCATTTGTAACAATCTATCGGTTTGGCTTTAGATACATTGTTGGTAATGGTAGGAATTTTAGGAATGTTGGGATTTGGCTGTTGAGGATGGCTTAGGGTTTGGATTGGTGTTTGATGGCAAAGCAAGTGGTCTTGTCCAAGACTTACGGAATGAAGATGGAAGAAAACGACTTTGATTGAATCTTTGAAAATTTGAATTGAATTGTTTGGAACCATAGTTACCATTAGTTTGAAATTGTTGTGGTTGCTTGTCTCTTCCGCAAATCTTGTCTTCAGTGTCATGAGCTAAGGAAATTGCATCTTCAAGAGTTGTTGGCTTGAACATATTGACTTCAGCATAGTAATGTCCAAGTAGGCTAGACATAAACTTGCGTTTGTGAGTCGCTTCAGGTACATCTTCGAGCATGCATAGTTGCAGTAGGGCATTCCAAAAACGTTCAGTGTATTGGGAAATAGGTTCGCGATCTCTTTGATGTAGAAGATCCCATTGCTTTATGGCTTTTTCATGGAACTGAGGAGGAAGGAAATTCTGCAAAAACTTCTTTTGGAAACTCTCCCAGGTAGTGGGACAATCAATGCTCTTGCGAACCATAGTCCACCATAGAGATGCTCGATCGACTAGATGGTTAGTGACACATTTAATTTTGTCTTTCTCAGCATATGTCTCTTCATGGAAGTAATCATCGAATTGACTGATAAATGCAAGTACTGTCTTTCCATCTCGTGATCCATTGAAAGTACGAAATTTGAAGTTTCTTTTACTTATCTTTGTTTCTTTGCGGATGGATTGGGCTTCGAGTGTCGCATCGATGGTACGTCATATAAGATCTTCGGGTTGCGGTCCATATTTATTGGTGGTAGATCGTTGCAAATTGGTCAATTGAGCTTGCAAAGCTTGTCGGGCTCTTCGTTCTTCATCGAGTTGCATCATAATCAAATCCAACTTTTGTTCCATCGTTGGTTCGGGTAAATCACCTTTAGCCATAAAATCGTCCATGTTTGGATCGGTCATCCTATAAAATTCAAAAGACCTCACACTCTCGAAATCTAATTAGCGGGATGAGCGTAGCTCAAAGGCGGGTATACAAGGCTTGTATATTTTTGTTTGGCTTTTATGGTCTTTCTCCTTTGCGATTGCGGTATTCGTTGTCTTCGTAGAAACTGCGTATAATCTTCGTATGACCTGCATATGAACTTCTGCATTTGCTGAAACTGGTTCACCAAGCCTGCAAGTGTGAACAGAGTCTACCAAAGAGCAATACCATGATTCTGTGCTTCTGCGTGTGAACAGCCTTTATGGGAGTGGTTTTAGTAATTCTTTTATGACTTCTGGACTTGCAAAATTAAGAAGGCTTGGTGGACTTGGGAGACTTAAGAGCTTAAAGCTCTTACTGATCAGTCGTGGATTTTTAGGACATGAATATGTCCTCGGCCGTTTTGACGCCGCCCAGTTGATGTCGCTGCCACCAGTCATCAAATTCGTGGTTGAAGCTTTTATAAGCTTCTTATAAAGCTTACTATTAATCTTGATAAGCTTTAAGTTAAAGCTTTTAAACTTTGAGCTATGGAGTTTACTGTTAACTTACGACTTGATAAAGGAGATATCCACATGGTCCTCCGCCTCCACAGGCTGGTCCTTCGTGATCAGAGAGTGCAGATAGGGGTTCTTGACCACCAGGAACACACTGGTATCAATTGTTTGCAATGAAACTGACTATAGAGCTCGATCGTTCCAGGAGCTCCGCCTTCGTGCAAGATGGTAAGCGATTGGAAGCTCTCGATCTCAGCTTCGCTCTGATACCACTGCTGCACAGATCGGATGCCGTAAGCGTGCGTAGTGAGCGTCAAAAGGTCCCCAAGAACAAAAGAACTCTACTTTTTATACACAAATCAATGTAGAAAGCTTGCACGATATGAACAAGAGACCAATTAGGTGCAATCTCCCCCATGCCTTGTGTGAGCACTCCACAAAGCATGTATTTCATATATTAATCATCTTCAAGCTCAAATAATAGCCCAAATTACAAAATAGCATGCTTTAGCTTTTGAGTTTGCTTTTGTGCCAATAGGGAATTAAAGCTAATGGGCGCCCAAGAGATCAGGCATACCCAAATACAATGTCCAAATACAAATATCTAAATCATGCGCCCATGTGCATACAAAAATAACAAATAAATATCAAGCACTTTGATAAATAAGCACGACAAAATATAGGTGTCATGCCTAAGACACACGCCCATCAAAATATTGACGATAAATTTGAATACACGCTATCCTCCAATGATTTCCATTGCTACCGTTGTTATCTCTACACATCAACTGAAGCATTCACAATCGTTAATAAAATAATACAATTAAACTAACAAAATTGAATACCTAGCAATCTTTAGCTACATAAATAAATTGGTTAGAAATCAATCCTAACCTTAATTCATCACGAGTACACACTCTAAACTCATAAATGTTTATTTATTTAAATATGTATTTTGCGGAATCACCCGCTATGGAATCGCCCATGTACACATAAAATTAACAAAACACCCAAAAAGGATAGGCGTCCCCATCGACTTCTCACACAAAGAATCCACTTTGTGTATGAGCCCCGGTAATAAAATCTTACGGAATCCACCGTGGAATATGCCTCCTGGCATCACGGTGTCACGGAACTTCTACGGTAGTCTTCTTGCCCTCACGACGCACTCAAAGCGACGTAGATCTTCTTCTCTCTCCTTCAGGGCCTGGCAGCGTCACGGCTCTTACTCTCCCTCCCTTACACCCCCCCACAGGGGGTTTTTATATGATAGGGAGAGGAGACCTCTCTCCCCCACGCGGCTAGTTGCATGGCCATTCTCCCCCCCACGACCTCCAGCAAGAGAGCTTACGCATCCACGGCACACTCCCTCTCCTCCAGCACAGCCTTCGGCTGGGGGGAAAGAAGGGCTAAATTTTTTTTTGCCATAAATCTATCAATTCCCCCTTGACCTCCTCCCAAGAGGAGGTTCACATGTAGATATGCGGGTTTCTTAGTCCTTAGTCTCGATTGGCCAGTGGAGAGTGTACTATTTAAAGACTGCACCTTCCGTAACCACAATGCCGGCATTGTCATTTTCCTGAGACTCACCCGGGCTCGTAATATTTTTTAGCATAAATATTACATTATGCTTAGCCTATCCCTTGTCGATCTTCATGCCTTGATTTTGATAGGGGATAGGGTGAGAGCTGTGTGTGTGTGTGTGTGTGTTTTGTTGTGTATTCTCCTTTGTGACAGCTTGATGCTCTTTATGGTTTATTTATGTGTAGATCAATTCATGGATTTGACAAGCTCAGTCACCCTATCCCATGGTCGCTAATGAGAGTGGGATTTTATAACCCAAAGAAAGTAAGAAGTGTGCCAAATTTTATCAAATTGAAGCAAAAATTAAAGCTCGATGGAAGCAGGGAATGCCGATTCGACAATTTTAAGCAACTATGAAAGATAAGATTTAAAATCACTTCTAAGATGAACTTCACAATAGTTGCAAATTTTCTATAGATTTTTTAGATGCCAAAATAAAGTGGAATAAGATCCAGGCAATGTGGGACTCTGAGAGATCGGGCAGAAATTTTTAGATCGGAGATTGAATGTCAACATTGAAGTTGCCAAAGGCTATGAAATGACTTAACAGTGAAGAGTTGTGGGCTCTCGGGGGATTCACTATATATATATTCTCTATATAACATGCATTCATGGCCTATTTATAAATATCCTAATCTGTGAAATTCTCTTGGATAAAACACAACCCTTTTCTATTCAATCTGTAAGTAACCCCTTTATATGACACCCTTTTGTATGTAAAAAATGGTCTTTTAAAAAGCCCTTATTTTGAACTCACGTTATATATACATATATTCATGAGTGACCCCCTGAGAATGGGCTTTGGGGCCTTAGGCCCAAAAAATGTTTTTTGAAGAAGAAGGGGGTTTTTCACGTGGTGTGAAAAAAATGACACCCCCTCTTGCATGTGACAATTTTTTGAGGGGGGGAGCTTATAAGCAACCACATAATCTAATCATAGCTGTCAATTTCTTGATTTTTTCACTTCATTTCGTCGATCTTGGCTATGCAGTTGATTGCATGAGCATGGAGATGCAATTCAATCTTTTTCTCTCCTTCCTTTCTCTCCTTTTGAGGGCAATTCATGCGGAAATTATCTAGGGAAGTTCGGGATCGAGACTAATTGTCTGGCTTGAACCGGATTGATGTGGAATCATCATTATGCTGAGGAGTGATGATCAACACTATTCAAAGACCAATTGCAAGTCTTGTTTCTATCCAAAAAATCAGTTCTTGAGACCCAAATAATGAAAAATTGTGGTAAGTTCTTTTTTAATAGAAATTTGGATTCTGTTTTATATTTCATAGTGTAAATCTTATTCATATGTGATGACAATTTGTTTGAAGCTTGATTGTTATCAAGACCTAAAACGGGTTGACACTAGCTCTACGGCACTAGTAGCTCGACCTCTACTACATATCCAAACCACCCCTTACGGCCTCGTGGCCAGGAGCATCTAAGGGGTATACTACCCTAATCTCTAAAGTAGAACTTTGAATTTGTATAAATTGTAATCCAACATATAACCCTTCCACACTCCTCATAGGGAGTCCCTACACATATTGGTGTAACGCACCACATAAGCATAAACAAAGGGAGTGCCCCTCGCCTCATTGCCATGGCCCCACTACAACTCTCCTACACCTCGGGATTGGCCGCCCCAAGATGCACCGTGAACACATAAAGCACATGCGACACATGATCCGCTCTTTTAATGAATCACTCTAGGAGATGCAATATATATCTCACTCAATATCCCCCAAAGGAAATGAACCACTAACTCTACAACTTAGGGTACCTCACCTCCTTAACATAGACCATTGTTTGGAAAAACAATTACTAAGTTTCGAGGATGATACCATATGTTGTGTGCAATGCAATTGTGTATGATTTATAGTGCTCAAAAAAATCTCCTTATTGACAAACAACATTGCAAAAGTGTAAAAACATTTCTTTTCATGCCTTTACTCTAAAGGAGATTGTTGTGTTGCCTCTAGGGCTAGCACCGAGCATGCTCATACTATTGGACCCTCTTGATTTCAGACTACAATGTGTCTTATATGCCATGCATCATAAAAACGTCATATTCATTGTATTATTAATCCTTAACATCCCATTTCTCCCTACTGCTTAAGGTTGTGCACTCGTTGGTAGGTTTAGAGAGCACTTTTAATGTATTTTTTCTTCATAGAAGCAGTAAATACCCACTTCAACATAAATATAGGGTTAAACCTCATGCCTCAGCCTTATCATGCATTCACCAATACAAATGTTATTTTTTCTTTTTTTGGATGTAGAAAACCTTTTTTTAATTTTTATTATTTTTTATTATTTATTTATGGATAAATATCAATATTTTTTATTGACCAATTTTGGATTGATTAATCTTATTAAGAATGATTTTTATATCATATTCCATTTCAAAGGAACACCATATGCACAGCGCACAACAAAATCCCAAAACCGCATGATTTTCTTAAAACCACAATGTTCCATGTTTTGTGTGTTTTTAAAGAAATTATTAGATGATTCCTTTTTCTTGATTTCTTTACCATTTCTGATAGATCACAGCATTGACAACCAAATGCAACCATTTCCAACCAAAATTTATCATTAAAAAATAAAATCTATCACTTACTCATAAAATTGCATCTTATGTTGTATGTACCTTATGATTGGAGGCCTGCTGATCCTTTTCAATAGACGGCGGCTGATGATTCTTTCAACCTTGATCAATGCTTCTTTACGCTCTAGCATCATCCCACAATCAAAATCTCTCATCTCAACCCACCCCCTTTTCCCATAGAATCAACCATGGAAATATACAATAAGAGGAGAGAGGAGAGAGAAGGTCTAAAAATTGAACTCTTTATTTAGTACATCATTTTCTTATTTGATTCTTGCATTGGATAGTGAGGAAATTCTCCATCTTGCTGTCCTCTTGCCTCCCCCTGTGATGCCAATACATTTTCTTAAATCAAGAAGGGGCGCTGAAAAAACGATGCTCCCCCTCCCCATAATTCAAAATTTTTGGTTTAGCCCCTTTTAATTAGTCATTAAGGTTAAACCATTAAAATATATAGTTCCAATTTTGGCTTTTCACACTGCATCAAGTGGTTTTTCCCCGAATAGAGGCCCAAACGAACTCTGATTCGTGAACAGACTAGGCGACTAGCTTTGTGGCATCAAAAACTATCAACAACCTAGCCTCCATCATGTACTTTTTGGCTTTCAGATCACATAGCTACTTTATAACACACAACCTTGCAAGGATTAAATGGGAGGTTAAAGGACTCCAATCGATGAACCAAGACTTGCATTGCATTCCTGGCATTGAACTCTATCTAGGAAAACCCCAGCTCATCAATTTGCAACTGTTTTATTTTGCAAGAAAATTTGGTGTTTTTGCCTCTCGAGCATTTTTGTGCTTTAAAAACAGGTCCCAAAATCCAACTCTCATTGGTGACCACAGGATAGGGTGACTCAGCCCATCAAATCGACGAATTGATCTACACAAACAACAACCATAAAAAGCATCAAGCTGCCACAAAACAGAATACTCAACAAAGCATAAGCACAACTCTTACCCTACCCCTTGACAAGATCAAGGTATGAAAATCCTCAAGGGATAGGGCCCATCATAATCTGACAAAAATCTAGAGCGATTTGCTAACCAACTGCTCCAACATAGACGACGAGCTAAAAAGAATCATCAAAAAGGTCATCTTAGATGGTGGCATGAACTACCTACCTAACTTAGAACAACTAGACCACAAACTCCTACTAGGCGAGGACTCATATAGCCTGGTCATCATATATTTTCTTTAAAGATATTTTTCTTTCAAGGTTTCATACTTGGGCATGTAAAAAGGAGGGAGCTGAGCATAGTGACCCAAGGAGAATAGGGCATCGGTCTCAGGTCCTGACTCGATACCCAAGAACCTACCAAGCTCTCGTGAAGAAACACTTTTTTTTTTTCCCTATTCGACTCACTTTTATTTTTGCTCCAACCTTCCTTATTATTTATTTATTTTGGCTAGCTACTACCTCTAGGAAGACAAGGCACCGGCCCTAGGTCTCTGACTCGTCCCCCCATGAACCTACCAGGCCTTGGCAAGGCGATAATCAACTGTTCTTGGGATTTTTCTTCCTTTCTTTTTCTATTTTAGGCGTTAGAACCCCTTTTTACACCCCTCCATATTGTTATATTTCAAGTATAATCAAAATTCTCTCTTCTTCTTTTTCGATAGGCTTCTCTAACTGACTCACACTAGCAAGGACTCCTAGATCATCTCTCTAGGAGGCTAGCAGAACATGGTCACTAGGACTACCTTCTGAAACAATTCTTTCAATGCTGGACAATGTCTTTACAAAAGGTAAACAACTACCAGAACCTCCCCCAGATATACCTAACCTAACCCTTGGACTTCATACCTTGATTGCCAAACCCCAACAAAAGAACAATTCTCAAGTACATAAACACATATAGCCTAAAAGAAAAGTACTCACCATAAAGGAAGAACATCACCTTGACTTCGCCACAAGAAGCTTTCGTGCAACAACAAGAAGCTCCTCCAGGTTCCACTAAATTTGTCTAGCATAGCATTAAAACAAAACCTATTAACCATGATTGCACTAAACATACACATGGCTCTCTTGGCCTAATGAAATGTAGCACTTCACTACTGCAGAATATCTGGCCCTCTTGGCCTAACAAAATAATTTCCAAAATGGCCATTAAGCAATGTAATGTTGAGACAAACCCTTGGTCCCAATATAACTCCACTCAAGGATAAGACCCGCGACCAACCGACCAAGGATAAGGGCTCCTCAAGCCCTACACCAAATGCATCAGGTTATTCACTAACCCCCCTACATAAATAGCAAGGGGTGTCTGATGAATATGAAAATAAATGATCCTATGCATCCATGACAAAATGGGAAGGTGCTCAATTACTACCTAACTCATAACCCAAACTAGCCATCAACAGCCAAAATAGGACATGTTAGCAAGAAGGCCCCAAAGTAGTCCTAGGCTAATGTTAGAATGTAATTGTAAGAGCTCCCCCAAACCACAATTGAAAAAGACATCTTCAACAAAAGCATAATTGGCCAAGGAATATGCAAAGTGATTCCACTATCAAGGAACTAGTTGACAAGCCATCATCTAAAAAATATGCAACATATCAAGGCTGCATGATGGTACATCTGTAGGATGGGATCTCACACACTATAGGTCCCATTCAACTCGTTGAACACTAATTGCGAGTCACCTTTCACCAATAACTAGTGGATAGCACCACATCAAGCTACATTCAGCCCCATAATCAAGGCCTTGTATTCTACCATATTATTAGTAAAAGAGTATTCTAAATATACTCTCATTTTCATAACAACCTTACGTCTAGGATCTTTAATGACCACAACAACGCTTGCATGTTTAGCCAGCCCTCTAGAAGCTCCATCAAAATACAAAGTATAGACCCAATCTTCACTTATACGCCACACCATACTAATAAGATCACTTGTACTTATGATAATCAAAGTTGAGCCAAGAGAGAGGATGTGTGACAGGTACAATCCCTCCTTCCTTTTTGAACTTGATAGAAATACTCGTCACAATTCTATGACAATGGTGGTAGTAGTCCTAAATATCCCATGTGAAAGATTTGTATTGCCACTCAATAACCTAATAACCTTTACTTCACTAGATCTGTCGACCTTGGTGGTAACATTGCTCTAAATACGAATGCTCAAGATAAGGAATGATTCTTCCCATCTGATCGTCTTGGTACCTACTACAAGTTAAAGCTAAATCATGAAGGACCTACACATGCACCAAGTCTGACGTTAGTCCTTGCATGTAGTAAGGCTTCAACTTATTAAAGTTAACTTTATTTTAAAACTCTATCCCCTTGCAAATCTACTAAAAGGGTTGTAGACCCATTCATATCTATATGGTCAATTTTATATGGCCCATCCCATTTGGATTCTAGTTTACTAGGAAATAGCTCACATCAACAAGCATCATAGTACAACACCAACAGAACTTGTATAAATTTATATTTCTTAGCCCGAAGGTTGTGAATTGCTTTCATTCTCTTCTTCCCTACCTCTTGATGTAATAAAGCCTACAACCAAATTTCATCAAGTTGCATAAGAGAAATGAATCTTTCCTACAATGCTTATGTCTCTCCCATCAAATGATTGAGACTAAATTTCACAGTGGGCAACTCTATTTCCAATGGTAAGACATACTCTTCCCCATATATGAGCTGGAACAAGGTGTAGCTATAGCTCTTTTTAATGTCATATTGTAAGCCCAAACTACCACATAAAATTTCTTATCCCAATCTTACTTATTTTTAGACACTATCTTGGATAAGACCCCAATAAGATGTTTATTTGTACTCTCAACTTGATCATTTTCTTGTGGATTATATGGGGTAGTTTTATTGTTTTTAATCTTCAAAGATTCTGTCAAGGCTACTATAACCTAATTTTTCAGGAAGTGTGTTCCTCGATCAGACACTATCTCCTTAGATGGACGAAAACAACAAACAATCTACTCCATAATAAAACTAGCATCTCCTTAGCATTATTCTTCATCATTGCTCAAGCTTCAGAGACCATTTTGTAAAGTAGTTTGTTGCTACAATAATATAACTCTTCCGCGTAGTCAATCAAGGGTATATTGGTGCACTAAAATTGATACCCCATTTTTTGAAGGGTAATGTAACTAGAATAGGATTCAACGGCCACTTATGATTCTCCCTACTATCATGTCTTTGGTGGACATCATAGTGCTTAACATAATTGAAAGTATCCTAGAAATCAAAGGCCACCAATATCCAACACAAAGAGCTTTCTAGGTAGTAAGTTGTTCAGTAAAATGTCACGTACATGTTGAATCATGGCATTCCTCGAGAATGAATGGTACCTCATCAGGTACTCCATATCGACGATAAATCTCATCCACTCCATTCAGTTACAAGACACTCGCTATAATCAAAAATCATAATGCTTGTTGCTTAATCTTTCTCTTCTCAGACTTTGATAGAGCAGCCCCAAATCCCCCTATAGATAGATAATGTGTTATAGCTATATACCAGGAAGGGATGGCAGCTATATTGACTTTGAATAAACCTTCGATGTCAATCCCGTCAACCAGAATTTCATTTTGCACCCCCAAATCCATAAGACATTCCATAATATCCTTTAGCTTTGGTGGCTTACTCCTAATCTTGTAATGGAACTCCTACAAAGTGATTAACTACTTTGCTAAATGGTCAGGCGGCTACAACTTATTCAACAATTTAAGTCCTTCCACCTTCGGGAAAATATCACCTTCTCATAGAGAATATAATGACTAAATTTATTCGTTGCAAAAACATTCCAAGGCGCAATTTCTCCATATAAGTATAGTTGACTTTAGATATTCCCAATATTTGACTAGCAAAGGCAATTTGATGATACCATTTCTCTTCCCAAATTTGGGCTAAATAGCAGCTAATACTATGCATTGTTGCTGTTGAAAATATATAGAAAGCTTCACCTCTTTTAGGTGCTTTTAGAACTGGCACTTTTGCTAGTTCCTGCTTTACATCTTAAAAGGATACTTGACAATTAGATAGAAAGTTAAAATATAACGAGTTCGTCAATGGCAACATTCTTTCTGCTAATGCATTGATAAATATCTGATAATATCCCATTGATGCAGAAAGCTCTGTACCTCTTTTGGAGTGTGTGGCGCACTCATAGCAACTATAACCTTTATCTTTTTGGGGTCAATCTTGTGATACCAGCTAAGCTAACCACATGGCTCAGTAACAACCCATACGGCATCCCAAAGATGCACTTTTCTGGATTAAGAACAATGTAGAACTGTATATAATGCTCTTAACATTTTCTTAAATTAATTAGTTGTCTTTTCCTTGTGGTGGCTGCCTCTAGATCATTGATGAAGACTTTTAAATCCTTTGGGGAGATGTCACCAAAAGTCTTATAAGCTTTACGCTTGGGGAAGTTACTATATGTATATCCTCTACATCATATGCATTCAATGCCTATTTATAAATATCCTTATCTATAAACTTTTCATGAATAAAACATAACCCTTTTCTATTCAATCTGTAAACAACTCCTTTATATTACACCCTTCTATATTTAAAAATGTATAAAAATATTATTTTATAAATACCTTATTTTGAACTCACGTGATGCACACATATATTCATGAGTAACTTACTTGCGGCCTTATGTTGCCAAGAACGAGGCACATTGTATAATCCAAAGGCCATCATATGATACACAAAAGTACCAAAGACAATTATAAACATCTTTTCAGCTTGTCTTTCTCAATAGCAACCATTCAGTTGTATCTAGCAAAGAGATCCATAAATGAATAGACTTCTCTACCTATAGATTGATCTAAGATTTGATCAATGAATGGTAATGAATAGCAATCCTTAACTATCCGCTTATTGAGATCTCTAAAATCTATGCAAAAAAATATAATAATTATTATTTTTCCTGATAACAACTTGTGAACACCACTCCATGTGTTGTACTGGAAATATCAAGCCATCTTTCATCGTAGTTTTGACAATTCCTCGAATAGCCCATTCCTTAATTTGAAAGGCATAGTCCTTACTTTTTGTCACACAAGGTAGTTACCTTCCTTTAGGGGAATGGTATGAACATCCAGGCTAGGAGGAATACCTCTCAATTTGTCATAACTCCAAGAAAAGATATCATAAAATTCCTAAATCAAGGACACATAGTCCTTCCTTTCTTCCAAACTGAGCATGGACCCTAATTTGATTGGCTATGAATCATTCATTGTACTAAGGTCCAATTGGATTACGTCCACATCTCTTATCCTCTCTTGAGCCTCTATTGGCTTATTTAAAGTTACTTGATAGATATCCTCTATAGTGGGCCCCTTGTTGGATTCATCACTTGATGACCTCTCACTATTGGCTGCATCCTCCAATTTATCTATCTCTGTAGAGGACAAAGGAACTCTCTTACTTTGAGGAGATTGAAAGGGTAGGCATCTACTACTACACGTCTAGCACATTTGCCAAAGATCAACCTACCAGCAAGTATATCAACCTGATAGTCTGCTTGTAAGATCCATGGCCTACCTAGCAATACTTGATAGCTAGGCCACACTGCAAACTCGATAACCCTAAAGTCTAGAATGCATTCCACATTGTCAATGGTCACGTGGACTTTACTTCAAAAAGAGAACTCGCTAAATTGAATTCATGATAGCTAGCAAGAGCTCTCTTTTCCCACCAAACCATTCTCTCCTTTGGTCTTTGAACATGCTTTGATGCCTCTTTCTTTGTTTTTGCCTTCTTTTTTAGCAATTTCTTATCCTTCTTGGGGTCAATTTTACCATTAATGGCTTTTAGAGGTCTACGTTCCATGTCGCAAGGACTTGCGTCCCCTTATTATCTTGCTTAGGATTTCCCTCAACAGGTTTTACCTTGTCTTTGTCACCTTCCCTATCCTTTTGACCTCTCATAATGACCTGTAAATTAGAAGCTTCAGTGCCATTGACACATATAGCTTCAAAAAGGCTGACTCCACTACCACTAGGCAACTCCTCTACAATAGCTTTCTCTCTTTATAGTATTTGTTTTGGTCCCTCATCTTGCTGGAGATTATTTCCTTGTATTTGATGGGTTGATTGGACTTGGTTATTTACTTCCTTGCTTGAGAGAGCTAATTTTTCTCCAATAAGTACTAGCTAAGTGGCCAAACTTTTTGTAACGTGCTCGTCTTCAACTACCCAAGCACATTTTAGTGGTCTATCGAGAAATGAATCTAAGTATCGCCGCACCCAACACTCCCATGGAATGTTTCGGGGATTGTCTCCTAAGGTTTTCAGAGTTTGCCTCGCAACAGAACATTCACGACTGAACCCACTAGGATCGATCTGAAATCTGGGTTCCTAGGGATTAAGGTCTCCTGACAACATTCTAGCATCGGCCAGGTCTTGGACATCCTACTTTACGCAGGGATACCCAAGCCGAAGCAAATCCATGTCGCACTTGGTTCAAAGAGAATGGGAAATGAGAGGGATGCACCACTCAACCTCTCTACCATAAGGCCTAGTCCCCTTCCGGTCCCCTAAAAAGGCATGAATCGGGTTCTATTCTAATATTACCTAAAGGTCGTTTGTCTATAGATCCTTGGAGAAGCCTCCCAGCTTTCTGGGACCAACCCTAAGTAGAAAATTCGTGTCTTGCTTAACAACCTTGAAATATTTGTACTCAAAACTTCTTTATGGGAAGAAGAATCGTCATTAGAATGTAAGGATCCCTTGGGTTAAGGATTTACCTTGGATATGTGAAGCTATGAACTGCATGATGGTGTGATTGTCATTGTTTGAAGGGGATTGTTTGTGTCTACTAGAATCTATATCTTTGATTAAAAACATTGACAAACAAGATAAAAGGAAAGTTTGTGCTAGGCTATCCCCAAGCTAGCTGTTGTGAGACCCTAGTCCAAGGGGGTCATGATTATTGCTTCGAGGCACTTAGACTAGCTCCGTAGCAGAAAGGTCAGATGTCCGTAGGAATAGTCTTGAGTAGTAGGAAATGTGGATGCCATGGGGGGCTCTAGCCGTAAATTCTGCATTATTCCTAGAATCTAACAAGCCCCTTCGTGTCCTAGGATGGAATCCAATAATCCTAATACTAGTTACAAGGGAGGAATCTTGGTGGATAGAATAGCCTTGTGGAATTCTATATATCTTTCGCAAGATCGAAAAGATGAAAATTGTAATAAGCTTCCAATATAATAAAGGAAATTTTTTTTATTCAAGAGTTGTTTGAATTGTATGTGTGTCTGTGAAATAAATTACATAAAGGAACCTATGATCTAGTGGACTAATTAAGGAAGCAAGTTATATATGTTTCAATAAATGTGTCGTAGGTAATTAGGAAACTAAAGATGATATGGTCATCAAAGGAAAGCTAGTGGGCATGACCCCCGAGGGGTCCATCCAACAATGGTAGGGTGGTCTTGGTTAGCTGGGAACTTTTCTAAATTGGCAATAGAAATAGGGACCAACTAGTTGTTAGGTAGAACCGACTTGCATTGTTTTAGGGGGGTGGAATGGGATTTTTCCTTATGGGCAGGAGGGTTGACATGCTGCACTCCCCTCCGTCTCCCATTCTCTTTGAGCCAAGTGCAATGGAAAGTCTACTTCAGATTGAGTAATCTTGTAGGAAGTGGGAACTCAAAATTACTGGTGCTAGTAGCTGGCTATTAGGAGACCCCTTTGATTTTAGGAACCCAAAAATTCAAATCGATCCTAGTGGGTTCGGCTAGAACTCTTCCTTTGCAATGTAGACTCAATAGGGCCTATGTGGCAAACACCATGATACTCCAAGGGAGCGTCGGGCGGCATCATTTTGGAAAACCTACTGATGGACTACTAAAAGGTGCGCCTTGGATTGAGACTGGCGGACACCTCACAGTGCTTTGAATCATTGGGTTTTATCTTTAGCTTGTGTACCTCTTGTCTATTCATTTTCTTCTCTTCTATCTCCTATTCTCTACTTCGTTCTCGCTTTGCTCCCTGGTGGATATAACCTTTCAACTAAAACCCTTCCAACATTGGTGAACGTGACATGAAAGGTCATTAGAAGGAAAGATAGGATGGGAGAACCTTCAAGCACAATTTCTAGTTATATTTTGCAATAGTTAGTGAAAAATATGAACATGCTTATGCAAGTACAATAACAACAATAGTTGATGTAGACTTCTACTCGAATAGAAACTATTGTGATGAATGTTCTACAGAGGCAGTAGAGCATGAGATGAAGTTGTTTAATGACAAGAATGTATCTACATATTTGCATACCTATACTCAAAAGATAGAGTTCTTTGGGGTGGCTCAACTTGCATAGAGCCAGTAAACTATTGTGATGAATGTTCTACAGAGGCAGTAGAGCATGAGATGAAGTTGTTTAATGACAAGAATGTATCTACATATTTGCATACCTATACTCAAAAGATAGAGTTCTTTGGGGTGGCTCAACTTGCATAGAGCCAGTACTTTGTATGAGTTACTGAATTGTACATGCAAGATGCTGACTGGGTAGCTTTCAAGAAGACACTCAGGGAAGAAGTTTACATTGAAGATACTAGTTTGATTACCCGCAAGACTTTCCAAGAGTGGATTCTACAACCCAATAAGGGTATTATGACTATAGAGTTATTAAGAGAAGTGAAAAGTCAGTTTGAGTAGTTAGATCTTGTAGAATAGCAAGCTCTTGTAAGACAAAAAGTTGAAATATTTCTACAAGTGGTAGATCCTGAGCTTCAAGAGAAGCTTAATGATTTTTTAGATGATCAAACTAGAGAGATAGGGCTTAAATAGAGTAGAGACATATTAAGGAAGCTATTACTGCACTGGTAAAAAAGCATGGAAGAAGAGAAAGATTGCATATATCTAGCTTTCCCACTGTTACAGGCAATAGTTTATGTATCTAGTGAGCCACCCACTTTTGTGGCTAACCCTATGGCTCCACTTGTTGTTCCTACTGTTAGGAAGATGTATTAGATGAATTGGTTAAAGAAATGTGTGATCTTTAGTTGAAGGTCACAAAATTGGATGAGAAAAGACAAGAGAAAAGGTGATAGATACCAACCCCTAAACCAAGGAAAAGATGTGTGGTGTGATCAATTGTAGCATGAAAGGAAGGATTGTGCTCCTTATCAAGAGGCATTGGCACGACAACTCATCTTTGGGAAAGATGGCAAGATCCATAGCACAAGAAATAGAATTGCCTCTTGCTTTGAATTTTGAAAAGGGAGGTATGTAAAATTTGTTGGAAGACTTGACTATTTGAAATGCTTATGTGGCTGTATATGCTTCTACTTTTGGTCTACAATTGGATAGAATGCCTGGCCAAGTGATGGTTGGTGAGAAGGCTACAATATGGACACATGCTTTGCATGTAGCTGAAAAGAGAAAAGTTACTAATAGTGAAATGTCTTGTGCAGAGCAAGACATTCATGACATAACTAGTTGGAAATCACTAGTAGATGCATATTTAGTGGATGCATATTTAGTAAAATGGAATTATTATCATATCTATTCTTGTATTGTTTGGGAAAAAAATACAATTAGTCTTGTTGGTTTATTGAATAACACCCTAAATGTTTTTACAATCAACTGATTGTTGCATTGTGATTTGGATAAATATTCCAAGGCTTGTGTTGATGGCAAAGGCATAGCAAGGGTCTGTAATGACAAGTTGCCATGGGAATAAAGGAATGTTTTCCTAGAAGATGATATTAGGTCTAATTGCCTTGATTATTCTTGATTCTTAATTGGTTAATTAAGAAAGGATATTTGAACGGGCGGATCATCTCCAAGATCGCACTGTGGATTACCCTGAGAGGGCATTGCTCGATTCATGGGCCAAAGGTCGAGTGGTGAAAAGGCCAACCACGCTCTCTTGCCCAAAACGTCATGAAAAAGGGGGGGCGATAGCTTCACGCTGCCATCGTTTGGAAAAATGCGCCCCCCCCCCTGCACAATCAAAAAATTTTAAGGGCCTTTGAGCCCCCAAAAGGTCCCATGCCCATACTTTAAAACTTTTGACCTTTGTTTTTTCCTTTGTCTTGTCCAGCCTCCCACACTTGGACTTCCCAACTTACGTTTCAACTTTCAAAAATTGTTGCTTGCCCAACTCGAGGGCTTGCACGGCCGGTTACTTGCTTTGGATCCAGCATCTAGAAAAAATATGGAAAATCCGCAATTGCTCTTCAAAACTGCTTTGAAATCTCGTCTTCTGTGGCTCATAAAAATTGCCACATTCGTCTTTGCTGCTTCCGACAAGATCCAATTCTGCATTAAATTTGCTCCTTTCCCACATTTTATCGGTCTTTAAATTTTTCTATTAGGAGCCAACGAACCATTGGATTTTCCATCTAAGTGGCAAAGAAAAAACTAGTATTTGGTGCATGTTTTTGGTTTACAAGGGAGCTTTAGGAGATCTAATGCTTGGAGATTGCTTCAGAGTAGTCCTCCTAGACAAGGATTTTGTTTATTATCTCAGGTTCTATCAATACCTAGTGTTTTGAATCATTGAGTTTTGTCTTTATCTTGTGTATCCCTTGTCTATTCTTTTTCTTCTCTTTTGTCTCATATTCTTTACTTCCTTCTCTTCTCTAATTCTCAATGAATACAACCTTTCGACTAAAATTTCTCCAACAACATCAGTAGTGGCTATGTGGTGGCGTCAGCGGCTTTGTTTTTTTGAAATATGATGCATCACATGTGTGGGATTTCACAGAACATATAATGTCATATCACTTGTAACTATTGTAGAAAATGATTGAAAATTCTTGGGTTATGTTTGCCAATGTCTGAAAGCATAAAGAACTCAATCACTTTCAGTCATTTACATTAAAAAGATTAAAATTGCAAAACCCAAGATACGAGATTTAATGCAAAAATGGAGATTTTGTTGGGTTTTGAGGATTCAATATTGTTTGCATGGAATTAAAATTGAGATGTTGATGGACACAATCTATATTAGTCACACAAAAATCACAAAATGAGTAATTTACGTTCAAATAAATGGAAAAAACTATGAAAAATGGTCTTTTAAAAGGGGAAAACAAGGAAATTTTAGTTCTAGTACACTAAAAATTATAAAAATTTAAGAGTGTATATGTGGATGTATAACAAGGGCAGGGCATAAGATTTGTCTCAGTTAACCTCCATTTATGTGTGAAAAGTGTATATTTATTGCTTATTCATATTTAAAAATGAGGACAAAATCATTTTACACCTATACACGAAAGCAAAACCTAAGTAGTAGGAAAAAAAGGGCCAAAAATGGATAATATTTGAATAATTTCTAATTTAGCTATATATTTGTCAAGAATCGCATGTTGGGGGACTTTGTTTGAGCTGCTACGCCAAACACACACTGAATATACAAGAGGAAGCTCACTCAAGGACACAAGAAGAGAGATGGAGACCAAAACGTTTTCTTGTTAATTTTTTCTTCTTCTTTCATACACTATACAATGTGCACAAAGTATAGATAACATACAACATAAAGGAAAGTGGCCTTCTAAGTCAAACAGTGCATAACTGACTACACTAATCGACTGGCGTTATATCTTTGCCAGCTGTAGGTAGGTGTAACAAACTAAATATAATAATTGATAAGTCAGTGGCCATGTGAGTATCATAATGACCACCAACGTGCTAAGTGTAGACATGCAGACTCATCTAGCCAAGTGTTCCATCATCAATGTCTGCACGTGTTGAGCTTGCTATCTCAACACTCCCCCTCAAGCTTAACTCTATCTCTGCAACTCCAATAAAGCTTCGGAACTTTCGAAGCTTCTTTGCACCCAATGCCTTTGTGAAAATGTCAACTATTTGATCCTGTGTGCTGACATATACCAAGTCAATCTCTCCTGCAAGTACCTTCTCTCTCACAAAGTGGTAGTGCACATCAATGTGTTTTGTCCTAGCATGGTATACTGGATTTCCTAGCTAACTGTATGCTGATCATGTTGTCACAATGAATGACAACTGAACCATCTCCCTGCACATCCAAATCACCTAATAACTTTTGCAGTCATACCATCTCACATGCTGCCATAGCATCACTTCTATACTCAACCTCCGTACTCGATAAAGCAACTATAGGTTGCTTTTGGCTGCTCCATGTAACTGCTACACTACCAAGGGAAAACATGAATCCACTAGTAGATCTTTTGTCTGACATGCTACCAGCCCAATTTGCATCTGTGTATCTAAAGACTTGTATATCCTTACCTGCCTCATAAAAAAGTCCATAATGTAAAGTGGACTTCACATACCTCAATATACGTCTAACTGCATCCAAATGAGGCTTTCTAGGCATCTGCATAAACTTACTGACAAGACCAACAGCATAGCTCAAGTCTGACCTTGTGATAATCATGTAAATCAAACTCCCTACTATCCTCCTGAACATAGTAGGGTCTTCTATCTCATCCCCAACATCGGCACTCAACTTCACATTTTGCTCCAATGGTACTGAAAGAGGCTTACACGTTGTCATACCATACTTGGATAACATATCCAAGCCATACTTCCTTTGGGATAGCCATATACCATCATCACATCTGATCACCTCAATACCAAGAAATTATCTCAGCTCACCCAAATGTTTCATCTCAAACTTCTTCTTCAAGAATTCATTAACTTCAGCAATCCCATTGTCACTGTCACCTGTAATAATCAAGTCATCCACATAGATGACTATAATGACCAAATTTTCATCTCCCTTTCTCACATAAAGTGAGTGATCATCATCAGAAATAAAAAATCCAATATTGATAAGATACTCTCCAATCTTGTCAAACCATGCTCTAGGTGCTTACTTTAGCCCATAGAGTGCCTTCTTTAACCTACACATATATGTGGGATACTCTAAATCCTCATAACCTACTGGCTACTCCATATACATTTGTTCTTGCAATTCACCATGCAAGAAGGCATTCTTAACATCCATTTGCTGCAAACTCCAACCTTTGGCTGCTTCCAAGGCAATCACACACCTAACAGTTGTCATCCTAGCAACTGGACTGAATGTCTCTTCATAATCTATGCCATATGTTTGAGCATAGCCTTTTGCAACCAGCCTAGCCTTATACTTGCTAACTTAACCATCTACATTATGCTTGACTTTTTAAACCCCCTTACAGCCAATAGCTTTCTTACCCTTAGGTAAGGGTACCAAATCCCAAGTCTTATTGGCTTCTAATGCAGCCATCTCCTCATCCATTGCTACATCCCAATGAGCATGACCAACAGTATCCTCAAAACAAGTGGGCTCAACATCATCAACTAGTTTCATCATATAAGCAGAATGGTGAGCTACATAAACTTCAAAACCAAATCTTTTAACAGGGTATCTGACCCTGCTAGATCTGCGTACCACCAGATCACTCAATGGAGTCTTTACATTACTATGAGCTCTATGTACACCTGGTGTCGTAACTGAAGGAATACCAATCTCATCATCCAAACTCTCCAAACCACTAGAATCTCCATAAAATCCCAAATGACTAGTAGATGCATCATTACCATCCAGCACTTTATTATTTCCTTTGTCCTTCCTTGCAACACTTATAGATCCACTTGAAGATATGGGGCTACTCCTTAGTCTCCCAGACCAAGGGCTCACTGTAGGTATAGTACCAAATGATGTTTCTGGTCCACTAAGACTCCGTGATTCTTATTTTTCTTTTTTTCACATAGCTATCATGATCATTATCATCATCTAATGCATCAACATTAGGTGTATACTAGCCGCCCATCTCATCAAAGATAACATCCCTGCTCACTCTAAACTCACATGTGACAAGGTTATAACAGTGATTCCCTTTCTGCTCTAAAGAGTATCCAATAAAAATACATTTTTCTGCCTTTGGACCAAGCTTCTTGCGTAGCTCATCTAGCACATGAACATATGCAACACATCTAAATACCTTCAAGTGCGATACATCGGGCTTCTTGCCAATAAAGCATTCTTTAGGAGTCATCCCATGAATTGCAACTGTGGGAGTTCTATTCATAATGTAGACGATAGTATGGACAGTCTCAGACAAAAAATGTTTAGGCATATTCTTTTCATCCATTAATGCCCACGGAACTTCTGCGATATGCCTATTTTTTCTTTCTGCAACCCCATTTTGCTGTGGGGTATACCTGTAAGCAAATTGCCTCTTTATTCCATGAGTCCTCAAGAAGCCACTAAACTCATTAGAGAGGTACTCTCCCCCTCCATCTGATCTCAAGCACTTCACTTTTAAGCATGTTTCTATTTCAACAGCTGCCTTAAAGGATTTGAAGTGCTCAAACACATCACTCTTTTCCTTCATGAAGTATACCCATAACTTCCTTGAACAATCATCAATAAATGTGACAAAGTATTTGCTGCTCCCAAATATCTGTATGCACTACATCAAGTATTTTTCTACTCACTTCTCTGTCATGTGAGAAGGGTTGTCTTGCCTGCTTACCAAACATGCATGCTTCACAAAATTTATGCAATTCTGCAACTCTAAAAGAAGACAACCGTGTAACCAATCATCTGGACTGCATTAATTTTAGCCTTTGCACATTTGCATGTCCAATACGTTTATGCCATATTTCAATATCTGCAACTACTCCTTTTCCTTTAGCATACATAGTAGCATTCATTACACGATGTCCGCACGTGTTGAGCTTGCTATCTCAACAATATCATGGTATTTAGGCTTTAATTTATTCAATTTTGAAGAGGAATAGTAGTAGGGCTTGGCCCGATACTATCCCTTTGCAACGCAATATAACGTTAGATGAAAGAAATCATAGAAAAACTATTTTTTCATAACGCTTGCCTGATTTATTGTTAAAATTGTTTGAGCATAATGAGTCATACATGTTGTATTTGCATTTAAGAATGGCATCAAAAGGAAGACTCATAGATGCATAGCACCTATATGCCTAGTTGTGACCAATGCTGAGCATGTGAGGTTCCTTTGCTATAGGGTAGCATGGTGCTCTTTGGGGAGATGTTATGTGAGGCTAACATATTCTTGGATCATTATATATATCATGAGAGGATTTTATCACACTTGTTCTTTAGGTTTGAGATGGCACATTATGGGGTCAATCCCTAGATGTAGGAGAGTCATAAGAGCCACAACAATCAACTAGGGGGGCTCTTTTTGTGTGTATAAAAAGGTGTTAGTCACTATATGTATGGGATACTCCCTCTGCTTGGAGTGATGATGGGTAATATATTGGACTATAGTTTAAAACTCATTTCTACAAACACATTTGTTAGATAAATCATTTCATAGCATCTAGAGGCTCCTAGTCACGCAAGACCATGGAGATTGTTTGGTATCTGTAGGAGCCTGGCTAGAGCCTTAAAGCTAGTTTGGGCTCATTTTTGGTCATGATAAGTGGTGCATTTGCTAATAAGTAGCAATTTTGGAGCCTCAACTAATAGGTATTTGGTTAGTTAGTGTATGCAAGAAAGGGTTGAGATAGATCCAATATATCTTGATAGAAACCATCAAGTTGAGCTTCAACATCAAGAAAGAGCTGAAAGGGCTAGATGGAGAGGAAAGGTCCTTAATAGGTATTATCCTAAGTGCAATTGAACCAATTAATATCCCAATTAGTCCGTCAAGGGGAGAAGGAAGCTTTAGTGTTTCTCTTTTTTCAAAAAGTTAGTCTACTTTGAGTGGGAGTGTAACCCCCTCGGTACAAGCCCCTAGAGAAAACTTCTTGTTATGATGGCACAACCAATTTGAATATCTATGGGAACGACAGATTTGCCAATGCTTGGTTTTCTCCCACCCCTTTGTAATGGGTTAATATAGGAGGATGTGGAAATCCATATTAGTGAGTTCTAAAAGTTAATGTTTAATTGCTGAATTTAGGAATGAAGAACATCTATGATGTTCCTTAATATGACTTTGAAAGGAAGAGATATAGTGTGGTATCATGGCTTGGAATCTTCAACCATAACTATGATAGATCTATTTTATGCAAATTTTTGAAGAGAGTTTTCCCCTAAGAGATGTGGTCAATATCAGTTGCATATTTTTAATAAGACGTTAAGAGCCTCATGAGAGTGCTCGAGCTTATGCCAAGAAATTGAATGAGGTATTCCGCAACTTGCAAGCCTCTGCTCCCATTCCACATGTTATCCAACTATAGTACTTCCTACATGGATTGAATTTCAATATCCAAGTATAGTTGAGTAGTGTTCATTTTATTAATATTGATACTGCCCCTACATGAGCGAAGGAGAAAGAGAATTACAAGAGGCCTATGTATCTAGGAAAAATCTCTATTCAAGTCTAGGTTCTAATAATAATTTGGCATTACCTAAAGCTAGTGGAGGTCAAGTTGCAATAAGTCCACCCATAACAAACCCTCATACAAGATGAAGCATCTTGTAAAACATACCCATGTTGCCAACTCCTCCTAATTCTTCTATGCCAATGGTTAGCCAAATGTCCCGTTAAACAGTGGAAGCCAAATGATGAATCTCAATATAATCCCAACTAACTAGCCACCAATATGTGACCAAGTGGTTAAGCCATTACGATACCAATGGATGATTACACTTATGATGAGTCTAGTACATCAAATGTTCTTGGGGAAGTCAAGGACATGATGAAGCATTATATTGACATGATAACTGAATAGTATAGATAAATAGCCATAGTGTCCGACCGGCTCGACACTGGCTCTAAGCACTAGCTGAGCCTCTCTATACTCAAAGAACACACCCCCTCAGGCTCACGGCCAGGAGCATCTAAGGGACACACTTCGTTAACTTCTATTGTACATTTTACATTTTTTAAAAGGTGTAGTCCAATGGTTAAGACTTCCCCTTTGATGTACAAACACCTCGTAAGCACAAACAAAAGGAGGCACCCCTCAACTAAATGATGTGGCCCCATTACAGCTCTCCTACACCTCGAGGATTGGCCCCTGGATGCGCCACTAACACAAATAACACATGTGTCACAAACTCCACTCTTATTTTAAAACATTCTAGGAGATAATATATTTTCTCACTTAACAATTTCCCAAGGAACCCAATCCCTAAACCTACAGCTTAGGTATCTCACAACTCAGTGTGGGTCATATGTATAAGAAACTGATTGCAATGCACCCAAAGATTACACCATGTGATATGCGCAATGCAACTATGAATGTTATAGTGATCAAACATTTTATGATGTATAAATCAGCGTAGTGAAGTGCAACAAACATTTCTTTCAATGATTTTAGCCTACACATCATGCTGTGTTGCTAACGGTTAGCAACGAGCATCCTTGTGCTGCTTAACCCCTTTAAACTGAATTTATAAACATTTTATATGGTATGCAAAAACAAATAGATCATAATTTTAAATGTTATCAGCAACTAATCAGCATCAAAACCCCTCTTTCCCCCTACCTTTTAGATTATGCATTGTTGATAGGTGTAAAGAGCGGATTTTTCATGTGTTTTTCTTGTAAAAAGCGGTAAAAATGGACTTTAACATGAAGACAAGCCTGAATTAAGGCTTATCCCTCATGCTCCAGTCATGCCATACATTCCCAAACATAAAGCATGTTTTTTTTTAATTTTCTAGTGCAAAACACTAAATTTTTCTATTTTTTCACTATTTTCTTCATTTATTTAGATAAATTTTTTGATATTTCTAATTTATGGATTGAGACTAATCAAAATTACTGAAAATTGATTTGATATTAATTTCTACTCCATATGAAATCCAAAATCACAACAAAACCCCCAAAATTGATCATTTCCATGAAAACTTTATAATTGCAGATTTTGTGTGTTTTGATATAAATTGTTAAGTGACTAAATTTTCTAGTTTTCTTCAAATTTTTTAATAAATTTCAGCATTATCAAAATCAAAGGCATCCATTTACAAACAATTTCATCAAACATCTTTCATGAAACAGTTGAAATGATTGCTTACACTAGGAACCCGGTTTTGGAGGTGCGTATTTAATGGTTAGGAGGTCACTGACACTCATTTTTGATTGCTGATGCTCTCTCCAACTTTGATCTATGATCTCCTTTTCTCCAGTTCCATTGTTCCATCTGCAACTTGCATCCAACTCCTTCTCCTTCTTCCATAGAATCATGTGTGTGAACAGCCATCAAGAGGAGAGAGGAGAGAGAAAGAAGGATTTTGCAGCTTCTTCATCGAGAGGAGAGAGAGAATCATGCGTGTGAACAGCCATCAAGAGGAGAGAGAAAGAAGGATTTTGCAGCTTCATCGAGCAGCCATTTTCTGATCCGAGACCAGCAATGAAGAGCAAAAAATTCCAGAAGATGATTGCCATTATCTATTGTATGTCTTTCTTTCAGACTTCAATCCCCCCCAAGAAAATCGTCGCCATGTGTGGGGAGGGGGGGCGTCGTTTTTTTTGCACGCCGTTTCAAAAAATGCCCTCCCTCATGATTTTTTTTTTTAAGGGGGCCTTTGGACCGGGAGACTAAAGGCCATGCCCATTGCTTTGGTCACTTTTGACCTTTAAATTACCTGGTCACTTGCATCTCTTTCGTCCTGATGCCCGATTCCAAATCCGAAAAATCTTGCATGTCCGACTTGACATCCTGAACGGCTAGGAAGCTCTCTCTTCAATCCGACTATCAAAAAAATTACTAAAAATTCAAAATCCACAACAGCCAAATCTCCATGTTTCACTTCGGTTGGCTTTAAATTCTCGCATAAAATTTACATTAATCTACTCCTTTTTAGCACTTCACGGGTCTTTAAATGGTGCTCTCATTGGCAACCATGGGATAGGGTGACTCAGCCCATCGAATCCCACGAATTGATCTGCACAAAGAACAACAAAAGAAAGCATCAAGCTGCCAAAAAAAAAACTCAACAAAGCATAAGAGCAACTCTCACCCTACCCCTTGACATAATCAAGGCATGAGAATCCACAAGGGATAGGTCTAGCATAATCTAACAAAAAGCCAGCGTGAGTCGCTAACCAACTGCACTAACACGGACTGGCTAAAAAACCTATCAAAGAGGTCATCGTAGTAGTGGTCTAAACTACCTACCCAACTTAAGACAATTTGAACCAAGACCTCCTACTAGGCAAGGACTACTATAGTGTGGTCATAATATTTTTCTTGTAGCACATCTCCTTCCAATTTTTCCATACTCGAGCTTCTAAAAAGGAGGAAGCTAAGTGTAGAGTGACCCAAAGAGAACAAGGCATCAGCCTCAGGTCCTAAATTAGTACCCAAGAAAAGCTCTCACGAGGTGACACTTAATCCTTTTTTATTTCGCTCACTTTTATTTTGAACACCATATTGGGAAATATGAAAATTTCCCATAAGTTTGGGACACGTGGTCAAATCTTTGGATTTGTCATAACTTGAACGCTATAACTCCAAATCAAGCACTCTATAGCTCAATATATTTCATTTTTCAAGTGTTTTCCAATGATAGGTCACATCATATGGTTTAGAGAAACTTATGGGCATATTATCCGTGTGCCACCTTTTTAGTATTTAAAAAATGGAAATTGGGAGATTCCCAAACTCACTAATATTGTATTTTTGCTCCAACCTTTCTTTTTTTTTCAACTAGATGCTACCCTTAGGAAGGTGGAGCCCCGAGAGGAACACCAAGGAAAAGGGAATTCTCTTGCAAGAAAATCTATCTTGTAACATCAACAAGCTTGTTTATCATGTTTCATATGATCACAATGAAGAAAATAACACCAGGCACAACAAATCTTCATGCAGCATCATGTAGATCTCCCACGGTTTTGATAGAATCAACTATATTCTTCAATATCTTCACAAAATCCATCAATAGAACAAAGAAAGCAAAGGAATACACCATCTTTGAGTGGAAATACATCACATAGTATTCATCTTCAATATCTTCATAGTCTTCTCTCTCAATCTCTCATATACGATCACTCTGTTTCAGTAGAATTGACTATCTCTGACTCTCTCTCTCTCTCCATCAATAATACATCATATCCTCACTACAATCTCTCAAAAATCACTCTCAATGATCCTTCTTAGGTCGTGGATACCCCTCCCAAGAGGTATGTCTGATATGAAGGGTCACCAGAGCCACTATAGTGTCCTTTCATAGCTCACTACTGTTACTTCACTCTAGTCTTCACTTGAGTCTTTGGCAGCTACTTCTTTCACTTCTTTCAGCTCTTTTGCACTTGTATTCACCTCTTTCCAAGGCTAGAAAACTTTCCCAAGCTACACTCTCATTCATCAGAACACATACAGAAGCATACAGAATAGTCACAGAACAGCTACAATACAGAACAGAATAGAACAGAGACAGAAGCTCTACAGAAGACCTATAGAAGGTTACAGAAGATCATCAAAACCTCATAACTCATTCTCAAACCATTCCAAACTCTCATAAACCATTCAATAAGCTTTCACAATATCTCAATCTTCATCAATCAATACTCCATCCCTCCTTACAGAAGACAATCAGAACAAAACAGACCAAAACAGAGCAAAACAGAACAAAACAGAAGGTATACAAAACCTATCAGAACATCACAAAACCACCAACAAACATCATGAACTTCCAAAACACCATCATTATCATCCAAAACACTCTCAAACCACTTCCAAACCAATCAATCATCTCATAAATCAACCATTCAACTCTCAAAAACAAAAAAAATCAGCCAAAAAAAACAAGTCATTTCAACACTCAACATATCCCCACACTTAATAAGGAAACGTCCTCGCGACCCAGGAAAAAGGGAATACAAGTTCGGTTAAAAGCTCAACTTTGATCTTCAATATCTTCTAAAAAAGAATCCATCCACCACGACCCCAACTTATAACCTGTCTCTAATATAAAAATACAAAGAAAGGAAAACCCTTTATACATTAACACCGCTTAGTAAACTAAAAATCACAACAAATTTGTAAAGGATATAAGAATTTGCTTCTTGTTCATCTGCATCTGCTTCAACTCTCCATCCAGGAACCCATCACTACAAATCTCCAAAGCGTAGCTCGTACACAAAATCCAATAGGAAACCACCACGTTCGTTTGACATAAATGAACTCACAACACAAACACTAATACACAACACAACCATCTGAATGACTCCTTCAAAAATAGAGTTTTTCATTAAAAAGCTTCCACCATACATTGGAAAGGTATCAATGAAGATGATCCCTCTTAAAAGATTGATGTTGTCGGAAACGATCCATAGATAAGGATTCATCGACAAAGTTTTTGGGAGGATTTTGAAAAAATTGGAGACATCACATCCTTTCCAACAGGACCAGGTATCTGCTAGGCAAACGGAGGGCATGAAAATACAATATGTCCAGCTGCTGGGAATCAATGCTTACATTAACATTCATGCACAACTTTGGAATAGGCTTAGAATCATTATGAGAGTGCCTATGCATATACGCCAGGTACCAAGTAAAGTGAGCAGTTAATCTCACTGAGGGATCTGCAGACCGTGAATACTGCTGGGCAAAATGAACATAGTTCTGATAAGCTTAACTGGAAGCTGTCCATTCTCCTGGAATTACTGGCCAATTGATATGTGGTCCTGTAAGGCAATCATCCGAACTCCATCCCCTTCTTCTGGAAATCTGATTATCAAACCCGTCACAGTCACTAACCAACTGAGGTGGTTGAGATAAAGAAGTGTTAGGAGAGGGTAGTGGAATAAGGAAGAGTGGATGAAGGGAGGGATAGGAAAAATCATAAAAAGAAGAAAAGGTTAAAGAAGGAGTGGCAGAAATTTGTAAGGAATCACTAAGGAAGGTTGTTAACTGATAAATAGGAAAGGTTGGAAAAGAAGGGGTAAAGTAGTTGTGGAATTAGATTGACAAAGGGAAAGATATATAGCATAGCGGTGAGCCATTTGTTGGTAATAGAGGAGGGTAGGAACAGAAGGTCCTAAGAGAGATCGTCGATGATAGGCATCAAAGAAGGTAGCATCAAATGGATTATATTTTGAAAGATAGGCTAAGAGATCCATCCTCAGTTGATTAGTACTCTGGGCAAAGGTAGGAGCTGTGTTTTGTCTTTGATTTAAGACCACAGAATCAATTATGGGATGCCACGAATTATCATGACAATCAGGTACTTTGGAGGAATAACTCTGAAACATGTCAGCTATGCGCAACTCCAAATGATTGACATACAAAACAGCCTGTAAGACCACATCCCCCACATACCATGCCATATCCACCTCATCTGGAATTAACAAGTCTCCTCGTAGATACATGTATGACATTAACATGGTATCTGGTATGACAGAATCTTCAAAGACCATTCTGACTACCTCTGTCAATAACTCAGCAGACCAAGCCCCACTCCAGCCATCCTCTGGAAAAGGTAAATCCATCGTGGAAAGCTTCATGTAGAAAACCATCTTCTGTAAGTGGTAGTGGATAAAGAAAGAATGGTCGGGTAGAACATATTTCTGAAACTGCTCAAAGGTAGACCATAACAAGTCCATTCTGGACTACAATCTTTCCACTTTATCTTGGAATAGAGGGCACAAAGTAACCTGTCTCTGAAGAGCAGCCAAGTCCTGCTGTGAAAGAGAAGGAATCAATGGAACATTAGGGCTTGGAGGAACAGAGCGGGACTTTGCAAGTTGATCTTGCAATTGCTTGATTTGGGAGGCTTGGGATGCCACTGTGTCATTAGCAGTCTGTAAAGCTGAAAGTTTGTTATCTAAGATAGCTTGGAACTCTGTCGCTTCTCTGGACATCCTCTCCTTCTCTTTTGAAAGGCTAGTAACCTGGGATTGAGCCTCTAGTAACTGGATCTTCAAAGAAGAAATCTCATCGCTTTGGGTGGTAACCAGTTGGGTTTGCTGTTCCATTTGCTTAAATAAATCTGCTAGGGTATCCTTAGCACAAGCTAACTCAGATGTTGCCTTATGCAACTGGTCCTTAGACTGCATGAGCTCTTCATAAAAAGACGCGTACAGCTGTTGAACATAGGCTATCACGGACAATTCAATGGAACTTTGAATATCTTTACAGAGGAAAGGAGTGGCATCTCCTGAGACTAAATTGTTCAGGGAGGGAACTGAGATGTCCAATGATCCTTCTCGATGTGCTCTGAACAGGTTATTGCAAGTGAGATACCCAGGGAGTTCACTGCCAGAAGTAGCAGGAATAGGTACTGAAGGAAGTACGGAAGGAGCTTTATCCGCTACCCTCTTCAAGCGTTTGCGCTGTATGACCAGGGAAGGCGGAGAATCATCATCCTCTATGTCAATAGATTCTGACTCATCTGAAGGTGGAGGAGGAGGTAATGGATCTGATGGAGGAGGTGGAGGCACAGTCTTCTGTAAACCTGAATAGGTCAAGAAGGCAGACAAATATGATCCATATGTGACATTGGTAACATTACCCCTAGTGACTTTGACAAAATGCTGATCCATTTTAGTGAGGAGGTAAGTGCTCCAATCAATAGCAACTCCTTTCAGCACCATCCTGGAAGCTGTGAAAAGCTCTTTGGACAAATACTGGGATGGCGTTTTGGCAGGCATAAACCTATCCTGAAGAAACTGACAGATCGTCTTCCATACGGGATCAGTGATCATAGAAAAGGAAACTCCTGAAGAGTATATCACCTTCTTAACATCGAGGATTTCCCTTGTCTGCTTTTGCAACAGCTTGAGAATCTCTTCATTAGAGAAAAGCTGACGAGTGGTCACAAAAGGTTCACCTTTGAAGGGAAGAGACAGAGCCTTCCCTAAGCCTCGAGGTGTCAAAGTCATAGAAATTCCTTGGACTAGTCCTGTCTTCTTGCTGTAAGAGGCCAGGAACTCATCACATAACGACGGATCCTCTGGAAGCAGTGGAAAGGAAGTAGCCACAAAAGCAGCGAGGCCCGCCTTCGTGAGAGGCTCAAAAGTAAGTAGGGAAGAGTAATCCCTACTAACTAGTGGGACGTAATGGATAGGGGGAGGAGCATGAGAAGGCGCCATTCAGATGGTTACACACACACCACAAACACAGACAATCAAGGAGAATGCCTGCAAAGCAACAGACAAAAAACCAAGGATAAGAGAATAACCAATAAAACGTGACACGACCAACGAACCCCAAGCAAACCACATCCTAGAAAAAAAATTCGACATGACCTTGAGACAAATGCGACCGAAAGCTTCATGCGATGCATCAGACAAACACCCTGAACCCCGTATCAGGCAATAAAAGAAAAAAAATGCATACCGTACCCGTAACCATAACAAAGACAATAAACCAAAACAATACCACATCCGACACATATCAAGACTACATCGGTGATAACCCAGTGTTTGACTATGGAAAATAACTGTAAGGACGGCGCAAACCCATCCCACGAAATGGTTCATTAAAAAGGGGAATTAAGTGCAGTGAGGGGGAATTAATTTAATGAAGGGTTCATTTTAATAAATTATTAAGAATGGGTGAAGTTTTATTAGGTGATAAACCTTAGCAAGAAAATGGCGGTTCCTTATTATAAAGTTAATTACCAATTATTAGGTGAAGCGGTGCATTAATTCGAATCCCGGACTTCGATACCCAGACTGGGTCTCTAAATGCAAGTTCATTGATTACAAGTTAAGGTGATGTGGAGCGCTTTTTTGCCAGCGCGTGCTCATGTGACGGCTCGTTCATTTTAATTAAAAATTAAAGTGCCTCTTTAGCGCACGTAGCGCGTGCTAAGTGAACGACGGGTTTATTTTAATTAAAAAGTACGTGTATGTTGAGCGCGAATGTGCGTGGAAACTGTGGGTGAATAAAGAGTGGATTTTAACAATTAATTTGTGATTAGGGGGGAAATGAAAATAAATAAAACACATAAAATAAATACCTAGAAGGGGTGTGTATGTAATGCAGAAAATGCGCACGGAAGAGTCTCCCAAAAGAAGTGAATCCAGTAAAGGAAAAGTAAAGACCATTGATGAACAACAAACACAACACATTAGCGAATGTGTTAATGTGGTTTTTGTTGGTTTTTTAATTTTTGTAAGTTGTGATTATTTATGGTTGAATAAATGAAAAATGATCAAGGGAGGTGAGGGGAATTTTTTAGAATTTTTATTAGAATTTTTACTATTTTTAAATGAAGTTTCTACATTTGTTGGCAATTTGGGGGTAAAATTAGGAAATGTTTAATTTTCAGAAATTTTAGGGTGGGTAATTTCTAGTGGACAAACTCCCAAAAATTGGCAAAAAGCAAAGGAAATTTTTAGAATTTTTTTTGAATTATTTTGATGGAAAATTTAATTTAGAAATTAATTAAATCATATAAATCATGTTAATCAGATAAGTCAATTAGAAGTAAGTCAGTTAATTCTGGTTAATCTGGGTAAGTCATGTAAGTCTGCCCAAGTCAAGTCAAGTGAGGTTAGTCAGGTTGGATAAGTCAGATAAGTCCAGTTAGTAGAAACTAACCTAAAGGGGGTTAGGTAACCTAAGGTGGGTTAGGGTTAGGGTTAGTGGGATCCTAGTTAGGGTTAGGGTTAGGGTTAGGGTTAGTGGGGTGGCAACTAAGGTTAGTAACAACTAAATAGGGTTAGTTGGTTAGGGGGTGGGGTTAGGGGTAACTAACCTAACTAGGGTTAGTTGGAACTTAAGCAAGGTTAGTTTAACTAAAGCTAGGTTAGTTTTAACTACAGCTAGGTTAGTTGCTAACCTGGTAGGGAGGTGGTGGAGGAGGTGTAGGTGGAGGAGGAGAGGAGGAGGGAGGGAGAATGGTGGCGTGTCCGGCAGCGGGTGGCATCGGCGCTGCAGCGGCGGCGTCGGATGTGTCGGCGGCGGCGCGGTCCACTCCAAGCGGCGGCGCGTTTCCAGGCGGCGGCGGGGCAGTCCGTAGGCGGCAACGGCGGCAGGCGTGGAGCGGGCAGGAGACGGGGGAGGGAGAAGAGGAGGGGTGAAGGTGGAGGAGGCGTGGGCAGGCGGAAGAAGGGGAAGAAGGGGTCGGAGGCGCGTGAGGCGCAGGTGGAGGCGGTGCTGCAGGCGGAAGAAGGGGAAGAAAGGGAAGAAGGGGTCGGAGGAGTAGGAGGAGGGGAGGAGGAGGTAGGAGGAAGGTGGGAGGAGGAAATGGGGCAGGGCACGCAGAGGGAAGGGAGATGGGGAGGGAGGTGGTTGGGGGTCGGGGAGAGAAAGGGGGGTGGGGGGGGGATAGGGGAGGGTGCCCATGGGGGAAGGATGCCCATGGGTGGGGTAGGGGTCATGGGGTGGGTAGGGCCAAGAGGGTAGGGGGTTGGGCAGGGCCAAGGGCGCGTACCCCCATCGCGCGCACGTGCGCGGGGCGGGGTAAAAAAAATTTGCCGTGACGGGATTGAAATGGCACCGGGATGACGGTACGGGTCATGCGGACACGACCAGGGCGCGTGGGGATGCGTAAAATCGAAAAAGGGCGCGTTCACGCGCAAGACGGAGCGCGTGAAAACACGTAAAAATAAAGAAAAATTAATAACTCCCAATCCGGACATCAAAACGAAATAGCGTAAAAACAAAAAGTGGGCCGGACGGTAGGCGAAAGAGAAGAAAAATATACGACGGAGATTCCGGGAGGGGTAAAGGGTGGTCACGTGCAAAAAACCCAAAAAAGGAACCAAAAAACGCAATTAAAAATTAATATCGAAAAATCCGTGCATCGGAATGAGGTGCAGAAAAAAGAAAAACTGTACAAAAAGATGTGCCCGACAATCCTATCTCATCAAAACATAATTCCGACGGAGATAAGACGCATTCACGTGGGAAAAGCCCAAAAAACAAACCCGAAAATGGGATCGGAAATTAATATCGGACGAACCGTACACCGGAATGGCAGGCAGTAAGAAGGAAAAATGTCCGCGGGAAGGAGTGGCACAGAGTTATCACGTTAAACCACAGTTCTGGTGGAAATAGGAGGGGTTCACATGTGAAAAATACCAAAAATACTCCCGAAAACGTAATTAAAAATTAATAAGTAAAAATCCGAAAGTCGAAAGAGGGAGGAGGAAAAAGGGAAAAGGTAGGGAAAGATACGGAGGACATGACGGTCAAATCAAATTGGATTGTCGATGCCAAGAGGGCAGGTTCACATGGAAAAATGTCAAAAATACGCACGAAAAAGTTGTGAAAACTCGAAAAATTAATAAGGGACAAACCGTGTATCGGAATGATGCGGAGGAAAAATAAAAAATGTCAGGGGAAAAGTGGTTGGCAAGGCTATGATGTCAGAGCATGGTTCCGAAGTAATAAAAGCGCGTTCACATGGAAAACCGGCTAAATTATGCAAAATGCTTCAAAAATTAATAACTCAAAAACCGTGCACCAAAACAAGGGTAGGTAAAAAGGAAAAATGGTCAGTTCAACAAAAGGAACAGGGCTATAAGGTTGGATTTGGACTTCGGTGAATGTAGGGTGCATTCACATGGTAGGACCTCAAAATCAGGGAATGAAGGAAAACTGCAAGGGAACAGTCCCAAGGGTGGGTGGAACATGAACGGTCGGGTGGGAAGGGACCCCATTAGGGTAAAAGCAAGTCATGGCATACATGCATGAACAGGGTAAGGCATATGCAGAGGGGTATGCAATGTAGACGCGCAGGGACGCGTCCCCACACTTAAGACCTTAACGGATAGGGTTAACCGAACAACACGGACCTAGGACCACACCACAAACCATCCACTAACGTCCCCACACTTAAAACATGACTGTCACAAAGAAACAGAAGTGGGAGGGTTAGAAAAACTTGGCCCATTTCGTCAAGAAGCAGGGTTGAGTGTCGATGGCACGTCTAGTGTGGTTGTCGGCGCTGGAGGGACCAAGGCATCTTCTCGGCACCCGTTCGTCATGGCAGGGACCATGCGGCAGCACCCAGGGAGGTAGCTGGTTGAAGGAATCACAGGAAATCCGTCGATGATGAGGGATACTACACTCAACTCGCAGTCACTCAATTGGAATGAAAGAACAGTCACTCGCTCCATGACTAATATCACTCAAGGAAGAATGATTAAAACCCATATCTCGTACCCGATTGAGGAATCAACAAGGGGGAAATGGTGTAGAAAGAGTATGCCAGGGTGCACATTTGATGGTGCATTAGTGCGTCCAACCTGTCTGGCATAGGTGCAAGGAGGAAGGCAAGGGAGCCTTACAGTGCAGTGTATAGAATAGGGTGGCGTGTCTTGTGATGACGGCAAAGACCCATCCCGTGGGTGCACAGAGAAAGTGGAACATACTTGACTCCAAGTGTCGTAACGTCCCTCAATCTCACCTCTCGATATTTGATTGAAGAAACTCCAGTCACACTCAACCCACCCTCTGTCTCACTCTCTGTTGATAGATATAAGAGGGCAGCCTTTTCCTGAAACCCGTTGATGTAATCCTCACAAGCACTTGTGTAAAGGTTGTATGCCTTGTGCGCATTTGATAGTGTAACAATGCATCCCGCCCTGTGCCGGCATACGGTGCAAGAAGGAAGGCCAGGGAGCCTTATGGTGCAGTACGCCGAAACAAATTGTGCTTTGCGCATTGAGAGGTCCATCCCGTGCGTGCAACACTTCATTCACACTTCTCACCTCTCATTTGATTTGAAGGGAAAAGACTAGTCTCTCGCCCCACCCTCTGTCTCACTCTCTATCGATAATTATAGAGGGCAACCATACTCACTTCCCCATCCGGTTAGGATGAAAGCTCACGTCACTCGATTGTTTGTCGATGAGGATCGCGTCATTAGTTGTTGAAGAGGCGCACCCAGGGAGGTAGCCACCAAATCGAACGTTGTAGTGGACAGGAACATGTCGTCTGCTAGAGGACAGGTAGTCACTTTGCAGAGAGACCCAGGATGCAACGTACCAAGGGAGGCAGCTTCGGAATTGAATCCTGGAAATATCAATTAATGAATCCACTTTTTGGACTGCTGGGTGTTACCACCTTTTCCACAGCCAGCTTCCCGCCCAAGGGTGTTGACCACCTTTTCTTGGAACGAGGCCTGCTATGACAGGGAATTGCTTCCTTTTCTCTCATAACGGATTTGTTTTTCTTTTGTTTTTTTTTCTTTTCTTTTCTTTTTCTTTTTCTTGTTTTCCCCTATTCCCGAGGGTGTTTCCACCTTTTCTTGAAGAATAGGTCGGCATGACAGGGGCCTTAGTCCTTTTCTCCCATAACCGATATGTATATTTTTCTTCTTTTTTTTTCGAATTGAGCAAGGGAATGGTAGAACTACCATTTGTCAGAACCAACCTCGCCACTGTCGCTGGTGGAAAATAGAGGATAAGAGATCAAGGCTGGAAGGTGGAGTTGAGGGGACAGAGGGTTGCATCCACTTCATCAGGAGTGACTGAAGAACGGCTATCAGAAGTAGCATCATAAGAAGTACAGTGCCGCGCCAATGAGGGAAAGGATCAAGTGTCCGTAATTGTCAAGATCCCCAAGGAGGGAAGTACTTCTTCAGGCGATATCCATTGATCAGAAAGGGATCATCAGATGCATCAACAGTCTGCACTTGGACAGAGCCATTAGGGTTGACGGAAAGTACCTTATAGGGGCCCATCCACCGCTGTTGAAGCTTGCCAGGAAACTTGCCAAAGCGTGAATCATAGGCTAGGACCAAATCACCTTCTTTGAACTCCTTGTGCTTGATAAAGCTATCATGGTAAGCCTTACGTCGAGCTTGCGTGGCTTCCATGCACTGTAGAGCCATCCTACGAATTTCGTCCAAACATTCCAGGTGCAGGAGACGGCGTTGCAGTGAATCATCATCCCCCAAACGCTCTTTGATAGCTACTCTCAAAGAGGGTAGTTCCAATTCAACAGGAAAAACAGCTTCTGTACCATACACCAACTAGAAGGGTGTCTGTCCTGTTGCTGCTTTATGGGAGGTTCTGTACGCCCAGAGGGCCTCTGTAAGTCAATCATCCCAATCACGACGATGTGCGGCAATTGTTCTTGTCAGAATCGAGTAGAGGATACGATTGGTGACTTCGACTTGGCCGTTGGCTCTGGGGTAATACGGAGTGGACTTGCGATGGCGAATCTTATACAACTCCGTTAACTCTTCCATGACTTTGTTGAGGAAATGAGTGCCTCTGTCACTTACCAGCTCTAAGGGACTACCAAAACGGGTGATGATATTCTCATACATGAACAGGGCCACGCTGTTACCATCGTCCCGCTTTAGGGCTTTAGCTTCACACCACTTTGTGACATAATCCGTACATACGAGGATGTATCGGTTCTGTTTCCTTCTGGTGGGAGGATCGATCAGACCTACGAAGTCAATGCCCCACTTCTCAAAAGGCTTCAAAGGAAGGATAGGTTGCAGTGGCATGGCACTTGTCTTCGTGGGTTTCCCCATTCTTTGACAAGCATCGCATCTTTTACAGTAATCATAGGCATCCTTGTGAATGGTAGGCCACCAATAACCTGCTAGCAGAGCCTTCCTGGCTGTAGCTTCTCCTGCAAAGTGACCTCCACATGGCTCGTCATGGCAAGCCTTCAGAACAATCCCAATCTCATCTCCTGCAACACATCTTCTGAGCACTTCATCTTTGCCTTTCTTGTACAGTGCGCCACCTAGCAGGGTGTAGGGGGCTGATTCTAGCATGATCTTCGTCCTTTCCCGACTAGAGATACCAGGAGGGTACTGCTGGGTTGCCAGCAGATTGGCAATGTCTGCATACCAGGGAGTTACAGTTTCTACCAAAAATAGGGAAGCATCAGGGAGGTCTGGATCATCTTGCTCCTCGTCTGTAGTTTGTGGGATCCGCGACAGATGATCAGCCAGAACATGGGAATGACCAGGCTTAGTAATCACCTCAAAATCGAACTCCTGGAATAAAAGGAGCCATCTCATCATTCGTCCTTTCACATCTGCTTTGTTCATCAGGAAGGATAGGGCCTCATGATCCACATAAAATTTAAAGTGGGTGGATAGAAGATAGTGGCGAAACTTCTCCAGGGCAAACACCATTGCCAAGCACTCCAGCTCTGTCACTGTATAGTTCCGTTCCCTATCAGTGACTTTTCGACTTGCGTAATAGATTGGTTGATCCAACTTCGAGGAGCCCTTCTGGCAGAGGACAGCACCTAAGCCTTCAATTGATGCATCCGTGTGTACATGGAACTCTTTCGTCCAATCAGGAGGTTGCAGAATGGGTGCCTCAATCAGACACTGCTTCAGAGTGTGGAAGGCCTTGTCACATTCTTCCGTCCAAATATACTCTGCATCTTTCCTCAAAAGCTTGTGCAAGGAAGTTGCCTTTGTTGCAAAATGGGCTATAAACCTTCTGTAGTAACCCACATGGCCTAGGAATCCCCTCAACTGTTTGAGGTTGGTGGGTGCTGCCAGAGCTGCGATCTTTTCGATCTTTGCAGGGTCTGTTGATATCCCTTGTGCAGAGACAATGTGGCCCAACAAAACTCCAGAAGAAACCCCAAAGATGCATTTTTCAGGGTTGAAGGAAATCCCATACTCCCGGCATCGGTCAAAGCATTGTTCCAGGTGTTCCCAGTGTTCACGGATCAAACTATAGACACAGAAGTCATCTAGATATACCTCAATAAAGTCATGCAGATGATTTTGAAATGCGGCCATCATGACTCGTTGGAAAGTAGCAGGGGCATTGCAGAGCCCAAATGGCATCACTCGGTAAGCGTAGATCCCCCATTCTGTGGTGAAGGTTGTTTTGGACTGGTCTTCTTCTGCTATCTGCACTTGGTTGTATCCGCTGAATCTATCCAGAAGAGAATAAAGCTCATGTCCTGCCACTGTGTCCAACAGTTGGTCTGTGAAAGGGATAGGAAAGTGATCCTTCTTTGTCTTGGAATTAAGCTTTCAGAAATCCACACATATTCACAATTTGCCATTCTTCTTGGGTACAACCACGATGGGTGAAACCCATTCACTATTTGCCACTGGATAGATGAACTCGGCTTCCAGAAGCTTCAGCAGCTCCGCTTTCACCAATGTGGAATAATTGGGATTCATTCGCCTCTGTCGTTGCCGTACTGGCTTGGCATCAGGCTCCAAGTCAATATGATGTTGACATATTGTGGGATCAATCTCCTTTAGGTCTTTGTAGGACCACGCAAACACGTCCAAATTTTCTTTCAACAAGTTGTACAAGGTTGACAACTCCTCTTCTGGGAGGCTGCTACCCACCTTCAAGTGGCGTTCAGTGCCTTCTGCATCCACATAGGTTAACTGCCTTTCACCTTCTACTTCACGGATGAAGGTCCCGCGGACTGCTTCTGGGTACAGATCCGACTCCTTCAAGGGAGTAGTGTCCTCTTCTGATGTCCCACTAGAACCAATTTCTTCTTTTGGTGGAGACTTAGGTTGCTCTTTAAGACGTTGGAATGGGATTAGAGCCGTTTCGGGTTTGGTTTCAATAGTAATTACCTCTTGGCTTGAAGATTCATCTTCTGATGATACATCCAGGAATGTCACATAACAGGGACCCTCTGATGCTTGTTGGATTGGTGGGACTGGTGCTTGTTGGCACGGTGCATCATCATCATCTTTCTTTGGCAAAAATGGGTTAGGACGGCATGAGCCACTGCTAAAAGATGGTTTGTTCTTCTTAATCCACGTCTTATAAAGATTTTGTATATGAGAAGATCCATTTACCAGCCCAAATGGTACCATCACCATTCTGTCCCATAGCATGAGCTCGTCTGTTTCTGATGCTTCTGGAACTTCTTCTTCAAATGTATCCTCTGCAGGTGGGATAGATTCTTCTGGCTCACTTTCATCACCTTCTTCATCCATATCATATTCATCCTCTTCTGTCTCTATCTCTGTCTCTGCTTCTGCTTCTGTAGGAGCTCTGTAACAGAAGAACAGATTCTCTGTTTCCTCTCCTGTCTCTGTCTCTGTTTCTGCTATGGCCATGTAACAGGGAGAGCAGTACATCCATGCTTCTATCTCACTATCAGAAGTGATTTCAGAAGTGATTCCCGGTTCAGGCACGAAGTATTCACCCATTGATAATGGCTTTGCATCTTTTGGAAGTCGGCTTACAGTATCCACTATTAAGGAATATGCCACTGTTTTCTTGGGAAGGATCTGTTTGACAGCATCTTCGTCTGCTGATGTTCCATCTGTAGCCTCATTAGGGGAGTCAGAAGATAATTCCAAGGAGGTGGATCCATGTCCTTTTTGAGAACCATACAGTTTCAGCACCACTTTATTGGGTCCTCTACCCAAGGTCAAGATTCCTTTAAACCAATCCATCCTTGCTCGGGCTTCAAAAAGCCATGGTCTGCCCAGTAACAGAGGATAGGATGTACCATAAGAGTTTGGATTCACCACCAAATAGGTTAGCCAATAATCTTTTCCAGCCACTGTAGTCTTCACATATGGAAGAATGCCCAAAGGCTTGATTCTACTCTGATCCGCCAGTCTGATGAGCCATTGGGTGGGTTGCACACCTTGTAGGCCTAGATCTTTCATTGTCACATCCGTCATAATGTTCACTGATGAACCACCATCAATCAGTGCATTTGAAATGAAGCAACCTTCTATCCATACGCCAGTCTCTAGAGTACCTGGATCTAGGAAAGCATTAGCCACATCCACTTCTTTTACAGGCTCTGAAGCTTTGTTGAGCTTTGTTGTTGTTGAGGGAGCAATCCTTAAACCACGTCTTCTTGTTAGTATACTTTTGAACCTTTTCCGGTAACTGGGAGACAACATCAATAATTGTCGGAATGTAAGATTTGGTCTAAAGGTATCTAGATCTCTAACTAGATCGTATTCCTTAATAGGATCCACTGGCTTCTCTAACCGGTTAGGGAATGGGGCAACACCCATTTTCATTTTCCCTCTTTCTTCCAACAGAGGAATTACAGGAACTTCTTCTGCCACTTGTGGCACTTCCTCCTCTTCTATCTCCTGGACCTCTGGTCCTGTCTCTGCAACTATCTCTGTAACTCTCTGTGGCACTCTAGAGCTCTGTACGGCACTGTTAGGCTATGTTCTGTTCTGTTCTTCTGGTGGAAGATTGAACTTCACTGTTTTGGCTAAAGGGTTATTTTCTTTCTGGACAGGTGGTTCCTTCTGCTTTGCACGAGTGATGGCAGCAACTTCCAATTCCACTAAATTGGAGGTAGGCTCTTGAGCCTTGGCCGGACTGTCAGTAGCACAGTTTTTCACTGGGGCTGGGCTTGAACAGTCCTTTGCAGTGTGGCCTTCTCCTTTGCATAGACTGCATAAGGGCTTGTAATCCACTGACCTTCGAGGATTTGGACAATTTGGTGAGATGTGTCCCTTTTCTCCGCATCTGTAACATTCCACTTCTGATCTCTGACCACCGCCAGACTGTCTTCCTCTGTAACTTTGAGAGGGAAATCTTCTGGGTCCGAAATTAGGACCAAACTCTCTAGGCTTGGGTCCAATATCTTGTGTTGTCATTTTGGATTCTAGCAAGTTAAATCTTGCGTCTTCTTCCTTCCTTCTCCTATCATGCATCTCCTTCAGAGAGCAAATGTCCTCGGTATGGTTCTTCCGCAAACAGTAGGAACAAAAGGCTCCAGGGATGGTTGGTTTTCATGTACATTCAGTGGCTAAATGGCCTGCTTGATGACACTTACCACACCAAGTGTTTGACTGCATCACATCTCTTCCTGCTCCTGCAACATTGGATATGCTAGCGGTATTCACTTTCAGCGTCTGTAGTTGTTCTGTAATTACATCCATCAACTCCTTTTTTATGTTTGCAACTGAGTTAGATAAGTAGTCCTTCAAGCTTTCACCTCCTGAGGCACTGGCAGGAGGGTTTTGAGGAGTCTCTGCAATCACTGCATAAACGGGTTGGGCTGGTACAGAGGGATCTTTGTTCTAGTTCTGATTCAGAGCTCCTGTTTGAACTGTTGGCTATTGGCTCCAGTTGGTAGGATTCCACTGTTGCTGCTGATTTGGCATTGAGAAAATTGGTTGGGACCATTGTTGTTGTGGTTGAACCACCATTTGAGGCATGGATTGTGGCCACTGTGGATTTGGTGCACTGTACTTTGATACCGGGGACATCTGTTGGTAGGGATAGGGAACAGTCCCTGGGACTGCATTTGGTGAATACATCATTCCTGGCATCAGAGGAGGTAGGACTCCTCTTCCTGTATTCATCGCTAATCGAGCTTCCACTTCATCGTACAATCTTGCACCTTCTGTTGCAGTTTGCAGTGTGGCTGGTCTTTGCAGCTCCACAAACTTACGGACTCCTGGTTGTAATCCTCTGAGAAACACCCCCTTCTAAATGCCATCATCTAGATTATGGTTAGTCCATCTCTTCAGGATGGATTCCATTCGTGAGACATAAGCTTCCACTCTTTCTCCAGAGGATTGACTTAGATTCATAAATTCCTCTCGCATCCGCTCTTCAAAACCTTCACGCCTGAATTTCGTGAGGAAGGCCAACTTCAGGTCATCCCATGTGCCAAAAGTTCCTGCTGCTTGTCTCTCATACCACTGAAACGCCGCACCCTTGAAAGTGGCGGGGAATATCGCTAACCAATGCTCAGGGGTTCTGGCATTGTTAGCCACACATGCTACCATAAACTCTGCTACATAAAGATCGGGGTCTTCATTGTACTCTCCCTTAAAAACTGGCAATGGGACTACATTCGCTGGCCTGTCATCAATATTTCCAGGATGGATCTGGCTTGGAAGTGGACCTCCAGCAGGAGGAAGGGCTTGATGTGCCATTGGGACTTCTGTAAAGAGTTCCGCAAGGGCGTCAAAGGCGGATTCTGCTGCGAGCTCGCTCTTGGTTCTGATTTTTGCTTTCTCTCTTCTCACGTACCTCTGGACTCCTTCTAACGCTTGCCTCTTTATTGCGTCATTCATCAGGGGGTTGGCTCCACTAGGTTGTTAGTGCTCCACAGAGGGTTAACAAAAGGCTTCAGTCTCTGGAGGATTCTCTTGCCAACATTTCTTCTACTTCTTTCTTTTCAACGTCCCTGAATTCTGCTTTCATGCCACTGCACAGGGGAAGGTATTCGGTTCGGAAGGTGTCAAAATGCATACGTCTGAGCATTGTGGTGGTGCCATCATCATAGTAATGCCAGCTTCTGATGGTTTCAACAGTGTATGTTGTGAAAAACACTCTATCTACCAACTTCCAGTGGGTTGCTAATTGAACAAACAGAAGATTATCAATACACCAAGCATCCCATGTATCTTGCTATTGAGCGTCCACGAACAAATTCCAACTTTTTTCCTTCTTGTCTTTGTGAATCTCTACAGACCAAGACTCCTGAAGCTTCTTCACAATCTCCCACTTGATGTTGTCTGGAAACTTTTCAATGAATGCCAAATCTTTCATGGATGGTCATTCTCTCTGTTTCTGCTCTTTAGTTTGTTCCCAAACAGTTTGCCACCAAGATGCAAGTTTCTGCTGCTTCAACAGGAAGAGGAAACTGTCCACCACATAGAGCATGCATCATGATGGTGATGTGTTTCCGCCATTGTGGGATGAACTTCTTGTGGAAGGTGGCTTTGATTATGAGAAATTCCAACTCTTCAGTGAAAGAAGGAACTTTACAAACATCCATTGAATACTTCTCTTCTTGGCAATGCCATTTCCTTCATTTTCAGCCTCTTCTGGTGCTTGTTGATGGCAAGTTTCCCCGGCTGCGCACCAAAAACATGGAGCCCCGAGAGGAACACCAAGGAAAAGGGAATTCTCTTGCAAGAAAATCTATCTTGTAACATCAACAAGCTTGTTTATCATGTTTCATATGATCACAATGAAGAAAAGAACACCAGGCACAACAAATCTTCATGCAGCATCATGTAGATCTCCCACGGTTTTGATAGAATCAACTATATTCTTCAATATCTTCACAAAATCCATCAATAGAACAAAGAAAGCAAAGGAATACACCATCTTTGAGTGGAAATACATCACATAGTATTCATCTTCAATATCTTCATAGTCTTCTCTCTCAATCTCTCATATACAATCACTCTGTTTCAGTAGAATTGACTATCTCTGACTCTCTCTCTCTCTCTCCATCAATAATACATCATATCCTCACTACAATCTCTCAAAAATCACTCTCAATGATCCTTCTTAGGTCGTGGATACCCCTCCCAAGAGGTATGTCTGATATGAAGGGTCACCAGAGCCACTACAGTGTCCTTTCATAGCTCACTACTGTTACTCCACTCTAGTCTTCACTTGAGTCTTTGGCAGCTACTTCTTTCACTTCTTTCAGTTCTTTTGCACTTGTATTCACCTCTTTCCAAGGCTAGAAAACTTTCCCAAGCTACACTCTCATTCATCAGAACACATACAGAAGCATACAGAACAGTCACAGAACAGCTACAATACAGAACAGAATAGAACAGAGACAGAAGCTCTACAGAAGACCTATAGAAGGTTACAGAAGATCATCAAAACCTCATAACTCATTCTCAAACCATTCCAAACTCTTATAAACCATTCAATAAGCTTTCACAATATCTCAGTCTTCATCAATCAATACTCCATCCCTCCTTACAGAAGACAATCAGAACAAAACAGACCAAAACAGAGCAAAACAGAACAAAACAGAAGGTATACAGAACCTATCAGAACATCACAGAACCACCAACAAACATCATGAACTTCCAAAACACCATCATTATCATCCAAAACACTCTCAAACCACTTCCAAACCAATCAATCATCTCATAAAATCAACCATTCAACTCTCAAAAACAACAAAAATCAGCCAAAAAAAACAAGTCATTTCAACACTCAACAGAAGGCAAGGCATCAACTGACTCATCCCCAGGAATATACCAGCCCTCCACAAGGCTTTTATTGTTGCTCCAACCTTCATTTTTTTAAAGCTAGCCGCTACCCCTAGGAAGACAAGGCATCGGCCCTGGGTCTTTGACTCATCCCTAAGAACCTACCAGGCCTCCGCAAGGCGATAATCAACTACTTGTAGGAATTTCTTTCCTTTTTTTCATTTTCTAATTAAGGGCTTAGAATTCATTTACACACCTCTATAATTTTCATTTTTAGACATATTCAAAACTTGCTCTTTGTTTCTATTTTGGCAGGCTTCTCTAACGGCCTCACACTAGCAGGGACTCCTAGGATAGCTACCTAGCAAGCATGAAGGAGAGGGTCACAAGGACTACCCTCTATCATAGGTCTTGAATGCTTGACAATGTCCCAACAAGAGGTAGGACAACTACTCAAATCCCCCCCAAATATACCTAACCAAACCCTACTTCATGCCTTGATTTATGGTCCGCACAAATGAAAAGAAAATAATCCCCACATACACATGTAACACTATTAGCTTAAGGGAAAACTCAAAAAGGTGACAATACCACCTAGAATGGCCACAAGACGCTCCTACGTAGGAAAGGCTCCCTCCAAGCACTTCATCCAACCTATGTGATGCAATCACTAAAATAAAAAGCCATTAAACATACCCACACAAAATAGACGTATGGCCCTCTTGGCCTAAAGAGATATGAAAATTCATAAAGGAAATGGCCCTCTTGGCCTAATATAAATCATTTTGTTCTAACCAAATATTGTCTACTTAGCATGTAAATTGTATCTTGTCAAACTAACCAAGCTAAACCAAAGTCACAAGTCCAAGCCTTCCTACTGATATAACCTCAGTATGGGCTATTTGATGGGACCTGAAATGGGCCGGCACTGGCTATGGCACTAACCGGACCTCATACTCATAACAGACAAACACACCCTCACGGCCTCGCGGACCAGGAGCATCTATCTACTACTAAGGACAACCTACCCTAAAGCCTAATCTATGCGTTTATAGTTTTGTAGTATTGTAGTCCAACGTTTCCCTTTCTATAAAATCCACAAAGGGAGAACCCATACACATTGGCATTAAATGCCACGATAATCCCATACATGGAGGCAACCTCTCGGTAGAGACACCATGGCCCCACTGCGACTCTCCTCCATCTTAGGGATTGGCCCTCCAATGCGTCGCTAAAACATATAGAACATTCGAACACAAACTCCTCTCTTTTATATTTCTCATATTTCTAGGAGATACCATGTGTCCTTACTTAACATCCCCTTAGGAAACCGACCCTCTATCCTACGGCAAGGGATAACCTTATGCTCTCAATCGTGGGTCAAATTCCTAAGAAAACAAGTGCTATGCACTCCAGGAGCTTTTCCGTTGATACCATGAACTATGCATAGTGCATAATGTGAACGGTTTAGTGCACAAACAGAAGAAAATCAGCATTGTGCAACGTGCAAAACCATTCTTTTCATGATTTTCATGCTAGCGTTTATGTGCTGCAATGAGAAAAGACACCGAGCCTTACGCTCATGCTACCTTTCCCTTTATTTTAAAACAACGTCCTATAGGCATGATGCAACACATAAGCTAGATTTTTGTTTATGTTTTGATGCTTAACCTCCCCTCTCACCCTACCGTTTAATGTTTTGCATTCGTTGATAGGTGAAAGGGTTGTTTTATGTGTGTTTCCTTACAAAGAAAGCGATAAACATGAACAGAAACATAGAAATGAGGGTAAACCAAGGCCAACCTTGTGCTTTACCTTCATTCTACGTTGCACAAATACACATGTAATTTTCTGGAATTTTCCTTTTACCGTTTCCTAATTTTCTCCTATTTAAAATCCGTTTTTCACCATTTTTTGGTATTTTTTCTCTATTTTCTTCAATTAAAAAATGACTAAAAATTAAGATTGATTGTGGGTTGTGGTCCTTAGGTTCCTTGACAGCAAAATTTCAGGTTTTGTAGGCGTTATGTCTCATCTTTCCCATTTATTTTGCAAAAGCCCCATTTTTACCCCTTAAACGCGTGTTTTTCGGGTTTTATAACATTAATTGCAGCTATATCGCTTATGATTTTCTGATTTTCTGATTATAAACTATTGAAACTCATAGGAAACAACATCAAAATGTATATTCAGCCCATGGGAACAATGTTTCATCAATCAAATGGCATAAAAACTCATTTTTCTTCATAAAAATTGAATTACCGCTTAGGTTTCGTGTTTCAGGATTTCGGTTTTGCTGCGGGACTGCGGGTCAGCCCACGTTCAATGTCTAGCATCTTCACAATCAACAATCTTCATGTCTTCATCGACCCAGAAGCAATCCGGTCCGGACAATCTTTCCTTCACCGTTCTTCATTTCCTCTTGCACGTAGAAACAACCCTTTAGAGGAGAGAGATGGAGGAGAGAGAAAGACTAGATATGGTTCTCTTCATTCAGTCCATCATTCCACTAGTGAAGGGCGGCAATAAGACTAGCAAAGGGAGAGAAGTTCAGCCCCATGATCAGTTGTATGGGTTGCATTCAGCCTGCATACTCCATCTTCATGAATGAGGGCACATTTTTCGGGGCGCAGCCTATCACCATATCTCCACGCCTACATCCCACGTTTTTCCTTCATCTTGATCATAAAATTTTTGGGGGGGTCCAAGGCTCCAAAAGGCACCACCCCTTTTGCCAAACTTTGGTCCACCTTTTCGAATCTTGATCGTTTGTTGGCCTCTTCCTCGTCCGGCATCCGAATCGAGCTCTGAAAAATCCTGGGATTCGGTTTGACATCTCGCATTGACTGGTAGCTCCTGACATCCCACACTGCAATCGGAAAAATTATCAAAAATCCACAAGTGTCGCTCTGATGCCTTTTAAAAGTCGTCTTTCACTTGGTGCTTAAAATCGTCTTAGAGCTGCAGCCGCCGCCTTCAATATTAAATATTTTTCCCCTAAATTCTGGATTTTTTGGCAAATTTTAGACACATCACGGGCTCAAAACTCCGCTCTCACTATTCCTCTTTGTGTGCAATTCCCTGAATGACTAACCTCCTTAGTCTCGAGTGTCTTATCATCCAAATAGACTACTTGTTCCAGCTTTCCAAAGGCCTCTCCTATAGAGAGATCCATGGATTTTTACTCATTTAATCCTTTCCTATTTGGATTTTTGAATGTGTTGTAGGGATTCAATCCTAGGCCCATCACAAGATGCATCCTAGAGTAGTGCACATTGCTAGATATATCATTATGGCCTCTAGACTCATCCACTTGGGAATTGATCATAGTATATCCACCTGGGACTCTTTGATTTTGATCCAGCACACTAGCCACATTGTTAGTTTTTGGGGGCTCCAAACCCATCTCTTTCTAATCTTTACATGGCTTGATTGGCTGCCACCACTCCTTCTATTTGTGTGATCTTCCATAATGACCGATCTATCTTGGCTCACTTGCTATCTATCACTTCCCTTGAAGTAGATCCTTCTACTAGATTCAAATCTAGGTGGATCTTTACCATTGTATATCCCAGGTTCCCTATTACCTTGGTTCTCAATGGTTGAGACAACCTCCACACGGTAGCACATATCAGCTATGTTTTGGGGCGACATCCCATTGACATGATTTTGTTTCAAACTTAGGCCACTAAGGGTTTCTTAACTACTCTGCTTTCCCTATTAGGTCTACACCAATTTCCATCTAGCTCATGGCTTTGGAACATGGGATTGGCTACACTAGGATGCCAAGGTTCCTGGGCCTCAAAATCATTATAGTTAATGCCAAGATTCTCCCTAGTATACTTGTCATTTGCACCTGCAACATGACTAACATTCAAAAAATGTTGCCAATCCTTATGGATTTCAAGGGTGCAGGGAAAACTCCAATTTTTCTCCAAACATCTCTGAATACATTGCTCATAATCTCTTGCTTGAACCTTTGTCTCCTTCAGTAACTTAAGGATTCTCATCCTAACTTGGAACTTCATATTTGTTTCCAAGCCACTCACAAAGAGTTCACCAAGCATGTCTTCTAGTAATTGACTAACTTTCCTTGGCCAAAGCTTCAGAATGTCATCAAAGTCTCTTGTGTACTCTTTGACAGAGGTATACAACTCTTGCCAAGTATGCATAAGCTATCCCAAGACCTGAGTCATGGGAACCTTCTTCTCATATTCATCCAAAAATCTATCACATAATTCCTCGAATGTTTTGAATGACCCTCTTGGGAGGCTCCAATACCATTTCTTGGCCTCTCCCTTTAGGGTATTTGAGAACATAAGCATCTGATGTAGATAGTCAAACCCACTTGCAAGGCAAGTCATGCCATACTCTTTCAAATGTAGCATCAGATCCTCATCTAATAGCCTGTGAAATACTGAGAGATCCCTCTAATGAGAAGGACATTTAGTCGTCTTCTTTGGGATCACAACGGGGTCATCAAAATATTCATATTCATCTTGACTTAATACCTGCATGTCAAGGTCTCTAATCTCTTCCATTTCCACCTTTATTGGTGTAGAAGATTCAATAGTTCCTTGGGCTTCCTTTTTTGCCAACTCACAAAGTGGTTTAGGGAGTCCAACATGATGCAATAGGGAATCTACCCTATCATTGACTAGTGGTACTTTAGGAAGGCTATTCTCATCTACCACTACTTTGCTAGAACCTAGGGCATGTCCCAATAGAACCTTTCTTGCTAACAATGGTCTTCCACATACATAGACATCATCCAATGCTTTATGGATCTTAGCAATTGCATTAGGGTACCCAACTATGTCGGCACTAGCATCACATGTATTCTCGAATTGGAGTCATATATTATTGTGTGCATATTACCTATTTTTATCACAATTTTTTCATCTAAAGAGTCATCATCCTTAGTGGATGATTATGCCCTCTTAGCCTCACTTTTGCTTTCTAATGTTTTCTCTAAATCCCATGACCTATTAATCTCAAATGTTGTTCCATGGGTACTTTCCCAAAGTGGCCCATGCTGCATTGCTAAGGGTCAGCACCCAAGCATCCTTGTGCTGCTTAACTCCTTTAAACTTAATTTATAAACATCTTATATTGTATGCACAACAAATAGATCAGAATTTCAAATGTTATCAACAACTAATCAGCATCAAAACTCCTCCTTCCCCCTACCTTTTAGGTTATGCATCGTTGATAGGTGTAAAGAGAGGGTTTTTCATGTGCTTTTCTTGTAAAAAGTGGTAAAAATGAACTTTAACATGAAGACAAGGCTGAACTCAAGCTTATCCCTCATGCTTCAGCCATGCCATATATTCACGAACATAAAGCATCAAATTTTACAATCTGTGCCTCGTAATTGTGTACCTATGTGGCATCCATGAGCCATTCAAACCTTATCTCATTCACTAATTCATTTTTCTTTTAAAGTCTTTAGACCACCAATACTCTGAAGAAAATATTTTCAACATTTGACCTCCTCTATGGCACATTCCCATGGCATTCTCTTTCTATCCTAACATGACCTTCCACTAAGATCATTATGTTCCAATCACACGACTATTTTTCTTCATTTTTTTAGTTTTATCTTCAATAAAACCTACTATATTTGCTTTCTTCGAAACATATATTTTTCGAGTGGGAGAACTCAAATGTTGTAAGGGTATGCTTCAATTCTATATCTCTTTCAAGTTTCTTTTATTGAGTTTAATGGATTCGTTGCATTTCAACCTATGCTAAGTGTGATGTTGCTTTAGCATGCGAAATTGTTGAAAAGATCTATCTTTCGTGTTTTGATTGTGGTTTTCTTTGGTATGCTCATGACCTAGGCTCAACACTCTAGTTGTGCATCTTCCTTTTATGTGTTATTTTTCTCTTTTCCCTTTCAAGCGCAATCAAGAAGACAAAGATCAAAGAATTAGTTGAAGGATTTTGTTCAAGAGCTGATTGTGGTTTTGCTCCAAATTTTTCATAGGGACGCTTCACAATCAAGTGTTGGAGGAATGATAACTATGAAATTTGTGTAACTACATGCATAAAAATGTGCTCAACATGGAAAAATATTTTGTAAAAGTGAAACTTTACTTTTGTAACTCCTGGAAAAAATCAAATATGAAGCAATGTAATAATGTGGGGCCAAGGCTCACAATTTAAAATGTGAAAGGAAAAGAAAGGTCAACACTTTTTGTCCCATTGCCAAAATTGAAGGGTCTCCAAGACCTTAGTCCATGTATGCAACTCAATTTTATATATCAAGAAAAGGAAAATGAAAAGGCTTGTCAAGTGATTTGAGGACATGGAGGTTGAGGTGGTTACAACCTCTCTCTTCCTTTGTCTTCTCCTTTCATGTTTCATTTCTTTCCCTTATTTGGCACAACTCTTGGTCTCTCTCTCTCTCTTTTGTTTTCTTGTTCTATTTACTGCAAGAAGAGAGTGAGAGTGAGGATGGTGATAGTGACAAATTTCTTGCATGCCTTTCTTGTGTGTATTGACAGCATGTTTTCTTGGTGAGAAGGAGAGTTTTCTTGCATGTTTTCATGGCCAACAAGTCATTTGCAGCTTCTCTTGGCTGGTTCATGGTTCTCTTTGTGACGTGGCAGGATGCTCTTCAATGGCCAATACATGGAGTAGAATTAGTTGACTCCATCAAGGCTAGGGCTAATGAATCATCATTCAAATGATGCGAAACCTCGAGGGGAGGGCTCTAGGCAAATCTTGCAAAGGGAAAAAGCCACGCTAGAGGAAGTGTCCAGTGGGGTTAATCTCATAGAGGTGTTTCCAATTGATGGAAACATAGCCTTTAACAATGTAAGAGTGTTTATTAGGGGTCAAAAAACGAGAGAGATTCAAAATGATGACCCAAGTACAAGCAAAGCTATTCCTAAGCCTATCGTGGCTGACAAGAAGGTTGCAAATGCCCAGGTGTGTCCTCTTAAATTTGGTGTTTTAGAGGAGCTCATGGTTAAGAAAGCACAAGAAAAAAATGAAGTTGGTTGTTAAGGCTATCAAAAAACCAAAAGAGAGGACGGTGTGGCAAGAAAAAAAGGCTATTGCAAACTTCCATGAGTTTGATCTAGTGAATTCTCCATGTGAAGTCAAGCCAAATGTGAACTTGCTACAATTAAGATAGTTGTCACCAAACATTCGCAGCGAGGATTTCAAGAAAATCCTACAAACGGGTTATGTTGTACAACTTGATGGTGTCAATCCAGTGGGCAACAAATGGTGGGAACATGTGGAGAAACACTATCCTAGGGTATAGATGTATGTTGATGGCATCTTGATAGAAAGTGTTGTGGCCTCCATAAACATCATGAGTATGGACTTACTAGAGAGGCTTAGTTTACCCATTCAAAATAATGTTACAACTATCCTAAAAATGGCCCATGATAGTTTAAGATATCCAACAGGAATAGTCTCTTGAGTATATGTAACAATAAAGCATATTAAGTGTGTTCTTGATTTTTGTGTTACCCTATTTTTTGGGAGACCAAGGTATCGGTTGCTATTGTTGGGACATCCATGGATATTACACTCTAATAATTTGGTAGACATCCTATTGAACACATTGAAAGAAGAAGAATAATCAAATTTTCCTATGCGTAGATATGTTAAGGAGTTGAACAAGTAGAAAGTAAAGGATTACTATCCTTTGCCCTTTATTGACCAAATTTTAGATGAATTGGAAAGAGATATACTCCTCCATGGATTGCTTTGCAGGCTATAATCCGATGGCCATAACTGAGAAGGATATGTTGAAAATGGCATTCATTATAGTCTTTGATACCTTGTGTACCATGTCATGGCTTCCAGTCTATGCAATGCTCTTGGTTCTTGGCAAAGAACAACTAACAAGACATTTACTGATATCTCCCTTGAAGAACTTAATGCTTTTATACATGATTTGGGGATGACTACCTCAACCTGTGATAGAAAACTCATCATTCTATGTAAGTCCTTTGAGGGTTGTCATGAATATTGCATAGCATTAAATTCTCAAAAGTGTGTATTCAAGGTTCCTTATGGGTTATTATTGGGTCGTGTTATGAGTGTGGCTAGCATTGTCATTGATAATGAGAAAGTAGCAATAATTGTGACCATGAGCCCACCCACCAGCCCTAAGGAGATTCACAATTTTTTTTCATTTGTGGGCTATTATTATCGGTTCATTAATGCATTGGCCGAGTGCTCCATTACCTTTGAAAAATCTACTAATGCATAGGCATGTTCTTGAATGGATTGAACCATGTGTAGGGGTGTTTAAGTATGCTAACATGAAATGATCTAAAATGCCAATGTTGAAATCTCCAAAATGTGGTGAGGTCTTCTATATTTTTATAGCTACAACAAGGCATAGTATTAGTTGTTGCCTATCGTAGATTTGGGAGGCACAACTTTATTATTGAATCACTTTTGCCAGTCAAAAATTAGGTATTTTAGAGCTTTGTTATAGTTATTTAGAAAAATACTTTTGGCTATGGTGTTCACCACCAATAATTTTAGACATTACATTGTTTATGAGAAGGTGGTGTTTCTCACACCAAGACTAAGGGTCTACACTTGTTGTTGAATAAGCTTCAATCCCCTAATCACCTAGCCAAGTGATTAATCTCTTTTCAAGAGTTTGACTATGAGATTTGAAGTAAGCCACCAAAATTGCAAGGAATTGCTGAATGTTTAGTAGATTTTGGTGAGCCTTTGGAAGAGTGGATTGATATTACTGACTCTGCAAGGATCTATGAACGATTGATGCTACCTCAATCCCATCATGGTATGCACCTATTACACATTATCTATCCACAAATAACCTAGCATAAACTTTTTCTAAATCTGAGAAGAGGAAGATTAATCAATAAGCAATTCACTTTTCCATTATAGCTAGTGTCTTGTACAAAAGAGGAGAGGACTAGGTGTATCATCGTTGCATGGTGGCTAATGAGGTACCACTCATTTTGGACGAATGTCATGATTCAACATGTGGGGTTCATTTTTTTGGATAGCTTACCACCTAGAAAGATTTACGTGTTGGCTATTGGTCATCAAAGATTTTCCATGATACTTTTGCATATGTTAAGCATTTTGATATATGTTAGATACATGATGCTAGCAAAAATCATAAGAGGCTGCTAAACCCCATTCTAGTGATATTTCCCTATGAGAAGTGGGGCATTGACCTTGTTGGACATGTGCATTCTTTGTCTACTACATGAAAGAATTATATCATTGTGGTAACAAGCTATTTTATAAAGAGGTCTAAAGCTCTTTCTACAATGAAGGATAATATCAAAGAGATGGCTATTTTCATTTTGGAGCAAATTATATGTTGTTTTGGTCCTCCTAAAGAGCTTGTTCTGACAATGGGATATATTTTTTGAATAAATCAATTGAGGCTTTGTGAGGGAAGCTCTAAAGATTAAACATAATAAGACCACACCTTATAACCCCCAAGAAAATGGGAAAGCAGAGAGTACCAATAAGTAGCTTGTGGGTATTTTATTTAAGAAAATATCTAAAGGTAAGTGCGATTGAGATAAAAGATATATGTGGTTGTTTGGGCTAATAATAGGATATTTAAAAGAGCTATAGACCACACCCTTTCAAATTATTATATGGGAAAGAGTATATTTTTCCTTTGGAGATTGAGCTGTTGACAATAAGGTTTGCAATAATGGTTCACTTCCCTTGCATTCCACTTAGGACAATCTCCTTTGGAGATTGAGCTGCCGACAATAAGCTATCAAAGGAGTTATCCTAAGGAGATTGAGTTATTCTTTGGGTGAAGAGAAAGCATTGCAATAACGGTTCACTTCCCTTGCATATCTTAATGAGATTAGATTACAAGCCTTGTTACATCCAAAAGTAGGGAAGGTATTGTCAAGCATCCAAAGAGTTATTTTAGAGGGTAGTCCTAGTGACCGTGTTCTTTTAGCCTACCACAAAGCTCTAATCTTGGTTCTAGGAATCCTTATTAGTTATGAGGTAGCTAGGGAAGCTTTCCAAATAAAAGAGAAAAATAATAAATATATCTAAAAGAGATATAATATGGAGGTGTGTAAAAATGAAATCTAATCCCTACAGTAAGAAAAAAAAAAGAAAAAAAAAAGAGCTTATATTCATCACCTTGCAAAGACCTAGTAGGTTCCTGGGGATGAGTCACAGACCCCAAGCTGATACCTTGTCTTCCTAGGGACTGCATTTTACTAGAAAGGAAATAAGGATGGTTGAAGCGAAAATAAAAGTGAGCTGGAATTTTAAAAAAATTCATGTCACCTTGCAAGAGCTTGGTAGGTTCTTGCGTACCAAGACTGGTGGACCTAACCCCAATGGCCTATTCTCCTTGGGTCACAATACGCTTAGCTCCCTCCTTTTTGCACATCCGAGTACAAAATAATGGAGAATAGAGACTGAGATAAATGAAAAAATTTATATAAATGAGATAGTCTATAGGAGACGTTGCTTGGTAGGAGTTCTTGGTCCAACTATCCTAGGTTAGGTCGATGGATCACACCACCACTTAGGATAACTCCTTTGATAGCTCTTTTAGCCAGTATGTATATTATAGTAGTTGGTTGGCAACTAACTTTTTATATCTTTGTTTGATTGTGCTTGGCCTATCCCTTATAAAATTCATGCCCTAATTTTATCAAAGGGTAGGGTGAGAGCTTTGTTGTGCTCTATTGCGTATTTTATTTGAAGTAGCTTGATCCTGTGAAGGCAATTGATAAATGGAGGTTGTAAATGCTCTAGAAAGAGGGAAGAGAGAGAAGAGGCAAAGTGATCTCAAAAGGAGAGGTGTCCCTTTTCTAGCACACATTTTGAATATGTTTACTTCCCTTGCTTTTTCTAATTTGGGGTAGATTGACCCTTAATTTGGGAAGAACCTTTCTAAATGAACTTCTTTTGGGCCCCATTTCCTTATTGGCACCTTTACTCTATACTACACACATACGTGCATGCGCATTCACACACACACACACACACACACACACACACACACACACACACACACACACACACACACACACACACACACACACTTATGTTTTGAGTTCATGGGTTCAATGGGGTGAGTTGCCCTATCCCGTGGTCGCCAATGAGAGTTGATTTTAAGAGTGAATTTGAAGTGCAAAAGTGGATTGAGAGCTAATAAGTGGTGATTTTTGCAAAAAAATTGTCAATCATAAATGAAAAAGTTGGAGTTTTTCTAGGTGCATTTCGACATCAAAATCCAACACAAGTGTTCATTTATATATTGGAGTCCGTTTGGTCCCCCCATTTAATAGTCATAATGTTTGGCATTATAAAGCAGATACCTAATCTAGAAGTCGAAAAGTAAGTGATTGAGGCCAGGATAATAGTTTTTTATGTGCCAGGAAGTTTCTCATCCGGTCAGATCATGAATTCAAGCTCGTTTTCCCCTCCATTTGGCCCAAAGTTACTTTGCCAACAATGCAAAGGAAATAGAGTTGAACTAGTTATTTGGCAAGTTAGTAGTTAATAAGGTTTAAGAAGCCTTAATGATTAAAAAACTCAACGAATGGGGGGGACACATTTTTTTGAGGGCCCCATTTTTAATTCAAAATTGGGATTTGGCAACCCTTCGAATCATGCCTTCTCCTTGTGGCTGTGAGATCTATGATTTCCTCACCCCATTTCCAGATAGTAAGAGAAATGATGCATCGTATGGAAATTTTAGATTTTATTCTTTCTCTCTCCTCTTTCTCTCTTGCCATAATTGATGTTCATATGGGCTGAGAGGATGAGGGGTAATGGATGCCAATTGGTAACAAAATGCAAGGAATGGAGTGAGAAAGTGCAAAGGTGAGCATCACCAGCTGTGTAATAGCATCAACAGCCTCATTTTTTGAAATATGATGCATCATATGTGTGAGATTTAGCTTAAGTGCCAATTTGTTATACATATAATGTCATATCACTTGTGTCTATCATGAAAAATAGTTGAAAAAGCTTGATTTATGTTTGCAAATGTATAAAATCATTAAAAAAATATATTCACTTTTAGTCATTTATATTTAAAATTTTTAAAATCTCAAAACTCGAGATGCAAGATTTAATGCGAAAATGAAGATTTTGATGGGTTTTGAGGATTCAATATTATTCGCATGAAATACTAACAGATCTGTCGATGGACCACAATTCATACTAATTATAAAAATCAGAAAATTAGGAAATTTTAGTAATTTATGTTCAAATAAATGAAAAAAGCCATGACAAATATTCCTTTTAAAGAGAAAAAAAATTAGTTCTAGCATGCTAAAAATTATCAAAAAATAAGAGTGCGTATGCAAATATATAATGAGGATAGGGCATGAGTATTTTCCTCATCCTACCTCTATCTATATATGAAAAGTGTATATTTACTACTTATTTATACAAAAAAATGATGACAAAATCCTTTTACACCTATGCACGAAAGCAAAACCTAAGTGGTAGGAAAAAAGGATTGAAAAGAGATAATATTTGAAAATGTTTTAATTGAATTGTATATCATGGCTTTTGGACCTAGGTTTATTTAAGTTTGAAGATGAATAGTAGCACAGATTAGCCTAGTACTGTCCCTTTGCAAGAAACATATTGTTAAAGGAAAGAAATCATGGAAATATTATTTTTGCATAACACTTGGCTAATCTATAGTTAAAATTATTTGAGTACAATGATTCATACACATTGTATTTACATTTAAGCATGTTATCAGAAGAAGAACTCCTAGATGTATAGCATGTACATGCCTAGTTGTGACCAATGCTGAGGGTGCGAGGTTCCTTTGTTGCTATAGGGTAGTACAGTGATCTCTGGGGAGATGTTATGTGTGAGGCTAAAATATTCCTCGATCATTGTATATATCATGAGAGGATTTTGTCATGCTTGTTCTTTATGTTTGAGATGGCATATCCTAGGGCCAATCCCTAGGGTATAGGAGAGCCATAAGAGCCACAGCAATCAGCTATTTGTTGATAAGCATGGATCTAAAACATGGCTATGGAGGATGGAAAATAAAGAAAATACTTATGAAGACACAAATATGACAATTGATTGTTACACAAGTGAATTAAGCTCCAAGATTGAAGCTTGGACTCATAAACACAATCTTGTGCAAGTGGACAATGACACTTGACTAAAAGGACAAAAGTACTATGTCATTGCATTCAAATGATAGGCAAGTACTTTATAGTCTTTTGGGTAAGTAGCACATTCCACCACTGTGCTGATGGGATTCAACAAACTTGCATATCCTTAGCCCAACTACTCCATACAACGAGGCTACACTAGGTGTGTTTGCCTAAATTCTCAACACCCCTCCTCAATCACAACCAAAAAGGCACAAAGTGTGTAAAGACTTTACTGAGCAACCACCTACAAAGTGTGGGCATAGTATAAACATGATAATCATCCAAAGGATATCACAAACAAAGCTAAGTGTGGATACCGAAAACATGGTGGACATCCAGAGGCTGTAACAAGGGCTTCACAAAGTGTACATAGGCTGTAGTGCTAGGTTACATGAGGAGTTTACAAGATTATGAAAGGAACATTAGGGCAAGGTTATACAAGACTTCAAAAAAGTCTATCAAAGTAGTGTGATAGAAGGACCGGTGAGGCTTGTCCTTCTATTCCTAATGGTCTTCTTCTTATTATCCTTCACCTTAATGATCTTCTTCTTCCTTCATAGTAATAAGGTAGGCCATCTAATACCTCTTTTTGCATGACAGAACTTTTTAGTATGTCTGATCCTTTTGCAAAAGTCATAAACTAGCTAGTCCTTTTTCCCTTTGTACTTGTTACTAACATATAACACTTGTTCATCCTTAGAAGTACTTAGCTCTTTTTTATTTTTGATCTTCTTCTAAAAGAGAGGCTTGAATGCCAACAAGTTTAGGATTTGGCATGTTGATGAAAGTACTGGAGAAATTATCATAATTTGGAGGTAAAATGTTTAACAAAACACCAATGCATATATCTTCATCCATTTTAATGTTGATCCCTGTAAGCTAGGTTAAGAGGCTTTCCATGTAATTCAGATGTGTTTCAAGAGATGTGTTAGGTTTCATGTCCAGTCTGAAAAATTCAATTAATAAGCCATACTTTAAAGACTTTGAGTGTGCACCAAATAGAGTATCCAATCTTTTTCAAGTGTCATGGGACATACCACATGTATCCACATGGTGGATATAATCAAGTCCAAATTGCAAAAGAGGACTAATCCAAAACAACCTTCACCACAAAATGGGGGACCTATGCCTATAGAGTGATGCCATTTGGGCTCTGTAATGCTCCTGCCACCTTCCAATGAGTAATGATGGCTACCTTCCAAAATCATTTGCATGATTTCATTGAGGTGTATCTTGATGACTTTTGTGTCTATAGCTTAATCCGCGAGCATTGGGGACACCTAGAGCAATGTTTTAACATATGTCGAGAGTATGGGATTTCTCTCAACCCCAACAAATGTGTCTTTGGTGTCTCCTTGGGAGTTCTTTTGGATCATATTGTCTCTACACAAGGGATTGCAACAGATCTGGCAAAGATTGAAAAGATTGCCGCCTTAACAGCACCAACAAACCTCAAGCAATTGAGAACAGAGCGTGAGACATAGGGTGGGCTGAGTGTGACTGGTGTTTCTTCAATCAATTATCGAGAGGTGAGGATTGAGGGACGTTACGACCATTGGAGTCAGGTACGTTTCTGTTTCCCTATGCACCCATGGGATGGGTCTTTGCTATCAGTACAGGACACGTCACTCTGTTCTGTGCACTGCACTACAAGGCTCCCTGGCTTTTCTCCTTGCACCTATGCCAGACGGGTTGGACGCACTGATGCACCATCAATTGTGCACCCTGGCATACTCTTTCTACACCACCCCCTTATCGATTCCTAAACTGGGTGCGAGCTATGGGTTTCATCATTATTTCCTTGAGTGATGTTAGTAATGGGGTGAGTGATTGTTCTTTCAATCCATTTGCGTGATTGTGAGTTGAGTGCAATATCCCTTGTCATCGACGAATTTCTTGCGATTCCTCCCACCAGCTACCTCCCTGGGTGTTGCTGCATGGTCCCTACCACAAAGGACGTTGGACGTGTGCTGTGAAGACACTTGGGTACCTCCTACAGCCAACAACGATACAAGACACAACCTCGACAGTCGACATTCCTCCTCGGCAATATGGGCCAAGTTTTTCTAACCCTACACCTTCTGTTTCTCAGTGACAATCATGTCTTAAGTGTGGGGACATTCGTGGTTGGCCTAATGTGTGGTACTAGGTCCTTGATGTTCAGTTTATCCTTCCTGTTAAGGTTTTAAGTGTGGAGACGCGTCCCTGCGCGTTTATGTTGCATACCCCCATGCATATATCCTACTATGATCATGCATCTACACCATGACTTTATTTTATCCTGCTGGGGTCCCTTCCCTTCCCCCCTTCTCCGTTCTATTTCACCTTGTCCCCAGAGCTGTTCCTTGATCGTTTGCATTTATCCTTTGTTTTGTGATTTTTCCATGTGAACGCACCCTACGTTCACTGAGACTCACATCCAACCTTTTAGCCCTGTTTGTCCCTTTGAACTGTCCATTTTCCCTTTTTACCAACCCCTATTCGAACAGACGGTTCTAAAGTTATTAATTTTTGAAGCAATTCCCGTAAATTAGATGGTTTTCCATGTGAACACTTCTTTATTGCTTCGGAACCCTGATCTGATATGCCAGCCCTATCCTAGCTCTTCCCCCTGACATTTTTCCTTTTTATTCCGTGTCATTATGATGCACAGTTGATCCACTATTAATTTTAACGAGTTTTCGAGTCCTTTGCGTGCCTATTTTTTACATTTTTCCATGTGAACATGCCCTATTTGCACCGGAATTCCAGTTTAACTTGACAGTCGTGTCCCACAAGTCTTTTTTCCACTTTTTCTTTTTTCCTCCCCTCTCTTTCGACTGCTGGATTTTTAGTTATTAATTTTTCCGAGTGTTTTCGGGTGTTTTTTTGTGTTTTTTCCATATGACTCCTTCCTACTTTCCCCCAAACTGAGTTTTGATGCACCAGCCCTGTGAATCCCTTTCTTCCAGACATTTTTCCTTTTTTTGTCCTCTATTCCGGTGCCCCGTGTTTCCCGCATTAATTTTTGACTTCGTTTTTAGGTCCTTTTTTGGGGTTTTTCCCATGTGACTGTGTCCTATCTGGATCGGAACTATGTTTTGCCATGATAGCGTGGTTGGACGCATTATTCTGCACATTTTTTCTTCTTTGTGCACTTCATTCCAATGAGCGGATTTTCCGATATTAATACACCTATGTGTTTTCGGGCTTGTTTCTTGCATTTTTCCCATGTGAACACCCTGATTTTTCCCCAAAACCTGTGTCCCATTTTTCCATCATCTTCCCCTCGCTCCCGGCACATTTTTCCTTTTTATAGTTTTTTGATCCGATGTATGGTTTGGGTTTTATTAATTTTTTTCCTTTTTGCCGTGTGGCCGTGTTTCTCGTGTCGCGCGTAAACGCACTTGTTTTTGGTTTTATGCGCCTCGCGATGCCCCCATGGTGTCTGTGGCTCGCGCATCGCCATCTCTGCCCCGTCTGATCCCATCGATGCAAATTTTTTTACTCCCGCCCCGCACATGTGCGCGGGATGGGGGTGCGCCCCTTTTTCACACCCATACCCAATTTACTTTTATTTTTAAAAAAAACACCCATCATTAAAATAAAATTAAAAAAAAAACAACAACAAAAAACAAAAACACAACAATAATTAACAAAACAACCCCAATTAAAACCAAGCACAAAAAACCCAAACAACAAACAACACTTAACCAAAAAAAAAAAAAACAACAACAACACAACCAAAACAATAAAATTTAAACAAAACACTAAAAAAATAACATTAAAAAAACACACCCACAATAATAATAATAATAATAATCATCATCATCATAATCATCATAATAAACCTAAAATTTTAATTTAAAAAAAACAAAAACACACACACACACACACAAATTGAAATTAAAAAAAAAAACAAAAAAAGGAAAAAAAACCACAAAACACACATACACACACACCAAAATACACAGCAAAAGAGAAAAAAACACCAACAACAAACCCCAAACCCATAAAAACAAAAAAAGCAACAATCGGGAACAAGAAAAATGCCATTTCAACAAAGATGGATGAAAAAAAAAACAAAAAAAAAACAACGAATGTCTTACCTGCGCGCCGCATGCCGTTTTGTCCTCTCCTTCCTCGCACGGCGTGCTGTTCCCCTTCGTCCTCCCTCTCCTTTGATCTCCTCCCCTCGGCCCAGCGCCCCGCCGCACTCCCACGCGCCTCCCTCTTCGCTTCCATCCCCCGCTTCGCCCCCCCACGTCTTTATTCCGCCTCCTTCCTCGCCCCTCCACCACCATCCTGTCCTCTTCCCCCACCGCTGCCTGCCCCTCCTCTCTCGACTCCCTTCCCTCCTCTCCGCCAGTGCCCCGGTCTGCGCCCCCCCTCCACCAACTGCCTCCTCCGCCGCCTCCTTCCTCGCCCCTCCACCACCATCCTCCACCTCCTCCCCTCCACCACATCCTCTCCTCCACCTCCTCCCCTCCACCTCCTCTTCTCCACCACATCCACATCCACCTCCTCCCCTCCTCTCCTCCACCTCCACCACCTCCTCTCCCCCTTCTCTTCTCCACCTCCGCCTCTCCCTAGTTAGTCTCCCCGGTTACCCTCCATTAATCTCATTGACTTGACACACTCCATTAATCTCATTGCCTTAACACACTAACTTACTTTAATTGACTTAAATTACTAACTTAACCTAATTGACTTAAATCACTAACTTAACCTAACTAACTTACATTACTACCTTAACTTAACTTATTACCTTACTAACTTCACCTACTTTACTTACCTTACTAACTTAATCCCTTTAACTTAACTTACTACCTTTCCCTACTTTATTTAGGTTACTCCACTAACTTAATTATATTAGGTTACTACCTTAACCTCATTTCCTTCCACTAACCCCCGTTTTCCCCCATGTAGCCCCCGTTTTTGGCCTTTTGCCCCTCTTTCTCCCTTGTTCCTCTGTTGCGCGCGCATGTGTTCGTGAGCTGCTAGCAAGCGTTCACACGCGAGGACGCGCTTCCGGTTTGTTCGTGCGGTGGTGTGTTGCAGTCAGTCGTTCACACACAGTCATCCTCTGTTGTTCACACGCAGCTCGGGTACCGACTTTTAATTTCAAAACCCGCAAAATATATAAAAACACATAAAAATAAACATAAAACACCTAAAAAACTTCAAAAATTCATTACAATTCATTTAAAATCCAAAAAAAATACAAAAAATTTCTTAAAAATTTTCAACAATTTTAAAATCATTTGGAATATTTTTTAAAGTGGGAATTTTAGAATATAAATTGCTAAAAATTCAAAACTTCAAAATTACTTCAAAAATACATGTAAAATGAGTAAAATTCATTAAAAATTAGTAAAAATTCAAAAATATTTTCAAAAAAATTCCAAAAAATTTCACAAATCTCCTTTCCCCTTTTGCTAATATTTTCTCACTTGAAAATACTTTCGTAAATGGCTAAAGTATCATTTGAAACCAAAATCCTAAATTTAATACTTCACCTCATGAAAATTCATTTTAAATTTCAAGAATCAGCTGAAAAATCATGGATAAATTCAAACATATTGTTGACACTTGTTGGATTGCTGAAATTCCACCCTTACACTTCACAACATATTTATGTGTCCTATATCATGTTTTAATTATTTAAAAACAAAAAAAATAACAAAACAAACAAATAAAACCAAACACTATACACAATACAAACACACCTAAAATACAATTGAAAAAACAAAGAAATAAACAAATAAAATAAAAAATATATAATAAAAATAACACAAAAACACTAAGGTACTTTATTTTTTCCAATCACAGTGGTGTTTGTTTTTTTTACTGGATTCCTTGCATTTGGGGACTACTTATTGCGCCTTTAGTCTATTGCATACACACCCCTACCAGGTATTTATTTTTTAGCTTTATTCATTTTCATTATCCCTTAACCACAGTTAATTGCTAAAATGAACTATATTCACCCACTTCTTCACGCGCACTCGCGCTAAACACACAATGTTCTAATAATTTAAAAATCAACCAGCCGTTCACTTTGCACACCCTACATGCGCTTCAGAGGCACCTTAATTTTTAATAAAAATGAACCAGCCATCACAAAAAAAGCACGCACTGGCAAAAAAACACTCCACATCACCATTAATTTTTAATTAATAAATTTGCATTTAGAGACTCGAGTGTGGGAATCACAGTTCGGGTTTCGTTAAAGCACCGTTTCACCCTAATAAATTGTAATTAAAATTTTAAGAAGGAACCGCCGTTTTCTTATTAAGGTTTATAACCTAATAAAATATCACCCATTGTTAATGATTTCTTAAAATGAACCCTTTATTAAATCCATTTCCCCTCACTGCACCTTTTTTCCCTTTTAATAAATACGCTTCGTGGGATGGGCGCGTAAAGTCCTCTTAGCTGAAATTGTTGGTCAAAGTTATGGTTAGGTCCTGATTAGATTTTTATGGTATTATGGTTTGCTTATGTGCTATGATTACGGGTGCGGTTTGTAGTTTTTCTTTCTTTTTTTGCCTGATACGGGGTTTTGGGTGACTGTTTGTTGCATCGCATGAAGTTTTTGGTCGCATATGTGTAGAGATCATGCTGAATTTTTTCTAGGATGTGGGTTGTTTGGGGTGGTAAATTGGTTAGTTACGTCTATATGTATGTGCTTCTTTTGATTGATTTCTTTTTTATAGCTATTTTGGTTGTTTTGCAGGCATTCTTTGTGATTGTCTGTGTGTTGTGGTGTGTTTTCCATCTGAATGGCGCCTCACGCTCCTCCTCCTATCCGGTATGTTCCATTGATCAGTAGGGATTATTCTTCCCTACTGGCTTTTGAGCCTATAGCGAAAGCAGGACTTGCGACTTTCGTGGCTGCTTCACTCCCATTGATTCTAGACGATCCATCCCTGTGGATGAGTTTATTGCATTATATAGTAAGAAGTCAAGCCTAGTTCATGGTGCTTCTATGGTATTGACACCCCAGGGAAGGCTTTGTCTCTTCCCTACAAAGGAGAGCCCTTTATTATAGCCAGACAATTATTTTCCAATGATGAGATTCTCAAGCTATTACAAAAGCAGACCAAAGAGATTCAGGATGTTAAGAAAGTGATAAACACTTCATAAGTATCTTTTTCCATCACTGATCCTCTTTGGAAGTTAGTCTGCCAGTTCCTCCAAGATAGGTTTATGCATGCCAAAACACCATCCCATTATTTGTCTAAAGAACTCTTTATAGCTTCTAGGATGGTGTTAAAAGGGGTTGCCATTGATCGGAGTACTTACCTGCTTAGAAAGATGCACCAATATTTTGTCAAAGTGACCAAAGGGAATGTCACAAATGTCACTTATTGTTCCTACCTATATGCTTTCTTGACATACTCAGGCCTTAAGAAGGGTGTCCTACCACCTCCTCCATCTGATCTAGTTCCTCCCCCTCCACCTTCAGAAGAGTCAGAACCTATTGACATAGAGGATCTTGATTCCCCTCCTCCATTGGTCATTCAGCAGAAGCACTTGAAGCATGTGGCAGATAAAACTCCCTCAGTACTTCCTTCAGTCACAATTCCTACTACATCTAGTAGTGACCTCCCTACTTACCTTACATGTAACAATTTGTTCATGGCACATAGAGAGGGTTCTTTGGAAATATCAGTCCCTTCACTGAACAGTTTAGTGTCAGGAGATGCTATTCCATTCCTTTGTAATGACATCTAGAGTTCGATTGAACTTTCAGTGACAGCTTGTGTTCAACAGCTGTATGATTCTTTCTATGAAGAATTGATGCAATCCAAAGACCAGTTGCATAAGGCAACCTCAGAGTTAGCCTTCGTTAAAGACACTCTTGCAGATCTGTTTGAGTAGATGGAGCAGTAGACCCAAATGATTGAGACCCAGAGAGAAGAAATATCTTCTTTGAAGATTCAGTTAATAGAAGCTCAGTCAGAGGTCACTAAAGTCTCAGAGGAGAAATAGAGAATGTCCAAAGAAGCTCAAGAGTTTCAGACTCTTTTAGATGCACAACTATCAGCTTTACAGACTGCTCATAATACAGTGGAATCACAAGCTTCCCAAATTAAGTAGTTGCAAGACCAACTGGCCCCAATGTTCCTATTATTCCTTCTATCTCTCAGCAGGACTTGGCAGTTCTCTAGAGACAGGCCACATTGTATCCATTCTTTCAAGATAAAGTGGAAAGATTGCAGTCCAGGATAGATTTGTTATGGTCTATATTTGAGCACTTTCAGGAGTATGTTCCTCCGGACCATTATTTCTTTGTCCACTATCAGTTGCAGAAGTTGGCCTTCTATATGAAGCTTTCAACGATGGATCTTCCTCTTCCAGAGGATGGTTGGAGTGGGTCTTGGTCTTCTAATTTGCTGACAGAAGTGGTCCGTATGGTTTTTGAAGATTCTGTGACGACGAATACCATGTTGTTGTCTTACATGTATCTACGAGGTGATCTGTTGATTTCAGATGATGTAGATTTGGCCTGGTATATGGGGGATGTGGTTTTGCAAGCTATTTTGTATGTCAACTATTTGGAGTTGAGAATAGAATACATGTTCCAGTGTTATTCCTCAAAAGTGGCTACTTGCGCTGACAATTCATGGCATTCAATGATTGATTCTGTGGTCTTGAATCAACGTCAGAATACAGCTTCTACTTATGTGTAGAGCACTAACCAACTGAGGGTGGATCTCCTAGCTTATCTTTTCAAGAACCATCCATTTGATTCATCCTTTTTTTATGCCTATCAGAGAAAATCTATCTTAGGTCCCTCTATTCCTAGCCTATTATACTACCAACAAATGGCCCATTGCTATGATACTTATTTTTCCCTTTATCAATCTAACTCAGCAGCTATCTTACCTCTTCTTTTCCAACCTCAAGGTTTTCCTAAAATTCCTATATTCACCTATTGTTCTTTCATCAAAGATAGATTTTTTTCCCCTTCTCCACCCTGTCCTTCTCCATCTATCCATATACCTTCTACTTTTCCTGCTTATCAATTGACACATTTCCTAACTGATTCACTTAAATTTTCAGCCACTCCTTCTTTAGCTTATTCCTCCTTTTATGATTTTGCATACCCATCTCTTCATCCTATTTTACTTATTCCACTTCCATCTCCTACCACTTCTATTTCTCAACCCCCTCAATTGGTTAGTGAGTACGATGGATTTGATTAGCAGATTCCAAGAAGAAGAGGATGGAGCTTGACTGATTCTCTCATAGGACCATAGATTAATTGGCCATTAATTCCAGGGGGCTGGACTATTGCTAGTTAAGCATACCAGAATTACATCCATTTTGCTCACTAGTATTCACAATCTTTAGATCCTTCAGTGAGATTGACAGCTCATTTTGCTTGGTATCTAGCATATATGCATAGGCATTCCCATAACGATCAAAAGGTCATTCCAAAGCTTTGTATGAATGTCCATGTGAACATTGATTACCAATAGTTGGATGTCCTCTATTTTCATGCCCTATGTCTCCCTAGCAGATACCTTGTTTTGCTAGAAAGAATGTGCTGCCTGTAATTCTTTCAAAATCCTCCAATTAAGACATTTGTGGATGAGTCCTTCTCCATGGATCGTTTTCGAAACCATCAAGCCTTCAAAAGGGATCACATTCATTGATACCTTTGCAATGTATTTTGGATGATTCTTGATGATATATATCTCTCTTTTTGGAGGTGTCATTGAGATGGTTGTGTTTAGTGTTTGTATTGTGGGATAATTTTATGTGATGAGATCGTAGTGGTTGCCTATTCGATTTGTTTTTGAGAGATACATTTTTAGAGAATTGCAGTGATGGTGATGCTGGTTGGATAGTTCGAGATGATGAAGAAGAACCTCTTATATCCTTTAAAAATTTGTTATGACTTTTTATTGTTTATCAGATGAGTTAATGAATAACGAAGTTTTCATTTAGTAGTTTTTTTTAAAGAGATACAGGTGATAAGTTGGGGTCATGGTTAAGAGAGATTATTGAAGATCCTGCGGAAGATAAAATTGAGCTCTTTAGTGAACTTATATTCTTATTTTCCTTAGGTCATGAGGATGCTTCCTTTCTAAGTGTGGGGATATGTTGAGAGTGGAAAAAGACTGAAATTTTGACTGGTTTTTGTTGTTTTTGAGGTCTGAATGATTGATTTTTGATGGATTTAGAGTGATGTATGGTTGTTAATGGAAGTGTTTGAGAGCGTTTTGGATGATATTGATTATGTTTTGAAAGCTCATAATGATTTTTAGTAGAGATATGAAGCTTTGTGATGTTCTGATAGGTTCTGTTGAGGTTCTGATTGGTTATGTATACCTTCTGTATAGCTTCTATTTTGTTCTGATTTTCTTCTGTATGAAGCATGGATTGATGATTGATGAAGATTGAAATCTTTTGGAAGCTTATTGAATAGTTTTTGATAGTTTGGAATGTTTTTAGTATGAGTTATGAGGTTCTGATGACCTTCTGTAACCCTCTGTAAACCTTCTATAGAGCCTCTATCTCTGCTTTGTAACTGTTCTGTATTTGCTCTGGTATTGTACTGTACTGTTCTGTAGATCTTCTGTAAGTGTTCTGTAGAAAGTATGTGTGAATTTGGGAAAGTTTTCTAAATTTTGGAAAGGATGAATCTAATTTCAAAAGAGCTAAAACAAATGGAAGAAGCAATTGCTGAAGACTGAAGAGAAGATTGGAGTGACAGTGATAGTAGTGAGCTATGAAGAGACACTGTAGTGGCTCTGGTACCTCTTCACATCAGACATACCTCTTGGGAGGTGCATCCATGACCTAAGAAGGATTATTGAGAGTTATTATGAGAGTATTGTAGTGAGGATATGATGTACTATTGAGAGAGAGAGAGAGAGAGAGAGAGAGAGAGAGAGAGAGAGAGAGAGAGAGAGAGAGAGAGAGAGCCAGAGATAGCCAATTCTATCAAAACAGTGTAACTGTATATGAGAGATTGAGAGAGAGAACTATGAAGACATTGAAGATGAATACTATGTGATTGATTTCCATTCAAAAATGGTGTATTCTTTTGTGTTCATTGTTATGTTGAAGAATTCTATGAAGATGTTGAAGATTATGGTTGATTCTATCAAATCCATGGGAGATATCTACTATGATGCTGCGTGAAGAATTGTTGTTTTCTTTGTTTTGGTCATCAAAAGAATGAAATAAAAGCTTGTTGATGTTACAAGATAGATTTTCTTGTAGTAGAATCCCCTTTTCCTTGGTGTTCCTCTTGGGGCTCCAATGGCAGATGCGGAAGCTATGGAGGTTGAAAGAGGAAGAAGAAACTCATGAAGACATTGACCTTAACAAAGACAAATTGTCACACAAGTGAATTAGGTTTCAAGATTGAGACTTGGACTCATAAACACAATCTTGTGTGTGGACAGTGACATAGATACTTTACTAGAAAGAAAATAGTACTATCATTGCATTAGAAAAAGAGTGCAAGTACAATGCTTTATAGGAATTGAGTGGTGGCACTTTCTCCTACTGTGCATATGGGATTTTGATCCTGAGACCTCACTGTTCCTTACAAAGGGACTGAAGTAGGTGTGATTGTAAATATCTTAACACCTCTCAATCACAACTAGAAGTACAAAGTGTGTAGAGGATTTAGTGAGAGCAACACCTGCAAAGTGTGGGCACACCATAAACATAGCAAAACACTAGAGGCTCGTAGGAAAGGCTAAGTGTGGGTACCACAAACATGATGGTCATCCAAAGGCTGTTAGCAGGGGCCTCACAAAGTGTACAGAGGCTGTAGTATAAGGCTACTTGAGGAGTTTACAAGTTTATGTTCGAAGAATTAGGGATAGGAAATACAAGGCTAAAAAATTCTATCTGAATAGAAGGACTAGTGAGGTTTGTCCTTCTTCTGGTGGTCTTCTATTTCTTCTTCTTCCTTTGCTCCGTTTTCCTCTTCTTCTTTGACTACAACTAGATAGGCCTTTTGGGACCTCTTTTTGGCATGGCAGAACTTCTCAATGTGTCCAATCCTTTTGCAGAAATCACAAAAGAGCTTATCCCTCTTGCCTTTGTACCTATTGCCAACATATAATGCATGTTCATCTCTAGAGGTGCTTGGTTTTTCCTTAGTTCTTAGCTTCTTTTCCTCCTCTAATAATGATGCCTAGATATCAAGAAGTTCAAGGTTTGGCATATTTATTAGAGTTGTTAATACATTATTATATTCAGAGATAGACTTTTAAGTAGAACACCGATGCAAACATCTTCTTCCAATTTAATGTTGATTCCTACAAGTTGGGTTAGAAGTCCTTCCATGTAATTTAGATGTGTGGCAAGTGATGTGCTGGACTTCATTTCAAGCCTAAAAATTTCAATCAAGAGACCATACTTTGATGATTTAGACTGTGCACTGAACAAAGTGTCAAGTCTCTTCCATGAACCTGTGAAGTATCACACTTATCCACATGGTGGATATAGCTGTCGTCTAGCTCCAGTTTGATAATGGCCTAAGCCTTATCATCCTTCTTTTGCCAAGTGACTGCAAGGTCTGCATCATGAGGCTTCTTTTCTTTTCCAATGGTAATGGCCCAGAGGCCCTTCTTCATCAAGATGAGTTTGATGCGGGTTGAGTGAAACTCAATTCCTTTGAAGCGAGCAGTTGGAGAGTCTTTTCCCATGTTAGACTTGCAACAATAGCAGCAAATCAACTTTAAAATTATCAGATTTGAGCAGCAGAAGAGTTAGTTGAGATGGGTCAAAAGACACAAGTGCTAAAAGCACTAATGTGTGTCAATGGACACTATGTTTCTTCCTTGAGTTTTCCAAGTATGCCAAATCCTTCCAATTCTTTCAAATAAAAATCTTCCCCTTCTTGATTTGATGTTGGGACCTTCAAATCCGAGCGACATGACCTTTAGTGTGTTGGAATCAATGAGTAGATGAAGTAAAAAAGAGCTTCAGTGAAAGTGAGCTACGGCAAATTAGGGTTTTTAGGAACATGTGACTTGTATTTTACTTATTGCTACTCATAGAGGTAGCCATTTGAGAAACCCTCTAAGGGGGAGAGAGTTTATATATATAGCTTCAAAATCCCTATGATAATGATCAACATTGTTGTGTGTACGAACTGAATGAACTATACGCTCAGAGACATGTGCAGATAGGACAGCGAGCTAGAATTCACGTAATTCTGAGCTAGATGATCATCAATGTCTTAGTTTGAAGTGCTAGGAAGAAGCTCCTTAAGTAAAGGAAGATATCTCGAGAAGGAATCTCAGTGAGATATGGCTTGGTTTGAGAGATATGAAGGCTCCAAGCAAGATAGGTACAGGTTGCTATTGCTACCAAGAAAGGTCAAGTGGAGATAGAGGTGGAAGATGAGACCTTCAGTTAGGACTTGAGCTAAGAAATGATGAATAAAAGCTAGAAGAGCAAAGAAGGAAGCTGAGCTAAGCTAGGCCATGCCCAACTGGGCTCTGATACCATGTTAAAATATGCAAGATCTTGAGCATGGTAGATGCGAAAGCTATGGAGGTTGAAAGAGAAAGAAGAAACTCATGAAGACATTGACCTTGACAAAGACAAATTGTCACACAAATGAATTAGGTTCCAAGATTGAGACTTGGACTCATAAACACAATCTTGTGTGTGGACAGTGACATAAACACTTTACTGGAAAGAAAAGAGTACTATCATTGCATTAGAAAAAGAGTGCAAATACAATGCTTTATAGAAATTGAGTGGTGGCACTTTCTCCTACTGTGCATATGGGATTCTGATCCTAAGCCCTCACTGCTCCTTACAAAGGGACTGAAGTAGATGTGATTGTAAATATATCAACAAGATATTGACTATACGAAGAGATTTGAGAGCTCCAAGCAGGGTAGGTTGTGGTAGCTATAGTAGACATGAAAGGAAAAATTATGGAGGTGAGAAATGAGCTCGTTAGCTAGAGATAAGGTATAGAGAGGCTAGAAGAGAGGTTTACTTAACCGATCCATGCTCAACTAAGCTTTAATACCATGTTGATGAGAAGCATGTATCTAGAGCATGGCTATGGAGAATGGAAGATAAAGATAAGACTCATGAAGACATAGATATGACAACTAACTATTACATAAGTGAATTAGGTTCCAAGATTGAAGCTTGGACTCATAAACACAATCTTGTGTAAGTGAACAATGAAAGGACAAAAGTATTATGACATCGCATTCAAATGATTTTCAAGGAACTATGCAAGAAAGCTCAATAACTAATTTATTTATCCATCTCAAGTAATTATACTGCATAAATTTCAATAACAAATTTAGTTATCCACAAACACTCTCAAACCAAATATGTATTCACTCTACCAACTCATTTTCCATTAGTCCATCCCTTTCATTTTCTTAATCTAGATGTCACGGACATGGCATGATCAAGTGTATAGATTAATTCTTGATCATGCCATATGAATCCAAACCCCATGCAATTGCATCCTTATTATAGGACATCCTCAATCCAACCATGCGAACCAACCCTTGCCATGTCATCATAGAACCTTCTAGAAGATATGCCATGTCATCACTTGCATCATGAATGATGTCATCATGAAACATTCTAGAAGATCTTTAGCCATCCTCAAACACCTATAAAAGGAGGGGCTTGCCATAGAGCTCCTCAATCTTGCCAATGCCAATCTTGGGAGATTAAGGAGTCGAGACCTCCAAGTAAGTAACTTCGAGTTCTAGTTCTAGTTCTTGTCTAGTCATCGTACCTAGCCTTGTCTTGTCTTCCATTATACTCATGTTCTCTTATCACCTTGTAATCTTTAGTAGGAGATCTTGTCGATTACTGTCTTATATCTTGTTCATCCCCCTATAGAGGCGAGCTCACGCTCAATTGCCAAGACCCACAGACCTTATTGTTCAAGCACTTCAAGTGAATACCTATGGCTATATCTCACCTAGCCGATGCACCTTTGATCCAACTGAGGTGTAGTGAGCTTACCTTGATGCCCAAACAAGTTGCCTCCTCCCTCAAGCACACTGGTTGCTCCACGATTTGTGATGCAAACTCAAGAAACCTCAAGCCTCCACCTTCAAGCTTGATCCTCCATAGCCGCGTGCAAGACAAGAGAAGAGAATAAGAGAGGAGATGATGGAGAGCTTCTTCTCCTTGATTCCTCACCCTCACACACTCACTCCCTCACACTCACACACTCACTCCCTCTCTCAAGCACACACAAGCAAGCAAGAAGGAGAGAAGAAGAGAAGAAAATAAGTCCACTTTGTCATACACCAAAGAATGAGCTTCTCATTCACTTGTCAACTTTATATACAAAACCCTAAATCCCTTTGGGCAATCATCCCCTTATCCCCTTTTTTACATGATCGAAGCCCTTTTTCCCATTGTCCTCCTATCTTCCTAGCGTCCTTCCTACTTCCCATCTACTTTTACAATTTACATAGGAGGGAGCCTAGCACTCTTTTACAAGAGGTTTTGGGGGTGCTTCACATTTAAAAGTGCACTTTTGCCTTTGCCTTAGCTTTTGAAACTGCCATGTTCTTTTGATTGTTTCCCTTCTTGCTTCTTCTATTGTGTTCAATTTCCTTTTGGGCCATCTCTTTTAGGACTTGACTTGCACTTTTTTACTTTTTCTTATGTTGTTGTTAACATTACCTCCCTCCTAGCCTAGTGCAAGTCTCATGGCGTTGAGATGGTTAGTAATTGGAAGGTAGGATGGGTGTAGCTAGATAGCTTTTTTGAGTTTGTATACAAGCCCTTACGTGGGATGGTGTCGGGTAGATCAGCCCTTGAAGTTGAATATAGTGTTGGGCATGGTCCTTGTTGACGCTGATGGTAGGGGGATTTGTCCTTTGAAATTGAAGATAAAGTTGGGGCAGGTCCCTCCCTGCTGACACTGACCTTGAGTGGATCTATCCCTTGAAATTGAAGATCGTGTTGGATGGATCGTTTTTGGGGAATAACAAGTGGGTGGATCCTTTTTTTGAAATTAATGATGGTGTTTGATAGATGCCTCCCTGCACCCTCCAAGGTTGTGATGACGCGAGCTAAACATGGCTATTCCTTATTCCCTTCAAGTTTCCTTATCCCTTCACATATGTCCATGTAGACTTTACCACTTGCACAAGAGAAAGCCCATCATTTTTATAAAATGAATTACATTGCACCTTGTGCTTTCCTTGCAATAGCCTTCGGAGGCTCTCCCTCATCCTTGAGAGAGCATTGCTAGAACATTCGGTGCTTTCTTCCGTCCTTGAGAGAGAATCCTTCATCCTTGATAGGACTTCCCTCATCTTTGAGGGGACCAACTCCCCCATGTTGTTTCTGAGGTTGTCATCTTCTGTCTGTTTGCCATTCTGAGCAGAATGAGCTCCTTCATTCACTTTTTGACTTGGGCTTCCTTGGTCATCCTTTGCTTCATTTTGGCTCCATGGTGACATGTACAACAATAGTAGTGTAAGTTGATGACAATGTGGTTGCAGGGGAATTGGTCTTTTGAAGAAACTGATCAACCAGTTGAAGGGGTGGAGGCCAAGAGCATATTGCATGGATGATGGGGCCTCTGAAGTTGGTGGGTTACAGCATTGGTTTTTACCTGAAAAGAAAAGAAGGTGCACTATTTGGGGCATGTCTATCTTACCATGTGGTACATAGTGCTCATGCGAGTGTAAGTGGGAGCTGGGTCTGGGTGTTGTCCCAAACTTGATTACCCAGTTAGTGTATCGTTAGAGGTGCAGTCTCCAACTTAGGGAGACATGCTTGGAAGTCCTGCTCTTGAGGTGCCCTAAGCATGAAGTGGAGAATCAAAATGGGCTAGGGGGTTAGAAACAGAGTTGGCCGACTAAAGCCATCATATGTATCTAACTTGAGGACCCCTAGGTACAGTGATTGTGATATGTGGAGCTAACTACTTTTTTTTTTTGGCCACACATCGATCTAGTCATTTCACAAATATCTTTGTCAAAATTTGAGGTCAAAAAGAGGGGTGGTGGGCAATAGCCTGGTTATAAAACCTCCCACTAAGGAGCCGTGGCTTGCTGCCCCCTTTCAAAACTTAACCCTGTGTCTTTATCTAGCCATGGCCTCTCTTCTCCCCTATGCTTTGGTGGATCTGCTACTATGGGCTCGGCAATTTGCATTTGGACGTGTAGCCCATGATATAGTGCCCTGTGGGTGATCGCCAGCTTTTTCCTTAAGGACTCAATAGCCTCCTCTTCCTCAGATTACATGGCATCCAAGAGAGTGCAGAGGAAGGCACATCATTGGGCTTCCAAGGTCACATGTGTAGCTTCTGCCCTGCTCTTTGCTAGCACCTTGTTGCCTTTTGCAAGGGCTGGTTGGTCGACTAAGGTGCTCACTTTGTCTTTTCTCCTGTTCATCCAGTCAATTACTTTTTCTTCATTTCTTCCAGGATTTCGTTGTGCATTTAGGCTAATGCCCTTAGACTCTTGTGTTGTTCTTTGATTTCTCTTTTCAAGCGCTGTTGTTCTTCAAGCTTCAAGGCTAGTTGTTGTTCCAGATTTGCTATATGCTTTTGGTGCTGTCGATTTTTCTCTTCTTCTACTATTGCTAGCTACTCTATGACATCTTAGATTTTTTCATTTTCTTTTTGCATATCCTTTTACAACACCATAGCTCATCAAAATTGCATGGTAGGATCATGAAGCTGTGTGTTTCCGCCACGAGTTTTACTTGCCATCTCTCGTCTTTTCCTCCTTTGGCCTTGAGCTTTGCTTTTAGCTTCTTGATTTCTCTTTGATAGATGGCCGCTTGATGGGTTCTCTCTAACTAAGAGGGTGCCATCGTTGCCCTTTCAGCATCGAGCTCAGCTATAGCTATCTTCTTTTTCCCATTTTAGCTATGATAAGAGTTCCTACACATAGGCATCATAGGTTGTGGGGACAACGGTACTGTAGAGGGACTAGTGGTTGTAGATACCTCTATCTTTGGCAATTTTTTGTCGCCTGCATTCCACTTCTGAAACTAGTCTTCTTGCTCTCGCCACAACGGTTCCTACACTTGTGCCCTGAGTTGCCTCCTTGTTGACAAGGAACTACACCCATGCCATAAGATTGCTAGCATCCACCATGGTGGAGGAGTCTTGGGTGGGTGTAGTGACTAAAGTGGTGGATAGTAGGACATGTGGTATAGGGTGGATCAAACCCTTGCCCTTTCCCTCAATCACTAGTGGGGGCGGCAAGTTTTTGGGTGTCTTGGAGCTGGTGCTTGGACCTTTGTGTTAGGGTGGGCTCATGGCCATAAACTCTTCTTGTCTTGAAGGTTGCTCCCCTGAGAGGCCGATAGTGAGAGATATATCATCTTCCTCTTTCTTCCCGAGCTCCACCTCTTCATCCTCAGCTCTCTCTATCTCTCTTCCTCAGCTCTTCTGGATTCCTCCTTTATTCTCTTTGTGTCATCCCTTTCTTCTTTCCTTCATTTTTCTTTTGTGCTTTTGGACTCACTTTGTGCTTTGTGTAGGTTTGTCTCCTCCTTCTTCCCCCTCTCTCCTTGAACCTTCTTCTCTACGAAGTCTCTTTCTTTGACTTATTGGCCCTTCCTTGGCCAGATTGTGCTTCTTTCTCTCCTTTGTCCTCACTCACTGTCCTTTTGATGGATTGCTCATGTCCTTAGTGTGGAGATGACCTATGTGGCATCTCACCAACTGCCTCATTGTCTTGTGCTTTTCCTAGTGCCTCTCTTATGATGCCTGTCAAGATTGCTCCGAAGCCAATGGTGAAGGCCTTTGAGGATGACAATTTCCTGGCTTTGGAGGCCGGGAACTCTCTCCTTGCAGTTCTTCCACCGATGGCTAATGCTTTTGCCGACATCTCTATCGTATTTCTATCAAAGCCATTAAGATTTACCTTGCCAAAGGCAGTAATGTTATCCAACGTTGGTACGCTGATTTTGTTCATTAATGCATTATATCATTGATTGGAGAACATTGTGTGCACCATTTTGGCCTGAATTTGAACATCAGGGTCAGGGATATTAGCTAAGTTGATGCTGCTATTGGTATGGACCATCACCTTGTCCATTCACATCATGTTGTACACATCTTGCTTTGGCCATTTTTTCACTTTGTTTGGTAGGCCTAGTGCTTTTTGTATGAGCTCAGGGCTTAGCTCAATTTGTACTTGGCAGACTTCATTTTCTAGGTGCACCATGATAGTGCCTTGATTTTTGTTGAGTGTTCGAAGGAACTTGGCACACTTCTCATAGTTGATGGCTTGGCCCACCTTCTCCATGGACTTTTGCAGCTTGCATTGCTTCACCAGTTGATTGATTGCTGGTTCTTCCACAATGATGTCTTCTAGATTTAGGATATACCTGAATTTGAATTGATTATAAGCCCTTGTTTCCAATGAGAGGCCATACTTTTCCTGCTGCTCCTCTTAGAATGAAAGTTTGCTGCTTTTCTCTTGACCTACCATTGTGGGTACCTATTATGATGCCATAATTCACCATTATCGTCCTTAAGGTAGCTTCTTACTAGAAAGTAAGCAGGAATTGATTATGCTTTCTTAGGAAGAATAACATATTAATATACAAAAAGAGTATTTTTTTCTTCAAGTAGTCCATTCATTCCAAAACTTTACAATATTTTTCTTAGTCATGAGTTGATTTATATTCACTCTTTTCCACTCCTTGGACTCTGATGGATGGTCTATTTCATTCACCTTATCTATTTTCATGTTTGATTTCACCTTACCCCAGAATCCTTTTTTCTAGCATTAAGGGTTAAGTGGTCAAGGGCATTTAGCACTGGCTTGTGACGTTTTACTTCCGAATGATCCAATCATAGAAGTTTGAATTATTTTCTAGATTGGCATCGTAGTCCATATCGAAAGGGAGGATGCCAACTTGAGTGATGTAGGTGAGAACATTCGCAAGAAAGTCATCGGAGTCGATCTTGCTAGCAATGTGTAACTCTTCCTCAGTTTGACTTTGGTCTAAATGTGGGTGGGTTTTACAATGTTCTCTTCTAGGGGTTGGTTACAGATGTTGGTCAACACCCTATAGGAGTTGGAGCTACATAAGTGGGATCATACTCGGAGCTCTTAATGGCACATCACTACTCAGCATTGGTCATGATTTGGCAGCCTTCTTATTCCCACGAGAGTTGGAGAGCATACCACTTCCTCAAGAAAGGTGAGTCATTATTGGCTAGTCTACGAAGCTCGTCCAGCTTTTGGCTTGTGGCAATAACTCTACTCTTGCCATAGGAGGTGATCAATCATTGTCTAAGGGCTTGTTCTCGAGATATTTTGGCATTGGAAATCAATTCCTCTACTACCATGGGGGTTTTAACCGTCAGGAATTTGTATTCCTCCTTGGTGTACGGCATGGAGTGAACATATGATGCTAAGGATGGATCAAGCAGACCTAGGTCCAAACACTCTTAGCTCTTGTGAGTAGTGTGAACGTAGCATCCAAGTGCTTGATGCACGCGATCATGTCGTCTCTTGTGTTATCACAGCTTTGTCTTTGGCCAAAGTGAGGATCGATTGTCATTCATAGAACAAATCAAGACTTGTTGGTGGGTAAGGTTTGATTGAACTAGATAACTTGGCAGTAGAAATAACTAATGGTTGTGGCTTTATTTGCTCCAGTGTGGTTGGGTTTCTTGTGTGATGGGATTGGTTAGAGTCACCTGTGCCATGCTACTAGATGCTAGTAAGGTCTTAAGAGCACTAGTAGGATTGGGCTGAGGCAATGTGTGAGTAGCAGGGCGTGGCTTTGGTCGATAGAATTGTTTAGTCTCTGCGAGCTTCTATGTTTAAGGCTCTGTGGATTTTGCAGCTTGATTTGTTTGTGGCATTGGTGCCATTTGTGGCATTGATGCCTTGTCTGTCATGTGGCTTTGTGTGGTTAGGTTTGGGAGTAGTGTTGGAGTAGTATCCTTGACCGTTCTAGCTTTAGGTACCCAAATCTAGGTGTCCCCTCGTAGTAGTGTTGCACTTGCAATAAGGTTTTAGGGACCCCTCATGGCTTGACTGATTATCTTTACCTATAATTTCCTATTCTGTGGTCTCCTAGCTCTCGGGTGTGATTCATTTGCATTTCGAGGTCATGTGTGCCTGCCTTTAGGAGTTGGGCCTTTGGGCTTAGGCATCCAATTGAGCTATGGTTCCCGTGCCTTGGTTTTGACTTCTGGGGTTTGTTGGGATTGAGGTTTGGCGGGTTGTGATGAGTCGTGATCTCCCTTCTTAGGCTTGATGGCGGGTTTCTCTATTGGTGACTTGGCAGATGTGATGGAGTCACACATCCCTTTGTTGAAGGTAATGACAGTTTATACATCAGCGATGGCCAAGTGAATATGTTGTGACTGGTAGTTGCAACATTACAGTGAGCCTACTTCTTAAAGGTTCATCCTAACAGTGATTCTGTGCCTACATCTTTCGTGTTTGGCAACACATGAAAGACCATGGAAAAGCTTTCAAACTCAATAGAGATTGCAACATTGCACTTTCCCAAAAGTGTATATGATCAATCCCCAAATGGGCTAGGTTTGGTATTAGCGGGCTGTAACTGTGGTTTGTGGATTTGAGTCCAATGATCATGAGTCAAGATATTAAAGTCAATGCCCTCATTGATCAATACATCAATGGAATGTGTCTGTTGGGGTATAATGGGCCATGCGCACGTAAGTTGGAGTTACAGCCTCCTCATCCTCCTCTTCAATTTTCGTGATGGTGGTCACTCATACCTTGACAGGGTTGGGTTAGGTTGTCTATGCAAGCTTTTGGCCATCATGCAAATTGGTACTGAGGGTGCACCTCTAGGCTTATTATTTGTCTTGGAAGCTTGTACTTCAATCTCTAGTGAGCATGTGCATCCAATCTCTCTCATCCTCAAGATACGGGATATATTTGGTCAGTGGCCTGTAAGATTTCCTAATCTTCATGTCACCTTTCAAGATGGTGGAGATGGCATCCAAGTCAATTGGTGTGGTCTTCCATGTATCCATCTCTACTCTTACTACCTCCGTTTGATTTCCTAAGAAGATCAAACTATTGCCCCAGTCTTCTATGACCCATGCATTGCACATCCAGGGTCGTCCTAACTGTGAAAAATGCGGGATCTAGAGCATGGCAAAACCGGAAGCTATGGAGGATGAAGAAATAAGTGTAGACTCATGATGGAAAGGACACTGTTTGTTACACAAGTGAATTAGGTTCCAAGATTGAGACTTGGACTCATAAACACAATCTTGTGTATGTGGACAATGACATTGACACTTTACTTAAATGAAAAGAGTACTATCATTGCATTAAGAAAGGAAGCAAGTACAATGCTTTATAGGAAAGTAGGAAACTGCAGTAGGCACCATTGTGCATATGGGATAAGTTAGCCTGCATGTCCTTGACCCTGAGATTCCATACAAAGAGGCTGTTTGAGTGTGATTGCTGATTCTCAACACCCCTCCTCAATCACAACTAGGAAAGGCACAAAGTGTGTAGAGGCTGTAATGAGAACCACTTGCAAAGTGTGGGCATACCACAGACATGGCAAAACACCAGAGGCTATTGCAGAAAAAGCTAAGTGTGGGTACCATAAACATGGTGGACATCCAGAGGCTGTAACAGGGGCCTCACAAAGTGTACAGGGACTGTAATGCCAAGTTACATAAGGAGTTTACAAAGCTTATGGCAAGAAGCATTAGGGCAAGGAAAATACAAGGCTATTAAAACAGTCTATCAGAATTATGAGAGTACAAGAACTGATGAGTCTTGTCCTTCCGATCCTGGTGGTCTTCATCTTCATCTTCTTCCTTTGCTTCATTTTCTTCTTCTTCTTTGACTGCGACTAGATAGGCCTTTTGGGATCTCTTTCTTGCGTGGCAGAACTTCTCGGTGTGTTCGGTCCTTTTGCAGAAGTCACAGAAGAGCTGATCCTTCTTGCCTTTGTACCTGTTGCCAACATATAATGCATGCTCATCTCTAGAGGTACTTGGTTCTTCTTTAGTTTTTAGCTTCTTTTCTTCTTCTAACAGTGATGCCTGGATATCAACAAGTTCAGGATTTGGCATGTTGATTAAAGTTGTTGATACATTATTATATTCAGGAGGCAAGCTCTTAAGTAGAACACCGATGCAAACATCTTCATCCATTTTAATGTTGATTCCTGCAAGTTGGGTTAGGAGTCCTTCCATGTAATTAAGATGTGTGGCAAGTGATGTGCTGGACTTCATTTCAAGCCTGAAGAACTCAATTAGGAGACCATACTTTGATGATTTAGATTGTGCACCGAACAAGGTGTCAAGTCTTTTCCATGTATCCTGTGAGGTCTCACAGTTATCCACATGATGGATATAACTGTCGTCTAGCTCCAGTTTGATAATGGCCTGAGCTCTGTCATCATTCTTTTGCCAAGTAGTTGCAAGGTCCGCGTCCCGAGGTTTCTTCTCTTTGCCATTTGTGATGGCCCAGAGACCCTTCTTCATCAGGATGAGCTTGATGCGGGTTTGCCAAGTGTGGAATCCGACTCCTTTGAATCGAGCATTTGGAGAGTCTTTGCCCATGTTAGATTTACAGGAACAGGAGCAAATCAACTTCAGACTTTATTAGATTTGAGCAACAGAAGAATTGATTGAGAGACACAAGTGCTAAAAAGCACTAACTGAGTGTCAATGAATACCAAATCTGCAAAAGTCTTTTTACTCCAAGTAACTCCAAGTAATCTTCATAAAGGAATTCATTTTGGTCATTCCCATAACTGAGAATGAGCTTCAAATTTTGAGTTTTCACCGCAAAAGAGTTACACTTTAATGTGTCAATAGACACAAGAAGACTAGTGTTTATCAGCACTGAATGAGTATCAAAAAGATACTATCTTGAAGCTTGGTGTTGAAACTGAGTTTGATTTCTTAATTCCCTTACTGAATTGAATTGGAAACTGAGTAGAACAGAGTGAATTAGAACTGCAGAGGGTTGGTTGAGCCCAAAGGAGTGAGAAATTGAAGAATTTTATGAGCTTGAGTTAAAAAGCTATGGAGGACTATTAGGGTTTGAGGTGCAGGCGACTGATTTTTTCAATAATTCAGCAGCTACGATGGATCATTCCGTCGCATATTTGATGGAGATGAAGCTTAGGAGTCCTTCTTCAAATGCCCTATGCCCAGAGGTGGAATCGCAGCGCACAGACAGAGATCCAACTGTACGAACTGATACAGGCGCAAAATTTCCAGCGAGCTAAAATTCACGCAATGCTGGGCTCAATGATGGGTAATCTTGGACTGTGATGTACCAGAAGCTTCACCACGAGTAGAGAAATGTTTTTCTAGAAGGAATCGTGGGATGAAATGGCTTGTAGTGTGAGATCCAGGGGCTCAATCAGAGCTATGTGCTGTTTGGCTATGGCTGCCACAAGCTTGGCTGAAGATGAAGTTGAGAAAAGAAGTCATATACTGACACTGAGCTGGATGGAGGTTCAGAAGAATCAAGAGAGGCTGGAGAAGCAATGCCATGCCCAACTGGGCTCTGATACCATGTGAAAAATGCGGGATCTAGAGCATGGCAAAACCGGAAGCTATGGAGGATGAAGAAATAAGTGTAGACTCATGATGGAAAGGACACTGTTTGTTACACAAGTGAATTAGGTTCCAAGATTGAGACTTGGACTCATAAACACAATCTTGTGTATGTGGACAATGACATTGACACTTTACTGAAATGAAAAGAGTACTATCATTGCATTAAGAAAGGAAGCAAGTACAATGCTTTATAGGAAAGTAGGAAACTGTAGTAGGCACCATTGTGCATATGGGATAAGTTAGCCTGCATGTCCTTGACCCTGAGATTCCATACAAAGAGGCTGTTTGAGTGTGATTGCTGATTCTCAACACTAACAAGATGTCATAGTCCACTCCCTTCATGACTATAAAGTCAACAGAGAATTGGATCCCTATGATCTTCAATGGCTAGTTCTTTAATACTCCTAATGGCTACACTTTCACTCCATTGGCTAGGATGACATTGAGCCTAGCATTCTCAAAAGGCAGGTTACCCCAATCCCAGAGTACTGCGTGGTTCAACACACTAACTCCTGCTCCTGTATCCACAATTCCCTTTCTTCTGGTGTCTCCTAGAGCTAGGACCAGTAATATTGCATGCATTTTGGTGCTTGCCAAAAAGTGTTAATGTGCAAGGACTTTGGCACTGAGCCCAGCTTCAGGCTAGGTATCTAAGTCACAACGTCATGATCATGTAGATTAGCTACCCCTTGCTCCATTGGTCCTTCAACCCATTGCTTTAGTTCTTGTCATAGCATTGGATGCTCCCTAGGCAGATCTCCTAGGCTTAGAGTCACCAGGGTGGTCACATGCATTACTTGCCTCTCTCCTAACACAGCATTTCTTGGCCAATGGCCCTAACTAGTTTGCTAGCCCCCCTGTAGCATGTAGGCTCTGTTTAAGTAGCACTGTTTGTGGCACAGCCGCGTCTCACGACTTTGGTCGTGAGGAGGCAAGGCTGGTGTGCTTACGCTTGAGAGATCATCACTCCCATCTTCCAATATGGGTTGAGCATCCTTCAAGTGCTCCTAGGATTCTTTTACCCACTCCTTGAACTTTTGGATGGCCTCGAGTTGGCACTTTGGGTTGGGGTACTCCCCGACCTTTGCAATCCCCTTCTCAGCTGTCTTTGAAGCAAATCTATGCCTATCACTTTTTTCCTGGCAGGTAGTGTTGTGGCACTCTTGATTTTTTGCATGACCTTTGCATCAGCTCTCTTTCTCCTTTGCCTGCAAATTTTCTTTCCAATTGAGGCTACATCTAAGTTACTAAGCCTTGGCAATGATATGCCGACCTGCTTTGTCTATGTGTGGGTCATGATATGCAATGGGATGGGTGTGTCCTCTCCGTTAAATGTTTCAAATCCAAATAGTCCCAATGGTATAGATGGCTTGTTTTTTGCACTAGAGGATGGCCTTTGTCTAGGGAATTTGGTAAACAAGTGAGTTATTCCACACTCTAGACATCTACTTTTCCCAATTAGTCTAGGGCAGTGTGAGGAGATATGTCCTGGGTGTTCGCAAGTCCAACGTGAGATTGGTTCTTGGGTTTTCCCTCCCAAGCATTTGCCTCTACCTCTACTGAAAACCATCATCAGTACAGGTTGGTAATCCATAAGGTTTGCATTGCCCTCTTTGTCATACCATACATATAGGGATGTACATAAGGCTCTTTGTTGTTCAACTCCTCCACATAGTGAATTGGACCATCACTGGATGGATGGGTTACATAGGGTCCATGTGGTCTAGGTATGCTTGTGGGGTTTATCTCCATCCTAGGAATTGCCGGTTCGTCATCATTAGGTGTAGGGAGAGCCAATGGGACTTGTTGAGATATTTGCAATCACACCTACTATAGTCTCTTTGTATGAGGCAGTTCTAGGATTGGGACATGCATGCAAACTGAATCCCATATGCTCAGAAAGGGAAAACTACTACCATCCAACAACTATAAAGCATTGTACTTGACTACCACTTTTAGAGATATGATGAATGCAATAGCATGATGTTTTCTCTTTTAGAGATATGAGTTCAAGCTTCCATCTTGGAACCTAATTCACTTGTGTAATAGTCAAGTCCAGTGTCTTTGTCATCATGAGTTCATTCTTCTTCTTTCATCCACCATAGCTCCTAGCCATGATGTAGATCTGCATCCTTTCACATGGTATCAGAGCATAGCTGAGCATGGCTCAACGTGTCTCAAGTATCATCTCTGCTCTTTCAGCTTCTCTTCATCTCTGGACAACTCAGGATTGGTGTATGACTCCATTTCCAACTTTATCCTCACTTTGCCCTCTTTTCTGCCATATCCACCAGACAGTACCCAGCTCACTTGGAGCTTCTTGATCTACTCCTATAGCCCATATTTTCCCATAGTTTCTTTTGGAGAAACATTTCTCTACTCTTGGTGCAGCTCCTTGGTACATCACATTTAGACATTGGTGATCATTCAAGACAGCATTGCGTGATTTTGTCATCGCTGCCAAAATTGCGCATGTGAGAGGTTGTACTGCTGCTGCCATCATTATAGTCCATGATTTGACCTGCAAGCTTAGGGAAAAGTAAGCTTGCTATATAAGCTTCTTTCTCACCCAAGGGATTATCAAATGGCTTTTTCTACAAGCTACACAAATCAAAAAACCAATCAGCCACCAGAAACCTTAAGTACAGGTCCACCATAGCCATTGCAACTTCAAGCTTATCTATATCTCATTTTCTCTCTCATGCCACTTAATCACAATCATTGACACCTTGATTTACTAATTTACTCAAATCCACACATCAAGGAGGAGAAGTTCTTGGAGATATTTAGAGATTTTTGGAAGGTTTGTGAAGATTGGAAGACTAAGCATTCAACATCAAGATCTTCTCCCACTTCACTTCTCTCAATCCTCTTGACTCAACAAAGTTGTTGCCACTTTGCTCTAAGTTTCCACTCAGCTCCCAACAAAGCATCAAGAATCATCGTCTTCAAACCAAAGTATCTCTTGTGTCTTTTGACACATTAAGTTCCAACTCTTTTGCTACTCTGAGAATCAAATATTTGAAGCTTATGACAAACATGAAGGTTTTCATGAAGATGACATTCATAAAGAGTAATACAATCATTTTTACTCACTTGTACCACATAGAATATGTACTTGCTCCACTGGCAGGGAAGGATGGAGTTAGCCCTCAAGTGCCATCAATATTTCCATTTGAAGACACGCCTGCTACCTTAGAGATAGTGCAAGAAATTGAAGTCATTTACCCTGCCTCAAAGATGATATCTTTGCTTGAGGGGGACATGGACATAAAGATCGATGCAACTGTTGCAAGAAAAGTCAATGAAGAAGAAGACTAGGAGAACCTAGAAGAAGAGGACCAAAAGATCAAAGTGGTGGACACTGAAACTGCAAGAAAAGTGAAGAATAAGCACAAGATCAAGCTAGACTACATCAATAAGAAGACCTGCAATGAATTGAATATCTATGCCAAAAGAAATGTTGAAAATTACAAGGGTCTATCAGTCCTTGACCCAATTTTTTACTAGACCTTTTCCAGCCTTGTAATGCCTAGGCCAAATGCCTTTATCATAAGCTTGTAAACTCCTCATGTAGCCTTGTATTACAACCTCTGTACACTTTGTGAGGCCCCTGTTACAGCCTCTGGATGTCCATCATGTTTGTGGTACCCATACTTAGCCTTTTCTACGACAGCATTTGGTGTTTTGCCATGTTTATGGTGTGCCCACACTTTGTAGGTATTGCCATCAGTAAACCTTCTACACACTTTGTACTTTCTAGTTGTGATTGAGGAGGGGTGTTGAGATATTTGCAATCATACCTACTGTAGCCTCTTTGTATGAGGTAGTTCTAGGCTTAGGATATGTAGGCAAACTGAATCCCATATGCACAGAAAGGGAAAACTACTACCATCCAACAACTATAAAGCATTGTACTTGACTACCACTTTTAGAGGTATGATGAATGTAATAGCGTGATGCTTTCTCTTTTTAGTCACTGTCTTGTCATTGTAAGTCTATACACAAGATTGTGTTTATGAGTCCAAGCTTCCATCTTGGAACCTAATTCACTTGTGTAACAATCAAGTCCAGTGTCTCTAACATCATGAGTTCATTCTTCTTCTTTCATCCACCCCCACAGCTCCCTGCCATGCTGTCGGGACCTAAAATGGGCCCGACACTAGCTCTCTAGCACTAACCCTCTAAGACACACAAGACACCCCACACGGCCTTGCGGCCATGAGCATCTAGGGCTCCTGCTACATTAAACTCTAATATTGATTTTGTGTTTGTAATAGGACACAGACTAATGTTTACCTTCCCTTCCTCCCCAAAGGGAGATCCCATAACATATAGGTATAACACCTCATATCACATACACAAGAGGCAACCCCTCGGTTGAAACACAGCGGCCTTAGTGCAACTCTCTTACATCAAGGGGATTAGCCCCAAGATGCGCTGCACAACATAAAGAACAAGCGTACCAGCTCCACTCTTTGATTTATTGAACGGTCCAAGAGTTGATGTTTCCTCACCGAACTTATCCCAAGGAACCGCTCGTCTAACCTACAACAAGGACTTCCTCACACTCTCAGCGTTGGTCAATGTTTGGCATATAGGTGCTATTCAACCACGAGATTATACCATGTGGTATGCAAGATGCAAAAGTGAATACTTATTGTGAACAAACATTTATAATTAAAAATCAGCACATTGGAGTGTAAAATCACTCCTTCAATGATTTCCAATCTATGTGTTATTGTTGCGTTGCTGCTCGAGACTAGCACGGAGTTACCTCGTGCTACTAGCCTCTTTAAACTTAAATTATCATCGTCCTATATGATGTGCACAAACAAAAGATCACAATTTACCTCATCTTCAGCACTTAAACGCTTCCATAGCCCTTCTTTCCCCCTACCACTTATATGTTGCATCATTGCATAGGTGTAGGGTTTTATTTTTTGTCATTTTCGATGTATAAAGCAATAAAAGCGCACTAAAACATTAAAACAAGGGTGAAATAAGGCTACACCTCATGCCTCAACCTTGCCAAATATGCACACACATTATCCATATTTTTCACATTTTTATATCTCAAAAACACTAATTTTTTCCATTTTTGTTATTTTTTACTATTTATTTATCAAGAAAATAGAGTATTTATTGGTTTTTCTAGTTTTTTTAATTATGACAATTGAGAATCACTCATTTTACACATTTCATCCCTCATGCATCATTTTTATCTAACCCAAAATGACAAAAAACTCCATTTTCTTTGTAAAATGAGTGTTTTATGAGTTTTAAGTAATTAGTTATGACCATAAATAATCACAGGTTCTACATTTTCCCATGTGCAATCCTCAAACATGATGCAAGAAAGGCTCAAACAAATTTCCAATCCATGTGGAGATTTTCTCCCACTCGAAACATGCAAAATCCCATTTTTCCTTTGTAAAATGCGATTTTCCGGTTTTAGAAAATTATTTTCAGCATTATGGCATTATGTATTCTAAATTTTTTGACATAAAATAATCCAACATACAACAAAAAACATTCCTACCAATTTTCATTAGATATAGACATCATTTGGCCAACCAAACCTAAAAAAGAAGCATTTTTTCATTGGTTTTTTATGGTTGCGGGTTTCTAAAACCAGATTTGGGAGAGCAAAAAAATCCACCATTAATGCTCAGCCCACCATCTCCAATCATCCATCTCTAGCCCCAAGTTGACTCAGAAGTGATCTGGTATACCACGCCAGACAAGAATTCTTCAACCCCTCTTCTTGATTTCTCCCACATGAATCGTTGCTTGCAAGAGAGAGGAAGGAGAGAGAAATACTAAGTTCTAATCAAGCTACTTGAGCAGCCATTTTTGAAGCCAAGAGTGGTGATCAAGAGCGAAAAGATCATGCATCTTGTTGTTGCTATCGATTTATAGGGGTACATTAAGGTGGATGGTTTATAGTCCCCCCTCCCCATCAAAAACATGTTGTCTGCAGTCGCCATCTCTTTTTTTTTCCATGACCATTTAAAAAAATGCCCCCCCTCAATTGCGTGAAAAATTGGGGGGGTGCGAGGCCCCAAGGGTCACCCCCCTTCCCTTTCAAGTCCTTTTATACTTATTTTGCCCATTTTCTGTCTGCCGTTCGATTCACAATCCAGAAAATATTGTGTGTTCGTCTCAAAGTCCCCCACTATTGGGTAGCTGCTTTGACTCGCTCAGGTGCTCAAAAATTACTAAAAATCCCAAAAAAAAAGCTCGGGCGGCCTTCAAGGAACATTTGAAAACCGTCTTTTGCTTGCCACTTAAAATTGACCCAGCTGCATCCACCGCCTTTGACGGAGTTTAATTTTCCCTTGAAATTGACAAATTTTTGGCACCTCTCGGGCTAAAAAATCAGCTCTCATTGGTGTCCACGGGATAGGGCAACTCAGCGCGTCAAATCCCACAAACAAATCCGCACATCAACACAACCACAAATAGCATCAAGCTGATACAGAAAATACTCAACAAAACATATCATAGCTCTCACCCTACCCCCTGTCAAAACCAAGGCATAAAATCCACAAGGAGTAGGTCTAGCATAATCTAACAAAAGCCTAAAGCTAGCCACTAACCACTCCAACATAGTCAAGCTAAAAAGAACTATCAAAGAGATCATCCTAAGTGGTGGTCTGAACTACCTACCAAACTGAGGACAACTCAACCAGGAGCTCCTCCTAGGTGAGGACTCCTATAGCCCAATCAACAAATATTTTCTTTTAGCACATTTTCCTTTTAGGCCTTTATTGTCCATACTCAGCATGTAAAAAGGAGGGAGCTGAGCGTAGTGACCCAAGGAGAACATGGCATCAGTCTCAGTACCCAAGAACCTACCAAGCCATCGCAAGGCAACACTTAATCCTTTTCTGATGCTCACTTTTATTTTCGCTCCAACCATCTCTGATTCTTATTTTTTGAGCTAGATTCCACCCCTAGGAAGACAAGGCATCGGCCCCCCTCGGGCCTGTTGACTCAACACTCAAGAACCTACTAGGCCTTTGCAAGGCAATGAACAACTGCTCAAGGATTTTTCTTTCTTTTTTTTTTCTATTTTTGAAGGGTTTAGGACCCCTTTTTACACACCTTAGTATATGTATTTTTAGATAGATTCAGAACTTGCTCTTCTCTTGATATTGAAGTGTAGTCTTCTCTAACTGTCTGACTACTAACAAGAACTCCCAGAACGGCCGCCTAGCAAGTTAGCAGAACAAGGTCACTAGAACTACCTTCTAAAACAAGTCTTTTAGTGCCGGACAATGCCTTTGTAGGAGGCAACGACTACTTAGACCTCCCTCAAACATACCTAACCTAAACCTAGGACTTCATGCCTTGGTTGCCAATCCCCAACAAACAAAAGAAAGTAACCCTTACATACACATATATCATTATTTGCTTAAGGGACATGACTCAAAAAGGGGACGAAACTACCTAGAATGGCCATAAGAAGCTCCTCCGTAGCAAAGGCTCCCTCCAGTGACTTTATCAACCTGTATGATGCAATCGCTAAAATAGAAAATCATTAAATGTACATGCACCAAATAGACATACGCCCCTCTTAGCCTAAAGAAATAGCACATTTCACATTGCAAACTAACTGGCCCTTTTGGCCTAAAGAAATAAACCATGTAGACTCGACAAAACTAGCCCTATTGGCCTAAAGAAATAAACCATGTAGACGCAACAAAACTAGCCCTCTTGGCCTAATGAAATTAAAAAAACCAACTCATATATATCCTCCCTTGGAAAATTTTATTAATAGCCAACCAAATGCTCCATCCCAAGGAAAAAAGAAGGAATCTTGCCTAAATAGCAAGAGGGGTATGCATAACATGTTGTCCAGCCAACCTATGGATCCAAGATAATAGAGGCAAATGGCTTTCATCCACCCTTTGCATTACCCATATTAACCACCTACCATATTGATGCCAGGAGGCATATTCCACGGTGGATTCCGTGAGGTTTTACGGTGGATTCCGTAAACTTAGATGACCGGGGCTCATACACAAAGAGGATTCTTTGTGCGAGAAGTTGATGGGGACACCTGTCCTTTTCGGGCATTTCATTAATTTAGTGTGTACATGGGTGATTCCATAGCGGGTGATTCCACAAAATGCATATTAAATTAATAAACGTTTATGAGTTTAGAGTGCGCACTCGTAATAAATTAAGGTTAGGATTTATTTCTAACCAGTTGATTTATTTATGTAGCTGAAGACTGCTAGGTATTCACTTTTGTCGGTTTAATTGTATTATTTTACTAACGATTGTGAATGCTTCAGTTGATGTGTAGAGATAGCAGCAATGGCGGAGGAAAGCATTGGAGTCTAGCGAGTATTTAACCTATGGATTATATTTTGATAGGCGCCACGCCTATATTTTGTCATGTCTATTGAGGCATCGATTATTTATTATTATTTTGTATGCGCCTATGCGGACGGATATGTTATTTCTATTTGGACATTGTGTTGGGCGTGCCAGACTCAATGGGCACCGTCCATTAGCTTTATTTCCTATTTTTGTAGAAAGCAAACTCAAAAGCTAAAAGCTTGTCATATTTTTGTAAATTGGGCTATTATTGAGCATGAAGATGGAAATATACATAAAATACATGCTTTGTGAAGCGCTCACACAAGGCATGGGGGAGATTGAACCCAATTGGTCTCTTGCTTCTTGTCGTTCATGCTTTTACATTGTTTTTTGTGCAAAAAGGTAGAGTTCATTGTTCTTGGGGACCTTCCGGGATTCACTACGTGAGCATACTGCGTCCGATCTACGCACCAGTGGTATCAGAGCGGAGCTGAGATCAAGAGCTTCCAATCGCTACCAATCTCGGGCGAAGGCGGAGCTCCAGGAACGATCGGGCTCTACAGTCAATCTCGTCGCGAACCGTCGATACAGGCAGACTTCTGGCGATCAAGAACCCCTGTTTCTACTGTCAGATCGTGAAGGACCAGGCTGTGTAGGCAGAGGACCACGCATCCATCTCCTTCATCAAGTCGTGGAAAAACCAGAGATAAGCTTCATTATTTTTCTAATTATTTCTTTCAAAAAGCTTAAGAGAAAGCTTAGAAGCTTGGTGAACAGCAAGAAAATCAATCGATTGATCCAGGAGGAGGCCCGAAAATCTCGCGACGTGAAAAAACGCCCCCCCCTCACGATTGCGCCGTTTACAGATTGAAAAGCCCCCCCATATTAAGCTTAATCTATTAAGCTTAATTCCTTAAGCTTAATCAAGTTCTATAAGGCAGGCAAGTCACCAAACTCCGGGTCCTGCGCATCAAAAGTCAAGTTCTGCAAGTCAAGTGGAATCAAGTCCTGCAAGTTCATCAAGTCGGCCTAAGTTCTACAAGTCTGTAACTCTGCAAGTCGGCTAAGTCTGCAACTCTGCAAGTCAGACTAGTCAACTGGAGTCAGAACTGACTAGTGCTTAAAACTCCTAGAAGGCTTGTTCCTATGTAAAAACTCTGAACTGGAAAGTTGTTCGTGGCAAAGTGTTCTACCTATCTATAGGTTCGCTGAAGTATTTTCAGCAAACGAAGATGGAAATATTGCAGATTTTCTGAAAATTGAGAAAGAAATACCCAAAAATGCATAGCCTTGTAACCCCGAATTTGAGCTACGCTCATCCCGCTAACCTGATTTTGAGTGAGAAAGATTTATTGAGTTTTACAGGATGACAACCCCACATATGGATGATCCTATGGCTGAAGACGACTTACCTGAGCCTACCATGGAACAAAAGCTGGATCTAATTATGCTGCAATTGGAAGAAGAACAAAGGGCTAGGCAAGCATTGCAAGCGCAATTGACAAAATTACAAAGAGCGTTTACCGACAAAGAAGAACCTCAAGCTGAAGATTTGATTCGACGTACCATCGACGCCACTCTTGAAGCACAAACCATTCGCAAGGAATCAAAGATAAGTAAATGAAGTTTCAAATTTCGCACTTTCAATGGCATACGAGAAGGAAAGACTGTTTTATAATTCATTAGCCAGTTTGATGACTATTTCCATGAGGAAACTTATCTAGAAAAAGATAAAATCAAGTGTGTTACTAATCATCTGATAGACAGAGCATCACTTTGGTGGACTGTAGTACGCGAGAGCATAGAATGTCCTGCTACTTGGGAAGATTTCAAGAAGAAGTTCATGCAGAATTTCCTTCCACCGCAATTTCATGAGAAGGCTATCAAGCAATGGGATTTACTTCAACAACGGGATCGTGAGCCTATTCCACAGTATACAGAGCGTTTTTGGAATGCACTCTTACAGCTACGCATGCTTGAAGACGTACCAGAGACGACACATAAGCGGAAGTATATATATGGACTTCTTGGACATTACTACGCTGAAGTGAACATGTTCAAGCCTGCTACCCTTGAAGACGCCATCTCACTAGCTCACGACACTGAAGATAAGTTACGCGGAAGAGACAGACGACCACAGCAATTCCAAGCCAATGGTAATTATGGATCTAAACAATTCAATTCCAATTTTAGAAGGTTTAATCCAGGTCGTTTCTCTTCACCATCTTTCCGCAAGAATTGGGCTAAACCACCTGCATTACCATCCAATGTCAATCCAAATCCTAAGCCTATTCCACAAGCAAATCCAAATGTACCCAGACTTCCAGCCATTGCAAATAATGTAACCAAAGTCAAGCCAATAGTATGCTATAAGTGTCACCAGCCTGGGCATCTCGCAGCAAATTGTCATTCAAAGAAGCCACCAGCACATATCAACTATCTTGGAGCCATGGACGAAGACGAGCATGAGGACATGCCTGATTTCACTGAAGATGAGGATGACATTACTACTTCCGACACTTTACCAGGTATGCCTACTCCACATTCATTATTGACTATGAAATGTTTGGTGCATGGAAAGGAAAGGACTATCTTGCATGATGACGGTAGTACTCATGACTTTATTTCAGCAAAATTGGTAAAGGAATTGAAATTGCAGACTGTACCTATGCATTATCGCATAAAAGCTGCATTCTTAGGCAGTAGGTACAATGGCACACAAGAAGTTCAAGATTTAGAGATTCAAATTGGTTCATACATTGAAAGAAGAAATTTCTTAGTTGTTCCATTACAGTCAAGCGACATTATTTTAGGAATGCCTTGGCGACACCAATATAATCCAAATATAGATTATTCCACACACACAATGAATATTAATTTTCAACGAAAATCTATTACATTATATGGTATGCATGCATCCAATGTTTTTCCACTGCTTTCGCATACTCAAGCAAAACGTGCATTACGCAAGAGTACTAAATCATATCTCATTTGGGTGAATGAATTGCAAGCAAAGGAAAATCATATGCACCCTAGGCATAAGGAATTTCTTGCATATTTTAAGGACTGTTTTGCAGAAGACCTACTACCAGGTTTACCTCCTTCACGTCCAGAAGACCATAAGATTGATTTAATCCCTGGCACACAACCACCTTGCAAAGCACCATATAGGCACAATCAGATAGAGCAAAAAGAAATCCAGAGTCAAGTTGAAGAATTACTAAATAGAGGCTTAATTCAACCTAGCAGTTCTCCATTCGGTGCACCTGTACTCTTAGTCAAGAAAAAGAATAATACTTATCGTATGTGTATTGACTACCGAGCTTTAAATAAGATCACTGTAAAGAATAGGTATCCTATACCTAGAGTTGATGACCTTATGGACAAACTGCAAGGATCTTCTATATTTAGTAAAATTGACCTTAAGTCTGGATATCATCAGGTGAGGCTAGATAGATCTGATATATTTAAGACTGCATTCAGAACACAGTTTGGCCATTACGAATTCTTAGTCATGCCATTCAGATTGACTAATGCACCTGCCACTTTCAGTAGAATGATGAACTGTATCTTTCTGAAATATCAATATTGTGTGATTGTTTTCTTTGATGATATTTTGGTGTTTAGTCAAAGTGAAAAAGAGCATTATGAGCATTTATCATTAGTTTTTCAATTACTGAAAGAAAATCAATTGTTTGCAAATCCTGAAAAGAGTGAATTCTTTAAGACAGAAATTAAGTATTTAGGTCATATTGTATCAAAAGAAGGAATTAAAGTTGATCCTAAGAAAATTGATGCAATATTGCATTGGCCTGTTCCTAAAAATGTGCATGAATTACGCTCATTCCTTGGTCTTGCTAGTTTCTATAGGAAGTTTGTACGTAATTTTTCATTACTTGCTTTACCATTAACAAAACTTCTTAAGAAAGGAATTGTTTATCAATGGACTGAAACTCAGCAGAAATCCTTTGACTTACTGAAACGTGCATTAACTAATGCCCCTGTTCTACAGTTGCCTGACTTTAATAGACCATTCTTTCTAGTTGTGACCGATGCTAGCGGATCAGGAATAGGAGCCGTACTAATGCAAGACAATCATCCAATAGCATATTCTAGTTCTAAGCTGAAACCCTCTGAGCTGAAATATTCCACTTATGACAAAGAACTATTAGCAGTTGTACACGCATTAAGACAGTGGAAACACTACTTAATGGGTTCAGAATTCATGATAAAAACCGACCAGCAAAGCATTAGACATTTACTTAGCCAACCCCAAATTTCTGACCGTCATATCAAATGGGCTTCCTTCATTCAAAGTTTTCATCCTATCATTCAATACCAACCTAGAAAAGAAAATGTAGTTGCTGATGCATTGAGTAGAAGACCTGCAATTCATAATATTTCTGTCATATCTTTTGATTCTTTGATTGCTATGAAAGATACATATCACCAGGATATTACTTTTCATTCTGATTGGCAAAAATTAGTTCAAAATAATTTCATTCCTGTTGATTCATTATCATATAATGATGGATTTATGTTTTATGAAAAGAGACTGTGTGTTACTATTCCATTCCGATCTTTTGTTTTGAATGAAATTCATTGTTCCCCATATCAAGGTCATAGAGGTATCATATCTACATTACGCATGTTAACTGAATATTTTTATTGGCCGCATATGGATGCAGATGTATCTAATTTCATTTCTGAATGTTTGATTTGTCAAAGAATAAAGAGACATCATGGTAAACAGTATGGATTATTAATGCCTTTATCTATTCCATCTAAACCTTGGGAACATATCTCTATGGATTTCATTACTGGTTTACCAAATACTAAATCTAACCATGATATGATTTGGACATTTGTAGATAGATTTAGTAAGCAAGCATATTTCATTCCATGTAAGAAAACTTTAACAGCATCACAAGCAGCACAATTATTTTTGAAAACTGTTTTTACTAACCATGGATTGCCCAAAGTTATCATTTCAGATCGTGATTCTAGATTTTATAACAATTTTTGGATTACACTCTTTGCAAATCTAGGCACAAAGATTGATTTCTCATCTGCATTTCATCCAGAAACAAATGGACAAACAGAAGCCACAAATAGCACCATTCTAGATCTTTTACGTGCATATACTATCTCTAAACCTCAGACATGGGACACTCATTTGCATTTATTACAGTTTGCATATAATAATACACCGCATACATCTACAAAGAAAGCACCTTTTGAAGTCATTTATGGATATAGATTGTCTACACCTGTTGCATCTTTGTCTAATAGAATTCAGAGTGCTGATGATATTGCTACTATGCATAATAGTATTTTTGATGAGGTTAAGGATATGATTGCTAAAGCTCAACAATCATATACCAAACAAGCCAACAAGAAAAGACAAGCCATGAATTTCAAACTTGATGATTATGTTTGGCTGAGAATAGAAAAACGTAGACTGCAAAGTGTAGATAGACATCCAGTTGTCAAATTAGCTCCTAGATTCTATGGACCATTTAGAATCATTCATAAGATTAATGATAATGCATTCAAATTAGAATTACCATCTCATTGGAAAATTCACAATACATTTCACATTAGTTTATTGAGACCATTTAGAGGCCAATTACCTATCCACCCTGTTTATGAAAACCCACCTTTATTAGAGGAAGAGACTGAAATACTTGAACCAGAAGCCATCATAGACACTGACTACATGACCACTAGAACTGGCCGAAGGTATTCTAGATATCTAGTAAAATTTAAGAACCATCCTGTAGAGGAAGCACAATGGATGCACGCTAGAGACTTAAATGCTTTCCCCACTCTATTAGCTCCACATTGAGCTAATAGCAATTGAGGTCAATTGCTATCCCACCTCGGGGGTATGATGCCAGGAGGCATATTCCACGGTGGATTCCGTGAGGTTTTACGGTGGATTCCGTAAACTTAGATGACGGGGGCTCATACACAAAGAGGATTCTTTGTGCGAGAAGTTGATGGGGACGCCTGTCCTTTTAGGGCGTTTCATTAATTTAGTGTGTACGTGGGTGATTCCATAGCGGGTGATTCCACAAAATGCATATTAAATTAATAAACGTTTATGAGTTTAGAGTGTGCACTCGTAATAAATTAAGGTTAGGATTTATTTCTAACCAGTTGATTTATTTATGTAGCTGAAGACTGCTAGGTATTCACTTTTGTCGGTTTAATTGTATTATTTTACTAACGATTGTGAATGCTTCAGTTGATGTGTAGAGATAGCAGCAGTGGCGGAGGAAAGCATTGGAGTCTAGCGAGTATTTGACCTATGGATTATATTTTGATAGGCGCCACGCCTATATTTTTTCATGTCTATTGAGGCATCAATTATTTATTATTATTTTGTATGCGCCTATGCGGACGGATATGTTATTTCTATTTGGACATTGTGTTGGGCGTGCCAGACTCTATGGGCACCGTCCATTAGCTTTATTTCCTATTTTTGTAGAAAGCAAACTCAAAAGCTAAAAGCTTGTCATATTTTTGTAAATTGGGCTATTATTGAGCATGAAGATGGAAATATACATAAAATACATGCTTTGTGAAGCGCTCACACAAGGCATGGGGGAGATTGAACCCAATTGGTCTCTTGCTTCTTGTCGTTCATGCTTTTACATTGTTTTTTGTGCAAAAAGATAGAGTTCATTGTTCTTGGGGACCTTCCGGGATTCACTACGTGAGCATACTGCGTCTGATCTGCGCACCACATATAGGGCATGTTCTGATAAAAGCCCCCATAATCGAGCGGGTCCTATCTCATCATCCATAGAGATATCTACACTAGGACCACAGTCAAAGAAAAGGTCTTCATAACCAAAGTTTGCTAATGAGTCCGCAAACTAATTCCAATAATGTGGAACAAACTAAAGAGACACTCTCTTAAACTTGTTGAGCAAGGTCATAGCAGTGCGATGATACATAGAGAGAATAGGAGTTGAAGGTATTTATCGATGATTAGGGGCAGCCACCATAAGAGAAAGGCAATTGATTATTTTGCGGAAGTGTTTTGAGCATTGCAGACAATTCTGCATAGCTCTCAACCCACGAAAGCGCGTCTTTGGAGTGCCTTATGGCCTATTGTTAGGTCATGTGGTCAATTCCGTAGGAATCACGAGACTGATCTTGAAAAGATCAAGGTCATAGTTGCCATGAGTCCACCATGTACTCCAAAGGAAGTACATAGCTTTCTATCATTAATAGAGTATTATCAAAGGTTTATAAATGCCATGGAAGAAAGAACGTTGCCACTGACAAACCTATTGTCCTTTAACTGCCTGTTTGCATGGAGTGATGCTTGCAAAGTATCTTTTGATTGGCAGGAGCTTGCCAAAGCACCTATTTTAAAAGCACCTAAAAGGGGTAAAATGTTTTATATATTTTCAACAGCAACAATGCATAGTATTAGTTGCTGTTTGGCCTAAATTTGAGAGGAAAAATGGTACCATCCGATAGCCTTTACTAATCAGAAGTTAGGCATATTGGAAATTAACTACACCTGTATGGAGGAGTTATGCCTTGCGATGGTATTTGCAACCCAAAAGTTCAAGCACTACATTCTTTATGAGAAGGTGGTTTTTTATATGAAGGTGGAAGGACTTAGACTATTGTTGAACAAGTTACAAATGCCTGATCATTTAGCAAAGTGGTTAATCACTTTGCAGGAATTTGATTATGAGATTAAGAGAAAGCCACAGAAGTTACAAGGCATTGTTGAATGTCTTATGGATTTCAGAGAGCCAAAAGAGGTCTTGGTTAAAGGAAGTGACATGGAACATTGTTTAAGATTGATACATCGTCTATTCCCTCTTGGTATGCTACTATAACACACTATCTATCTATAGGAGAGACTGGAGCTACTCTATCAAAATTCGAGAAGTGAAAAATTAAATAGCAGGCTTTAAAATTTGCGTTAATCGCACAAACACTATATTGGCAGGGGGTTGATGATATCTATCGCTGATGTGTGATGCCTAATGAGGTTTCATTTATCCTGGAGGAGTGCCATGACTCTACTTGTGGGGGGCACTTTGCTGGGCGTTTGACGGCACAGAAGGCTTTAAGAGCTAGACATTGGTGGCCATCCATCTTCCAAGATTCATTTGACTATGTTAAGAGACGTGATACTTGTCAAACGCATGATCATAGGGAGAACAGGAAGCGACCACTTACTTCGATTATGGCTATACTTTCATTTGAAAAGTGGGGTATCGATTTTGTGGATCCTATTACTTCGTTGTCCACTACACAAAAGTGATATATTATTGTGGCGACTAACTACTTTACAAAGTGGTCAAAAGCACAAGCGACAAAGAAGGATGATGCAAAAGAGACTACTAGTTTTCTATTAGAGCAAATTATATGCCGATTTGGTCTACCAAAAGAATTAGTATCTGATGGGTAGTAGTCCTAGACCATTTGCTTATTTAGCTCTCTAAAGTTCACGCAAAGTCGGATTTGATTATTTTTCTTCTTCCTGATCACAACTGATGAACACCATTCAGTATGCTAAATAGGGAAGACCAAACCCGCTTTTCACAACTTCTGTAGCTCCTCGAATAGCTTGTCCCTTAATTCAAAAGGTATGCACCTTACTTTCTAACGTACGGGTTGACTTCCTTCCTTTAGAGGAATGGTATGCACAACTAGGTTGGAAGGAATGCCTCTAATTTCATCATAACTCCAAGCAAAGATGTCCCGGAACTCTTGAATTAAGGACACATGGTCCTCTCTTTCTTCCAAACTGAGCATGGATCCTAATTTGATTGGCCGCGAATCGTTTGGCGTACCAAGGTCCAATTCAATTACATCTGCATCTCTTATCCTATCCTGCGGCTTTATCGAATCATTCAAAGTTATCTGATAAATGTCCTGTGTAGTGGATCCTTCTTTAGATCCATTGCTCGATGATGTCTTATTACCAGATGGATTATCTACTATTTCTAGTTCAATAGAGGATAAAGGAGATCTCTCACTATGAGGAGACTCAGGGTAAGCATCCACTATTACACGATTGACACCTCTACCTAGAATCACTCGACCAAAGGGTATATCGACTTGACAGTCTATTCGTAAAATCCATGGCCTGCCTAGCAAAACTCTATAGCTAGGATGTCCTACAAACCTTATCATCCTAAAGTCCAGATAGCATTCCACGCTTGCAACAGTAATGTGGACTTTGGTGATGCAACCTTCTGGTTGTCTTAGACTGTCATCAGCCATCCTAAGAAGTGTGGAGCCATCTTTTTGGATTTCTAGACCTAGCCTCTCTATCAAGTCTGAACTCATGATATTGACAGAGGATCTAGTGTCCACGATAGCATACTCCACTAATATTCCATCCACATAAGAAGTGTGGAGCTGTATTTTTGGATTTCTAGACCTAGCCTCTCCATCAAGTTTGAACTCATGATATTGACGGAGGATCTAGTGTCCACGATAGCATACTCCACTAATATTCCATCCACATAAGAAGTGTGGAGCTGTATTTTTGGATTTCTAGACCTAGCCTCTCCATCAAGTCTGAACTCATGATATTGACGAAGGATCTAGTGTCCACGATAGCATACTCCACTAATATTCCATCCACATATGCTCGAACCCTGGGACAATGCTTTTCATCATGTTTGAACCAATCTTCTCCCACTCGTGCTATGCCCAAGGGTTCTATAATATACACAATATGCAGGATTTTCTTAAATTCCTTGTGTACTCCTGGATATAGTTTAATCAATTGTAGGAGGTTCACGTCTAGTTTAACTTTGCAAAGAGAACTTGCTAAATCAAAGTCGTGATAGTTAGCCAAAGCTCTCTTCTCTTGCCAAACCATTCTCTCCTTTGGTCTTTGGACTGGCTTTAGTGCCTTTTTTTAAACTTTTTCCTTCTTTTTTGGCAATTCTTTATCCTTCTTGGGATTAACTTTACTATCAATAGACCTTAGAGGTCCACCTTCTATATCAAGATTCAGGACTTGCTTTCCCCTAGCATCTTGCTTAAGGTTTCCCTTGACAGGTTTTACATTTCTATTGTCACCCTCTCTATTCCTTTGACCTCTTGTTATAGCTTGTAGATGAGAATTTTTAGCATCATTGACACGTACAACCTCAATAAGACTAATTCCACTACCGTGAGGAAACCTTATGCAAGATGATTAAATAGACTTGGCTATTTACTTCCTTGTTGGTGAGAACTGATTTTACTCTAAAAGTAGTAGCTAACTTTCCACAAATATCACATTTGACATTCGGACAATTCCTAGGGAAATGTTGGCCACCACACCACTTACTACTAAATCTTGAGGGGGCACCCTCTTCAAGGCATCGACTCCCTATCAAATTCTACTTCTTCTTAAGGAAATTGACATCAATAGCTATTTGTCTATACTGTTTGGTAATCGTGTCAATGTAATGCTTCATCATATCCTTAACTTCACCAAGGACATTTGAGGCACTTGACTCATAGCTGCGATCCTCTATCTATCGTCACATCAGCCTAATCACTTGATTAGGAATCGGCTGCTGACTTACTGGGACAACATTTGGGTTTGTTGTTTGGCCTCCACCATTTAGTGGGGCCATTTGACTAGCCATAGGCATAGTCACATTGGGAGGAGCTGGTAACATAGGCAAATTCGGCATAATACTCCCTCTTCCATTCGCATTTGACATGGGGTCCCCTTGACTCCCGTTGGTCGGTGCCAAATTATTGCCGTTCCAATTTACCCTTCCTGCATAAGCCACTTGTAAGGATGACTCTACGCCTTTTGCTTGGGTAATAGCAGTGTCAATGTCAACCAAAGTGACACTACTCAGCTGCACCTGGATATTGACCATGTAGGAAATATTGCAATTGTGGAGCCATGGTGGGATGGGAATATAAGTATCAAGTTTGTGAAGAACTTGCTTTAGTTTCTTGGCATATGCCTAGACATTCTCATTTGGATCCTGGCATATAACATTCAAGACATGCAACCAATATAGTCCACCCCTCTCAGGGGAAAACTCTCTATGGAAGGCCATGAAGAATTGGTCAATGCTAGTTATGGTTCCAACCTCTAGACCGTGATACCATACTACTGCCCTTCCTTTTGTGGTCATGTTGAAGAACATCATTAAGTGTCCTTCATCTTAGATTTGATAGTTGAACATGAGTTTTTGGAACTCATTAATATGGAGTTCTCCATCTTCTTTTGCTAACCCATTGAAGATGGGTAAATGTGCTCCCAATGCCGGTAAATCCAGTGTCTCTATTGGAATTGCCATGGGTTGTGGCATGGCTACAACTGGATTGACAATAGGAGTTTGTGTAGGTAAAACTACACCCCCACTTGAAGTGGGTTGATTGACTAGAAGAAGGGAAGTATTAGGACTTCCTATTGCACTCAAAGGGCTACTTGTGACACTTGGGTTATTAAAACCACTACCCCTTATGTGTATCAGGCTGCTTCTTTGAGGAGAATAACACCTTAGAATCTTAGCCTGCCATCTAGCCCTTTCCATACGTTTCTCTTTTTGTATTTCGTCTTGATGGTTCTTGTCAAAGGACATAAGCTGACTATTTGTTCCCTGGAGACCCTAGATTCAGAACCACCACTTATTGAAGGCTCAGACAAATGCACCATCTGTCAGGACCTAAAATGGGCTCGAATTTGGCTCTCTAGCACTAGCCAGACCTCTAAGACACACAAAACACCCCACACGGCCTTGTGGCCACGAGTGTCTAGGGCTCACGCTACACTAAACTCTAATATCAATTTTGTGTTTGTAATAGGACAGAGTCCAACGTTTACCTTCCCTTCCTCCCCAAAGGGAGATCCCATAACATATTGGTATAACACTTCATATCACATACACAAGAGGCAACCCCTCGCCTAAAACATTGAGACCTCACTGCAGCTCTCCTACATCAAGGGGATTGGCTTCAAGAAGCACTACACAACATAAAGAACAAGCGTACAAGCTCCACTCTTTGATTTATTGAATGATTCAGGAGTTAATGTTTCCTCACTGAACTTATCCTAAGGAACTACTTGTCTAACCTACAACAAGGACTTCCTCACACTCTTAGCGTTGGTCAATGTTCGGCATACATGTGCTATGCATCCAAGAGATTATACCTTGTGGCATGCAAGATGCAAAAGTGAATGCTTACTGTGCACAAACATTTATCATTAAAAATTAGCACATTGTAGTGTAAAATCAGTTCTTCAATGATTTCCAAAGTGCTATTGCTACATTACTAGAGACTAGCAACGAGTTATCTCCTGCTACTAGCCTCTTTGAACATAAATTATCATCATCCTATATGGCATGCACAAACAAAATATTAGGCTTTCCCTCATCTTCAGCACTTAAACGCTTCCACAACCCTTCTTTCCCCCTACCAGTTATATGTTGCATTGTTGCATAGGTGTAGGGTTTTATTTTTTGTCATTTTCGATGTATAAAGCAATAAAAACGCACTAAAATATACAAAAAGGGTGAAATGAGGCTATACCTTATGCCTCAACCTTGCCAAACATGAACACACATTATCCATATTTTTTCACGTTTTTGTATCTCAAAAATCCTAATTTTTCCCTTTTTTGTTATTTTTCACTACTTATTTAACAAGAAAATAGAGCATTTAGTAGTTTTTCTAGTTTTTTTAATTATAAAAACTGAGAATTACTCATTTTTCACATTTCATCCCTCATGTATCATTTTTATCTAACCCAAAATGACAAAAAAACCCCATTTTCTTTGTAAAATGAGTGTTTTTCGGGTTTTAAGTAATTAGTTATGACCATAAATTATTATGGGTATTGCATTTTCCCATGTGTAGCCCTCAAACATGATGCAAGCAAGGCTCAAACAAATTTCCAGCCCATGTGCACATTTTTTCCCACCTGAAACACACAAAATCCCATTTTTCCTTTGTAAAATGTGGTTTTCAAGTATGACATTATGTATTCTAATTTTTCTAACATAGAATCATCAAACATATAGTAAACAAAATTCCTACCAATTTTCATCCAATATGAACATCATTTGGCCAACCAAACCTAAAAAAGAAGCATTTTTTCCTTTATAAAATAGAATTACCAATTTTTTATGGTTGCAGGTAAAACAAGATTTGGGACAGCAAAACAATCCATCATTAATGCTCAGCCCGCCGTCTCCAATCATCCATCTTCAACCCCAAGTTGACTTAGAAGTGATCCAGTATACCACGCCAGACAAGCATTCTTCAACCCCTCCTCTTGATTTCTCCCACACGAACCGCCACTTGCAAGAGAGAGGGAGGAGAGAGAAAGACTAAGTTCTAATCAGGCTACTCGGCCAACCATTTTTGAAGTCGAGAGTGGTGATGGAGAGCAAAAAGATCATGCATCTTGCTGCTACAATCAATTTATAGGGGTACATTGAGGTGGGAGATGGCTTATAGCCTCCCTCCCCATCAAAAACACATCATCTGCAGCCACCATCTCTTTTTTTTCCATCGCCATTTAAAAAAACGATGCCCCTCCCCCCATCACATTAAAAATTGGGGGGTGGGAGGCCCCAAGGGTCACCCCCCTTCCCTCTCAAGTCCTTTTACACTTATTTTGCCCATTCCGTCGGCATTCGATTCGCAATCCGAAAAATCCTACGTGTCCATCTCAAAGTCCCCCACTACTGAGTAGCTGCTCTGACTCATTCAGGTGCTCAGAAAAATTACTAAAAATCTAGAACTAATGATTGATCGGCCTTCAAGGCGCTTTTGAAAACTGTCTTTGCTTGCCGCTCCAGCTGCATCTGCCGCCTTTGGCGGAGTTTAATTTTCCCTTGAAATTTGTGTTTTTTTGACAAATTTTTGGCACATCTTGGGCTCAAAAATCAGCTCTTGCATGCTCTAGATCCGCATCCTTTCATAGGGCTCCCCTTCCAAAGAAATTTTGCGGCCTATTCAATAGGTAAGGCTGTCCGTATGGATGCAAGTATGGGAGTCTCCTTGGTAGTCTGAAATGCATGACATATTGATCAAACCTACCATAGTTGGCGCAAGGTCGAGACCTTAGGTCCTATCACTTGACTAGTAGGTGGTTTTTGCACCACAATACACGCATTGGACGTGAGGTCGTGTTGGCCATCTCATTATTTCTTATAATTTGCCTAGTTTTGTCTTCATCTCTGCTAGCTCCTAACTTACATCTATGCCCTTTCCTTAATCCTGAGTATTTGGATTTGATCTTTCACAACCTTGAAACTCTCTTAGAGTTTCTAGCATTAATCTCCTCCCACGTCAAGCTCTTGGAGATTCTCTCTTTGAGCTGGTTGTCCACTCTGATTGCCTTGTCAAAGACCCTAGCTAGTGCTTCTCATTGCAAGCTTGAAATGCTTGCCAAGTCCTTGTAGAGTTCCTCACTTTGTATCCCATTGATGAAGACTGTGGAGACTGCTCTTTCGGTAGGTCACTCACTAGTTGGGATTCTCTTGAAGAGAATCCGCACGTGGGTGACGTAGTCTCTGATGTCCTCCTTGTCTTTTTACTTGATGTTCATTAGCTGTATGAGAAGGTTATCAGAGTACCCATGCTCAAAGAATCTCTTAATGAAGAGACTCTTGAGGTTGTTCAAGTTAGTTCACTCAGCAATGTCCAGATTCATGTACGAGGTCGTCCTACCCTTATCTCCTAAGCATAGATCGAAAGCTTGCCAGCATTGAGTAAGATCAGTGAAGCCGTTGGCCTCATAGACTTGCTTAACTGCTCTATGAAGCTATATGGGTCATCATTTGGCTAGTACTTGTCTAGTTGATTAGCAACGACAAGGATTCTTGATTTGCTCTTAGAGCCCTAGTTAACTCCTAAACTTGCAAGCAACGAGGTAGCCATTACAGTGGTACTCTTCTCTACTAACAAGTTTTCTAGCAGTTGCTTGGTAAGAAGCTCGCTCAATGTGAGGTTGCCTTCTAGCGCTCTTTTCCCTTTTGCGTTAAGACATGTTCTATTTCTACTTGTTGCTAGGGCTAGCACTCTCGCTGAATCTCACGCATTTTCATGTTTTGTCACAAGCTTCTAGCTTTCTATTCTTGATTGTAGGCCACTATGCCCTGCAAGGCTTCCCGTATACCTCTAGTCCCCGTTTGTCGAATCCTTCATATCCTATCGAGTCTTGTTGTCTTACACCTATGGTCTTTGGTTGTGGGATATTTCGTATCTTGTTAAGTTATCATTGTACCTTGTGCCCCTATGTGGGATTATCTTGTAATCAAATTTCTTGTAATAGATCTTGCATCTAGCCTAGTGGAACAAGTATAGTCTAGTGCTCTCATAACTATTCACATTGTCCAAATCTAAAACAAGCCCGACACTAGCTCTAAGCACTAGCCGGGCCTCTCTACACTCAAAAGAAGACACCCCCTCGGCCTAGTGACCAGGAGCATCTACGGGACACCGCACTGCCCTAACTTCTATCTCATTAATTTTGTGTTTGTTTTGGATTGTAGTCCAACGCTTAAACATTCCCCACACTCCTCAGAGGGAGTCCCTACACATATCGGTGTAAAAACACCATGTAAGCACTAATAGGAGGAGGCACCCCTTGACTGAATGTCGTGGTCCCACTGCGGCTCTCCTACACCTCGGGGATTGGCCCCTCGATGTGCTACTAACATAAATAGCATGTACGTCACAAACTCCACTCTTGTTTTCAAATGTTCCAGGAGATGTAAATATTTTCCTTACTAAATAGTCCCCAAGGAAACCGATCGTCTAAACCTGTAGCTCAGGTATCTCACATACTCAACGTAGGTCATACGCATGAATACAATTGCAATGCATCTAGGAATGACACCATGAGTTGCATGCAATGCAACTATGTATGAACCATAGTGATCAATCATTTTATCATTTAGAAATCAGCATTGTGAGGTGAAAATACATTTCTTTCAATGATTTCATCCTACACGTAATGCTGCATTGCTAAGGGTCACACACAAAGCATTCTCGTGCTGCTCGATCCTCTTGAACTTAAACCATGAACGTCTAATATTCCATGCAAAAGCAAATAGATCAAAATTGTGAATATTATCAGCAACTAATCACCCTCAAAACCCTTCCTTCTCCCTACAGTTTAGGTTATGCATGGGTTGATAGGTGTAGGAAGCAGGTTTTCCATGTGTTTTTCTTGTAAAAGCAGTAAAAACTATACTTTAACATGAAGACAAGGCTGAACTGAGGCTTATCCCTCATGCTCCAGCCATGTCATACATCCACGAGCATAAAGCATGTTTTTTCTTAATTTTCTAATGCAAAAACCTAATGTTTTCTATTTTTCCACTATTTTTCTTCATTTGTTTAAATAAAATGTTTGATGTTTCCGATTTATGGATTGGTACTGATCACAATCACTAAGAATTTATTTTATATTAATTTCTAATCCACATGAATCCCAAAATCACAAGAAAACCCCCAAAATTTATCATTTCTATAAAAATCGCACAATTGCGAATTTTGCATGTTTTGGTATAAATTATTATATGCCTATTTTTTTTTCTTCAAGATTTTTGGTAGATTTTAGCATTATCAATCAAAGACAACCATTTCCAAACAATTTCATCAAACATCTATCATAAGACAAAGAAATCTACTACTTACACATATCACGTTTTTGGAGACACGTATTTCATAGTTGGGAGGCCGCTTATGCTCATACTTGGCCGCTTATGCTCTCTTACAGTCTAATCTATGATCTCATTTGCTCCAACACCATCATTCCATCAGCATCTTCCATAAAACCCCACCCCCTTGTCTCATGAATTGATCCATAGAAACACGTAATAAGAGGAGAGAGGAGAGAGAAAGACTAAAATAAGATCTATTTGTTTAATGCATCAAATTTGATCATTTTTGGAGTGATGATGGGCGAAAAAATTCAAGATCTCATGCGGGAGAGCATTCCTCCTAATTCCCATGATTAAAAAAACTCATTTTTTGGTCATGAAAGGATGCGCCGAAAAAATGGCGCCCCCTCCTCCCCAAAAAAGTTTTTTGTATTTATGGCCCCCTTAATCAAGTTATTAAGGCTTAACATTAAAATATATTGTTCAATCCTCAAGTTTTCACACTATAAGCAAGTGGATTTTTCAGTTTCGAGGGGGCAAACTAGCTCGGATTCGAGATCCATCTACACGGCTAGCTTCTGACATTGAAATCTATGAAGCTAAAACATGGGACATGCTTTTCGGCTCTCAAATCATGTAGTTGCTTTATAACATGAAACCTTGCAAGGATTAAATGGAGGGTCAAACAAACTTTGATCAATGAACCGAGACTTGCGTTGGGTTCTTGGCATCGAACTCCATCTAGGAAAACTCCAGCTCATCGATCCACAACCATTTCATTTTGCATGAAAATTTGGTTTTTGATGCCTCCTAGGCTCTTTTCTGCTTCAAAAGTGAGCTCCATTGCTTTAAGAATGGGTCCCAAATTTTAGCTCACACATCAATATCACCTCTTAATCAAACCCTCTTGAAAATTACCTATACTAAATTTTCCAAGAAATTTGAATGAATATTCAATTACTTAAATAAGTTAAGAATAAGACAATAACATCTAATGTTGCTCAAAATTTTATTTTCATAAAATCCTACACTCTAATAAACTTTTTCTCTAATGCCACATATGACATATCCACCCTAGCTAAGCTAGTGGTGGTAATATTTAGTAGTCACTTAAACACCTCTCTACAAGCATCACCATTTGGACTCAATTTGTATGCATATTTTTAATTGGTCACATAGTCATTAAATCTACCAAAAAATCAAGGCCTCAAGTCAAAGGATTGACTTGAGATTTTCTAAACCATGAAGGTATCCAAGACAACATTCCAACATCCACCTAAGAAGGGTCAGCCAATCAAAGGTAACACTAGGCTAACATTGCATTTAGTTCAAAGAGAGTAGAGTTGTCTTCTAAAATTTCATGTCTATTAGGACTTTTACTCAAATGCACCCTTCTCCCCTAAAATGATGCTAAGCCAATTAACTATCCTACCAAATTTGTGGGTCACATTCTAGGAGCTCTATCTAGTGTTTAGGAAATGTATCTAACGGATTAGCTCTACCCAACCATATATTTATTGGAAACAAATCCTTCCAATCACAAGAGATAGTTCTTAGCTAGGGGAAAATAATATATGCAATTATCTATTATGTTACTATTACACTTTCCTAGCAATGTGAAATGGCCTATAAAAGAGCATGTGGATCCTCACTTTCTATTAGAATTGTATCATAGTTATGAGAGAGCATGAGAGCAAGTTAGTGCATTAGTATTGCTACTTCTACCTTGAGAAGAGCTCATCCATTGTATCTTCTTTAGTCATTTATATGTTTTCTATTTATCACATCTCTACATTTCAATTTAGTTGCATGTCTCATTAGTTACTATGACATCAGGAGTTGTACCTATAAGAAATCATCTATACAATATGTGTTCAAAGGGTATTATCCTTTCTTTACATGCTATAAGGCCATAAAATGATCCCTTTTATTTTAATAAAATTACCACGTTTTTCAAATTTTAATTAATCATTTTTGTAAATATAATCCTATTAATTTTACTAAATTAAATACAATTTCTTTAAAACTCATATGGTATCTTACATGTTCTATAAGATGCTCCCCCCAAGATTATGACTAAGTTTCATTTCTTTCCTCCATAAGTATAACTAGTCTTAGTGTAGTTAATTTCAATGAGGATCCATGCTTCCAATATGGCATTAGAACACATTTATTCATGGAGCATGCATTTTTAGCTAACATTTAGGAGAAGAATCCCTATCCACCTGCTTAGCATTTATACTCAACTTTTTCATGCTAAAGAATAGGCAACCAACTATACCACCCCCACATGGAAGCCTTGAATCTCTCCAATCACAAAACTATTTGAATCAACGCTTTACATGCATCTCATATAATATCATGATGCCCCTCTCCGTCACAAAAATCAACATGTTTGGTTCATAGAGAGGGAGGCATTGAAGTTTCCTCCAATCAAGAGCAATTTTTGATAGGTCTAATTTGAGTTGATCTAGCTACCCAAGCTATGCATAGTACGAAGTGCTATCTTAGGTTTTCTATATCTTGTATAGTCTCTTGAATTTATCCAAGAGGGCCTTGGAAAATTTCACTCATACTGTGTGATGAGGTCATATTACTTAGACCTTGTCTAAAGGGAGCCATAGCCAACAAGCTTTACAAAAGCTTATTTTCTCTCATTTCTCTTTGATAATGCTTTTTAATAGATAAAAAATTCTTATATATCTTTTTTTTAAAAATCACTCTCTTGAAGCCTCATCATGGACTCAAAGACCAATAAGTTTGATGGAACAACCTTCCATTCCTAGCAAGTAGAGATGAAGGGTTACCTCATGAAGGAGAAGCTATGGAATATTATATCCTCCTCTCAAAGCTTATAATAAACTACATCAAGAGCTATATCAAACTGCCAATCTTAGAATGGTAGTGGCATTCTACTCTAATCAACTACCATGATATGCATTACTTGAAATAATCATTTAGCTCATTCCATGTAATGTAGTAGAATGGAAATAGAATCAATCAAATGGGTAGAAAGAGGATTTATCATGCACTGACTTACTACTTGACTTACCCTTTACAATGGATTTTCACTTATTTTTCCATCAACAACAAATCATTAGCAAGATATTGGATTACGACAATAAATCCAATCAACAATTGACTCTAAAATACAAGGGATTTAATACAATACCACAATGCTAAAGAAAGGCTTCTAGTTCTCTGATTTAATGAAAAGAATGACTCAATCACAACAGATGGGCTGAAATTTGATAAAAGTCTTTAGTTCTTTAATATCTCAATCAATTGGATTAAGCTCAACAAGTGGATAAATAAGGGAGATCAAGAATTGACGAGAAATACCTCTTGTATTTACTTCAAGAAGTCTTAAATGCTCAAATGTGTTCTCGATTGAATAATATTTCTCAAGTAATCTTCAATCCTTGCTCCTTAAAGGCTTTGAATTAATCTTCAAGCATTAGTTGTTTCAGATTGAAGCTTTTAACCTATTTATCCCAAATTTTGACTCAAGATTGGACTCCATAGCTCCATAATTCTCCCTTATATCCATAATGCTCTAATGTTGGTAATGAAGAAGTAAAACCATTTGAAATCCCTTGGACTAAGAGTCTTTAGTTCTCTTAATGCTTCAGAAACAAAGAACTCCCGTTCTTGATGAAGAATTAAGAAGCTCTTCTTGACAAACTCCAATAATGCCAATAAACTTCTAATCTTTCCAAGTTATTAAAAAGCCTTGCTATAGATAACCTCTAGGGATGATAAAGATCAAAAGCCTCTTGAAACTAATGAGCTTGAATGAAGCTTTAATGGTTGCCTTATTTATGATAGCTAGGGTTTCTAAAGAGAGTGAAAAGATGAAAGATAAGCTTCATGGTTGAAGATCATAGCTACCTTCGAGCAAGATCCTAGAGGGGAAAGCATTATAGAATGCTACATAAGAGTTGTGTTGAGATATCGAGCTCCACTCATGATATGCCAGGGTGACCGTTGTGCATTTATGTCATCGACGTGTCACTTGCAGATGCGGTTGGTACACCGCCCATGAATAATAGCTACATGACAGCTATCCTTATCTACTCTAGTTCGTAGCTCAGTTAGTATGCCACCTTAGTTAGTTGAGTTTGGTTTTGAGACCCATATATAGGGTTCTTCTATTTCTTTGTACTTGACTTCTTTTTGGCTTACACAACTAAGAAGAGGAAAACTGTTTTTCAGCCTCCACCTTTGTGTGTATTCCCCCATTGTGCAAGCAAGAAAGCTACAAGTGAGACTCCTTCCTTCTCTCCCACAATCTTGACATGGTATCAGAGCCTTGTTCGTGGTAAGGAGCTCAAGAAAGCAAGCCAAGCTCGCGGTGTTCTGGTAAGAGGAGCAGTGTTGCCTTTCATTTTCTGTTTTGGGAGTAGATCTTTGCAAGTAGCACAACCAAAAATTGCAAGAGTGCATTGTCTCAGGTTGAGACGCCCTTCGCGGGGCCTGTTTTGGAGGCAGAAGTTTTCTGCACGCACTCAAGAAAAGGCCTAGTTTTATGATGTGCGACCACTGTTCTACAGGTCGGTGAAAAGTTACCACAGAAATTGCATCGTATGCTTGTGTGCAGAGACATTGGGAGTTACAAAATCATCCTTGGTTCTTGTTTATGCAAAATCGTCACTAGGAAGTGACTGTGTGGTCAAATACCACTTTCGCCAGTTTTGCAGATTTGCCCTTGTGAGGGTGAAGCTGTGTTTTTTGCAGTGACAGAATTTTTTGCAGTGTTCTGTAATGGCGTCTGATTCTCTTTCACGGATTGTTACTGAAAAGCTTGACAAGAACAACTTCCAAGCATGGAAGTTTAGAATGACGAATTTCCTTATTGGAAAAGGATATTGGGAATTTGTTGCAGGAAATAAAGAAGAACCAGTTCTTCTTGATATTCCCAATCAACAGCAAATGCAGGCATTTAAAGCATGGCATGAGAGAGCCAGGAAAGTTATGTATTGGCTGTCTATCAGCATTTCAGACTCTATGATTGTGCATATTCAGGATGCAAGTATGCCAAAGGAGGCATGGGATACTTTGTCAAAAATGTATAGCACAAATACACAAGCCAAGAAAATGCAGCTCAAGCAAGAGTTGCACAATGTGCAAAGGGAAGTATGAGCATCAATGACTACCACATGAAGGTGAAGAAGATTGCAGATGCACTTGCTTCCATTGGGTCGCCAGTGGAAGATGATGATTTAGTCTTAGTGACCTTGAATGGTCTAGGAAAGGATTATGCATAGTTCCGAACATCCATTTCCGTTCATGAAAGATTTCCTGATTTTGAGGAGTTGATTGCTCTTCTAATTTCTGAGGAGCAGAGAAATGGTGGTACATCTTCTTTAGGAGGAACTTCAAAAGAAGCTATCTTCTACTCAAATGCTGGAAGAGGTAGAGGCAGAGGTAGAGGAGGCTGATTTGGAGGCCGTGGTAGAAATCAGAATATGCAGCAAACTCAAGAAAATCAGTCCTATGGAGGAGGATGTGGTAATTCTAGAGGCAGGGGGAGCCAAAGAGGTCGTGGTGGATGACAAAGAGGCCAAAATGCAAGTAGTAATGTTGAATGCTACTACTGTGGTAAAATGGGTCATATGGCTAAAGACTGCTATAAAAAGCAGAATGACATCATGAATGGAAAGCTGCAACAATGAAATTATGCATCTTCTAGTAGACAGGGTGATGACAGAAATGAGCATTTGTTTATGGTGCAGCACATGAACAATTCTGTGACAAGTGCAGAAGAAAGCAATGATGTGTGGTATGTTGACTCAGGTGCATCAAACCACATGACAGGTCATGCAGAATGGATGGAGGATGCAAGGAAAATGGAAAACCCAGGATTTGTGGAGACTGGTGATGATACTGCACATGCTATTATGCAGATTGGAAAAATTTCTTTGTCTATGCAGGATGGGAAAAAGAAATACATGTCCGATGTATTTCATGTCCCGAATATCACCAAGAATCTGGTTTCTGTTGGTCAAATGGTTGAGCAGGGCTTGCAGGTCAGATTTAATCCTCATGGATGCTTTGTTGAGGATATGAAAAATAAAGGTCGCTTGATAGCAAAAGGAAAGAAGAAGGGAAGAATGTTTACGTTGGATGCAGACATGCCTGAATTGAGTGCAGCAATGTTTGCACATGGGACTGGTGTAGTTGCAGATATTGATACCTGGCATAAGCGCATCGGTCATGTTAATGTACAACGACTTAAATCAATGCAGGCCCAAAATATTGTTGCAGGATTGCCAAAATTCAAGGTTGCAGAAATGCATAAGATATGTGAAGCCTGTCAGTTTGGAAAACAGGCAAGAAAACCATTTCCTAGACATGTTCAAGAGAGTGAGAAGCCATTGGAATTAATCCACTCTGATGTGTGGACTACTAAAGCTGCATCTCTTGGAGGCTGTCATTATTTTGTCACTTTTATTGATGACTATAGCAGAAAAGTTTGGGTGTATTTTATGAAAAAGAAAAGTGAAGTTTTTGGGCATTTCAAAACTCTTAAAGCTATGGTTGAAAAAGAAACAAGCCTGCAAATAAAATGCCTAAGGTCAGATGGAGGGGGAGAGTACCTCTCAAATGAGTTTGCAAGATTCCTGCAGGAGCATGGCATAAAGCAGCAATATTCATGCAGTCATACCCACAACAAAATGGAATTGCAAAAAGGAAAAACAGGCATATTGGAGAGGTATCTCGTGCCATGGTCAATGAAAAAGACTTGCCAGATTTTTACTGGGTTGAAGCAGTTGCTACAGCAGTCTACATAATGAATAGGACTCCCACTGCAGCAATACATGGGATGACTCCAGAGGAGAGGTATACTGGTAGGAAACCAGATATTTCTCATTTGAAGATTTTTGGTTGCATTGCCTATGTTCATGTGCCAGATGAGTTGAGATCCAAGTTGGATCCAAAAGCTGAGAAGTGCATCTTTATTGGTTACTCTTTGCAGCAGAAAGGGTATAGATGTTATAACCCTTCTACTCGTAAGTTTACAGTGAGCAGAGATGTTGTTTTTTATGAGATGAGTAGCTGGTATAAACCAGTAAATGTGATTGATGATGTAGATGCACAAAATGGTAATGCTGCACAGAATTCACAACAGTAGTCACAAAATATTAGTGGACCTGGAGCGTCCTCTAGCAGTGGTTCACATTCTTCGCCATGGACAGGCAGATTGAGATCAGGAGAATCTTCTCAAAGCAATGTAGATAGTGGTATACAGGTATCACGAAAAGGAAAAGAGAAGGTAGATCAGCCCATGTTTGATGTGAATGTAGGTCACTCTTATGTGGATCGTGAATCCAGTGGCTCAGAACAGAGCATTGATGATGAGTTGCGTATTCCTTCTATTGTTACACTTGGAGTAAGGAAGACCATGTATGTTTTGGGAGCACCTGAGAGTGAACCTACTTTGCACAAGTCTACCAGAGCTAGGTATCCTGTGGATAGACTGAAATATGATGGATTTACAGCCATTCACTATGCCTATATGGTCAAAGTGATACAGGAACCAGAATCCACTTCTTTTGGGCAAGTCATGGGAAAAGAAAAATGGGAGAAAGCCATGGATGAAGAGATGGATGCCTTGGAAGCAAATGCTACATGGGAATTGGTACCTTTGCCTAAAGGTAAGAATGCAATTGGCTGTAAGTGGATTTATAAGGTGAAGCACAATGCAGATGGTTCTGTGAACAGATACAAGGCAAGATTAGTAGTCAAGGGATATGCACAAACATATGTCATTGATTATGAAGAAACATTCAGTCCGGTTCCAAGGATGGCAACCGTAAGAGCAGTCATTGCTATGGTTATATCAAAGGAATGGTCTCTACATCAGATGGATGTAAAGAATGCCTTCTTGCATGGTGATTTGCAAGAAGAGGTATATATGGAGCAGCCACCAGGTTATGTGCATGTTGTTTATCCTGAGTTTATTTGCAGGTTGAAGAAAGCATTGTATGGCTTGAAGCAAGCACCTAGAGCATGGTCTGACAAGATAGGACAGTATTTTGTCACTATTGGTTTTCAGATTTCCAAGGCAAATTTCTCACTTTATGTGAGAAAAACAGAGAAAGGTATTATGCTACTTGTCATTTATGTTGATGATTTGATTATGACAGGTGACAGTCATGAAGATATCCTTCATGTGAAAATGCTATTGAAGCAGAAGTTTGAGATGAAGGATTTGGGAGAGCTGCGTTATTTCTTGGGCATTGAGGTGATTAGATCACCAAGTGGGATACAGCTCATGCAGAGGCAGTATGGATTGGACATGCTGTCCAAATATGGGATGACATGCTGTAAGCCTATTTCAGTTCCTTTGGAGCAGAATGTGAAGCTGAGCGTAGATGCAGGTGAGCTTCTGGAAGACCCTACTATGTAGAGACGCATAGTAGGAAGTTTGATCTATATGACTATTACTAGGCCAAATTTGAGCTATGCTATTGGATTGGTAAGTTAATTTATGCAGGCTCCAAGGAAACCGTATTTGGATGCGGCTAGACGCATACTTAGGTATGTGAAGTCCACATTGCAGTATGGACTATTTTATGAGACTGTATTCAGATACAGTTGCATGGATACACTGATGCTGATTGGGCTGGTAGTATTTCTGATAGACGATCTACCAGTGGATATGTGTTCTCTTTTGGGAGTATTGCAGTCACTTGGAGCAGCAAGAAACAACCTACAGTTGCCTTGTCGAGCACAGAGGCTGAGTACAAGGGTGCAGCAATGGCTGCATGTGAGGTAGCTTGGTTGCATAAGCTACTTTATGATATGCATTAGCCTATAGATGGGCTAGTTGTCATTTATTGTGACAACATGAGTAGTATACACTTGGCAAATAACCTAGTCTATCATGCTAGAACAAAGCACATTGAGGTGCATTATCACTATGTGTGGGAGAGGGTTTTACTAGGTCTTATTGATCTAGTTTATGTCAACACAGAGGATCAGGTAGCTGACATATTCACGAAGGCATTGGGCGTAGAGAAGCTGCGCAAGTTCAGAGACCTGCTTGGTGTGCAAGAATTGGGATTGAGCTCGAGGGGGAGTGTTGAGATATCGAGCTCCACTCGTGATATGCCAGGGTGACCGTTGTGCATTTATGTCACCGACGTGTCAGTTGCAGATGCGGTTGGTACACCGCCCATGAATAATAGCTACATGACAGTTATCCTTATCTACTCTAGTTCGTGGCTCAATTAGTATGCCACCTTAGTTAGTTGAGTTTGGTTTTGAGACCCATATATAGGGCTCTTCTATTTCTTTGTACTTGACTTCTTTTTGGCTTACACAACTAAGAAGAGGAAAACTGTTTTTCAGCCTCCACCTTTGTGTGTATTCCCCCATTGTGCAAGCAAGAAAGCTACAAGTGAGACTCCTTCCTTCTCTCCCACAATCTTGACAAGTTGTTGGGTAGGAAAATAATGATTTCAGCCTTGAAATGTAGTGCACTTTGTGCATGCATCTGATTATCTACGTGGCAATTAATCCTCTAATCAATGGTTATGAAATCCATAAGGTATGAAGAGTCAAGCTAGGACAGTAGTTGATGCCTTTGATGCATGTAGAGAAAGACCTTGAATAAAATCCACCATTGGATCTAAAGAAAGCTTTTAGGAAGAAGAAGAAGACTCTCTCTCCAAAAATTAACTAAGGTTTTAGTCTTCTTTAAGTTCAATTACCTCTTTTTTCACAAAGTTACCTTCAAAATGGCCTGAAACCTGGCCACGACTTGCTAGTTTGGCCATGGTTTGTCTAAATCTCTCCAATATCATTGTTAAAGCTCCAAGATTAGCCTCTTCTTTATGTAAAAGGCCTATAACTACCTACCATGTGGCTATTTTCCCTGCTGCCTTAGATTTAGTGGTGGAAAATAGGGAAAATGTATGTGAATATTGAGAAATTCAAATGGTCCACCAAAAGCCTAAGGTCTAATACCACTTGTAATGGAGGAGACAAAGAGGTGAGAGAAAGTAAATAGACGAGAGAGAAATACTAGAATTAGAGAGAAGAAGTTGGAAAGAAGATAGAAAAAAGGAAGGAAGCTATAAAAGTTGAAGGAGAAGCTTGGAGGGCATGAAAGAGGATTTGTTATGTTATGATTAAAATTGGTAATGATTGAATAACCTCTTATATCTTATACACTTGTGCCATCTTCACAACAAGTATTATTAAAATATTCCTAAAACATACCTCTAATTTCTCTTCATTACAATGCTAACCTAAAAAAATGAGTGCCCATGGAGGATTGGTACTCATCTAAGAGGGGTTAAGAGTTAGCAAAGATAATAAAATATGTAAAGGTAAAGTACTAAAAATTATTCCTAGAAGGAGAGAATTTTTCAGACTACATTGTATTAATCTAGACACCACTTGTCTTTGTAAGTTACAATTATCATTATTCCCATATATTACTTGTGGATGAGATATCATCATGAACTTATAGAAATTATGTAAGAGTGGGGCTCACTCCCATCTCAGAGTTAAGCTAGAAAGCCCACAACAGACGTGAGAGTTGCAAGCAACCTCTATTCTCTTTTAGTTAGAGTATGTTCAATTAAGCTAAGGATAGCTGATTAAGAGCCACAAAAAAGGGGTGGTTATCCAAATTTAAATGGGAAACCCTAACCTGACCCTAACCTTAATCTAGAATAAGTGAAATAGTGAATGAGTAGCCTAGTATTGTGTATGCAATTTTCTATAACCCTAATCTATAACAAGTGAAACAATGAATAAACCAGTTCATTCTTATATGTGCAACTTTTTGATTCCACTCTTTCTTCTCCTTCTCTTACTTCTACCATAGCTAGTGAGAAAGAGGTAGAGAAGAGGTTGATAGAGAGTGAGAGATATGAGGGACTTGGATAGTGAAGCTTCCTCTTGCCTTGGGGAAGTTACAATATGTATATCCTCTACATCACGTGCATTCAAGGTCTATTTATAAATATCCTTGTTTGTGAACTTTTCTTGAATAAAACATAATCCTTTTCTATTCATTTTGTAGATAACCCCTTTATATTACACCCTTCTGTATGTAAAAAATGTATAAAAATGGCATTTTCAAAATACTTTATTTTGAATCCACATGATGCACACATATATTCATGAGTAACTTACCCGAGCCTCTTGCACTTTATTCATCTTTTCTCATTTTTCTTCTTCTTCTTCCTCTTCTTCTTCTTCTTCTTCTTCCATGCTTCTTGAGGTATCCAAAGCCATTTGAAAGTGCAAAATAATGAGAGAGTGAGGGACTATGAAGGAGAAAATTCTTCTTCTATTTTGCTTGCCCACATTCTCCTCGCATTTTGGAGAGGACCATGATGGTGGTAATCAATACCTTAGGTTGTGGAAAGATAATTAATACCTTACCTTGTGAAAAATATTTACTCATTTTTTAGATATGTAATGCTTATTGACATTCACAAAATTTTACCATATTTTCATTAACTATTATTTCAAGATCATTGTGCCACTCATGTGATTAACAAGAAATGATAAATTTATGTGGAACACTAATGCAGAGAAGGATTTTCAAACACTTATGCAAGCCTTTACCAGGGCTTGTCTTGATACATGTGGATCCATCCAAGAATTTCTTCTTAGATACATGTGGATCCATCAATATCTAAGAATTTCTTCTTAGATATTGGTGCATCAATGTGTTGCCCTTGTGTGCTGATATCCTTTTCTAAGATGGCAATGATGGGTTGAATGTATTTAGTCACTTTTTATTTTGGAAAAATCTCAACACTGCTAAAATACATTATGTAATCCATGGTAACTCTTTCTAGATTAGTCCATGATTTCTTGAGTCTTGAATATATGACAAGAAAAATGGAGAGTTGTCCTTTTTAGATTTGATTTTATCATAATATATTGACTTGATAATCAACAAGGGAAATCAAATGCATTGCCTCATTGCTCTTATCTTGCACCTTAAAAATGAGATGTAGTTCATAAAAAATTTGACTATGTTCTCTTGAAACCAAGACAATTCCAACTTTGCACAATAACAAATGCTCTAAAAGATCCAACCTTTCCTTCTACAAGTTAAGAAATAACTTTCGAAAGATTCACTTTTCCCAAAATATCAATTTAAAAAGTCAAGAAACATGTACAAATGTTGAATACTTCGATGAAGTTGAAGGCCTACTCTATTATCAAGGGCTATTGTATATATCACTTGAATCACTTTAGTTACATATACTCCAAACAAGGCATGACCTTCCAAATGTAGGATGCTTTGGGGTCAATAAAGTAATAGAGATAATCTCTAGAGACTATTAGTGGGGCTAAAAATGTGAAAATTTAATGAAAGAAATTTGTATGCACATGTGATATGTACAACAAATCCAAAGTCCCTTGCCCATCGATCTCATGGGGGTTGCTCCATCCCTTTCCTTTTACTAATCACCATTGGTTATCTATATCAATGGACATCTTCATTGATCTACCTTCATCTAAGGAATTTGATTCCATTCTTGTGGTGGTTGATAGATTTACCAATATGGCACACTTTATCCCCACCCATAAGGCAGTTACAAATGAAGGAACAACCTGACTTTTCCTTGAACATATCTGGGTTACTATATGACATTGTTTCACACAAAGGAACATGGTTTGCAACAAGTTTTTGGAGAGAAGTGTTCTTAAGCTCCTAGGCATCCAATTCAATCTCTTTGGCCAACCATCCTCAAAGTAATGGACAAACAAAGAAAGTAAATAAAGACTTGGAAGAACAACTTTGATGTAGAATCAATTACCATCAAGATATAATACTACTCATACCTTCACTAGGCAATAGCTACAAATCTAGATGAACACCTATCCAATATCCATAAGAAGCTAAAGGCATGTATTTAGCAAGCCAAGGAAATATATAAAGATAATTCTAATCGAAAATGGATGCAACATCCAATTTGCAACATTGAGGGCTCTGTTCAGTAAACTGCCCTTTGTGGTCGTCAAGCAACTCCAAATCAGGGCCTTCCTCCATTAGTGGTTCTACTTGGGTGATTGTGGTTGGTTGTTCTTGTTGTCCTTGGCCTCTAATTTCCAACTGCTCTAAGTCTTCTCTAGAGAGCCCTGCTTGCAATAGAATCTGCCTTGTTGTTTCTCTAGACTTGGGCTTGAGCTGGTTTTAGAGGTGTGTTCTTGGAGCCCATACTTTATGACTCTTCTTGTGATTTCCAGTTTTTTCTTTAGGCCTTCTATGTCTTCCTCATATCCTACCTGAGTAACATGAAGTACAGCATTTAGAAAGGCCTGTTGTTGGACTTCTAGCACCACCTTCACTGCTTCAACCCTTTCCTCTGCCATGATCCTTTCACTTTCTGCTAGAGCAAGGTGTTTGGCTAGGTCTCTAATCATTCCAAGGTTTCTCTCTTCCTAGGCCTTGGCCTTCTCCTCCATCTTTCCTTGACTCATTTTGCAGCTCTTGTGATAGTGTTGTCACCACCTCTTCTTGTTCTTTCCGTATTGACAACATTTTTTCATTGTCTTCTTTATGGTGATTCAGCTCTTCTTGTAGCCTTTTCTACTCATGGAGAGTCTCAAGGAGTCAGTTCTCCACCTCTAGCAACTTTCTGGTTGACTCCTTGTCCTTTTGGGCCTTGACCTCTTGCAACTCCTTGGGCAGCTGTTCCTTTTTCCTTCTCTATTTATGCTATTGTGCACGAGCTTGAGTCTTCACTCTTTTCACCTCCTCTGTGAGCTCATCCATGGTCTTTTTCAATTGCTCAAGGACCTCTCTCATGTCCTTTTGTCGCTACACGAGACTCGAAAAATCCATTTCCAAGCTTGTTCCATCCTCTACCATCTCCAAAAATTGGAGCTCCTCAGCTTGCTCTTTTGTGCTTTGCAACTGGAGTTCTTGTGTGCCTTCTTCTTCTTTTCTCACCTCCACCTCCTTCTTTGCTTCTAACTTCTTCTTCCGGTCATTCAACTACCTCTGATAAACAGTCATATGCTTTGTCTTCTCAAGTTGATAGGCAACGAATGCCTCTTTTTCAATCTCCAACTCTGCCATAGTGGCCTTTCTTTCCTCCTTCACCTTTTCCAGTTGTCCTTGGAGATCCTATACATATTCATCATAATTAGCCGCTGGTGGCAAGGCTAGTGGCATGGATGTCATTGACGTTTCTACTTTGGGCTTCTTTGGGTGCTTTCTAGATTTAGCTTCCACTGTTGTTCACGACCTAAAACGGGCCCGACACTAGTGTAATAACTTGCCATGGCCATGAGACCCCCCCTTTCAAACAAATTTAAATGATTTTTTTTAAACGTCTCCCCCCTATTGGCACTGCCAGCTGGTGGAGGGAGGGGGGAGATAAACATGTAGTTGGCATAGGTAAAGGAGGAGATCGTGATGGCAAGGGGGAGCTGCAGTGACCATCAACCATAGTAAAGGCGAGACAACGGGGAGTTTTGAGGCGATGGCAGCAAGGATGCCGATGAAAATGAGGTCGTCGATGAAGCTGAGGACATCGGTGATAACAGGGAGGAGGGGCACATGTGTGCCACCTCCAACCCCCTCACTATCTCTCCTTCTCCTCCAGAAGCCACAGACTGCATGGCGGGGAGGCCATTTTGGCCACATGGGTGGAGGCAAAGGGAGGGGCCCCCTTGTCCCCCCCAAATTATTACCCATCTTCCCCTTATAAATTCCCCCCCTTAAGCAAAGGGGTACAATAAACTCTTCTTTTCCCCCCTACTGCCAACTTGTGATAGAGAGAGAGAGAGAGAGAGAGAGAGAGAGAGAGAGAGGGAAAAGGGCTTAGGAAATCTCCTTCCTTCCCTCTCTTGAAAATAGGTGACAACTACCCTTCCTCCCTTGCAATCCTCGTGATCTCTCCATTAGCTACCCCTCTATGTGGCAGAAGGTTGTGGAAGTCAAGCAAGCATGGGAAACTCCAACACAAAGGAGTGCTCTGGGAGAAGAGGAGGGTCACATTCCAAGCTCTGAAATGGCCCCGAAGCGCAAACTCTCCCAAGTAATCAGAAAGACTGCAACTATAGAAGGAGGATCAGGCAAAGATACCACCGCTAACACAAACACGTTTTTGAGTTTAAATGCTAATTCGACACTCCAAAACCATGTACCATTACGATGTCTATTCCTATGAACGGAACAACAAAGCACAGTTAATGTAAAAAGAATCATACTTTTGCATCCCGTGAATTGCTTTACTAGAGAGGTAGTTGTAAGGCTTAATGTCCATAATTTTCCATGAATCGATTAAGCATCTATGGGTTGTTGCAGTGCTAAGCCAAGTATTAGGCTCAAATTTTTGCAAGTGCATCTTAGGTTGTCAATGTATATAAATATACCACATAAGTCAAGTGCATCCTATAGACCATTAGAATTAGTTAACTTGCATTTACATTAAGTATGATGAAATCATGTACACTCACACTTAAATACTTAGGTCACACTTTATGATTTGCATAAATTCACTAGAAGGAATTTTCATGAATGAGAATCCCATATCGTATCATCAACTCACGAAAGACTTGAATCTAGATTTGCATGGCATCATGGACAATTTCGATTGCACTACATAATAGGGATTCATCTTAAAAGATAGATTTAAGATGCGCTTGTGAATTGCTAAACTTAATTGCAAGAGGGAGCTTGATAAATGAAATCCTATATGATAAGTAAGGCTAGGGTTTAATTTAACTGAGTTAGGATTTAATGGTAAATAATTCAAATTATTGTTACCATTATATGATGATTTAGAGTCAAGCAAACACGCTCTTTGGTCTCTATCCTAAAAATTAGCTGCGATGAGTCCAAAACACCCTTGGAGATATCATTTTTAAAATATGATACAACTCGAAGCCAATACAAGAAAACTCGAATGTCATATCCACAAGGAAGAATGACCATTCACCATGTGACATTTGATGCTCGCAACTATTTAAGGATTGCAAAAGGGCTTAGTTTACTCTTGACTTGCGAGAGGAATTAACAAAAGTTCCTGCTATCTTGAGGGAATAAAACCCTAGGTTAAACTTAGAAACCCTAATAAAGTTGTAAGGTGGGAAAATGGTTGCCAAGTGACCAATTGAAATCCTAGTTTGAGTCATCTAAGACTTGTGACCTTAAGATAAGAAGCCTGGACTAAAGGTTATAGCAAATTAGGGAAACTAACATTTGAAAACTATAAGATATAGATCTAATAGAGTAATTTCTTGCTCCTATCACATAGGATTGAGGTCGGAATGAGGGTGTTCTTTATCCCTCAGAAGGTTATGGAAGTTGATATATCAAGGCAAGAAAAACCCAAAAAGGGGTGAACGCTAAGCGTTCAAAAATAGAAACTCCACCTTAGCAGATGTCCCAAGCACTCACCTTCATTATTGTTTGTGCTTGTTAATTTAGGAATGTTGTTTGTGAAAGGATTATATGGTCACAAACTCACAAAAGAAATTGGAACAATGAATCAGGTTAACTTCATGGAGGGCGCACCAGACCACCCCTAGAGCTGGTCGCCAACACTATCCAAGGGGGTTCTAAATAATCGTGACAGGAACGCAGACTGAACCCGCTATGAGAGGTCTCTTCGTAGGTTAGTTTGAATGTAGGAGGATTCTTGGATGCTAGGGGGCTCTGGCTGTAAATTCCCTACCTTGCAGGTTCTACTCAAACGATCTACGTGACTCAGATGGATTCTCGAGGCCTTGTTACTAGTGCAAGGGTGGGAACTTGGAGGAAATAAGTGCATCCTCATGGATTGCAAGAATCATATTTTTTTTTACAATACTTGTATCTCAACTAAAATGCTAATATAAAGTCTACTTCCAAGGGACTTGTCTGAACTATTTTCGTGTTAGTGCTATAAGTTACACGAATGAACCATGTTCCTTAAAAGGCCTAATTAAAGAAGCTGATGTTAAATGTCACGCATAAATGTGGTAGGACCTAATTAGATAACTAAAGAATGCCTATTGAGGGAAGTGGGTGGGCGGAACCCTTGACGGCCCAGGTCCGCCCAGGTCCTGTGCCATCCTACGAAAGGGTGGTCCCAGAGGACTAGGAGGCTTCTCACAAGATTCTACAATTGTATGATGTTTAGATATTGTTAGGTTAGAAACCGATTCATGTTTTTTTAGGGGACCAGAATGGGACTATGCCCTACGGTGTCAGAAAGTTTATTGTTCATAATATAAATCATGGAATTCTTATGAACATAGAAGAAATTTACTAGGATTCATATGAGGAATTTTCATACATAACTCAGTCATTGTTACCCAACAACCAACTTAGATATCACTAAGTTACATAAGTTCTTTTGTATTTGTCATACAATTTTCAGCTGTACCATGTATATTGATAAAAAATTAAGTCTATGGGAACCCACAACTTGATCAGCTGGAAGTAATTGACAGTTTGCAGGCTAAGCCACATTGGTTCAAGTGGAAAATTTGGTTAGAGATTAAGAGAAGTTCCAAAAGTCCACTAGGTTCATGGGGAACCTGAAATAATGAACTAAAATGACCTGTAAGTGGCCTAAGTGGTCAAATTGATAAGTGGGAGCTGACTAGGATGCAGCCCACATTTTTCGACGCAAAAAGCAGGCCTGCATACCTATGGCAACTGGAGAAGGAGCTGTGGGCTATGGTGCATGCTCCAAAGTATGCAAACTCAAGACAAACTAAAGTTGAAGATGGAGTTACAAACAAGGAAGGTGAGAGCTCTTCTTACCCGTCCATTTGGTGTGACAAAAATGAATGGTTTGGCAGTCCATAAAAGGGGGAAACTTGAGAAAAAGTATTCAGCTTGCTCTTATGTACGTCTTCTCTCTTTTTTTTTACCTTATTCATGGTCCAATGAATCCCATCTTGTACCCAAGTACTTGATGACTTTGGGGCAAGCAAAGGGGAGGATTTTGAAGGTGTATGGGCTGTTATGGGCTGAAAAAACCAGTCATAAACAGGGAAGCCCACTGTTCTTGTCCATTTTGATGAGTAAACAAGAGATCTATGTGGTTGTAATAAAGGAAATTGACCTCTTGACATCAGGGCTTTACTTGTGAATGATTAGAGGAGCTTATTCTTGAGATTATGTACACTTTTGGAGCTTGATTATGGGCTGGAAATTACTGTTTTAAAACAGGGCTGAAGTTAAATTTATGCTTTATCAATGCATCTCATGTGCTTTTGAACTATGTCTTGAATGTACTTGAGTCTACCATAAAAAAACTTGTTTCTTGGAGTTGTTATCCATCCATGTACATGAAATGAAAACCATTTGAGCTTGCATTTGGAATATGGATTTGGTTTAAATCTAAGATTATCCCTTATGTAATGACTTATTATTCCCATATGCATTTGATGTGATCAAGACAAAGTCATTCATTCCATTCATGTATGCTAAATATACAGAAAAAGCTTGATATCTTCTTCTTCAACTAAGTCAATTCTAAAACCCAAATCTTGTCAAATCCCAATCTTTCCTCCTTCTCTAATCCTTGAATCCCACACTCTTCTTCTGCTCTAAACCCCGGTGGTAGGCCTTCAACCCCCAACAATGACAGTGGTGAACCTGACGTGAAGGTCAGCTGTGGAAGAAGAAGTACAATGGGAGAATTGTCAAGTGTGGGAGGAGATGCCTTGCAACAGTTGGTTCGTTTGATGCAAGAAAGCCAACAACAACAATTGCAATTTCAGCAGCAGTTCCAATTGCAACAACAATGGAGACAAGAAGAAGAGCGGAATGATGCCGCTGCCATTAAAGCTTTGGAAGCAGTTGGGCAAGAGCTCAAGCAATTTAATGGGCAAAATGTGTCCTCTCTTATCCACCTCTATACTGACAAGATGGTCTTCTTTGGAGTTTCTCATCATGCCTGGAGCCGATATTTTGCCCGTTTGGCCGTGCATGGCCTCCAGGACCGAATTCATGGTCTTTTCCAAAAAGATGCAGGATGGTCCGCATTCAAGAAGACTCTTCGAGAAGAATATTTTCTTGAAGATTTTGGCCTCATGACGAAGAAAGTCTTCACTGAATGGGTCGAAAGGCCCAATAAGGGTCTAACCGCCATACTGCTCTTCACCGCAAATTTGAAAGCAAATTTGCTCAACTAGATCCTGACGACCAGTAGGGTATGGAAAGCCAGAAGATTGAATTATTTCTAAATACTGCAGATCCTTTCCTTCAAGAGAAGCTAACTGATCGGCTTGAAGATCCTGACTTTGAGACGGGATTGAAGACTGCTTGGAGTGATGTCACTGAAGCAGTTAATATGATTGCTCGAAGAGAGCGGATGCTCCTAAGATGGGGATCTACCTCTGTACCAACTGAATCCATGAAGAAACCTGTTCCTATTTCTCGACCTCCTGTCTCTATGGCCGAGCAACCAAGAAATCCTGATGTTCCATCTCCAAAGAAGGATGTCATGGACGAGCTAATTAAAGGGGACGGTCAACTGCCCAAAGACCCGTACGAGAAGGCTTCAAAAGACACTATATCTGGTGTGATAGCCTACAGCATGATAAAAGGGAGTGCGGTGCATTCCATGAAGCTGAAGTGCAAAAAATTTTCTTTTGGAAGGATGGTAAAATTCATGCAACCGAAACCGGGCTTCCTCTTGAGCCTAATTTTGGTAACAATGGCATGAAGAAAAGACTGGAGGATTTGGCAAGAAGAACAGCCTATGCAGTTGTTGATGCAGCAACCTATGGGCTGCAAATTGAGCCAATTAAAGAAATTGTTAAAGCATGTAAAACTGATGCAAAATCTAAAGTGTGGATGCAGGCCTTAGATCGCATGGAGCAAGGCAAGGCAACCAAAGATGATTTAACTACCGCCAATCATGCATCTGAGGAAGAACCGAATGGACCGAGCCAGTTGATTCATTTTTAGCTTTCGCTCGGTTGGCTGAAATTAATAATCATGAAGCTATGGTAGAAGAAAAGAGAAGAAGAGATGAAGATGTTGCCGGTCCCTCCTCTTCGGGCCCAACTAAATGTGTGACAAGAAGCAAACCGGATCAGCAGAAGGCTGCTGAAAATCCACCACCACCAGAGCTTGATATGGGAGATGCCCCTCAAGCAAAGAAGACGGAAGGAAAAAGAAAAGGCAAACATCCCGACTACAAGTTGCAGTCTGACATAGAGACTGCGACGGATCCTAGAAGAAAGGATTCTTGGAAGTAGAATTGAATTTACATTAGCAAAAATTCTCCGAATTGCAAAACGAGGATTTCATGATGTAATAATTGATGTAATTAAACAAAAATGACAATATGTTGGCGAGGAAACTAAAGAATCCGTGCATGCTTTTTTGCAAGCACTTCATGTGTATTTGCAGGATGAAGAGAAGCTGAAAACTCAAGGGATTTGATTTGAGGCAATCCAAGAATTGATTGCAACCATAAAAGCCAAAGATGAAGACATCTATGAAGTAGAAATTGAAGAAGCTATTGCAGAAAATGTTATGGTGGGGTCTTCTCAATCCAAAGTGCAGCCTATGCATAAGAAAGAAGCTCATCTTCACAACATGCAAGAAGAAAGTGATGCTCACTTTATTCCTAGTAGCCACTACTCCCGTACCCATTGGGCAAGGGCGACCACTGAAACCGTTGTTAAGATTGGAGAAAAAGAGACTCCATGCATTGCCCTTATAGACCATGGCTCGGAAATCAATGTTATGTTAAGAAGTCTCTACGAGAATGGCGGATGGCCCATAGATGTGGACCCAGGATGGCGCATGAAAGTAGCAATAACTCCTCTGGCGATCTCTATGCGGCATGCCCTTATGTACAAGTTACTATTGGTAATGTAAAAGATGAATTTCATTTCTTTGTTCAAGATTCCTGTAGCTATCCTATCATTCTTGGACAACCTTTTATTTTTGAATCTCGTTTGGCGACAAAGGCCCTTGATGATGGTTCATCATATGCTCGGATAAGAAGTAAGAATAATGACAAAGCTGTCCAATTTTTGACTGTATGTGTAAATCATCATCGGAATAGAGATCGATTGAGAGATCATCCTGTACCTCCTAATGCCCGAGAATTTAAGGGTTTTCGGGTAGCACTGCTATAAGTGGAGGCTATGGCGGTGCTTCATGTCATAAAAATTTGCCTCCACATATAAAGGGGGCAATGCCAAAAGCTGACTTGCAGGTTTTTACGGCCAATAGTGTGGGCTGTTATAAATAGTTTTCAGCCATGAATAGGGCTGAAAGAAAGCATTTATGTCATGTGGAATGAGAGCTGAAGCAAATTGATGTTTTGGCTAAAGATGAAGAAATTTCAGGGCTATTTCATGGGCTGATTTATAATGATACATTGGCTGAAATATATGCAGCTATTCATGCAGAAAATCAAGCTGGAAATCAGTCCATGTAAGCACATTGGATATGTATGACATAATTCAAGAATTTACAAATCAAGAAGCTTTTGGACAGCCAAACAAGGATGAGGTAAGAGTAGAAACAAAGTATAAGACAGTTGACAAAAAGTTCAAGTCGGAGGCTACTTCTCTACCTCCTGAAAGTGAAGGACTGGCAGAAAGGGCATCGAAATAGCCAAGCCTTCGTGATCCCAAAGATATTGGTCACCAATTTACAGCTAAAAGTCTACAAGAGCTGAAAATTGGTGAAGACTCTTTTCTCTTGCCAGCTCAAAAGAAAATATTCATGCAGTTGTAAAAGAAACATGGAAAAGCTTTTTCATTTCAGCCACATGAAATTGCCTGTGTGGATCCAAGTGTTGTGGCACCAATGGTGATTTTCACAGTCCCACACGTTCCTTGGAATCTTAAACCAATTCCGGTACTAAGGGCTCATTTGCCTAAGTTACTGGAGCTTTTAAATGAAAAGATAAAAATGTAAATATTGGAGCCATCTTCAGCTCCATATTCCAATCGATGGTTTACCGTGCCTAAGAAGAATAGATCTTTGCGATTCATTCAAGATTTACAGCCTCTCAATAAAGTCACTATTAGAAATGCTGGTTCGAGGCCAATTGTTGATGAATTTGCTAAGGCTTTTGCAAGTAAAGCAATTTATTCCATGGGAGATTTATATTCGGGCTATGACCAATTTCTGCTTGCTTTGGAGAGCCCAGACATTACCATAATGAAGATGCCTCTTGGTTTAGTCCGCATGTGTACTCTACCTCAAGGAGTTAGAAATTGAGTAGCTCACATGATGAATGCCATGCATAAATTATTGAGAGATTATATTCCCCAACTAACTCTTCCTTTCCTTGATGATGTACCGATCAAAGGATGTGAAGTTCATGAGAAGAATGAAGAACTCAATGAACTTGGATGTCGCAAGTTTGTTTCCGATCATATTAATGATTGTGCTCAAATCTTGTCTAAATTGGAAGAAGTCCATCTTACTCTTTCACGTGCTAAATCTGTTTTTGGAGTCGAAGAAGTTCTTGCGGTAGGGCATATGTGTGGTCCATATGGCCGAAAGCCTTCTCCAACCAAGATTGATGCTATCAGCAAAATGCGGGAAATATGCACAAATGTTTCGGATGTGAGAAGATTTCTTGGAGCATGTGTCTTCTACCTTATTTGGATTCCACATTTCGCTCATGTTGCTGAAAATCTTTATCAACTGCTAAGAAAAGGCCAAAGGTTTATATGGGAAAAAGAGCATACTCAAGCTATTTGGAAATTGAAGAAATTGCTGATTTCAGCCCCCTCCTTAAAGAGGGCTAATTACTCTAATGGAAAGCCTATCATACTCACAGTGGACACAAGTCCTATTGAAATAGGATGGGCAGTTGGTCAAGACGACCTTGAAGGCAACAGATATGCAATTCTCTTTGGAGCGAAGGTTCTTAATGAACGACAAAGAAGGTATGCTAAAATTAAAAGAGAACTTTGGAGAGTGGTGACTACATTGAAATGTGACCAAGAGTACTTCATGGGCACACATGCAATAGTTGAAACAGATTGTCTTCCACTCTTGGGCATGATTGCCAACTGTTCCACTCCCGACATAGCTATGCTAAGATGGATAGCCTATATTAAATCCTTAAATCATGATTTGAAACATATTGCAAGAAGAGATAATCTAGTTTGCTGACATGCTTTCACGTGCCAGATATAAGGATGAAGAAGAGATGATGGATAAGGAAGAATCAGAGTCTATATTTGCTAAAAACGATGCTGTAATTGCAGGTTCAGATTTGAAAACAGCAAGTACAACTGTACCTAATGATGGTTCAGTTGTCAAAAATGTAGGTACAACATTAATTATAGCAAGTACAATAGGTTTAGCTGTTGAAACAAATTTTACATCAACAAAGAAGAATATTATGTAGGTGATTGGCTAAAAATTGGCCAAGTTCTGAGCACTATGACAAAGAAGGAAGATTGGACTAATGAAGAGTTCAAGAGAATCAAGAGAAAAGCTTATGGCTTTTTTCTCACAAGAGGTGGTTTTTGGCACAAGGTCAAGATGGACCTAATCGCTCCACAAAAGAATGTCTTCATGCTCTATAGTGTGCTGCAGAGGCCTTTTTAGTCGACTTGATGATTGATGCTCAACGTTGTGCAAAACATGCGAAGCGCATCACTGCAACTCCTAAGGACTTCCAACTTGTAAGAAATCTTCAAGCAGTGAAGGATGCATTCGTTCCAATAGAATGAACACAATTTGTAATGTTATCTTTTTTGGCATAGTGTTCTCCTCATGCATTGGACATATGATTATGTCCCAGTACAAAATTGTTGTATGCGCCCTTAAAATATGAATTAAATTTTTACACTTGTACTTCGCTCTCAACTTTGAATGTGCATCTTCGCTGTATTTTCAACTCTTACTTACAGTTTTTGCTAGCATTGTCGATTTCAATAGGAAAAATATGCAAAAATTTACCATTTCTTGTTATAGACTTTACTCTTGATGCCTCTGTATAGTCTATGTGGTGTGAAGTTTCTAAGGGCCAGTAGTCATGATGTTGATTTCTCGATTATCAATCCATCCATAATTTTTGTGTGGGAAATTTTTTAAAATACTTAACATGTATCGGAATGCAACGAAACTTCACATGTGCACTCATTATATGGCCAATAGCCCTTTTTTTTGGGAAAAAACCTACATACCCTTGGTCCGAAGTCAACGTCTAGGCCGGAAAGTGGCTTGAGACGTTGACTTTGGACCAAGGGCCTGCATGTATTTTTTTTCCAAAAAAAAAGGGCTCTTGGTCACATAATGAGTGCGTGTGTGAAGTTTCGTCGCATTCTTGATAGGAAAGTGGCTCCACACGCTAGACTTCAGGGGTCTGCAGGCACTGTTTTTCCACAAAAAAGGGCTCTTGGCCACATAGCGAGTGTGCGTGTGAAGTTTTGTCACATTCTGATAAAAGGTTATGGATTTATAATCACATGATGGATAATGCATATGAAGCTGCATTAACATGCTTTTGGGATTTAAATGGGTTAAAAGTTCATTCTGTTTCTCATTTTCACATCTTGCTTTCTTTGCTTCCTCCATTCTCACACCCCCAACCTTTGTCTCTTCTCCATCTTGCCCTCCTTGAGCTTGCATGGCACATACCAAGCAAGCATGTCACAATTTTGTCGGCCACGGGAAGGCCTTATGCCAAGGCCCGCCACCTGGAGCACAAAGTGGAGCCTCCAATAGTATAGTAGTAGGTGCTCCCCATAGAGCACAAGGACCACCATAGAAGAAGAGGAGATGGAAACCGGGCATTGTCACCCTTCGAGAGATAAGAAGAATCCAGCATGGATATGAGCTTCTCGTCCTAAAAAGATCTTTTCATAAGGTTGTTTAGGAAGTCATGCAAGACTTGGAGCTGAAAGGAATGGGAAGATTTTGGGCACGAGTGCAGGATGGGCCACTAGCAAGAAGGTGGACTACTGTAGCTATGGAGGCCTTGCAAATGGCTACAAAGGGGTTTCTCATCGACTTGTTTGATGATACACAGCTAGCGACTATCCATGCAAAGCACATCGCAATCACAAATAAAGATATGAACTTTATCGTTCTCAGCTTTGACATGGCAAGGGGGCTCCTCCATAGGTTATGAGATTAATGATGCAAGGTTTTGTAATGAGTGTTATAGCACTATAGCATCTTGAAAGGCCAAAAAATTTTATATACTCTGCCACATTGGAATATCTATATATATATATATATACATAATTTCTCATGCGATGTGTACTGAATTCAAATAATTGAGTAAAATTGTTTTGTTTCTTGAAATGCACAACTCTTAATTTTTGTTTAACGTATGTGTGCATCAAAAGTAGTAATGCGTACGGATACGAGTTAGGCTGATAGTGATGACAGATACAAAAAGTTGATAGCCAACAAGAACTCTCATTCGTTCCTTGGATTTTTTCATCAGTGGAGAGGAGGGGCCAGCTTCCAATGAAAATAGAAGTTTCTTCTTTGCTTCAAAAATGGCATGCTCCCCTTCATCTCTTTCTCTAGGAGAAGCAGATCTGACACTTTAGCAAGGTTACCTAATGTAGCAAGCACACACATTGCTCCACCACGTGTTTGGTCAAACAAGTAAAGAAGCTTTGACCACTTGATTAGCACCACCTTCTCCAAGTTAGATATCACAGGTATCACTCAAAAAGGTCCAAACTTGGTCAACAAAGCTCGAATTTTCATGATTGTTTCTTGCCCTCGTGATGAGCACTTCTTATGGAAAACCACCAACTTTGCAACAAGGTTGCCAATATACTCCTTCAGAGCTAAATCCTTCCATTGATCCGCATGCTAAGCTCCTCCTTGCCTTGATGCAAACTCATCTATATACAATATGTCTTGAATGACAAATTCAAATCAAACAATATGTTTAGTAACTAACCTAGGGTTATCAAAAAGCGATGAAACTTGGCAGTAGGGTGCATCGGGTCCCCCAAAGTCCACCGGTGAAATCTTGGCCAAAAATGATGCATGCAACTACCCTATCCGAAGTTTGTGTCTGAAGTCTAGCATTTGGGGCCACTTTTTGGCCTAGAAAGTGGCCCTAGATGCAAGACTTATGACATGGCAGCTGGAGTCTAGGGCCAATTTGTAGCCCAGAAAGTGGCCCCAAATGCTATACTTCGGATAGGGCAGCTATAGGCATCCTTTTTAGCCAAGATTTCACTTATGGACTCCAGGGGACCTGATGCACCCTACCGTCAAGTTTTGTCACATAAAAATATATGGTAGTTAAAATCTCACCTTCTCTAGATAATCTTGTATCTTCATTTCCTCATGTGTCAACGAGGCACCTCTTTGGGCAAAGGGATCTACAAACTCCTTGGTAGGAAGCTGGGGCCTTGGTCCAAACAAATCATGCTATAGTGCTTCAAATTCAACATCCGGCACAAGGTAATCTTCTTCAACCAAGGTAATATGCTCTTGTGCTGCTGCTATGATGGCACTCATTGTATCTAAGCTTGTGCATCATATCTTTCAATCTATGCCATCATCACATGCACATCCATGTAATCATAATCGATCAGGTCTTCCATTGAATCCATGAATAGGATGGAAAACAACTCTTCTTCCTTCATTTCCAAGTATTGCAACACATCTAATAAAAGCAAGTATTGTACACCATCTACTTCAATGGGATGTCAAGGAGGCAAGGTTGGGTTTGTTGACTTATGGCTATTCAAAAGAAGATGACACCATGAGAGCCAACTCTTAATTTGCCACCACCCGATGTTCCTCCTCAACATTTATGATCTCTTCAATTGGTTCTTCTCCCATGTATGTGATAGCAACAACCTATGGAGTTGTATCTTCATCGCTCTCCTCCTCTGGGGGTGTATCCAACGCGAGGTAAATTGCCAATACGCAATCACACTCCACGAGTTCCAAAGGTGTTGCACCTGGTGCACTGCCCATGGGAACAATGCATACTTTGTGCAAAGGATCCACGTGGTCCGAACAACTACTCACCACTTTTTGATGATTCTTCCTTGCATGAAATACCATGAGCTATTGCAGAGGCACCCAAGTCATGGCAGATCCCTTGATAGAGTATGTGTAGGTAGCAATGGTACTCACAAAGTCTTCCAAAACCTGAAGGGGGGGACCCAGCGATGAGAGTATGCCTTCAAGGTTGAAGTTCTTAGAGAAAACCTAAAATATCTCTTTATGCTAGCTGGCAAGGATAGTCTCGTGGATCCAGTCATCAAAGTGTGTGAGCATCCATCATAACAAGTAGGAGGGATGTGGTGGATATAAAGAAATGAAGAGAGAAAGTGTGAAATGAAACAATGAGAGCTAAAATTTTACTCTTCCAGTGCTTTGATATATCAGCAATTGTAAATGCTTTCACCGTGAAAGCTCCCTGCATACTTTAACGCATATGTACCCACCAAGACGAGCAATGATATGTATCAATGATCCAATTCCCTTCTTCATATTTTCTATTACGTACTAATCGACAAAATTCTTGTTCTTCTCTCAGGCATTATAACCTAGGCATTAGATATAAAAAAGTATGTATTAACCCCTAAATAATAAGCATTTTAAGTTTGTCAAGTAATCACCAATACGCCATACAAATCAACATGGCATTAAGAGATGTTTACACTTTTGTAAACAGACACAAACATTGATATTGAAACACATGTGGATATGTATATTGACACAAAGTATAGATTCAATTTCAAGGCATCACTTTAATCACACCATTTACATGAAATATAATGAAAAGAATGGCACAAGAATACTCAGAGAATTTTGCCAAAATAAATTTACATTGACACAAAGTATAGATTCAATTTCAAGGCATCACTTTAATCATTACATTTACATGAAATATAATGAAAAGAATAGCACAAGAATACTCAGAGAATCTTTCCAAAATAATTTTTATTATAATGAATAGGAGTCTGATCTGACTCAATACATTGTATGAAACGTAGATATTATAGAGTAGATGTTACAAGGATAGTAGCCACATGGCATGCAAATCTTAATAGGCACATTGGATTGACACTTGAGATATTCTATGACTCAACACATTGTGCATTATATAGATGATATTATACAAGAGTTTTATGGATCATTGCCAATTGGCATGGAGATCCAAATGGACACACAAGACCAATAAAGCATAGGATTTTTGAACCATCGACTTCCAGCAGATCCATATCATCTAGCATAAAGGAATCACTCACCACATCAAAATAGTTGATCTAGAATTATGTGCTTCACCTAAATCTTGTACAATACTTGCATGTACAAAAAAATACATGCATGAATTCCTTTTTCAAAAAATACTTGCTTATGAATCCCTTTTAACAAAAAATATCTAGATAACTACATGAATAGAAATAACACAAAATATGGCCAATTTACCAATAAGCTTATCTGTTAAATATAAGATTGAATCATTGCTGATCAAAACCCATTGCAAATGATGGACAAAAGAAAACATCAATCCCATCAAACATAAAAGTTACTAATTAAATGAATAAATTTTAGCACCACAAAATATGGTAAATTTACCTGTAAATTGAGCTACAAAATCTCTGCTCTACCTTGTGTTAAGTGCTACAACAACAATTGATCCTTAAGTTAGAACTAGCATCAAACCCTATTATAAAGATAGTAGAAAAGGGAAAATGTAGAGAGGAAGAAAGAGAGAGAATGTGAGTACGCGGGAAGAGAAAGAAATGAGTACATGTCCAATCTTGCCCAAATTGATCTCTACAAAAGATAATAGCAAGAGTTAGTATTTACATAAAGGTATACTGAAAAAATAGTAGAAAAGAGGAAACATAGAGAGAGAAAGAGAGAGGGAGAGAGAGAGAGAGAGAGAGATGAGCACTTATGCAATGTCACCCAAAATGATATCTCCAATAAAACAATAGCAAAGGTTAGAAATAACATCATGTTGTATTGAAAAGATAGCAGCAAAAAAAAAAACAAAAAGAGAGAGATATTAACACCTTTGTCTCTTGCTCCAAATAAACTTTGCAAGAAAACAACAATTAGAACCAACATCAAATTCTATTGAAAACACAACATAAAAGAGAAACAACACATAGAGAGGGGGGGAGAGAGAGAGCGAGAGAGAGAGAGAGAGAGAGAGAGAGAGAGAGAGAGAGAGAGAGAGAGAGAGAGAGAGAGAGAGAGAGAGATTAGCACCTCTGCCTCTCCTACCCACAACAATCTCTACAATAAAACAACAATAACAATAAGAAATGACATTAAACCCTATTGAAAAAATAGCAAACAAGAGAAAATGCAAAGAGAGATGGGCATCTGTATTTTGCCCAAAATCTAGAGTTGCATGGAGAAGAAAGTGCAGAGGTAAGCAAAACACTCAAAACCCTAATTACTCTCGCCAAGGAGCTTAAATGGAGACAAAAATTCACTTAAAGAGAAGAGGGGAAAGGTGATCTGTTGCTCAACTTTTGGGTCAAACTGATTTCGTGAGAGGGAAAAAAACCGAAATTGAAAATTCTCCAAAAAAGGGGGAAAATACGAGGTGAGAGAAACTCAAATTTTGTATACTATTCATTCTCCCTTTTTTTAAATCCCCCACTCCCCCTTTTTTAATAAAAAACCCAAGATTTGGAGAGAGAAGATTCACCCTCCATGGATGTCAACATCTAGCCTTCCTATTGGACAATCCAAACGGCCCACATCTTAAACTATATTATTTTTAAGGGCCCATTTGTGAGTTCATTTTTTTCCTAATGACTCAAGAATCCCTTGAAGCTCAAGTCTGTTAGAAGAAATATGAAAAGGGGCAAGAGTTTGTTGTCTGCTGAGGGCTTCTAGCCATCATGCAAAGTGGCATTGATGATGGGGTCTTACCCTTTGGTAGCTGGGATGTGGTTGCTTTACAAGACTTACCCGTTGTCCTTGCAGCCTGCTTATAATCCTCTTCTTTGTTTGAAAATGGCAAGTCTTGATGATGGCTAGCACATGCATCCAATTATCACACTTGTCTTCAAGATAGGGAATATACTTTGTTAATGGCCCATACAAATTCCTAGCTTGTGAGTCTCCCTTCAAGATAGAGAAGATGGCATCCAAGTTGTCCGGCGTGGTTTTCTAAGTGTCCATCTCGACTCTTACGGCCTTTGACCTTTTACTTAGGAATATAAGGTTGTTACCCCAATCTTTGATTACTTGTGCATTCCACATCCAGGGTCATCCTTGCAGAATGTCATAGTCTGCTCCCTTCATAACTATGAAGTTCATTGAGAACTGGATACCCACTATTTTCAAGGGCTAGTCCTTCAGTATTCTGAATGGCCTAAATTTCATACCATTATCCAATGTGACGTTAAACCTTGCGATCTCCACTGGGGCGGGTTATCCCATGCCTGTAGGACTACATGGCTAACCACGCTGACTCTCACTCATGTGTCTACGATCCCCTTTCTTGTAACACCTCCTAATGCTACCATTGGTAGGATTGCATGCATCTGTGTGCCCTCCTAGAAAGCATTTACAAGCAAGGGCTTAGGCACTGAATTTAGTGTTAGGCTCAATATCTATGTGGTTGTGACATGGTCATGCAAATCGGCTACTCTTGGCTCGTCAAATCCCTCTATCCACTACTTCAACTCTTGCCATAATGAAGGAACTTTGCCTAAGCAGATCCCCCATTGGAAGAGTCATAGGGATCAAAATCAATGTTGTAAATAGACTACTAGCTACTTGCCTTTTATTATGCTCTACACTCTTTTTTCTCTTGGGCAATCTTCTCGCTTGTGGTTCCTAGGCTTCCTCTGCCTTCAAAATCAAATTTTGATGCCGATAAGACAATTTAATTTCTCACAGAAATTTAATTTAGCAAGTTGTTTACTGCCCCGTTTATGAACTGTCCTCTTGCTAAAGCCATGAAAATTGTTCCAAATATAATGCTTGTTGCCATGAAGACTCTTCAATAGGCAAACACTTCCATTTGATAAGGTATTCCACAAGAATACCGTTCCTTAGAACCTTCTCCCACTTGCCAATAATCTTCTCGGGCTCATAGATTATCAAACCATCATCATCCAAAGGAGGTAGTTCTTCAAGAACTTGAATTTGAGATCCCACATACTTTTTAAGCTGAGACACATGAAAGACATTATGGATTCTTATGTTTGAAGGTAAGTCTAGTTGATAAGCAAGATCCCCAACTCACTTGACAATATGATAAGGACCATAAAACCTATAAGCAAGTTTGTTGTGTCCTCCTTTAAGAGAAGCATAACGTGACTTGGGAACCTTCATCAAGAATACCCATTCATCTTCCTCAAACTCCACGTGTTCTTTTCTCATCTGCATAGACGTTCATTGTCTCTTGAGCTTTATGAATGTTGTCCTTGCATTGCTTCATCAGGGCCTCCATCTTTTCCAACTCCTCAGGTGCTTGTGGATTTACATCTTCATGAATCAATGCAGAGGGTACTTGTACTTTGTAGCCATATAAAGCTTCAAAAGGAGACATTTTAATGCTCATATGGTAAGTATTGTTGTAACAAAACTCCACAAGATGAAGCCATTGGTCCCATGCATTTTGTCTCATGGCAAAAGTGCCTCAAATAAACTTCTAGCCATTTGTTAACTCTTTCGGTTTGCCCATCCATTTGTGGGTGATATGCAGTACTAGGAGTCAAAAGAGTACCCATTGAAGAAAACAAACTCCTCCAAAAGCTACCCATAAACTTAGTGTTTCGATTGAACACAATCTTCATTGGCAAACCATGAAGCTTGAAAATACATTCCATGAATTGTTGAGCCACTTGGTTGGCTGTAAATTAGGCCTTAGTAGGGATGAAATGGGATGATTTAGTCAACCAATCAACTACCACATAAATGCTATTCCACCAATGCTTAGTTATAGGCAATTCCACAATAAAATCCATAGAGATATCAATCCACTTGCCTTGAGGAATAGGGAGTGGCTAAAGTAAGCCGATGGGTAGAAGAGATGAGTCTTTATTTAGTTGACACGGAAGACATTGCATCACATAATCCTTGACATCCTACCAAATGCCCTTCCAATAGAAGCTCTTATGGATGTTGTCAAATGTTTTTAATAGCCCATGATGACCCACTAAATGTGAATAATGCATCTCATGCAAAATACGGTCTTTGAAAGAGGATTGCGGTATCAAGTAGACTCTACCATGATACCATACAAGACCGTTGTGCCAATTGAAATTGGGATACTCTTCTCCTTTTCCTTGCTAAAATTCCTTCATCATCTTTGATGCTTGCTCATCAAGAAAATATTCTTCTTGGATGTCATGAATCCAATCCTTATGTACAATTGAAATTGAAGATAAAGAACATGCCCACATACATGATAAAGCATCTGCCACAACATTATCTTTTCTAGCCATGTAGGATATTTCAAAATCATAGCTTTGAAGATTAGCTAGCCACATCCTTTGTTTAGGGGACAAATTTGGTTGGGAAAGGAAGTATTTCAACACACGATGATCGCTCTTCACCTTGAAATGGCTTATATATATAGTGATGCCACTTTTTGATAGCATTCAAAATTGCCAACATCTCTTATTCATAGACATGTAGTTGACGTTCCTTGTCATCAAGCTTGCGACTTTCATAGGCTATAACTCCATGGTCTTGATACAAAATAGCCCCAACTTTTCTTCCACTAGCATGTGCACATATAATGAATTCCTTAGAGAAGTTTGGGCATACAAGAATAGGTGCTTTTACTAATAGAGATTTTAGCTCATTGAAGCTCTTGTCGACTATGGAGTCCCAAAAGAAGCCTCTTTCTTCAACCTATCGGTCAAAGGAGTCGCGACATGAGAATAATTTTTTATAAACCTCCTATAGAATGAAGATAATCTAAGGAAACCTCTTAAGGAAGTAGAAATCCTAGGAGTAGGCCACTCTTTGACACATTTCCCCTTGTTAGGATCCACACAAATGCCTTGCTCTCCCACAATGTGACCCAAGTATTCCACTTCATCTTCCATAAAAGAACACTTTGACATTTTGGCAAAAAGTATGTGTCTTTGTAATGTGTCAAAGACCTCTCGCACATGTATCAAATGCTCATCCTTGGATTTGCTATGATGTCCAAACCTCATGGGATTCTTGGTTACACTTGGCTGAGTTTGCTTATAACAATTCTACTCATGCGAGCATAAGAGTTTCACCCTTTGAGGCTTTGTATGGTTACAAGGTGCCCTTACTCACAGTCACCTTTAATGAAAAGATTAATCCGCATGGAAAGGAAGAGTTGGAAAGAATGCAGACCCTTCTTCAGCAATGTAAGGTGAATCTAAGGAAGGATCAAGATCAAATGAAGATGTATGCTGATGAGAAGAGGAGGCCTTTAGAGTTCCAAGAAGGAGAGTTGGTTTTGTTGAAGGTGCCCAAATCCAAATACTCTACATTAAAAGATGGATCTAGTAATAAGCTTGCCCACAGGTTTTATGGCCCTTACCGAATCCTTAAGAAAATTGGAGATTTGGCATACAAACTAGAGTTTCCCTCTTCTACAAAGATTCATAATATCTTCCATGTTAGTTAGCTCAAGCCCTATTATGGTGATCCAGTGGATATAGTTGATGAGCTGCCACCTAATGATGAAGACGGTCTTATTCAATACATCCTAGAGGCTGTTATAGGTCAGTGTGAGAAGAAGCTTCGATCATGTTCTATTGTGGAATATTTGATCAAATGGAGAGGTTTACCACCTGAAGAAGCTTCTTGGAGACCTGATTCTATATTGGATGAGTTTCCTTTCTTAAGGGATACATTGGTGGCTGAAGCCTATTGCTTATGGAGCTAGTGATGATGCAGACAGGTTCAGGACAACACGCTATTTTAGAACAGTTTTGGTCCAGCACACTAGTGATGATGCAGATTTGGTCTAGCAGGGTCTAATTACACAGCAAGCTATCTACTTTGTTTTGAGATTATTTGTTGAAGACTTTATGGCTCCATATGCTTCTGAAGTACTCCAAATCATGTATATAGCGGGGGCTTACTTCCGTTCTTCAATTTCAGCTCATGTAGTTGGTCATACTTCATTCATTTCCCATTTGTAAAGCTGTAAAAATAGAGTAGTACTCTGTTCTATCCATCTTTTTCTAGTTATTTCCAGGTTTGTTTTTTAGGGCAAAAACTTTCAGGAAGGGATGGATTGTAAGAAGCTGGGAATAAGGATTTAGTATAAATAACATTGATATTATGCCATGTCACACTGACATTGGTATAAAAGGAGAGGACATGTAATTTTACACATCTTTTTGACACATTAATACAATTACAGTCTTTCTCTCCCATCTTGCTCACAGCTTCTATGGCTTCTCCCTCTTTCCTGTCTTTCTCTCTCTAAATCTAGTCTTTCTCTCTCCTCATCACTCTTCTTCTCTCTCTTCCTGCAGTCTTCTATCTCATCTTTCTCTCTCCCTAGTTCTCTCTTTGACAAAATGATGAGAAAGAAAATGAAGCAGGTTATAAAAGTGCAGATGAAGAATTCCCTCTGATAGAGGATGATCTTATTGATGTCCCTACAGAGATCTCAGAGGCCCAAGATCTTCGGGTGCTGGATGGAATGACTATGGTTCCATTTGGGTTGATCAATGGACCACAAAGTATGCAAAATCTGTATAAGCAATGGATTAAAGGCATAAAAATTAAGTTCACCAGTGGCTCCTGTCACCCTAACCGTTCAGTCCAAAGAAAAGATGATGATGATACCCCTTGCCAACAGAAGTCAGAGTCATCAAAGTGATGGGACCTCAAATGGGCTGGCAATGGCTATGGCACTACCCGGACCTCATGCTCATAACAGACAAACACACCCTCACGGCCTCGCGGGCCAGGAGCGTCTATCTACTGCTAAAGGACAAGTTGTCCTAAAGCCTAATCTATGCGTTTATAGTTTTGTAGTCCAGCGTTTCCCTTTCTATAGACTCCACAGAGGGAGAACCCATACACATTGGCAATAAATACCACGATAATCACATGCATTGGAGGCAACCTCTCGGTAGAAACACCGCGTTTCCACTGCAACTCTCCTACGCCGTAGGGATTGGCCCCTTGATGCGTTGCTCAACATATAAAATAAACGAACAAACTCCACTCTTCATTTCAAAAGTAGTCCAGGAGATACCATGTGTCCTTACCAAATAACCCCCCAAGAAACGAACGTCTACCCTACGGCTTAGGATGCCTTTCCACCCTCAAGTGTGGGTCATCATTGAAAACAGGTGCTATGCATCCAGTTTTTTTATTCTGATACCATGGTTTACATGCACATGTAAAGTGAATGATCCTAAAGTGCTCAAATATCATTTTAAATTAGAAACAAGTGGTGTACAACTAGGCTTTCCCATGCATTTACTAACTCATTGTAGCGATGTAAGGATGGCACCAAGACAACACTCGTGCTACTATCCTCTTAATTAACATACCACGAACTCTATGACATGATGTGTATCAAAAAATCAGCAACAATCAGCACGCAAATCACACCATTCAAACCTCCCAACCCCCTACGTTTAGGTATTGCTTTCGTTGCACAGGTGTAGAGGTTCATTTTGTCATGTTTTGATGTATAAAAAGCAATAAATCACAAACTTTGACAAAGAGATAGGGCAAACTGAGGCTAAACCTCATGCTTTGCCACTACCATATATCCACAAACAATCATCATATTTTTCATTATTTTTTCAAGACGTATTTCTATTTTTTCCCTTATTTTTCTCATTTTCTTGATTTATTTAGCAATAAAATATACTATTTTCTGGTTTTTCTTATTCCAATCATTTCAGCACACTAACATTCAATTTATCTTCCATATTCCCCCCATGGGAACACATTTTACCCACCCGAAACAGAAAATGGCGACTATAACCTTCCCCGGTTTTTCTTGTTCCAATCACTTCAGCACACTAATGAAGGAGAATGAAGGAAATGGCGACTGTGACCTTGATCTTTTTAGAGTCAGTTGCGATCCCTACTGAATTGATCACATGGCCTAGCAATAGCCCATAAGGCACTCCAAAGACACACTTCTGTGGATTAAGAGCGATACAAAATTCTCTGCAGCGCTCAAAGCACTTTCTTAAAATAATCAACATCATTTCCCTCACTGTGGCTACCCCCAGATCATCGATAAATACTTTCAATTCATCTGGGGAGATGTCACCAAAGGTCTTGTCTGCTGTTCGTTGGCATGATCTAGGTGCATTGCACAAACCAAAGGCCATTACATGGTACGCAAAAGTACCAAAGACAGTAATAAAAGTTGTTTTCAACTTGTCCTCTTCGGCAATTGCCATCTGGTTGTATCCTGCAAAGCAATCCATAAACGAATATATTTCCCTACCCCCTAATTGATCCAAAATCTGGTCAATAAATGGCAGCGGGTAGTAATCCTTAACCATCTGCTTATTCAACTCTCTAAAATCTACACATAGTCGAATCTGGTTGTTTTTCTTCTTCCTGATAACAATTGGTGAACACCATTCTGTGTGCTATACAGGGAAGATTAAACTAGCTTTCCGTAACTTCTGTAACTCCTCAAATAGCCCGTCCCTCAATTCAAAAGGCATACGCCTTACTTTCTGATGCACAAGACGACTGCCTTCTTTTACAGGAATAGTATGAACAGTTAGGCTGGGAGGAATGCCTCTCAGCTCATCATAACTCCAAGCAAAGATATCGCGGAATTCTTGAATCAAGGACACATAGTCCTCTCTTTCTACTGAACTAGGCATGGAACCTAATTTAATTGGCCGTGAATCATTCGGCGTACCAAGGTCCAACTCAATCACATCCGCGTCTCTTATCCTATCTTACGGCTCTATCGGCTCATTTAAAGTTATCTGATAAATATCCTCTGTAGTGGACCCCTCTTTAGATTCATCATTGGATGATGTCTCACTACCAGATGGATCATCTATTGTTTCTAATTCAGTAGAGGATAAATGAGCTCTCTCACTCTGAGGAGACTCAGGGTAAGCATCGACTATTACTCGATTAGCACCTCTACCTAGAACCACTCGACTGGCGGATATATCGACTTCGCAGTTTGTTTGTAAGATCCAAGCCTACCTAGTAAGATTCGATAGCTAGGACGTCCTGCAAATCCTATCACCCTAAAGTCCAAGAAGCATTCTACACTTGCAACTATAACATGGACTTTAGTAACGCAACCTTCTGGTTGCCTTAGACTATCATCAGCCATTCTAAGAAGGGTGGAGCTATCTTTTTGGATGCCTAGACCCAACCTCTCCATCAACTCTGAACTCATGATATTGACGGAGGATCCAGTGTCTACGATAGCATGCTCTACTAATATTCCATCCACGTATGCTGGAACCCTAGGGCAATTCTTTTTAGCATGATCAAACCAATCTTCCCCTACTCGTGCTATGCCCAAAGGTTCTACAATATACCCAATACGCAGTATCTTCTTGAATTCCTTGCGTACTCCTGGAGATAATTTAATCAACTGTAAGAGGTTTACATCTGGTTTGACTTCGCAAAGAGAACTTGCTAAATCAAAATCATGATAGGTAGCCAAAGCTCTCTTTTCTCGCCATACCATCCTTTCTTTTGGTCTCGAGACCGGCTTTGGTGCTTCTCTTTTAGCTCTTGCCTTCTTTCTTGGCACTTCCTCATCCTTCTTAGGATCGACTTTTTTGTCAACATGCCTTAGAGGTCCACCTTCCACGCCAGGATTCAGGACTTGCGTCCCTTTATCCCCTTGCTTAGGGTTTCCCTCGACCGGTTTGCATTATCTTTATCACCCTCTTTAGCCTTTTGGCCTCTTGTCACGGCTCGTAGGTTAGAGGTTTTAGCGTCATTGACGCGTATAGCCTCGATAAGGCTAACTTCATTGCCTTGTGGCAACTCTTCTATAGTGGTCTTTCCCCTTTGCAATATGTGTCTTGCTCCATCATTTTGCTACAGGTTATTACCTTGCGCTCTATGATTAATTGGACCTGGCTATTTACTCCCTTGTTGGAGGGAAGTAATCTTACTCCAACAGGTAGCGGCTAAGTGGCCCGACTTCCCACAAATATCACATTTAACATTTGGATAGTTTCTAGGGAAATGTTATCCGCCACACCACTTACAGCTGAATCTTGAAGGACCGCCCTCTTCAGGGCGTCGACTCCCTATCATAGTCTGCTGCTTCTTCAGAGAATTGACGTCAACAACTATTTGCCGATACTGTTTAGAAATCATGTCAGTGTAGTGCTTCATCATATCCTTAACTTCGCCAAGGACATTAGATGCACTCGACTCATAGCCTTGATCGTCTATCCGTTGTTCCATTGGCCTAACAATTTGATTGGGAATTGGTTGTTGACTCACAGGAACAACATTAGGGTTTGAAACTTGGCCTCCAACATTTGGTGGAGCCAACTGACTAGCCATAGGAATAGTCACACTGGGAGGAACTGGCAGCAAAGGTGCATTTTGAACCATGCTTCCTCTCCCATTAGGGCTATTCATAGGCATCCATTGACTTCCATTTATCAATGGTAAATTGCCTCCAGGTACTAAACCCGCATTCAGATTTATTCAAGAGGAGTAGATTGTTTGTAATGTGACTCTACTCCTTATGCCCACGTGATGGCGGTGTCTATATCAGCCATAGCCACACTGCTCAATTGTACCTGAATATTGAAATCCAATCCATGAAAGAAGTATTGCAATTGGGCAACTAGAGGAATGGGAATGTAAGTTTGTAACTTACGAAATACTTTCTTAAGCTTCTTGGCATAGGCTTTCACATTCTCATGGGGGTCTTGGCATGTTACATTCAAAACACGCAACCAGTATTGGCCACCTCTTTCGAGGACATATTCTCCTCGGAAAGCTGCATAAAATTGGTCGATTGTGGTTATGGTTCCAGTCTCTATGCTATGATACCATACCGCAGTTGTTCCTTTCAATGTCATGTTAAAGAACATCATGAGATGTCCCTCATCTTGGATGCGGTAATTAAACATTAATCTTTGGAATTCACAAATGTGAAACTCCGCATCTTCTTCACCTAACCCATTAAAAATTGGCAAAGGAACTCCTAAAGCTAGCAAATCCGGCATCCCTGCAGGAATTGCAATGGGTTGTGCCATGGCGACAATCGGATTGACAATAGGAGTTTGGACCGATGGGATCACACCCCCACTTGAAGTGGGTTGACTTGGTGGAAGAGAGGAAGAACTTGTGCTGCCTCTTGCACCTAAAGGACTATGTGCAGCAGTTGGGTTACTAAGACCACTGCCTCTTATGCACATCGAGCTACTTCTTTGAGGAGAATAGCGACTTACAATCTCCAACCGCCGTCTAGCCCTCTCAACACACTCTTTTTGTATTTCGGCTTGACGGTCCTTGTCAGAGGACATAAACCAAATTTTTGGTCCCTAAAAACCCTAGATTCGAGAACCACCACTTATTGGCAGCTCCCGTCAGACGCACCATTGATGGGACCTCAAATGGGCCGGCACTGGCTATGGCACTAGCCGGATCTCATGCTCATAACAGACGACAAACACACCCTCACGGCCTCGCGGGCCAAGAGCGTCTATCTGCTGCTAAAGGACAAACTGTCCTAAAGCCTAATTTATGCGTTTATAGTTTTGTAGTCCAACGTTTCCCTTTCCATAGACTCCACAGAGGGAGAACCCATACACATTGGCAATAAATACCACAATAATCACATGCATTGGAGGAAACCTCTCGATAGAAACACCGCGTCCCCACTGCAGCTCTCCTACGTCGTAGGGATTGGCCCCTTGATGTGTTGCTCAACATATAAAACAAACGAACAAACTCCACTCTTCATTTCAAAAGTAGTCCAGGAGATACCATGTGTCCTTACCAAATAACCCCCCAAGAAACGAACGTCTACCCTACGGCTTAGGATGCCTTTCCACCCTCAAGTGTGGGTCATCATTGAAAACAGGTGCTATGCATCTAGTTTTCTTATTCCGATACCATGGTTTACATGCACATGCAAAGTGAATGATCCTAAAGTGCTCAAACATCATTTTAAATCAGAAACACGTGGTGTACAACTAGGCTTTCCCATGCATTTACTAACTCATTGCGGCGATGTAAGGATGGAACCAAGACAACACTCGTGCTACTATCCTCTTAATTAACATACCACGAACTCTATGACATGATGTGCATCAAAAAATCAGCAACAATCAGCACGCAAATCACACCATTCAAACCTCCCAACCCCCTACGTTTAGGTATTGCTTTCGTTGCACAGGTGTAGAGGTTCATTTTGTCATGTTTTGATGTATAAAAAGCAATAAATCACAAACTTTGACAAAGAGATAGGGCAAACTAAGGCTAAACCTCATGCTTTGCCACTATCATATATCCACGAACAATCATCATATTTTTCATTATTTTTTCAAGACGTATTTCTATTTTTTCCCTTATTTTTCTCATTTTCTTAATTTATTTAGCAATAAAATATACTATTTTTTTGTTTTTCTTATTCCAATCACTTCAGCACACTAACATTCAATTTATCTTCCATATTCCCCCCATGGGAACACATTTTATCCACCCGAAACGGAAAAACTACCATTTTACTGCTTAAAGACCGCATTTCGAGTTTACGAGAATTAAATAGAGCATGTAAATCATTGAAAAATCCAAATTTTCTGATAAACAGTAATTAATCATCATGCAAACAGCACACACACAAATTTTCATCCAATAAGAACACAATTATCATCATAAACTATAAAAAATCCTTCATTTTCTTCATAAAAATGGTCATACAGTGTTTTTACGTAACCTGAGATGCCTTGAATGAATTCATAACCAGTAGATAGAGCCTCCATTTTTCTCAATCCAATGCTACACTTCAATCTTCAGCATCTCCATCAATCTTCATCACCATTTCCTTCATTCTCCTTCCCTGGTTCCTTCATCAAGATGGTACACATGAATAACCCATAGAGAAGAGAGAGAGGGAGGAGAGAGAAAGACTAGAATTTGTTCTCTTCATCCGGACAGCCATTCCTCGCGTGAAGACCAGTGATATCATCAGCCAAGAGGGAGAAGTTGAGCCCCCATGTCAGTTGCATAAGTTCTTCACAGTCCACAATCATGATCATGAGGGGATGATGGCACATTTTTCGGCCATTGTTGATCACACCATGCTTCCACGTTTAGCTCACGATTTTCTTCATCAAAAATGAAAAGGGGGGTTAAAATTCCCAAAGGGCACCCCCCCCCCCTTTGGTCTTCAAAGTTGTCCACCTCTTCAAATCTTGCCCATTTTTTGGCCTTTTCCCTGTTCGGACTCCGTTTCAAGCTCTGAAAAATCTTTCGCGTCCGGCTTGACATTCTGCACTGACTGGCAGCTCCTGACATCCGGCACGGCAGTCATAAAAATTATCAAAAATCCACAAGTGTCACTCGGGCGCCTTTTAAAAGCCGTCTTTCACTTGGTGCTTAAAATCGTCCTAGTTGCAGCCGTCGCCTTTGATGTTAAATATTTTTTCCCTAAATTTCCGATTTTTTGGCAAATTTTAGGCACATCCCGGGCTCAAAACTCCGCTCTCACAAAGCCATGGCCCCTAGAAGGTCCGTGCTATGTGACATTCTTGGACGCATCCTTTGAAGATGAATCCCTAAGTCGAGAAGAAATTACCACTCACATAGAAGCAAACAAAGCTCTGATACCCTTCCAGCAACCTCAACAAACAACTAAGTCATCTGTTCAGAAGGAGGACACTAGTTCTAGTGGAACATCAGATGAGGATACTACTCTCTTGAAAGAGTCAGACCTCCATCCAGAAGCAATCCATGGGATGCTTATCCGTGAAGTGGAAGGTGAAAGGCAAGTAACATTCCTGGATACTGATGGTATTGAATGTCACCTAAAAGTGGGTCTCAATCTTCCAGAAGAAGCACTAGTGGTCTTGTGAGACCTACTCAAAGAAAACTTAGATGTGTTTGCTTGGTCATATAAAGACCTAAAGGGGATTGATAACACAGTATGCCAACATCACATTGATCTAGAGCCTGATGCCAGACCTGTAAGGCAAAGACAAAGGCGAATGAATCCTAATTACTCTGCTCTGGTCAAGGCCGAATTATTGAAACTTCTTGAAGCAGAGTTCATTTATCCCGTGGCTAACAGTGAATGGGTTTCGCCCATTGTGGTAGTACCCAAGAAGAATGGGAAACTTTGAATATGTGTCGACTTTCGAAAGCTCAATTCGAAGACGAAGAAGGATCGTTTCCCTATCCCTTTTACAGACCAATTGTTGGACACAGTGGGCAGGCCATGAGTTGTATTCCCTCTTGGATGGATTCAGCGGATATAACCAAGTCCAAATCGCAGAAGAGGACCAATCTAAAACAACCTTCACCATAGAATGGGGGACCTATGCCTATAGAGTGATGCCATTTGGGCTCTGTAATGTTCCTGCCACCTTCCAACGAGTAATGATGGCTGCCTTTCAAAATAATCTACATGATTTCATTGAGGTGTATCTTGATGACTTCTGTGTCTATAGCTTGATTCATGAGTACTGGGGACACCTAGAGCAATGTTTTGACAGATGCCGCGAGTATGGGATTTCTCTCAACCCCGACAAACGTGTCTTTGGCGTCTCCTCAAGAGTTCTTCTAGGCCATATTGTCTCGGCACAAGGGATTACAATAGACCCGGCAAAGATTGAGAAGATTGCTGCCTTAATAGCACCAACAAACATCAAGCAATTGAGAGGATTTCTTGGCCATGTGGGCTACTACAGAAGATTTATTGCACATTTTACAACCAAGGCAGCCCCTCTGCACAAGCTCCTAAGGAAAGAAGCTAATTTCCTTTGGACGGATGACTGTGAAGAGGCCTTTAATGCCCTAAAATAGTGCCTGATCCAAGCACCTATTTTCAGCCTCCTGATTGGATGAAGGAGTTCCATGTGCACACAGATGCATCAGTTGAAGGGCTAGGTGTTGTCATATGTCAAAAGGGCCCCTCTAAATTAGATCAACCGATATATTATGCAAGTCGAAAGGTCACTGATAGGGAATGGAACTATACAGTGATAGAGCTTGAGTACTTACCAATGGTGTTTGCACTGGAGAAGTTTCGACACTATCTACTATCAATACATTTCAAGTTCTACGTGGATCATGAAGCCTTGTCCTTCTTGATGAACAAAGTAGATGTTAAAGGACGACTGATGAGATGGTTGCTCCTATTCCAGGAGTTTGACTTCGAAGTGGCCACTAAGCCTGGTCGTTCCCATGTCCTAGCTGATCATCTACACGGATCCCTCAAACTGAAGAAGAGGAACAGGATGATCCAGACCTTCCTGATGCTTCCTTGTTTTTAGTTGAAACAGTTACTCCCTGGTATGTAGAAATAGCCAATCTCCTAGCAACTCAATAGTAACCTCCTGGCATCTCAAGCCGTGACAAGAAGAAGCTTCTATTAGAATCAGCCCCCTACACTTTGTTAGGCAGTGCACTGTACAAGAAAGGCAAAGATGAAGTGCTGCAAAGATATGTTGCAGGGGATGAAATTGGCATAGTATTGAAAGCATGCCATGACGAACCATGTGGTGGACACTTCACAGGAGAAGCGACAGCCAGGAAGGCTTTGTTAGCAAGATACTGTTGGCCGACCCTCCACAAGGATGCATACAATTACTGTAAGATATGTGATGCTTGTCAGCGAATGGGGAAACCCACCAAAACAAGTGCCATGCCACTGCAACCCATTCTTTTCCTAAGGTCGTTTGAGAAGTGGGGGATTGATTTCATGGGTCCCATTGATCCACCTACCAGACGGAAGCAGAACAGATACATCTTAGTATGTATGGATTATGTCACAAAGTGGTGTGAAGCTAAAGCTCTGAAGCGGGATAATGGTAATAGTGTAGCCCTGTTCATGTACGAGAGTATTATCACCCGTTTTGGCGGTCCCCTCGAGCTGATAAGTGACAGGAGTACTCATTTCCTTAACAAAATCATGGAGGAGCTGACGGAACTGTATAAGATCCACCATTACAAGTCCACCCCTATTACCCCAGAGCCAATGGCCAAGTTGAAGTCACCAATCGCATCCTCTGCTCAATTATGACAAGAACGATTGCCGCACATCGTCGTGACTGGGATGATCGACTTATAGAGGCCCTCTGGGCGTACAGAACCTCCCATAAGGCAGCTACAGGGCATAACCCTTTTCCGTTAGTGTATGGTACAAAAGTCGTCTTCTCTGTTGAATTGGAATTGCCCTCTTTGCGGGTGGCAGTTAAAGAATGCTTGGGAGATAATGAGTCACTACAACGCCGTCTCATGCACTTGGAATGCTTGGATGAGATACGATGGATGGCCCTATAGTGCATGGAAACCACTCAAGCATGACGCAAGGCCTATCATGACAGTTTCATCAAGCACAAGGAGTTCAAAGAATGTGATCTTGTTCTAGCCTATGATTCTAGATTTGGCAAGTTTCCTGGCAAGCTTCAACAATGGTGGATGGGCCTGTACAAGGTACTTGCTGTAAATCCGAACGGCTCTGTTGAGGTGCAAACCGTTGATGCCTCTGATGATCCTTTCCTCATCAATGGCTATGCCTGAAGAAGTACTTCCTCCCTGGGGATCTTGACAATCACAGTCGACCTACCCCTTCCCTTTTGGGCGTCGTATTGTCCTTCTTGTCATGCTTCTGATAGCCATTATGATTCTCCTCATGAGGCGGTCTCGTTCCTACTACCCCCTTGCAGAAACATCTCAACCCAACATTGTTCTCTTCTCGTCTTATCCAACAACGATGGTGATGTTGGTCCTGATATATGGTATTTCTATCATTATCTTTCTTAAGAAAAAAAAACACAAGAAGAAAAAAAAAGAAAAAGAAAACAAAAAAAGAAAAGAAAAAGAAAAAGAGAAAAAGAAAAAAAAAGCAACAAAACTGTTATGGAAGAAAAGGAAGAAATTTCTTGTCATAGCATGCCTTGTTCCAAGAAAAGGTGGAAACACCCTTGGGCGAGAAGTTGACTGTGGAAAAGGTGGTAACACCCCGCAGTTCAGGATAGCTAACTCACCAGGAGAACCTCTTTAGCAAGTAATTTGAAGCGACCTCCCTTGGTGTGCTGTTTCTGCAATATCAGTCCCCGTCTGCATGGTCTCCAGGACCGAATTCATGGTCTTTTCCAAAAAGATGCTGGATGGACTGTGTTCAAGAAGGCTCTTCGAGAAGAATTTTTCCTTGAAGATTTTGGCCTTATGACAAAGAAAGTCTTCACCGAATGGGTCGAAAGGCCCAATAAGGGTCTAACCCTACTGCTCTTCATCGAGAATTTGAAAGCAAATTTTCCCAACTAGATCCTGTGTCAAGATTGTGGGAGAGAAGGAATGAGTCTCACTTGTAGCTTTCTTGCTTGCACAATGGGGGAATACACACAAGGGTGGAGGCTGAAAACAGTTTTCCTCTTCTTAGTTTGTGTAAGCCAAAAAAACTCTCTTACAAAGAAATAGAAGAACCCTATATATGGGTCTCAAACCAAACTCAACTAACTAAGGCGGCATACTAACTGAGCCACGAACTAGAGTAGATAAGGATAGCTATCATGTAGCTATTATTCATGGGCAGTGTACCAACCGCATCTGCAACTGACAAGTCGGTGACATAAATGCACAACGGTCACCCTAGCATATCACAAGTGGAGCTCGATATCTCAACACTCCCCCTCGAGCTCAATCCCAATTCCTGCACACCAAGCAGGTCTCTGAACTTGCGCAGCTTCTCTGCGCCCAATGCCTTCGTAAATATGTCAGCTACTTGATCCTCTGTGCTGACATAAACTAGATCAATAAGACCTAGTAAAACCCTCTCCCACACATAGTGATAATGCACCTCAATGTGCTTTGTTCTAGCATGATAGACTGGGTTATTTGCCAAGTGTATACTACTCATATTGTCACAATAAATGAAAATTGGCCCATCTGTAGGCTGATGCATATCATAAAGTAGCTTATGCAACCAAGCTACCTCACATGCAGCCATTGCTGCACCCCTGTACTCAGCCTCTGTGCTGGACAAGGCAACTGTAGGCTGTTTCTTGCTGCTCCAAGTGACTGCAACACTCCCAAAAGAGAACACATATCCACTGGTAGATCGTCTATCAGAAATACTACCAGCCCAATCAGCATCAGTGTATCCATGCAGCTGTATCTGAACCCCAGTCTCATAAAATAGTCCATACTGCAATGTGGACTTCACATACCTGAGTATGCGTCTAGCCGCATCCAAATGCGGTTTTCTTGGAGCCTGCATAAACTGACTTACCAATCCAACAGCGTAGCTCAAATCCGGCCTGGTAATAGTCATATAAATCAAACTTCCTACTATGCGTCTGTACATAGTAGGGTCTTCCAGAAGCTCACCTGCATCTGTGCTCAGCTTCACATTCTGCTCCAAAGGAACTGAAATAGGCTTACAGCCTGTCATCCCATATTTGGATAGCATGTCCAATCCATATTGCCTCTGCAAGAGCTGTATCCCACTTGGTGATCTAATCACCTCAATGCCCAAGAAATAACGCAGCTCTCCCAAATCCTTCATCTCAAACTTCTGCTTCAATAGCATTTTCACATGAAGGATATCTTCATCACTGTCACCTATCATAATCAAATCATCAACATAAATGACAAGTAGCATAATACATTTCTCTGTTTTTCTCACATAAAGTGAGAAATCTGCCTTGGAAATCTGAAAGCCAATAGTGGCAAGATACTGTCCTATCTTGTCAGACCATGCTCTAGGTGCTTGCTTCAAGCCATACAAGGCTTTCTTCAACCTGCAAACAAACTCAGGATAAACAACATGCACATAACCTGGTGGCTGCTCCATATAGACCTCTTCTTGTAAATCACCATGCAAGAAGGCATTCTTTACATCCATTTGATGTAAAGACCATCCCTTTGATGCAGCCATAACAATGACTGCTCTTACGGTTGCCATCCTTGCAATCGGACTGAATGTTTCTTCATAGTCAATGCCATATGTTTGTGAATACCCCTTGACTACTAATCTTGCCTTGTATCTGTTCACAGAACCATCTGCATTGTGCTTCACCTTATAAACCCACTTACAGCCAATTGCATTCTTACCTTTAGGCAAAGGTACTAACTCCCATGTAGCATTTGCTTCCAAGGCATCCATTTCTTCATCCATGGCTTTCTCCCATTTTTCTTTTCCCATGGCTTGCTCAAAAGAAGTGGGTTCTGGTTCCTGTATCACTTTGACCATATATGCATAGTGAATGGCTGTAAATCCATCATATTTCAGCCTATCCACAGGATACCTAGCTTTGTAGACCAGCGTAAAATAGGTTCACTCCCAGGTGCTCTCAAAACATCCCTGGTCTTTCTTACTCCAGGTGTAACAATAGAAGGAATACCCAACTCATCATCAATGCTCTATTCTGAACCACTGGATTCACCATCCACATAAGAGTGACCTGCATTCACATCAAACATGGGCTGATCAACCTTCTCTTTTCCTTTTCCTGATACCTGCATACCACTATCTGCATTGCTTTGAGAAGATTCTCCTGATCTCAATCTGCCTATCCATGGTGAAGAATGTGAACCACTGCTAGAGGAAGCTCCATGTCCACTAATATTTTGTGACTGCTGCTGTGAATTCTGTGCAGCATTACCATTTTGTGCATCTACATCATCAATCACATTTACTGGTTTATACCAGCTAGTCATCTCATAAAAAACAACATCTTTGCTCACTGTAAACTTACGAGTAGAAGGATTATAGCATCTATACCCTTTTTGCTGCAGAGAGTAACCAATAAAGATGCACTTCTCAGCTTTTGGATCCAACTTGGATCTCAACTCATCTGGCACATGTACATAGGCAATGCAACCAAAAATTTTCAAATGAGAAATATCTGGTTTCCTACCAGTATACCTCTCCTCTGGAGTCATCCCATGTATTGCTGCAATGGGAGTCCTGTTCATTATGTAGACTGCTGTAGCAACTGCTTCAGCCCAGTAAAAATCTGGCAAGTCTTTTTCGTTGAGCATGGCACGAGATACCTCTCCAATATGCCTGTTTTTCCAATCTCCAATTCCATTTTGTTGTGGGGTATGAGTGCATGAATATTGCTGCTTTATGCCATGCTCCTGCAAGAACCTTGCAAACTCATTTGAGAGGTACTCTCCCCCTCCATCTAACCTTAGGCATTTTATTTGCAGGCCTGTTTCTTTTTCAACCATAGCTTTAAGAGTTTTGAAATGCCCAAACACTTCACTTTTCTTCTTCATAAAATACACCCAAACTTTTCTGCTATAGTCATCAATAAAAGTGACAAAATAATGACAGCCTCTAAGAGATGCAGCTTAGTAGTCCACACATCAGAGTGGATTAATTCCAATGGCTTCTTACTCTCTTGAACATGTCTAGGAAATGGTTTCCTTGCCTGTTTTCCAAACTGACAGGCTTCACATACCTTATGCATTTTTGCAACCTTGAATTTAGGCAATCCTGCAACAATATTTTGGGCCTGCATTGATTTAAGTCAATGTATATTAACATGACCAATGTGTTTATGCCAGATATCAATATCTGCAACTACACCGGTCCCATGTGCAAACATTGCTGCACTCAATTCAGACATGTCTGCATCCAACGTAAACATTCTGCCCTTCTTCTTTCCTTTTGCTATCAAGCGATCTTTATTTTTCATATCCTCAACAAAGCATCCATGAGGATTAAATCTGACCTGCAAGCCCTGCTCAACCATTTGACCAACAGAAACAAGATTCTTGGTGATATTCGGGACATGAAATACATCGAACATGTATTTCTTTTTGCCATCTTGCATAGACAAAGGAATTTTTCCAATCTGCACAATAGGATGTGCAGTATCATCACCAGTCTCCACAAATCCTGGTTTTTCCATTTTCCTTGCATCCTCCATCCATTCTGCATGACCTGTCATGTGGTTTGATGCACCTGAGTCAACATACCACACATCGTTGCTTTCTTCTGCACTTGTCACAGAATTGTTCATGTGCTGCACCATAAACAAACGTTCATTTCTGTCATCACCCTGTCTACTAGAAGATGCATAATTTCCTTGTTGCAGTTTTCCATTCATGATGTCATTCTGCTTTTTATAGCAGTCTTTAGCCATATGACCCATTTTACCACAGTAGTAGCATTCAACATTACTGTTTGCATTTTGGCCTCTTTGCCATCCACCACGACCTCTTTGGCTCCCCCTGCCTCTAGAGTTACCACGTCCTCCTCCATAGGACTGGTTTTCTTGAGTTTGCTGCATATTCTGATTTCTACCATGGCCTCCAAATCGGCCTCCTCTACCTTTGCCTCTACCTCTTCCAGCATTTGAGTAGAAGACAGCTTCTTTTGAAGTTCCTCCTGAAGAAGATGCACCACCATTTCTCTGCTCCTCAGAAATTAGAAGAGCAATCAACTCCTCAAAATCAGGAAATCTTTCATGAACTGAAATGGATGTCCGAAACTGTGCATAATCCTTTCCTAGACCATTCAAGGTCACAGAAACTAAATCATCATCTTCCACTGGCGACCCAATGGAAGCAAGTGCATCTACAATCTTCTTCACCTTCATGTGGTAGTCATTGATGCTCATATTTTCTCTTTGCACATTATGCAACTCTTGCTTGAGCTGCATTTTCCTGGCTTGCGTATTTGTGCTATACATTTTTGACAAAGTATCCCATGCCTCCTTTGGCGTACTTGCATCCTGAATATGCACAATCATAGAGTCTGAAATACTGATAGACAGCCAGTACATAACTTTCCTGGCTCTCTCATGCCATGCTTTAAATGCCTGCATTTGCTGTTGATTGGGAACATCAGGAAGAACTGGTTCTTCTTCATTTCCTGCAACAAATTCCCAATATCCTTTTCCCATAAGGAAATTCGTCATTCTAAACTTCCATGCTTGGAAGTTGTTCTTGTCAAGCTTTTCAGTGACAATCTGTGAGAGAGAATCAGACGCCATTACAGAACACTGCAAAAAGTTCTGTCACTGCAAAGAACACAGCTTCAGCCTCACAAGGGCTAATCTGCAAAACTGACGAAAGTGGTATTTGACCACACAGTCACTCCCTAGTGACGATTTTGCATCAACAGGCAACAAGGATGATTCTGTAACTCTCTCTGCACACAAGCATACGATGCAATTTCTACAGTAACTTTTCACCGACCTGTAGAACAGTGGTCGCACAGCATAAAATAGGGTCTTTTCCTGAGTGCGTGCAGAAAACTTCCGCCTCCAAAACAGGCCCCGAAATGGCCGTCACTCAGACGGGCCGAACGTGGTGCGATTTTGATCGAGGCAACAAAAAATCATTCGAATCACACGATTTAGGTCATAGCATATCGCACACACCTCCATATCAAAGCTATGGATAGAGTGGAAGAGTTGTATATACTTGGAATAGCAAATAAACTCCAAAATGCAAATTAGTAAACAAATCAAACCCTCATGCCCTATTATGATAGCAGAAAACCTATTGCTTATTTTTCTTTGTTTTTATGAGTTTTTTCCTACCATAATGCATCCAAATCATGAAAAAAAATACCTACACTACTCCAACATGCTTTTCCGAATCCAAAAAACCAAAAATCTACTTGCTAAGGTCATGGGATTCTTATGAACACAAAAGAGTATCACTAGAAGTTATATGAGAAATTTGCATACAAAATTCAGACATTGTTATCCAATAACCACCTTAGTTATACAAGTTCTTTTGTATTTAGCATATAATTTTCAGCTATACCATGTATACTTATGAAAATAAAGTCTATGGGAACCTACAACTTGGTCATCTGGAAGAAATTGATAGTCTGCACGATAAATCACATTAATTCAGGTACAAAAATATGGTCAGAACCCAAGAAAGATGCCAAAAGCTACCAAAAGTCCACTAGGTCCACATGGGACCTGGAGTAACAGACTTAAGTGACTAGAAAGTGACCTGCGTAGGTCAAAAAGTGACTAGGGACTGAGCACGAAGCAGCCGCATTTTTCGGCACAAAATGTGGGTTGCACAGTCTGAGGCAAACTGGAGAGAGCTGGAGCTATGGTGCATGATATGGAGCATGCAAACTGAAGATCAACAGGCCCAACTATTGAAGATGTAAACATGGTGAGAGCTCCACTTCTTTGCCTCTTTGGTCTGACGAAAATGCATGCTGAAACAGTCTATAAAAGAGAAAAATCTGAGAGAAGAGTATTCAGCCTGCTCTTATGGACGACTTTTCTCATTTTGTCTACCATATTCTTGGTCCAATGAAGTCCAACTTGTACCCAAGTACTTGAGTGATTTTGAGGCAAGCAAAGGGTGAGGATATTGAAGACATACGAGCTGTTATGGGCTGAAATAACCAGTCATAAACAGGGCAGCCCACTGTTATGGTCCATTTTTATGAGCAAACATGGGATTTTTATGGTTGTAATGGAAGGAAATGACCTCTTTTCTTCAGGACATTGTTCATGAATGATCAGAAGTGCTTCTTCTTGAGTGTATGTACTCATTTTGAGCTTGATTATGGGCTGGAATTTTCTGTTTTAAAACAGGGCTGAAGCTAAAATTATGCTTCTTCAATTCATTTCATGTATCTTTGGCCCAAATCTTGGTTGCATTTGAATCTAGCAACAATATACTTGTTCCAAAGGGTTGAAATCCATCTATGTACTTGAAATAAATGCCATTAGAACTTGCATTTGACATTCATAAATGAATTGAGAATCTGAAAATATCCTTTATGATATGATGTATGTATCCAGAGGCATTTGATGTAATCAAGATAGACTTATTCCTTCTGTTCATGTATGCTAAAGTACATAGTAAAAAAAAAGCTTGAACTCTTCTTCCGTACCTAAATCATTTTCTAAATCCCGGATCTTATTAAACCCCAATCTATTTTCCCTTCCCGAATCTTGAATCCTAAACTCTTCTTCTGCACTAAAAGCCCCAGTGGTAGACCTTCAACTCTTAACGGGACGACAGTGGTGAACCCGACGTGAAGGTCTGCTGTGGAAGAAGAAGTCCAATGGGAGAATCATCAAGTTCGGGAGGAGATGCTTTGCAACAGTTGGTTCGTCTAATGCAAGAGAGCCAACAACAATAGCTGCAATTTCAGCAGTAGTTGCAATTGTAACAACAACAGAGACAAGAAGAAGAGCGGATTGATGCTGCTGCCATTAAGGCCTTAGAAGCAGTTGGGCATGAGCTCAAGCAATTTAATGGGTAAAATGTGTCCTCTTTTATCTGCCTCTACATTGACAAGATGGTCTTCTTTGGAGTTCCTCAACATGCTTGGAGCCGTTACTTTGCCCGCCTGGCTGTGCATGGTCTCCAGGACCGAATTCATGGTCTTTTCCAAAAAGATGCTGGATAAACTGTGTTCAAGAAGGCTCTTCGAGAAGAATTTTTCCTTGAAGATTTTGACCTTATGACAAAGAAAGTCTTCACCGAATGGGTCGAAAGGCCTAATAAGGGTCTAACCCTACTGCTCTTCATCGAGAATTTGAAAGCAAATTTTCCCAACTAGATCCTGATGATGACCAACAAGGTATGGAAAGTCAAAAGATTGAATTATTTTTAAAGGCTGCAGATTCTTCTCTTCAGGAGAAATTGATTGACCGACTTGAAGACCCTGACTCTGAGTCGGGATTGAAGACTGCTTGGAGTGATGTCACTGAAGCAGTTAATACGATTGCTCGAAGAGAGCGATTGCACCTAAGATGGGGATCAACCCCTGCAACAACTGAATCTATGAAAGAGCATGTTTCAGTTTCTCGACCTCATGTCTCTATGGCCGAGCAATCAAGAAATTCTGTTGTTCCTTCTCCAAAGAAGGATGTCATGGACGAGCTAATTAAAAGCATGCGGGATCTCCATCTTAATTTAACAAAAATTAATTCTAAAGTAGAAAGGCTTGATGTAAAAGTAGAAGAAAGGGGTCGGTCAATTGCCCAAAGGCCTGCACGAGAAGGCTTTAAAAGACGTTGCATTTGGTGTGATAGCCTTCAGCATGACAAGAGGGAGTGCGGTGCATTCCATGAAGCTGAAGCACAAAAATTAGTCTTTTGGAAGGATGGTAAAATTCATGCAACCGAAACTGAGCTTCCTCTTTAGCCAAACTTCGACAACGGTGGCATGAAGAAAAGATTGGAGGATTTGGCAACAAGAACGGCCTATGCAGCTGTTGATGCTGCAACTTATGGGTTGCAAATTGAGCCAACTAATGAAATTGTTAAAACATGTAAAACTAATGCAAAATCTAAAGTGTGGACGCAGGCCTTGGAACTCATGGAGCAAGGCAAGGCAACTAAGGATGATTTAACCACTGCCAGTCAATGTATTTGAGGGAGAACCGGATGGTTCGAGCCTATGGATTCATTTTCAGCTTTTACCCGGTTAGCTGAAATTAATAATCAAGAAGCCATGATAGAAGAAAAGAGAAGAAGAGATGACGATGTTGCCGGTCCTTCTTCTTCAGGATCGACTAAACGCATAATAAGAAGTAAACCAGACCAACAAAAGGCTGCTGAAAATCCGCCGCCACCAGAATTTGACATGAGAGATGCCCCTCAAACAAAGAAAACAGAAGGAAAAAGAAAAAGCAAACATCCTAGTTACAAGTTGCAGTCTGACATAGATACCGCAACGGATCTTAAACGGATCCTAGAAGAAAGGATTCTTGGAAGTAGAATTGAATTTACATTAGGTGAAATTCTCGGTATTGCAAAACGAGGATTTCATGATGTAATAATTGATGTAATTAAACAAAAAAGATAATATATTGGTGAGGAAACTAAAGAATCTGTACATGCTTTTTTGCAAGTACTTCATGTGTATTTGCAGGATGAAGAGAAGCTGAAAAATCAAGGGATTCGATTAGAGGCAATCAAAGAATTGATTGCAGCCATAGAAGCCAAAGATGAAGACATTTATAAAGCAGAAGCTGAAAAAGCCATAATGGTGGGAACTTCTCAATCTAAAGTGCAGCCCATGCACAAGAAAGAGACTCTTCTTCACAATATGCAAGAAGAAAGTGAAACTCACTTTATTCCTAATAGTCACTATTCCCGTACCCATTGGGCAAGGGCAACTACTAAAACTGTTGTTAAAATCGGTGAGAAAAAAACTCCATGCATTGCCCTTATAGACCATGGATCAGAAATTAATGTTATTTCCAGAAGTCTCTATGAGAATGGTGGATGGCCCATTGATGTGGACCCAGGATGGCACATGAAGGCAGCCAATAACTCTTCTGGCGATCTTTATGCAGCATGTCCTTATGTACAAGTTACTATTGGTAATGTAAAAGATGAATTTCATTTTTTAATTCAAGATTCCTACAGTTATCCTATCATTCTTGGACAACCATTTATTTCCGAGTCTCGTTTAGAGACAAAGGCTCTTGATGATGGTTCATCATATGCTCGGATAAGAAGTAAGGATAATGATAAAGTTGTTCAATTTCTAACTGTCTGTGTTAATCACCATCGGAATAGGGATCGATTGAGAGATCATCCTGTTCCTCCTAATGCCCGAGAATTTAAGGGTTTTTGGGTAGCACTGTTATAAGTGGAGGCTATGCGAGTGCATCGTGTCACAAAAAATTATCTCCATATATGAAGGAGGCAAGGTCAAAAGCTGATTTGCAGGTTTTTTCAACCAATGGTGTGGGCTGTTATAAACAGTTTTCAGCCATGAACAGGGCTGAAAGAAAGTATTTGAGTCATATGGAGCAAGAGCTGAAGCAAATTGATGTTTTACCTAAAGATGAAGAAATTTCAGGACTATTTTATGGGCTGAATTATAATGATACAATGGCTGAAATTTATACAGCCGGTCATGCGGAAAATCAAGTTGAAAATCAGTCCATACAGGTATGTACATTGGATATGTATGACATAATTCAAGAATTTGCAGATTATGAAGCTTTTGGACAGCCAAACAAGGATGAAGCAAGAGTAGAAACAAAGTATAAAACAGTTGATAAGAAGGTCAAGCCGGTAGCTACTCCTCTACCACCTGAAAGCGAAGGACTGGCAGAAAGGGTATCCAAACAACCAAGCCTTCGTGATCCTAAAGATATTGGTCACCAATTTACAGCAAAAAGTCTACAAAAGCTGAAAATTGGTGAAGACTCTTTTCTCTTGCCAACTGAACATAAAATCTTCATGCATATGTTAAAGAACCATGGTAAAGCCTTTTCATTTCAGCCACATGAAATTGGCTGTGTGGATCCGAGCATTGTGGCACCAATGGTAATTTTTACGGTCCCACATGTGCCTTGGAATCTTAAACCAATTCCAGTTCCAAGGGATTATTTTCCTAAGTAATTGGAACTTTTAAATGAAAAGATTAAAATGCGAATATTGGAGCCATCTTCAGCTCCATATTCCAACAGTTGGTTCACCGTACCTAAGAAGAATGGATCTTTACGATTCATTCAAGATTTACAACCCGTCAATAAAGTCACTATTAGAAATGTTGGATCAGGACCAATTGTGGATGAGTTTGCTGAAGCTTTTGCAGGTAGGGCAATCTATTCCATGGGAGACTTATATTCAGGCTACGACCAATTTCAGCTTGCTTTGGAAAGCCGTGACATTACCACAATGAAAACGCCCCTTGGCCTAGTCCGCATGTGTACTCTACCTCAAGTGGCTACGAATTCAGTAGCTCACATGATGAATGCTATGCATAAAGTATTGAGGGATTATATTCCTCAATTGACTCTTCCTTTTCTTGACAATGTTCCAATTAAAGGATGTGAAGTTCATGAGAAAAATGAAGAACTCAATGAACTTGGATGTCGAAAGTTTGTTTCTGATCATATTAATGATTATGCTCAAATCTTATCTAAATTAGAAGAAGTTCATCTTACTCTTTCAGGAGCTAAATCTGTTTTTGGAGTTGAAGAAGTCCTTGTGGTCGGTCATATGTGTGGACCATATGGCCGAAAGTCTTCTCCATCCAAAATAAATGCTATAAGCAAAATGCAGGAAGAATGTACAAATGTTTCAGAAGTGAGAAGATTTCTTGGTGCATGTGTCTTCTACCTTATTTGGATACCACATTTTGCCCATGTTGCTGAAAGTCTTTATCAGCTTCTAAGAAAGGGCCAAAGGCTTACATGGGAAAAAGAACACACTCAGGCTATTCGAAAACTCAAGAAAATGCTGACTTCATCCCCCACTTTAAAGAGGGCTAATTACTCTAATGGACAGCCCATTATACTCACAGTGGACACAAGTCCTATTGGAATAGGATGGGCAATTGGTCAAGACGACCTTGAAGGCAACAGATATGTAATCCACTTTGGAGCGAAGGTTATTAATGAACGACAAAGAAGGTATGCTCAAATTAAAAGAGAGCTTTGGGGAGTAGTAACTGCATTAAAATGTGACAGGGAGTACTTCATGGGCGCACATGTTATAGTTGAGACAGATTGCCTTCCACTCTTGGGCATGATCACCAACTGTTCCACTCCTGACATAGCCATGCTAAGATGGATAGCCTATATTAAATCCTTAAATCCTGATTTGAAACATATTGCAGGTAGAGATAATCCAGTTGCTGACATGCTTTCACGTGCCAGATATATGGATAAAGAAGAAATGATGGATGAAGAAGAATCGGAGTTTATAAATGATGCTGTTAATGCAGATACAAATCTGAAAACAACACGTATAGCTGAATCTAATATTGATTCAGCAGTCCAAAAGGCTGGTACAACAAAAATTACAGCAAATACAACAGGTTCAGTTGCTAAAACAAATGTTACATCAGCAAGGAAGGATGAATCAACCAAAGAAGGACAATGGACAGCTAGTAAACAACATATTCAATGTTTTGTTATGGTTTGTTCACACTTTAAAGAAGAATATTATACAGATGATTGGCTAAAAATTGGCCAATTCTTAAGCACTATGACAAAGAAGGAAGATTGGACTAATGAAGAGTTCAAGAGAATTAAGAGAAAAGCCTATGGTTTTTTTCTTAAAGATGGATACCTCTGGAGGCATGTGAAAAAGAAAGGAAGAGTGCATGTTCGTGTCTTAGGAGATAAAAAGACACAAAGATAGGTCATGCAAGAATTCCATGAAAGCCTATTGGCTGGTCATAGAGGCATATGGGGCACTTTTGCCAAAATAAAAGAGAAATTTTGGTGGCAAAACATGTATAAAGACATTGAGCATTTTGTTGAGTCTTGTCATGTTTGTCAAATGTATTCTATGGTAAAGCATAGAGATAGGCTTCAGCCTACCTATCCTTTATCCATTCACTATAGATGGGTTATTGATTTAGTAACCATGCCTACAGGAATTTGGAACATGAGATATCTAGTACATGCTAGAGAAGATCTCACAAATCAAGTGGAAGGAAAGGCCTTGACAACAAAGTCCACTCATGCTGTTTGTAGATTTTTACTTGAAAAAGTATTTTGCAGGTATGGATGTGTTGCTAAAGTAATTGCTGATAGAGGAGAATTGGATGCCGATGAAGCTCGCCATTTCTTTGCTCAATTGGGAATTAAGACATCTCTTACCTCAGCCTACAATCCTGAAGGCAATGGTAAGGGTGAAAGAGGCCATCAACCAATTCTTAAACCTTTAGCAAAATCATACAAAGGAAAGTTGAGGGAATGGCCTAAAATGCTACCATTCGCATTATGGGCTGATAGAACTACCCATAGTGCAGTGATAGGATATATGCCAGCTGAACTCATGTATGGACAGCTACCCGTTATGCCTATTGAGGAATTCATTGTCACATGGAGTATCTTGCCTTGGGATGAAGGCATGAATAGAGAAGAATTGCTGTCTTTACGCATAAAGCAACTTGAAAGAAGGCTAGAAGATGTCAAAACAGCCATTGAAAGGCTAAAAACAGCTAGCTTTAAAGAATAAGAAAAGGTTTGACAAGCATCATCGACTCCGTCCAAGAGCTATTCAAGAGAATGACTGGATTCTTCTCTATGATAGCAGCCTGGATAATCAATATAGTGCTCATAGGAAGTTAGCCAAGTGATGGTTTGGACCATATGTTGTAAAAGTAGTACATAATAATGCTACTTACTCTTTGATTGAAATGGATGGGACCATGATAAAGATTCCAATAGCTGGGAAACGAATCAAACTCTTCAAATGAAGAGAATCTTCAACTTATGAACTTGATGACTTAGATATAAGCCCTCTACTTGAAGACATGCAGGAAGAAAAAGACTTAGAGAATGAAGATGAAGAAGAAGACCCTCCTTGACCTGTAATCTTATAAAATGGCACATATCGAAGGATGTGCAGGTTAGGAGGGGGTGAATGTCAAAGAGTTTACTGTTCATAATATAAATCATGGGATTCTTATGAACACAGAAGAGCATCACTGGAAGTTATATGAGAAATTTGCACACAAAATTCAGACATTGTTATCCAATAACCACCTTAGTTATACAAGTTCTTTTGTATTTAGCATATAATTTTCAGTTATACCATGTATACTTATGAAAAATAAGTCTATGGGAACCTATAACTTGGTTATCTGGAAGAAATTGACAGTCTGCACGATAAATCACATTAATTCAGGTATAAAACTATGGTCAGAACCCAAGAAAGATGCCAAAAGCTGCCAAAAGTCCACTAGGTCCACATGGGACCTGGAGTAACAGACTTAAGTGACCGGCGACCAGGGACTGAGCACGGAACAGCCCGCATTTTTCGGCACAAAATGCGGGTTGCACAGTCTGAGGCAAACTGGAGAGAGCTGGAGCTATGGTGCATGATATGGAGCATGCAAACTGAAGATTAACAGGCCCAACTACTGAAGATGTAAACATGGTGAGAGCTCCACTTCTCTGCCTCTTTGGTCTGACGAAAATGCATGCTGAAACAGTTTATAAAAGAGGAAAATCTGAGAGAAGAGTATTCAGCATGCTCTGCACGTCTTCTCTCATTTTGTCTACCATATTCTTGGTCCAATGAAGCCCGACTTGTACCCAAGTACTTGAGTGACTTTGGGGCAAGCAAAGGGTGAGGATATTGAAGACATACGGGCTGTTATGGGCTGAAATAACCAGTCATAAACAGGGCAGCCCACTGTTATGGTCCATTTTTATGAGCAAACATGGGATTTTTATGGTTGTAATTGAAGGAAATGACCTCTTTTCTTTAGGACATTGTTCATGAATGATCAGAAGTGCTTCTTCTTGAGTTTATGCACTCATTTTGAGCTTGATTATGGGCTGGAATTTTCTGTTTTAAAACAGGGCTGAAGCTAAAATTATGCTTCTTCAATTCATTTCATGTATCTTTGGCCCAAATCTTGGTTGCATTTGAATCTAGCAACAATATACTTGTTCCAAAGGGTTGAAATCCATCTATGTACTTGAAATAAATGCCATTAGAACTTGCATTTGACATTCATAAATGAATTGAGAATATGAAAATATCCTTTATGATATGATGTATGTATCCAGAGGCATTTGATGTAATCAAGATAGACTTATTCCTTCTGTTCATGTATGCTAAATTACATAGTAAAAAAAAAGTTTGAACTCTTCTTCCATACCTAAATCATTTCTAAATCCCGGATCTTATTAAACCCCAATCTATTTTTCCTTCCCGAATCTTGAATCCTAAACTCTTCTTCTGCACTAAAAGCCCCAGTGGTAGACCTCCAACTCTTAACGCGACGACACCGGCATTCACATAATGATCAAAAGTCGATCCCAAAGCTATGCATGAATGTGAATGTGACTATTGATCCTCAACAATTGGATATATTATACTTTCATGCCCTTTTTTTGCCTAGCTAATATCTTGTATTGGTGGAGAGGATGTGTTGTTTGTAGTTTTTCCAAAATCCTCCCAAGACTTTTCTAGATGAATCTCTATCTATGGATCCTTTCTGTAATCACCAAGCTTTTAAGAGGGATCATCATCATTGATACCCATGGATGTATTCTTTGATGCTTCATAATTATATCTCTCTTTTGGAGATGCCTTTCAGATGGTTATTTTGTGTTTAATGTGTATGTGATGGTTATTTTGTTCTATGATGGGATCATGGTGGATGGATATTCAACCTTGTTCAAGAAGCTATCTTTTCAAAGATTTGTGGTGGTGATGATGATGGATGGATAGCTCAAGATGCAAAATCCTCTTATATCCTATAAAAGTTTGTCATGTTTTACCCATATGACCCTGGTTGGAACAATTTTGCAAGTGGTAAACAAGTTAGCACATGCGAGAGGATGTGCAGGTTTGGAGGGGGCGAATGTTGTGACAGTGGGCGTCTACCATTGCAAACCTAAGGACTGAGTTTTTTGTCAAAATTTTGAACACACTAGTCAACGTCATTAGGAATTTATTTTATTTGTTATGTGTGTGTCTTTCTATTTTTTATGATTTTATGGGAGATACTACAAGGGGAGAATGCATATTATGGAGTGATGAATTTGGCATGAATCATTGCTTCCATAGATTTTGTGCAAAGGGCTTCTGGCATTGTTGGGAATTCAATGATAGATCAAACTTAAGATTATCTCCAGCTTCAAACCAAGAGACATCTGTGTCTTTTGAATTAGTAACACCAAAGATATCTAAGGACTTGTCTAGCAATGAACTTCACAGATATGTGAAGTCGCCTATTTTCTCTTGCCTTGGTGATAGCTTTTGCTAGAGGTGACTAGTTTGACAAGTACTTGAAGTATGCCAAGCCGATGCTACGTTATAGACGTAGTTTATTGGACATGCATATTTTCGAGCTATAATTTTATTGATATAGAGATTAGTATGTATGCAGTAAATCTGGTATTCCTACTTGGGGAGCTTGGTTTGAATAATATGATATTTTACTAGTACCGAGGTGCATATTTCTTCATGTCGACAAGAATTTTCATATTCTTTTCTTGGATTATCCATGGGCTAGGAAAGAATGCTCATTCATTAAAAAGGGATGCAATGGATTATGTGGAGTGAGAAACTGAAATGGAGCTACTTATGGTAGACACATGGTGTGTTGGTTTTCGCAAAGAGGAGGATCCTAGCGGAAGGCTTGCAAGGCCATTTATATTCCGCAGAACTGACAGCAATTGTCCAACTGAATTTTCAATTCAGCGATGAACCTTTTCAAGCTTTGACGTTTTCATTATACATGCATGATGTATTTATTGATATCAAGGCAAAGAGAATATTAAAAGCACGGGCTTATTGGTGTAACCTTGTGCTAAATTGAAGGTGGCAACAATAGCAAAAGCTTTTCTCAGCACGTTTAGCTTCGTAAAGGGAGGGAAGACTACGAAAGACATCGCTGTATAAATAAGGTCATGAAGTACACTCTAGGGGGAGGAGGGAGGATCGTCAAGAATTTCCGAATGGGCTGGCTCATTAAGGCCACCTGTTCCCTAAGCCGCGATCAGGTCTGGAAGCTTCCTCCACCAACTCCATTTGGCATAGCTAAAGCTGCTTCAGCTTCTTCTATGAAAAGGCACAAAAGGATGCGCAAAAGGGTGGCTGGAACAAGAGCTTCTTTGCAGAGTTGTTAATGTGGGGATGAGTAGCTTCATCCCCAAGGAAATTCAGCATCAGAAGTTCTCACACCTAAATTATTTGATTCCATCTTCACTCGCACCTGATCTTGCCAATCAAATGTACTAAATTCGAAGGTTTTTTGTAATGGCAAGATTCACTAGTTCACCAATAGACTTGCAAAGGAGCAAAGTCCAACAACATGCTCATAATCAGGCTGATTGGTTTCTTTGGGGGGGGGGGGGGGGGGAAATTAGACACGACCATGCGTGTTGACATGGGAATGAGAAGTCTCGTATATTGTAATGAAGAAAGCTATAGATTTTATCTATGGAGTCGGCAACTAGATGAAATAACTTTGAAGCACCCAAGCACTCTTATTCCTTTCAAAGTTGATTACACAAAGGAGTGCAAAAAACTTTGAAAGTGTCTTTTCTTACTTGCTCAGGAACTAACAGGATAGTAGGTGTTGTGACTTTGAAGATATCAAAAGGAGGGAAAATTGAAGGACACTTCTATCTATGCAATTGCTTTGTTGAACAGTCTACCAAATGACATTTTGACTTAAATTGAGATGTTTGTATGTTATGGGTTACATAACTACGTTCATAAGGCATTGAGACAAATAATGTATGCATTCTCATTGCTAGACTTATGTAATCAAACCGTCTACCAAAGGACATTGTGACTTAAATTGAGATGCTTGTATGTTATGGGTTACATGACTATGTCCAGAAGGCATTGAGACAAACAATATATTCATTCTCATTGCTAAACTTATGTAATCTATCGAATGTGAAACCTAATCATTCTTTTACTCCATGCATTTATCTTGAGATGAGTACTCAACATCATCTTTTTCTCCCATCTTGCTAAGTGTCCTTGTGGCGAGCGATTCTCACGAACCCCCCCTCCCCCCCGCACGAATTCCATATGACAACGCTTCCCGGGCACTTTCTACTCCAAAAACAACCTCAAATGCTTCAAGCACAGCTTGAAATAGGCTCCTAAAATCCAGCTCTCAGGCTAGAACAATAAATATGATTAACTTATTCTTTGTAGCCTTTTGAAGAGAGTTTGCCCATGAAAGGGGAGGTCAATATTGGCTACATGTCCTCAATATTACATATCAAGAGCCTCACGAGAATGTCCATGGGTATGCCAAGAAAATGAAGGAGGTATTTTGTAGGTTGCAAACCTATAGTGCTATTCTAGCTGCTCAGTTGCAATACTTTTTGAATGGGCTAGACTTAACATTCAAGTGCAATTGAGCAATGTTGCTATTGCCGACATTGATATGTCTATTACACGAGCAGAAGAGGTAGAATCATGATTACAAGCGGCTTATACCTCTACGGAAAATTGGAATCCGAGTGTAGGGTTTGGAAATACTTTAGTGCTAACGAATGGAGGTTAAGGGATTCCCATGAGTCCTCCTAATGGGAGAGCAAGCAAAATTCCAAATGGGAGAGGAAGCATAATTCCAAATGGGAGAGGAAGCAAAATTCCAAATGTGCCCATGTTGCCAACTCCTCCTAGTGTGACCATGCCTATGACTAGTCAGATGGCTCCACCAACTATTGGAAGTCCAACAATAAATCCTACTATTGTTCTAGGGAATCAATAGCCAATCCCTAATCAAGTGGTTAGGCCAATGGAATGACAGGTAGATGATTGCGGCTACGAGTCAAGTGCCTTGAATGTCCTTAGCAAAGTTAAGGATATGATGAAGCACTATGCTGATATGATTAGCGAACAATATAGACAAATAGTTGTTGATGTCAATTTCCTTAAGAAGAAATAAAATTTAATAAGGAATCAACGCCCTAAAGAGGGTGGCCCCTCAAGATTGAGCTGTAAGTGGAGTGGTGGCCAAAATTTCCCTAGGAATTGCCCAAATGTTAAATGTGACATATGTGAGAAGTCCAACCATTTAGCTACTACGTGTTGGATAAGATCAACTCTCTATAGCCAGGTCCATTTAATCATCGAGCACAAGGGAATAAATCTCTAGCAAGATGAAGGACCGAAACAAATATTACAAAGAGGGAAAGATGTGGTAGAGGAGCTACCTAGTGGCAATGGAGTTAGCCTTATAGAAGTTGTTTGTGTCAATGGCATTGAAGCTTCTAATCTAAGGGTTAATACAAGAGGTCAAATGGGTAAAGAAGTCGACAAAGCCAAGGCAAAACCTGTCAACAAGGGAAACCCCAAGCAAGATGAAATGTTTTGATTCTTATGGCCATTGCCTTTATGGTAGGCAGACCCACAGTTCTCATAAGAAGTATGGCATTATGCTCATGGGGGAGCCTCTAGCTCTTGTGCATTCTGATGTATGTGGTCTCATGCCTTGTCATTCATTCGGTCACACAAAGTACTTTGCCTTTATGGTAGGCGGACCCATAGTTCTCATAAGAACTATGGTAGCCTCTAGCTCTTGTGCATTCTAATGTATGTGGCCCCATGCCTAGTCGTTCATTCGGTGATGGAACCTAAAATGAGATGGCACTGGCTAAGGCACTAGCTGGACCTCATGCCCTCAACAGACAACCCCACCACATGGCCTCGCGAGCCAGGAGCATCTATCGAGGGATACACTATCCTACACACTAATTACTGTGCATTTATAGTCTGTAATCCAACGAATGTTCCCTTTTCCATGTCTTCTTAGAGGGAGATCATACATATATTGGCAATAAATACCACATATTACACACACAAGGGCACCCCACCGGCTGATTGCCGCGGCCCTATTGCAGCTCTCTTACATCTTGGGGATTGACCCCTCAATGCGCTGCTTCCACATATAGACACATTCGAAACAAAATCCCCTCTTAGTGCCAATATATTTAACCTTCCAAGAATGCACTTATCCATCCCCTTTGACCCACCATCTAGACCTACACGTGGGTTGCTCACTCTCTCTACGTGGGTCAAGTCCTAAAGAAACCAAGTGCTATGCATCCAGGAGCTTGTAATTGATACCATTTAATGATGCTTGATGCAAATGTGTATATGATTAACTGCTCAAACAATTGAAAAATAGCCTCGTGCATTGTGCAAATCCATTCTTTTCATGTTTCCATATACTAACGTGTAATTGCTGCGAGAGAGAAGACGTCGAGCCTTACACTTGTGCTGTACTTGCCTTTATTTAACTTAACGTCATCCTATATGAATAATGTAGTAAATACATCAGATTTTATATTATATCTCAGCACTCAAACTTCCCTCCTCCCTTACCGTTTAAGATGTTGCCTCGTTGCATAGGTAAAGGGGTGATTTCATGTGTATTTCGTATGAAATAAGCAGTAAATACTCACAAAAACATATAAATAGAGATAACCTGAGGCAAACCCTCATGCTTTATCCTCATTATACACTCACAGACACATCCATAATTTTCCTCGTCCGCTTCCTATTTTTTCTCCTTTCAAAAAATATTTTTTCTTATTTTTTCTTATTTATTATCAATAAAAATGGAAAAAAAATTAGCATCATTTTAGATCTGTGGCTCTTGAGTCCTTGGACAGCAAACATGTAGATTTTATTGGTGTTTTGTTTCATGCTTTTCCCATTTTAAGCCCAAAAACCCCATTTTTGCTCTAAAGACCATGCTTTTTGGGTTTTTTCCCTTTATTTCCCACACTTTAAGTGTATATTTTCTTAGTTTTTTATTACAAAAGACTTAAAACTAGTAGAAACAACATGTCCATCAATTTTCAATCCATATGAACATTGTTAACCTCATCAAATGTGAAAAAATAGCCATTTTCTTTGTAAAAATGTCATTATTGTGTATTTTTTATTATTTTGGGTTTTGAAACTTGTTGCCGGTCTACAAATTAGGGCCCGTTTGATGCTCAACCTGCCTCCACATTGCCATCTTCATCCCACCTTCGATTTGAAAGCAATCTAGTACCACGCAGGATGAGCATTCACCAACCACGCTTCATTCTTCTTCTCACGCAAAAATTGCCCCTTGCAGGAGAGAGAGCAAGGAGAGAGAAAGACTGAATTCTGATCTCCATAACCAGGCAGCCAATGGAGGAGCAGAGACTAGCGATAGGAAGCGTAGATAGAGTGTAGATCATGCCCAAGATCAGTTAGGGGGGTTGTTTACAGTCCCCATAGCCCCTCCTCTTCATCAAAATGATGGCACCTTCTTCCTCATGGCATAGAAAAAATGGCCACCTTCTTGATCACAATTTTCCAAAAATGAGGGGGGCCCAAAGGGAGCCCCAAGAAGTCACATCTCTTGGGCTCCCTAAAGCCTATTCACACTTGGCATTTGGTCCTTGGCCTCCCGAGCACTCCCATTTCCGCGTCCGGTACCCAAATTGAAGTCCGAAAAATCATGGGCATTTGTCTTGAAGTCCTCCATTGCTAGGCATCTCCCAAGGTCCCATTTGACACGCCAAATAATTATGAAAATTCATCAACTGTCGTCAAGTGGGTCTTTTAAGCCTTTTCTGGGCATTGCCGCTTAAAATCGTACTGATTGCCACCACCGCCTTCAACAAAGTCTATTTTTTCCCTGAAATTTAAAATTTTTGGCTATTTTTAAGCACTTCTCAGCATCAAAAATCATCTGTCATTGGCGACCACGGGATAGGGCGACTCAGCCCCTCGAATCCCACGAACAAATATGCACATCACCACAACCACAAAGAGCATCAAGCTGATACAAAAAAGATACACAACAAAAACACATCACAACTCTCACCTTACCCCCTTGTCAAAACCAAGGCATGAGATCCACGAGGAGTAGGCCTAGCATAATCTGACAGAAAGTCAAAAGCTAGTCACTAACCAACTGCTCCAACACAACCAAGATAACAAGAACCATCAAAGAGGTCATCCTCAGTGGTGGTCTGAACTACCTACCTAACTAAGGACAACTCAACTAGGAGCTCCTACTAGGTGAGGACTCCTATAGCCTGACCAAGAAATATTATCTTTTAGCACATTGGGTCTTTAGCCTCTTATTTTCCATACTCGAGCATGTAAAAAGGAGGGAGCTAAGCGTAGTGACCCAAGGAGAACAAGGCATCGGCCTTAGGGCCTATCTCGGTACCCAAGAACCTACCAAGCCTGTGCAAGGCGACACTTAATCATTTTCTAACGCTCACTTTTATTTTCTCTCCAATTGTCTTTTATTCTTTATTTTTCGGCTAGAAGCCACCCTGCAAGGGATCGGCCCTGAGTCTTGTCTCTTCCCCAGGAACCTACCAGGCCTTCGCAAGGCGATAAACAACAGCTCAAGGATTTTCCTTTCTTTCCATTTCTATTTTTAAATGGGTTAGAACCCCTTTTTACACACCACTATATATTGTCTTTCAAATATTTAGGGTCTTGTCTCTTTCCATCATTATTTTAGTAGGCTTCTCTAACTACCTCACAACTACCAAGAACTCCCAGAACAACGGCCTAGCAGGTCAGCAGAATAGGGTCACTAGAATGCCCATCTAAAACAAGTCTTACAATGCCTGACAATGCCTTGCAGGAGGCAATGACTACTCAGACCTCCCGCTGACATACAAAATCTAATCCTGGGACTTCATGTCTCGAGTGTCGGTCCCCAGCAAACAAAAGAAAGTAACCCTTACACACACATATATCATTAATTACTTAAGTGAAAAGACTCGGAAAGGGGACGAAACCACCTGGAATGGCCACAAGAAGCTCCTTTGCAGCAAAGGTTGTTGAGGTATCGAGATCCACTCGTGATATGCCAGGGTGACCATTGTGCATTTATGTCACCGACTTGTCAGTTTGTAGATGCGGTTGGTACACCACCCATGAATAATAGCTAGATGACAGCTATCCTTATCTACTCTAGTTCATGGCTCAGTTAGTATGCCACCTTAGTTAGTTGAGTTTGGTTTGAGACCCATATATAGGGTTCTTCTATTTCTATGTACTTGAGTTCTTTTGGCTTACACAACTAAGAAGAGGAAAACTGTTTTCAGCCTCCACCTGTGTGTGTATTCCCCCATTGTGCAAGCAAGAAAGCTACAAGTGAGACTCCCTCCTTCTCTCCCATAATCTTGACATGGTATCAGAGCCTTGTTCCTGGTAAGGAGCTCAAGAAAGTAAACCAAGTTCGCAGTGTTCTGGTAAGAGGACCAGTGTTGCTTTCATTTTTCTATTTTGGGAGCAAGTCTCTGCAGGTAGCACAGCCGGAAAGTGCAAGAGTGCATTATCTCAGATTGAGACGCCCTTCGCGGTGTAGCAAGAGGGCAGTATATGCTGTGCTACCACTGTTCTATAGGTCGATGAAAAGTTACTGTAGAAATTGCATCGTATGCCTGTGCGCAGAGACATTGGGAGTTACACAATCATCCTTTTTGCCTGTTGATGCAAAATCGTCACTAGGAAGTGACTATGTGGTCAAATACCACTTTCATCAATTTTGCAGATTTGCCCTTGTGAGGCTAAAGCTGTGTTCTTTGCAATGACAGAATTTTTTGCAGTGTTCTGTAATGGCGTCTGATTCTCTTTCACAGATTGTCACTAAAAAGCTTGACAAGAACAACTTCCAAGCATGGAAGTTTAGAATGACGAATTTCCTTATGGGAAAAGGATATTGGGAATTCGTTGTAGGAAATGAAGAAGAACCAATTCTTCCTGATGTTCCCAATCAACAACAAATGCAGGCATTTAAAGCATGGCATGAGAGAGCCAGGAAAGTTATGTATTGGCTGTCTATCAGCATTTCAGACTCTATGATTGTGCATATTCAAGATGCAAGTACGCCAAAGGAGGCATGGGATACTTTGTCAAAAATATCTAGCACAAATACGCAAGCCAGGAAAATGCAGCTCAAGCAAGAGTTGCACAATGTGCAAAGAGAAAGTATGAGCATCAATGACTACCACATGAAGGTGAAGAAGATTGCAGATGCACTTACTTCCATTGGGTCGCTAGTGGAAGATGATGATTTAGTTTCTGTGACCTTGAATGGTCTAGGAAAGGATTATGCACAGTTTCAAACATCCATTTTCGTCTGTGAAATTCTCGTGATTTTGAGGAGTTGATTGTTCTTCTAGTTTCTGAGGAGCAGAGAAATGGTGGTGCATCTTCTTCAGGAGGAACTTCAAAAGAAGCTGTCTTCTACTCAAATGCTGGAAGAGATAGAGGCAGAGGTAGAGGAGGCCGATCTGGAGGCCGTGGTAGAAATCAGAATATGTAGCAAACTCAAGAAAACCAGTCCTATGGAGGAGAATGTAGTAACTCTAGAGGCAGGGGGAGCCAAAGAGGTCGTGGTGGATGGCAAAGAGGCTAAAATGCAAACAACAATGTTGAATGCTACTACTGTGGTAAAATGGGTCATATGGCTAAAGACTGCTATAAAAAGCAGAATGACATCATGAATGGAAAATTGCAACAAGGGAATTATGCATCTTCTAGTAGACAGGGTGATGTTAGAAATGAGCATTTGTTTATGGTGCAGCACATGACCAATTCTATGACAAGTGCAGAAGAAAGCAATGATGTGTGGTATGTTGACTCAGGTGCATCAAACCACATGATAGGTCATGCAGAATGGATGCAGGATGCAAGGAAAATGGAAAAACCTGTATTTGTGGAGGCTGGTGATGATACTACACATCCTATTGTGCAGATTGGAAAAAGTCCTTTGTCTATGCAGGATGGGAAAAAGAAATACTTGTCGGATGTATTTCATGTCCCGAATATCACCAAGAATCTGGTTTCTGTTGGTCAAATGGTTGAGCAGGGCTTGCAGGTCAGATTTAATTCTCATGGATGCTTTGTTGAGGATATGAAAAATAAAGGTCGCTTGATAGCAAAAGGAAAGAAGAAGGGCAGAATGTTTACGTTGGATGGAGACATGCCTGAATTGAGTGGAGCAATGCTTGCACATGGGACCGGTGTAGTTGTTGCAGATATTGATATCTGGCATAAACGCATTGGTCATGTTAGTGTACAACGACTCAAATCAATGCAAGCCCAAAATATTGTTGCAGGATTGCCTAAATTCAAGGTTGCAGAAATGCATAAGGTATGTGAAGCCTGTAAGTTTGGAAAACATGCAAGGAAACCATTTCCTAGACATGTTCAAGAGAGTAAGAAACCATTGGAATTAATCCACTCTAATGTGTGGACTACTAAAGCTGCATCTCTTGGAGGCTGTCATTATTTTGTCACTTTTATTGATGACTATAGCAGAAAAATTTGGGTGTATTTTATGAAAAAAAAAAGTGAAGTTTTTGGGTATTTCAAAACTCTTAAAGCTATGGTTGAAAAAGAAACAGGCCTGTAAATAAAATGCCTAAGGTCAGATGGAGGGGGAGAGTACCTCTCAAATGAGTTTGCAAGGTTCCTGTAGGAGCATGGCATAAAGCAAAAATATTCATGCAGTCATACCCCACAACAAAATGGAATTGCAGAAAGGAAAAACATGCATATTGGAGAGGTATCTCATGCCATGCTCAACGAAAAAGACTTGCTAGATTTTTACTGGGCTGAAGCAGTTGCTACAGCAGTCTACATAATGAACAGGACTCCCCCAGTTTCAGGTGCCAAAAGGGCAGCAATGGTGGCCGAGTTGGAGCCAGGGCCGGAAGTGAAAAGACAAAAAGTGGAAGAGATTGCCACCACTACAACCATGTCCCACTCCCTACCTCCAGCAGGCCACTACGATGACTACGTGAAGGAGCTGCTCGCACAATTGCAAATGGCCAGGCAAGAAAGGAGGATAGCGGTGGAGGAGCTGGCAGCGGAACGCGAATCACAAGCCGCCCTCCAGCTGGACAGAGTGAAGCAGATAACATAATATCAAAAGGAAATCGCTGTGCTTAGGGAGGAGGCCAGCACTAAGGAGGCAGAGGAGCTAAGAGCCCTGAAGGAGTGCGACGCTACCTGGGAGGGAAGAAGGGAAATCCTAATGGAGAGTCTCACCAGGGAGAGGGAGACAACTGCCCACCTTCAGCGCAAGAATGACCAGTTATCTGCAGCCAACCTGGAGGCGCAAAGTCAGCTTGAGAAAATTAGACAGGAGGCTGCAGAGCTGGCTCAGTTAAGGGCAGAACAGGTGCGCAGGTTGCAGGCAAAGCTGGACCAACTCAATGTGCAGATTGCGAAGGAACATCAAGAGCAGTCCCGCCTGCACCATGAGCTCGAAGCCCAGCAACAACAATTTATGGCAATGACCCTCCATCAGGGGGAAAGCCTGGAAGATATGGAGAGAAGGGCAGAAGAATGGTCCAATCATAACGAGCAGAGAGTACAGGATTTAGCAGGCCGGCTAGCCAAGGCCGAAGGGGACAGGGTGCTAGCTGAAAACCAGGCAGAGGCAGCCGAGCTCTCTATGATAGCTCAGTAGCGCACTTTTATCAACACGCTGCTCCACGCCACCCAATTAGAAGCAGATGAAGCCAATGATCAGCTGCAGAGAAAGCTAACCATTACGCGCAGAGCCCTCATAGTGGGCATGCACGTACCGCTGCAGCTAGGAGGCCCACCGCAGAGCCTAGAAGAACAGAGAAAATATCTAGCACAAGTAGGACTGATGGCACAGGAGATGGACGACCTTGGGTTCACTGAGGAGAAAACACAGGAAGACGAGTAAGCAGGAGGGGGTGAACCGGAGCTTGACCTGGGGCCTCAAGAAGAGGAATATGTCCCACCACCCCCTCAACCACAACAAACCGAAGTGCCACCCCCTGACACATCTCCCGAGCGAAGAGCGGCCCACACCAACCGAAGAAAGGAGACGGTGGAGAAGGCAAGAAGAAAGCTAAAGGCCAGACCTGTCTAGAAATAGCCTGCCCCTCTTCCACTGCACACCCAAGACTCCCCGGCTGAATACCGCGCCGAAATGATTATCTGGGAATAGCAGGAGTATAGCCGAGACCCCTTCGATCTGCGCTTTGAGTTTCCCACCGCCTTGAATAGGGTGCTGCCCATTCAGTTGGTGGAGGATGTCATTGCCATGGGGGCTAGGCTCAAGGCCAAATGGTTAGCAGAGCGTGAGGCCCACCCAACTAGTTGGGGAGCCGAGGACCGCGAGTTTTGGCAAGACAAAGTCCTCGAGGTACCTTGCACAGTGGAAGGCTATAATTGCCAACCCACCTGGAGGAGGTGCATTTTTTATATCAACCTGGAAGCATGGATGGCATTTTGCAACACCCTCCCTTCAGAGAGGAACGACCCCACCTTTATGCCGTATCCTCGAAGGGTAGGAGTGGACTTCAACCCGTCCATCCATGGCAGGTTCGACTTCCCCGTCATTTATAATGCCAATACCACTTCCCATAGGAACGCTCTTCTCTTCACCCTTCCCGACTTGTACAGCTCTATAGATAAATTCCTTAACGAATTCACCTCTTGCCCCGACCCAGCATTCATCACCACCTGTAACTATCTTAAGTTAATTAGGATCCTAGTACACCAGGAACCCGCACCCCAAGAACGCCACCTTCCACCCCTCTATTTTGACCCCAATGCCATAGACAGCACCACCATGACTCGTCTCATGATGCGTGCTGCTCTTTTGCCATCCTTCTGTGGTGCACTACTGGAAGACATGAATGGGCATGGGCGGTGTACCAACCGCATCTGCAACTGACAAGTCGGTGATATAAATGCCCAACGGTCACCCTGGCATATCACGAGTGGAGCTCGATATCTCAACACTCCCCCTCGAGCTCAGTCCCAATTCCTGCACACCAAGTAGGTCTCTGAACTTGCACAGCTTCTCTGTGCCCAATGCCTTCGTAAATATGTCAGCTACATGATCCTCTGTGCTGACATAAACTAGATCAATAAGACCTAGTAAAACCCTCTCCCGCACATAGTGATAATGCACCACAATATGCTTTGTTCTAGCATGATAGACTGGGTTATTTGCCAAGTGTATACTACTCATGTTGTCACAATAAATGACAACTGGCCCATCTGTAGGCTGATGCATATCATAAAGTAGCTTATGCAACCAAGCTACCTCACATGTAGCCATTGCTGCGCCCCTGTACTCAGCCTCTGTGCTCAACAAGGCAACTGTAGGCTGTTTCTTACTGCTCCAAGTGACTGCAGCACTCCCAAAAGAGAACACATATCCACTGGTAGATTGTCTATCAGAAATACTACCAGCCCAATCAACATCAGTGTATCCATCCAACTGTATCGGAACCCCAGTCTCATAAAGTAGTCCATACTACAATGTGGACTTCACATACTTGAGTATGCGTCTAGCCACATCCAAATGTGGTTTCCTTGGAGCCTGCATAAACTGACTTACCAATCCAACATCATAGCTCAAATATGGCCTAGTAATAGTCATATAGATCAAACTTCCTACTATGCGTCTGTACATAGTAGTGTCTTCCAGAAGCTCACATGCATGTGTGCTCAACTTCACATTCTGCTCCAAAGGAATTGAAATAGGCTTACAGCCTGTCATCCCATATTTGGATTGCATGTCCAATCCATACTGCCTCTGCAAGAGCCATATCCCACTTGGTGATCTAATCACCTCAATGCCCAGGAAATAACGCAGCTCTCCCAAATCCTTCATCTCAAACTTTTGCTTCAATAGCATTTTCACATGAAGGATATCTTCATCACTATCACCTATGATAATCAAATCATCAATATAAATGACAAGCAGCATAATACCTTTCTCTGTTTTTCTCACATAAAGTGAGAAATCTGCCTTGGAAATCTGAAAGCCAATAGTGACAAGATACTGTCCTATCTTGTCAGACCATGCTCTAGGTGCTTGCTTCAAGCCATACAAGGCTTTCTTCAACCTGCAAACAAACTCAAGATGAACAGCATGCACATAACCTGGTGACTGCTCCATATATACCTCTTCTTGCAAATCACCATGCAAGAAGGCATTCTTTACATCCATCTGATGTAAAGACCATCCCTTTGATGCAACCATAGCAATGATTGCTCTTACGGTTGCCATCCTTGCAACCGGACTGAATGTTTCTTCATAATCAATGCCATATGCTTGTGCATACCCCTTGACTACTAATCTTGCCTTATATCTGTTCACAGAGCCATCTGCATTGTGCTTCACCTTATAAATCCACTTACAACCAATTGCATTCTTATCTTTAGGCAAAGGTACCAATTCCCATGTAGCATTTGCTTCCAAAGCATCCATTTCTTCATCCATGGCTTTCTCCCATTTTTCTTTTCCCATGGCTTGCTCAAAAGAAGTGGGTTCTGGTTCCTGTATCACTTTGACCATATAGGCATAGTGAATGGCTGTAAATCCATCATATTTCAGCCTATCCACAGGATACCTAGCTCTGGTAGACCTGCTAAAGTAGGTTCACTCTCAGGTGCTCTCAAAACATCCCTGGTTTTCCTTACTCCAGGTGTAACAATAGAAGGAATACCCAACTCATCATCAATGCTCTGTTCTGAGCCACTGGATTCACCATCCACATAAGAGTGACCTGCATTCACATCAAACATGGGCTAATCTACCTTCTCTTTTCCTTTTTGTGAAACCTGCATACCACTATCTGCATTGTTTTGAGGTGATTCTCCTTATCTCAATCTGCCTGTCCATGGCGAAGAATGTGAACCATTGCTAGAGGACACTCGAGGTCCACTAATATTTTGTGACTGCTATTGTGAATTCTGTGTAGCATTACCATTTTGTGTATCTACATCATCAATCACATTTATTGGTCTATACCAGCTACTCATCTCATAAAAAACAACATCTCTGCTCACTGTAAACTTACGAGTAGAGGGGTTATAGCATCTATACCCTTTCTGCGTAGAGAGTAACCAATAAAGATGCATTTCTCAACTTTTGAATCCAACTTGGATCTCAACTCATCTGGCACATGAACATAGGCAATGCAACCAAAAATCTTCAAATGAGAAATATCTAGTTTCCTACCATTATACCTCTCCTCTGGAGTCATCCCATGTATTGCTGCAGTGGCCCTGGCTGCTTCCCTTGCCAACTCCCTTTCCACCAAAAACTGCAACCAGGCGACCACGTTGCTTTCATTGATTTTTGGGGTGTGCCCCTGGGTGGCGGTGGTAGGGGGTGCCACCATGAGGGGGGTGGCTTGCATGGGTGGCACGAGGAGAGGGGAGACTGGCATGACTGGGTCTTTTCCTTTCCCTTCTGCAGGAGGTAGGTGCACAGTTTCCGGTACACTAGTGCTGGGACCGGGTGCTTCAGGTTGGTATGGACTTCCTGCTCCTTCCACGTCTTTTCTTCATTGTTCCTCGATGGAGCGATGGGTCGCCAGCTCCAAATCTTCTTCTTCCCTCCTTCTCAGCTCCTCCTCAGCCCTCTTTCTTCTTTCCTCCTCTTCCTTTACCGACTCTCTTTGGGCCCATTCAAGCTCTTCCTTCTCTTTTCTCCTTCGCTCCTCCTCTCTTTTTCCGTGCAGGGCTTTAGTCCGTTGCTCCGCCTTCCTTTTTGGTGCAGCATGGGGTTCTCCCTCCTCGTCGGTGTCCATTTCTGTTTCATCAAACTGCTCTTCCGCGTGAGGCTGGGACTGCAACGGCGATTCGCCACATTTCTCGTCATCTTCCTGTTTGTCTTCTCCCGCTCGTCCCTGCCCTATTGCCTCGTGGATGATCGCGGTAAGGGCACCTCCAAAACCTATGGTGGAGGCCTTGGAGGATGAGGCTTTGCGGGTTGATTGAGGTCAAGGGGATTCTCCTGCTATGGCCCTTCCTCCTGTTGCCAGGGCCTTTGCCGAGGCCTCAATTGTCTTTCTTACGAACCCATTGAGGTTCACCTCATCCAGTGCTTGAGCAGTGATGCTTTCGAGTAGAGGCACATTGATTCTGGACATGATGTTATTGTACCGCTGACTCGAAAATAGGGTATGCATCATCTTTGCCTGCAATTGAATCTCTTGATCAGGGATGTCTGCCAAGCTGACTCCATCGTTGGTGTGGACCTTCACTTTGTCCATTCCCAACATGGCATAGACGTCCCTTTTTAGTTTCTTCTCCACCTTGTTCAAAAGCTCTAGTGCCCTTTCTATCAGTTCAGGGGTCAGTTCAATTTGCACTTGTCTAGTGGCTTCCCTGTCCTGCACCGTGACGGTGCTGTTTGAAGAGGAGAGAGAGACAGGGTTGAGCAAAAATCTGAACCATCCAGGTTCCATCATCTTCTTCTCATTATATCGTCATTGAGTAAAACACACATACAAAAGTAACATAGAGTAAGTGACACGCTGACTAGACAGACTAACCATAGTCAGGTCACCGACTAGCTAACCGACTTATTTAATGTAGTCACATGCAGGAGACAACTGTACACTAGCTGTCATGTCGATAGTACATAAAGACAGTCACACACTACATGGGGAGCTTGACTTCTAACACTCCCCCTCAAGCTCGAGACAGCATCTACACACCAAGTAGTTGTCTAAAACCACAAAACTTATCTTTACCCAGAGACTTGGTAAAGATATCTGCTACCTGCTCATCAGTCCTCACATGCATAAGATCAACCTTTCCTGCAAGGACCATCTCACGAATAAAGTGGTAGTGTACCTCTATGTGTTTTGTCCTGGCATGGTAAACTAGATTCATGGCCAAGAGTACACTACTCAGATTATCACATAACAGTTTCATTGGAGCATCAACCAGAATATCCAAGTTAGCCATAAGCTTGAGTAGCCAAGAAATCTCACATGCTGCCAATGCAGCCCCCCTGTACTCTGCCTTAGTACTAGATAAAGCAACCGTAGGCTGCTTCTTGCTGCTCCAACTGATCATGCCGCTACCAAAGCCAAAGGCATAGCCACTCGTAGATCGTCTGTCAGTTGAGCATCCTACCCAATCTGCATCTGTGTATCCAATCAGTGTCGTCAAGGGCTTATCTCTGACATAGAACAGCCCATAGTCTACAGTGGACTTAGCATACCTCATGATGCGTCTAACTGCATCCAAGTGCGGCTTTCTTGGCTTCTGCATAAACCGGCTTATCAGCCCTACTGCATAGCTCAAGTCAGGCCTAGTGATGGTCAAGTAGATCAGACTGCCGACCATCTGCCTGTACATAGTCACATCTTCTACTTCAGCCCCAGTGTTCATGTCTAGCTTTACATTCTGGTCCAGAGGTGTATCCAGTGGTTTGCATTCAGCCATGACATACTTCTTAAGCATTTCCATGGCATAGTGCTTATGCATTAGCCATAAGCCATTTTCAGCTGGTACAACCTCAATACCCAAGAAATACTTCAGATCTCCCAAATCTTTCATGTCAAATTTAGATTTCAGCATCTTCATAGCATGCTGAATTCCCATGTCATCATCTCCAGTGATTATCAGGTCATCAACATATATGACCAGCACTACCAAGCCACTGTCATTCTTCTTTGTAAACAGGCTGTGATCAGCCCTGCCAACAACAAATCCAAGACTCTGCAAGTAACTGCTGATCCTAGCATGCCAGGCTCTCGGAGTCTGCTTCAGCCCATACAATGCCTTTTTCAGCCTGCACGCATAATGCTGAAAATCAGGGTGCTCATACCCTTCCGGTTGAACCATGTATGCATCCTTTGCTAAATCGCCGTTGAGGAATGCATTCTTAACATCCATCTGCTGCAATTTCCAGCCTTTTGCAGCAGCCAAGGCAATAACAGTTCGTATGGTTGCCATTTTTGCAACCGGGTTGAATGTTTTATCATAATCCAAGCCATACTGCTGAGCATATCCTTTAGCGACCAGCCTTGCTTTGTACCTTTCCACACTGCCATCAGACTTATATTTGATTTTATAAACCCATTTGCAGCCAACAGGCTTTTTCCCTTCAGGCAGTGGTACCAAATCCCAAGTCTAATTTTCAGCCAAATCTTTCATCTCTTCGTCCATAGCCATGCACCAATTTTCATCCTTTGCTGCTTCAGCATAAGTACCTGGTTCTTTGATCTCCATCACTTTTGTCATGTAGGCATAATGCTTTGCAGAATAACCAAAGTACGTCAACCTGTCAACAGGGTATCTGACCCTCTGCGATCGTCTAGGTTGTGATGCACTGCTCGATTCCCCTCTCTCATGAGGCGGAATAAACCTGTTCTGCCTCGTACCATGCGTATAAACAGTCGGAATGCCAAGTTCACTGTCTAATGTATCAGCAGACTCATATCCAGAAGTCATTCTGCCAGGTGGCGTCATACCATCCTTAGTAGCTTTCTCTTTTCCTTTGCTGTCCAAGACATCATAATATCTCCCCCTCACTGACATACCAGTGTCAGTGGACGATGAGTGTCGCAATCTCCCTGTCCATGGGGATACTGTCTGCTGACTACTAGATCCTGTCATATCAGTGTTCTGCTGCAACTCAACTGTAGATACATGAGTGGAAGGCATATCCAATGGCACTGCAACTAGTGATACATACCATGAGCCCAACTCATCAAAGATGACATCCCTGCTTACCAAAGTCTCCCTGGTAGAGGGATCATAACATTTGTATGCCTTCTTCTCCTGCGAGTATCCAATGAACACACTCTTATACGCTTTGGGATCCATCTTTTTCCTTTTCTCATCTGGAATGTGCACATAAGCAAGACAGCCAAAGACCTTCATGTGTCTTACATCCGGCTTATAGCCATAGAGCCTCTCAAACGGTGTCATGTCATGAATGCCTGCAGTGGGAGTCCTGTTCAGAATATATGCGGCTGTCACAACAGCCTCTGCCCAATAGTAAAGCGGCATATGCTTCTCATTCATCATGGCCCTAGCAGCTTCCATCAGAACCCTGTTCTTCCTTTCAGCTACTCCGTTTTGCTGCGGAGTATAGCTGCAGGTTAGCTGCCTATGAATGCCATTTTCAGCCAAAAAATCAATAAATTCATTGGAGACATACTCACCACCGCTATCAGATCTCAAGCAAGAGATGTAACATTCAAATTCCTTCTCCACCTATGCTTTAAATTTCTGAAAAATAGCAAAGACCTCATCTTTTGTTTTCAATATGTAAAGCAAGGTATATCGACTGTAGTCATCAATGAAAGATATATAGTATCTGGAACCCCCCATAGATGCATTATGAGCTGGTCCCCAAACATCAGAGTGCACTAACTGCAGTGGTCGTGTACTCTGTCTTACATGCCTGACAAACGGCAATCGTGACTGCTTACCAAACTGGCAAGCCTCGCATACATGACCAATATCTGAATATTGGAATCTAGATAACCCTGTTACCAGCTGCTTCTTCTGCATGGTCTGCAGCCTCTGCAAATTGACATGTCCCACTCTCTTGTGCCAAATCTCTAAGTCCCTGATAGTGCCAGAACCCTGGGCAAACATGTCGGAGTTCAGCTCTGGCAATGTAGCATCAAGAGTGAACATTCTTTCATTTCTGTGGCCTTTCACGATCAACTTGCATCCATTGCCAAACTCTTCAATAAAGCAGCCATGCTTATTGAAGCGAACCTGCAAGTTCTGCTCTGTCATCTGGCCCACAGACAATAGGTTCTTCGTAATCGAAGGGACATGCAAAACATCATGAAGATTCTTCTTCCTGCCATCATGTACAACCAGAGGCACTTTCCCCTTGTGCTCTATGCTATGCTACATATCATCTCCTATGCAAACATAGCCATGCTTATCTGCAACCATCTCAGTGAACCAGTCACCATGTGGGGTCATATGGTTTGATGCCCCTGAATCAATATACCATACTACATCATCGGATGATTTTGTAGTAGCCTTATCCTTGACATATTGCATGGCAAACAGCCTGTCACCAGAGTCATCTGCTTGACTGGACGTGACATAATGTCCATGCTGCTTACCCTTCTGATTCCCCTGCTTTTTTCGGCAGTCTTTTGCAATATGTCCATATTTCCCACAGTAATGACAATCCTTGTCGTTATTCAGATTGTCTTACTGATGCTGCTGCTACCATGAGCCTCTGCCCCACGGGAGTTAGATCTCCCCCTGCCTCTGAAGTTTCCACCACCTCTGGCATTTGATGACTGCTGATTGCTATTGTTAAAGGATGAATTTTGTTGGCTTCCTCTGCCAGATCCAAAACCCCTACCACGGCTGCCACGACCGCGCTGGTTTGAGTAAAAAACTGCATCCTTATTCTTGGAGCTGCTTGACCCTGCAGCCAAGCCAAGCTTCACCTCTTCATGAATCAACAATGCAACCAGCTCGTTAAAGTCGGGCATTTCAACCCTCACAGACACGGATGTGTCAAATGACTTGTATTCTGGACCCAAGCCATTCAAAGTCACTGCAACCATATCTTCATCTTCAACCTGTGAACCAACAAATGCGAGCTGATCTGCTAAGGTTTTAATCTTCGTGACATAGTCCTGTATGGATCTGTTCTTCCTCTCTATGTTGTTGAATTTTTGCTTCAGTTGTATCTTTCTGGCATTCGTAGTTGTGCCATAGTATCTGACCAATATGTTCCATGCATCTTCCAGACTCTTACAGTTCATAATCTGCATCACCATAGCATCTGAGATACATAATGAGAGCCAGTGTAGCACTCTACGAGCTCTTCTTGTCCAAGCTCGATGCGCTCGTCTTTGATCAGCTGTGAGGTTCCTGTCTGCTACCTCTGGTGCAGCTTCAACAGCTGTCACTAGGTCCCAGTACCCTTTGCCTATCAGAAAGTTCTCCATGCGGAACTTCCATATCGCATAATTATTGCTGTCAAGCTTCTCCCCCACAATCTGGGTTATATTATCAATTCTATCTGCATTTGCCATGTCGTAGACACTGGCTAACTACCTGCAAGCCAATGACAACCTGACTACCTTCAGCCCATAAGACTTTATGACAGTTTTTCTGCAATTAATTGTAGGAAAAAAACCAGTAAATTTCAGTCAAATATCAGCCCAAAAAAACCAGTAAATTTCAGTCAAATATCAGCCCAAACATATGACTGATGTTCAGTTCAGATTTAACTCCTGCAGATCCACTGCCAGGGTCCAAAAGCATGCAGTCCAAACCTGTAAACTGCAATTACAGCAGCCTTTCCAAAGTCAACCTCCACCTGGATACATGTAATGCATGTTCCAAAGCTGCTTAGTTGACTGCTGGTACATATGCCACTTCAGACATAAGCATAGAGACATCAGTCAGTGTATTCTTAACAAGTACCAATGCCAACAGTTTATGTAAAAATTGCAGTCAATAAACCAACATAACCCGCTTCAACTAGCTCAAAAAAGTCCTTAAATTAGACCATACATTTGCTTCAATATGTCACCGTCAGTACATGACTATGTAGTGACAATACCCTGTCTACATCTGACAAGCAAGTCAAACAAAATGTCTGTAATTTATATTCATCCCAAGAAGACAATATTTCTTTTATTTCAGCTACAAACTTCCAGTATTCAGTGGCATTTGATGCTCCTCTCAACCCAAGACAATTCTAACATGCATATGACAGCATATATGTCTTTCAGATGTCTGCATCTGTCACTCTTTGCTTCAGTAGAAAGCAAAATGCTTACTGCCCACAATCCAAGACAGTTTCCAGCCAAAAAAGAAGCTTCATATCTGTGTATTTCAGCCACCAAACTCAGCTTGCAATTGTTCAAGACAAGTACATGTAGCCTCCAGCATGTACTTATACTTCACAGGTGCTTCTGGGCATACTCAAGAGCTTCCAATGCTCTTCAAAGTGTTGTAGACTCCATGTATGCTGTGTATACAGCAGTGCAGACAATTTACACCGTTCTGCCCACTCTATTTTAGCTCATATCATAGCTCAACCACAAGTACTTACTCCATATACTTCACAAAGACCTTTTTCAGTAAGCATACATGCTTCTCATGACCCATTTATGGTCACCATTGAGTGCAGTAGATAGTGCAGGCCTTCAGCCCAAACAGGCGCAATCACGCTGGTTGCAGACCCCTGTTTTTAATTCTTGCTGATGAAGATGATGATGGTGGTGTTGATGCCACACCCAAATGCACTCTAAACAGCCTCCTCAAGGCTCTCAAGAAGCCACAACCTCTGATCTTGACCCTGGAGTGTGTAATGAACAAATACCTACCTGCAGTCCACAATGGTAGCCTGTCTGCACAAAGGAAAAATGAGTCTTCACTTCCTAGAAGTAGATCTTCACTTTCTCCAGCTCTCAGAGATCCACCAAGTCCTGCTCTGATACCATGTTTGAAGAGGAGAGAGAGACAGGGTTGAGCAAAAATCTGAACCATCCAGGTTCCATCATCTTCTTCTCATTATATCGTCATTGAGTAAAACACACATACAAAAGTAACATAGAGTAAGTGACACGCTGACTAGACAGACTAACCATAGTCAGGTCATCGACTAGCTAACCGACTTATTTAATGTAGTCACATGCAGGTGACAGCTGTACACTAGTTGTCATGTCGGTAGTACATAAAGACAGTCACACACTACACGGGGAGCTTGACTTCTAAGCTTGACTTCTAACAGGTGCCCCTGTTTTTGTTGAAGGTGCATAGGAACTCGGCGCACAGGGTGTAGTTTATCCTCTGGCCCACTGCGTCCAGGTACCTTTGTAAGTGGCATTGCTCTATAATCCGTCGTACCGATGGTTCCTCAATAACCACGTCTTCCAAGTTGAATATGTGGCGGAACTTCAGCTGATTGAATGCTCTGGTTTCCACAGTGAGGCCGTACCGCACCTGTTCTTCCTCCGAGAAGGGGAGTTTGCCAGCTTTGTCTTGACCTGCCATGGTCGCCACCTGTACATTCAGTCAATTAACTTTTTAGTATTTTTGGCAACCAATTTGCTGGACGACCATAATCATAGCAGATTTTAACGTTCATAACTGTAATTTTTCCTTTCAAACTTCTATCACCTATTTTTGTATGGCATTTCAATTTTGAGCCTTTTCATGCTTGGTTTATTTTTTAGTTTTAACTTTCATGCTTGGTTTACTTTTTAGTTTTAACCCCGTTTACTGCCCCATCCCCCTCATGGAAAAGAAAAATCCGTCCCAGGATTGGAGGTTGTGGGCCCAAGGTGTTCATGTTTATTTGTGGAGGAGCCAATCGTAGAAGTTGGGGTTATATTCCAAGTGTGCAGCGCAGTCCAGGTCACAGGGTCGGATGCCTACATGGGTGATGTATGTGAGGACATCTGTGAGCAAATCACTGGAGTTGACCCGACTTGCAATGTGGAGCTCTTCTTCTGTCAAGATGCAATCGAGATAGGGGTGCCCTAGGATGTGATCGTCCATGGTCTGACCTCGAAGAGTGGTTAACACTCGATACGAGGTAGGCGCGACGTATGTGGGATCATACTCGGCCGTTTTGATGGCTCGGCGTTGTTCGACGTTGGTCATTATGCGGCATCCATCAACTTCCCATTTCAATCTAAGAGCATACCACTGCTTCAAGAAGGGTGATTTCGTGTCTGCCAGGTGGGACAACCTTGCTTTCTCTTGGCTAGTGATGTCAGACGTCATGCGTGGGTCAAATGATGGGATGAGGCATTGCTTAATGGCTTTCTCTTTGGAGACCTCACGAGCGAGCAGCTCAGCGGCAGAGCAAGAAGCTTGTGCAAAGGCGAATTCAAAAGTCTCCCAAGAGCAAGGCAGATTGCGCACGTCAGTTGCAAGGGGTTCTGCTAATAGTCCCAAGTCCAGGCGGTCATAGCTGAGGGCCAGTGCAACAAAGGTGGCATCGAGCTATTTGATGCAGTCCACCACATCATCCCCCGTGTCCTCTGCGAGGTCAGCGGCCAGTGTTAGGAATGACTTCCATTCATAGGAAGGCTTAAGGTCGGCGGGTGGTTGGGGTTTGCTGGAGCTGGAGGTTCTGACAGTACAGAGCTGCAGTTGGGGGCTTGTTTGAGTCGGCAACCCAGGCAGATGGATGGGTTGAGTTTGATCTTAGGGGCTATGCTATTGTGGTCAGCGGGGTTGCTGAGCTGCGGGTTGGGTTGGTTGGGTAATGCCTTCTGTGGTGATGGCCGTTGCTTGGGTCGTTGGGCGTGTGTGAGGCCCGTGGGTTGACTCGCAGAGGAGTCGGATGACTGGGGTGGGCCTTGCGATTCGTGGTCTTGAGGTTGACATAGAACTAGGGCATGTGGCAGTTGGGATTTTGGGGATCAACAGCGAGGCATTCCCCTCATAGTAGCCTTGTGCACGCAGGAGGACTTTAGGGACCCATATTTGTTTAATCACGCGGTGCTTGCAATGATGGCGTCTTGGTTTCCTAGGTTTAGGTTTGTAGGTGTTCCGTGGACACGCGCGTCTGGTTCTAGGTAGGTCTCGAGGCTTCTTAGGCGCCCATTGCAAGCAAGTCTATTGGGGTTTTGCTTTGGGTGCGGCGGGCCTCGGTGCGTGGGGATCTGGGTGTGGTAGATATGCACGGCCCCCCTCCTTAGTCCTAGGTGCGGCTGTTTCTATCGGTGGCCCCTTGAGTGGTGATGGGGTTACGAGGCCCTTGCTGAAAGTCGTGACAATAGGCACGCTCCCGATTGTTAGGTGGATGCGTTGCAACTCATAATCAACATTGCAACGGGTCTGCTTTTTAAAAGTTTGCTCGAGCAATGACTCTGTGCTTGCATCCCTGGCATTGGGTAAGACATAAAACAGCATGGGAATAGTTTCAGTCTTGATAGAAACGGCAACTCTGCACGTGCCGAGGATCGGGTAGGATTGGGCCCCATATGGGTTCAATCTGGCTGTTGTGGGATGAAGTATTGGTGTGCCAAGTTGGGTCCAATGCTCATGCATCAAAATGTTAAAATCTGCCCCCTCATCAATCAGGGCATTGAAGGAGCACGTCTGTTTGGTCATGACCGTGATGTGGAGGTAGGCGGGTTCTACAGGCTCCTCCTCATTCTCACAAATTTTCCTAAGTGTGGCTACTCGTATTATGACGGGCAATTCCACCATTGGTGGTTCATGCAATGGATGAGTGGGCGGATAGTACTTCTTGATTCGACTGCCATTGAAGAAGCCCATTCCCTCACCATCCAGTGTTTCCAGCTCGACATTACCAGTTCGGCTGATTGTGCGAACCTTAAAGGGTCCGAGACCTCTGAATTTCATCTTTTGCTTATGTCCTTTAACTGAGTAGAGGAGCACTAGGTCACCCTACTCAAACTCTCGTTGCTTGATATATTTGTCAAACCAACTTTTGCGTCTGGCTTTCTCACAGATAAGTGTGTGGGTGGCTAGGAGACGAACCTCTAACAGGCGTTCTAGCTCAACCAAGCGTTGCGTCCATGCTTCCTTCCCTTCCCATCGTTCTTGGAGTGCTATCCTCATGCTAGGGACGAAGAATTCTAATGGGAGAATAGCTTCAGTCCCATAGGTTAGCCTAAACGGCGTTTGACCGACGGCCATCTTATAAGCTGTTCGGTAGGCCCACAAGGCTGCCATCAACTTGTTATCCCAGTCACTTCGTGAGGCTGATACTACTTTGGTTAGGACAGTGATGAGAATTTTATTGGTTGATTCAGCCTGGCCATTAGCCTGAGTGTAGTATGGTGAGGATTTGCGATGGATGATGAGAAAGGTGGATAGGAGATGGGCTATCACTTCGTTGATGAAGTGCGTTCCCTGGTCGCTAACCAGTTCGATGGGGCAACCAAAAAGCGAGATTACTTGCTCCCATAAAAACTTGGCAGTCGTCCTAGCGTCGTTTTTCCGCGTGGCTCTCGCCTCCGCCCATTTGGTGAGGTAATCCATGGCCACCACAATGTACCTAGCTTGTGAATATTGTGCCGCGGGGCTGATGGGTCCTATGAAGTCAATCCCCCATTTTTCGAAGGGTTGGCGAGCGATAATAGGGGTTAACTCCATCTGATCTTTACGAACCGGGACCTTTGTCCGTTGGCACTCGTCACAATGCTTGACAAATTGTGTGGCATCCCGGAAGAGTGTGGGCCACCATAGCTGGGACTGCAACACCTTTCGTGCCGTAGTGTCCCCGCTGAAGTGTCCTCCTACAATACCATTGTGCGCCTCTGAGAGTACATCGTGCATCTCATGCTCACACATGCATCTACATAGCAATCCGTCTTGCCCCAGCCTATAGAGCTGGCCTGCAATCAGCTGATAGGGTTGGATTTTCAAGATTAAGTGCCTAATCCATGCCCGTTCTATTGGTCATTCGGGCAGCCCATGCTCGAGCACTTGGACTATGTCGTCTGCCCAGTATGGTGTCAGATCGGCCCTGAATAGGTCTCTTTCACTGGACACATGGAATAAGTGGTTGTCTGGTAACTCGTCCACGATGCCTTGTCCAATAGCTTCTCCTGTGGGTATACGGGACAGATGGTCAGCCATGTAATGTTGTTTTCCCTTCCGCACCACCACTGAGAAGTCGAACTCTAGGAGCAGGAGAAGCCATCGAGCTATACGTCCTGTAGCGCAAGGTTTGTTGACTAAATAGAGCAGGGCTTGATGGTCTACGAGGAAGGTGAAGGGGGTGGCCAGTAGGTAATGCCGGAACTTCTTCACGGCGAATACCATGGCTAATCCCTCCCTTTCCATTGTCGAATAATTCATCTCTGTCTCAGCGAGTTGCCTGCTAGCAAAACTCACTGGGTAATCTAAGTTATGCTCACCAGGTTGGCACAGCACTGCCCCCACGGCAAACTTAGAGGCGTCGATGTGTACGTGAAAAGTCATAGTCCAATCTAGGGCTCGTAGGATAGGTGCCGTTATTAGGGCTTTTTTCAGTTCCTCGTAGGCTCGTTGGTACGCTTCAGTCCACTCGAAGACAATTAGCAGTTTGTACAATGGCCTAGCGATCAACACGTAGTTCAGTACAAACCGCCGATAGTATCCTGTGTGACCTAAGAAGCATTGAACTCCCCTATAATTACTTGGGGGTGGAAGGTCCACGATGACCTTGACCTTCGAGAAGTCCATGGCAATGCCATTCTTGGACACCACGTGTCCCAAGATGCATTCGTGCTTCACCCAAAACTGACATTTTAGGGGGTTGAGGGAGAGACAGTATAAGCGAACACCGTTCAAAGACCGCACGGAGTTTTTCAAGATGTTGGGTCCAGGCCGAATGGACACATAGGTCATCGACAAAGACCTCTAACTCCTTGCGAAGCATGTCCTTGAATATGGTGCACATGAGGTGTTGAAAGGTGGTGGGGGCATTGGTTAGCCCGAAGGGCATGACTACGTATGCAAAGACGCCCCACTCAGTGGCGAAGGCGGTCTTGTGCCTATCTGCAGGATGCACTTGCACCTGATTGTACCCCGAGAAGCCATCCAGGAAACTGTAGGATTCCTTACCTGCCACCCTCTCAAGCATGTGCTCGGTGTACGGTAAGGGGCAGTTGTCTCTCTTTGTAGCAGCGTTCACTTTCTTGTAATTGACGCACACTCGAATCTTGCCATTTTTCTTCATCTCAATGGCTATGGGTGACACCCAGTCTGTGTGCTCAATTTCGTAAATGAATCCAGCTCTCATCAGCTTGTCAATTTCCTCCTTGACAGCATGAGCATGCTTTGGATTCATGGGGTATGGTCGCTGCTTGACCGGTGTTGCATCCGTTGTCATGGGTATGTTGTGAGTCACAACACTCGGATCTACCCCTCATAGCTCATCTAAAGACCAAGCAAATACGTCCCGGTACTCCTGCAAAAGATTGACAAGACTGGACTCTTCTTCCGTGGTCAAGTCCTCGGCAATGAACACTGGTCAGGATACTTTCCCTTCCAGGGCTAGGTTTACCTCCTTGACCTTGGCTGGCCCTTCGATTGGTTCGCGGGTTTGCTCTTGGCGCTTGGCACTTAGCAGAACCACCACCCTGTCCCCTCTTTTGAATTTCAAAAAGTGCTTAGGGAGGTCTTGTGGCTTCCTTTGTTCCTCTGATCGCGCATCGCTGGGACGCGTAGCCTCATTCTGCCGTAACTGTCTATGCCTCAGGTGGACAGGTAAGTCTCCCTTGGTGCGTCTGGTCATGGGTGGCCTAGGGATTTCTGGGTCTCCATCTGAAGTAACTTCAAATTCAGAGTCGAATTTCCCATTTTCACTAGAGGAGGTGGTTCTAAGCATTGCTGCCGTTCCTGGTTGGGCCAGGCCGGCTTGCTCAAAATCTAGAGCTCCCATCTGTTCCAACCAAGCACGATCACATTTTGTACATATAACTCCTTGGTCCACTCTAAGGGCTGGTCTCGTCTACGGCTTAGCATCTGCCCGAATTTGCTCAATTTCTCGCCCTTCGGTGTCGTATTCTATGGTGTCCACCTCACCCTCACTTCCTTCATCGAAGGATTGGCAATCTTCGTATTCGTCACAGGAATCTGCATCGCTAGACTGCTCATCGTCCCCCAAAGCCTACTCTGCCTCGTCCTATTGGTCGGGAACCAATGCCCAGTTGTACCTGAGGTTTAGTTCATGTACCCTAGTCCACTTCCACTCGAGTTCTTCCAAGAGGTCTTGGAGAGGCTTGAGATTGGCAGATGCGTTGCATGCCAGTCAGTCCGTTAAGTGCCCCAGTATTCCCTGGAGTTCTCTCTTGTTGGTAGGCACTTGGAAAGCGACAGGCTTAGACCCTTCATGGAGGCTTGCTGCCATCATGTAGATAGGTGTAGGAAGTGTTTCTTTTGGCTTGCCAATTGTTTTGACAGCCTACTCGTACGCCTCATGATCTAAGAACGGCAGGTCGAGTGTAGCAAGAACGTGCATCCAATCCCGCTCGTCCTCTGGGCATGGGATATACTTAGTTAAGGACCCATAGGGTCCTTAACTAAGTATATCAGGCTGTTACCCCAGTCTTCAATAACTCTAGCATTGCGCATCCAGGGTCGACCCAATAAGATATCATAGTCCACTCCCTTCATGACGATAAAGTCGACAGAGAACTGGACTCCTGCAATCTTCACTGGCCAATTCTTCAAGACGCCGAATGGTTTCACTCGCATACGGTTTGCTAGCGTGACGTTAAACCGAGCAGCTTCGACAGGCGGGTTTCCCCACTTCTGTAACACTGCGTGGCTAAGCACACTAACCCCAGCTCCTGCGTCTACAATCCCCTTTCTCGTTGCGTCTCCCAGAGCTAGGACTGGCAGGACTGCATGCATCTCCGAGCCCTCCCAGAAAGCGTTGACGTGCAAGGATTTAGGCCTGGAGTGTAGCGTCAAACTTGGCAAGTGTGTTTCCACATCCTGGTCTTGAGTATCTGCTGACTTGCTCGTGTGGTCTCTCGACCCAATGCTTGAGGTCCTGCCATAGGGCAGAGTGCTGCCTAAGCAACTCTCCCAAGCCAACCGTTACAGGGGTGGTCACTAGTGTGGTCAGGAGATTGCTAAACACTCGTCCTTCCCTTAGTTCAGACTGTCCGGGCCAATGGCCGCGGCTGACCTGCAGGTCTGTTACGTGTAGGCTTGGCCTTGATGGCACTGCTTGTGGCATAGCAGCCTCAGCAGACTTAGGTTGGGGCAGTGATAGTGGCGTGCTCATGCTGGAGAGATCATCAATCTCATCCTCTGTGATGGGTTCAACATCCTTGAGGTGCTGTTGAGCCTCCCTCACCCATTCCTTCACCTTTTCTATGGCTTCCAATTGCCGCTTGGGGTGTGGGTATTCCCCTACCTTAGCGCTTCCCTTTTGGGCTATTTTAGGGGCTGAAGTCTCTACCTCTGCGTCCGAGACTTTCTTCCCCTGGGGTAAGGTTGTAACGCTATCGGTTTTTAGTGCGACCTTAGCCTCTGATCTCTTCTTTTTCTGCCTACGGCTCTTCTTTCCTACTGAGGTCGCATCGAGATTGCTAGGTCCTGGCAGAGAGACACCGGCCTGCTTCATTTGTGCTCGAGTCATAACTCGCAAGGGAATAGGTGTGGCCTCCCCATCGGGGTTTTCAACACCAAATAGCCCCAGCGGGACGGATGGCAAATTACCTGAACCGGAAGGCGACTTCCGTTTTGGGCAGTCCATGAAAAGATGGGTGATTCCGCACTTTGCGCACCTTTGGTCAGCTTTGTCCCTACTTTGCTGCTCTCTTTCTGGGCAGCGTGATGAGACATGACCGGGATGTCCACAAGTCCAACAAGTGACCGGATCCTGTGGCTGCCCTCCTAGGCCTCTACCCCGTCCTCGTCCTAATGCCATCACCGGCACAGGTCGGTAATCCATGAGGATTGCATTGCCCTCGTCGTCATGCGAGACGTAAGGGTATATGTAGGTTTCTTCATCACTGGGCTCCTCTACATAGTGTACGGGAGCATCACTCGGTGGGTGGGTCACATAGGGACCAGGTGGTCTAGGAATACCGGTAGGATTTATGTCCAGCCTAGGGACCGCTGGTTTCATATCGTTAGGCGCTGGTAGGGCTAGCAGGGCTCCCCTTCCGAAGAATGGCTGTGGCCTGTTAGCTGGGTAAAGCTGGCTGTAGGGTTGCGTGTATGGTAGTCTTCGTGGTAGTCTACAATGTGCAGCATCATGGCCGAACCTACCGCAGTTAGCGCATGGTCTTGACCTAGGGTCCTGACACTCTGCTGGCAGGTGGTTTCCTCCATAGTACACGCACTGGACGTGCGGACGCGTCGGTCGCCTCAACATGTCTTGTATTTTGGCCAACTCTCCGTCTTGACCTCGGCCAAGCCGTGGTCCGTCTCGGTGGCCTTTCCCTTATCTTGGGATGATGCATTTGATCGCTCGCTAGAGGTTGGCGTTCACTCTAAACTCCGTGGGTTGATTTCTTCTAGGTTTGAGCTCCTGGAGCTCCGCTCTTTCAACTGGTCATCAACCCTAATGGCTTCCTCAAAAAACCCTAGCCACCACGTCTCGTTGCAAGTTTGAGTTGCCTGCTAGTGCCTTGTACAATTCCTCATCCCGAATCCCGCTGATGAATACACTCGACATTGCCCTGTTAGTTGGCCTTTCGCCTAAGGGGATTCTCTTAAGGAGGCTTCTCACGTGGGTCATATAGTCGCGGATACCCTCCTTCTCCTTCTGCTTGATGTTCATCAGGCGTACTAGCAGGTTGTCAGAGTATCCGGGTTTGGCAAACCTCTTGACAAAAAGGTCCTTGAGGTTATTGAAGTTGGCTCGTTCTATGGCATCTAGGCTCGTATACCATGTCCTACCCTTATCGCTTAAGCAAAGTCTGAATGCTTGCAAATGTTGGGCCTAGTCGTTGAGGCCATTGGCTTCGCAGACTTGCTCAAACTGCTCGACAAATCTATACGGGTCATCCGGTGGCTGGTACTTGTCGAGTTGCTTGGCGACAATAGGTATTTTGGCTTGGCTCTTTGAGGCCTGGTTTGCCCCCAACCCTGCAAGTAGCGAGGTTGCTAGCGCAGTGGCATTCTATTCTACCGCGGTGTTATTGAGCAACCGTTTCATGAGGAGCTCGCCCAGCATCAAGTCTTCCTCTAGTGCTCTTTATTGGTCTCTGTCTAGTTCTGGCCAACCAAGTTTAGCACTCGCTGTACCTCATGTAGCTCCATGCTTTGCCTTAGGCTCCTGGCTTGTTGGTCCCTATTGTACTCGGCTATGCCCTACAATGCCTTGAGGGCTAGCCTCCTCTCCTCCTCTAGATCTGCAATGATTACCTCTGCCGTCCTGCCACGGTGTTCGTACTTGGCATGCGCATCGTAACTGCTCACCATTTGTTGTATGGCGTCTAGAAATGCGCTAACATCTAGCTCCCCTGTAAACCAATGATCTAAGCCTCCCTCTATCATGATTGAATTCTTGCACCTGGTCGTAAGTCAGATCCTTGTTGTTGACGCTCCTTGCTTGATCCTACCCTACGCTCCGCGCGTTTGCATACACTTTGGGTCTTCTCCTATTGGTGGGTTTTTTGGGTGATTTATCTGAGTGAGTTCTTTTTAATTTTTGAATGTAGCGCTCAACTTATGGTCACTCGTGAGTGTATTGTTCCTTGTGCACTTGTGCTCAATCAGGCTTTCAGCTTTCCTAAGTGTACTTCAAGTGCGGAAATTCAACCCGAGTGCTGTGAGTGATTCCCCGGCGTCTCACTCACTCTTGCTCGTTTTGGGCTTGACAGGCTTTGCTACTCTAGTTCTGGCCACTCTACGAGTCCGAGGGTCCTATGCTGCTTCCTGTCGCTCATGTGGGGGTGGGTCACTGGGGGAGTGCCCCAGTGTGTCCCTGGATGGGTCAGGTTTTGTTTTGGTTTGACTCTGGGAATCGGACGTCCGATTTACCAGTGGTTCGATTTACCAGTGGTCCGATTTACCAATGGTCCGATTGTGGGAACCGGACCAGGTATATCAGGGCTGAGTGGTAGTCTTAAGGTCCGCGTGTCCGATTCTCAAGAATCGGACGGGCAAGTGTTCGAGGAATCGGCCAAGAGGGTCTGATTCTGGGCGGTCCGATCGGACCGGGTAATCCGATTCCTAGTGGTCCAATTATGGATGGGTCCGATTCTAGGAATCGGACCGGAGAGGTGGTCCGATTGGTGACGTGTATTACTTCGTCCAATCGGACAGGGTGGGTCCGAGTCAGAGCGTCCGAGTGGTCCGATTGTCCGAGTCAGACAAGTTGGTCCGAGCGTCCGATTCTCAAAATTGGACGGGTTGGTCCGAGTGCCATGTGGCACGTCCGATCAGACTAGTTGGTCCGAGCCTAGTAGTCGGACAGGTCGTTCCGATCGGACGGTTGTCCGAGTGTCCGATTCTGGGAATCGGACACTGGGTCAGACGTCCGATTCCGCCGGTCCGATGAGCTTGCGCACACGGATTTGCTCAATTTTCTCCAGATGTTTTATCATATTGACCATGCAATTAACCAGCGTCGGAGTTGAAGCGGTGCGGAGAAGATCGGTTACCTGGGAGTCACCGAATGCGATGTCCTCCGTGCCCTGGTCGATCGAACGGCTGCCAAGCTCGCTCACTCTCTCACTCTCTATCTCTCTCGCTCTCCGTTGGTTGGAAATGGGGTTCTCTTGCCCTCCCAGAGTTTATACCCTGCTAGTTCTACCCTGAACAATACAGATTCCAACCTATCTCAAGCTCCATTTCGGGGATGAATACCCTACTTCGATGCTCAATATGAGGCGCGCAAGTGCTCAATCTTGAATCTGTTGGTCCCGACAAAACGGAACCAAAATGTGGGAGCTTTCGCTTAACCGCCAAGACCCATGGACCGCTTATTATTTCAAGCGTTCAAAGCGAGCTCTAATGGCTATCTCTCACCTAGCCGACGCGCCGTCGGATCCTACAAATGCAGTGAACTTACCTTGATGCCCGATCGAGTACCCTCCTCTCTCTTGCACTCCGGTAGCTCCATGATTCTAGATGCTAGCTCAAGCATCCTCAAGCCTCCTCCATCTCCAAGCACCATCCTCCATAGCCGCGCGCGCAAGAGAAGAGAAGAGAAGAGAAGAGAAGTAGAGGAGAGGAGATGGTGAAGAGCTTCACCCTCTTGATCCCTCACTCTCACACACACTCACTTCCTCACACTCTCACACTCCCTCTCTCAAGAGCACACACAAGCAAGAAGGAGAGAAGAAGAGAGGAAGAAGAAGACTAGTTTTGCCACACACCAAAGAATGAGCTCTTCATTCACTTTTCAACCTTATATACAAAACCCTACTTCCCTTTTGGGTGGTCATCCCCTTTTCCCTTTTTTACATGGCCGGTCATAGCCTAGGCCCTGTTTTCCATTGTCCTTTTATCTTCCTCGTTTCCTTTTCACCGCCCTTCTACATTTACAAATTGCACGGGTGAGAGTCCGGCACTCTTTTACAAGATTTTAGGGTGCGCTTTTTTATTCAAAAATGCGCCTTTCCCTTTTTGTGTTTGCCTTGGACTTTTAAGGTTGTCCTTGCGCTTTTGGCATTTTCTCCTTTTCTTTCTTCAGTTGGGCTACCTTTTTTCCGCCTTTGCCCTACGTCTTTTCCACTTTCTTTTTCTTCGTGTTGGGGTTAACAGCTCGTCATAGCTCCGAGTAAAGATGTCGCGAAACTCCTAAATCAGGGACACATAGTCCTCTCTCTCTTCCGAACTGAGCATAGAACCCAATTTGATTGGCCGCGAATCATTAGGCGTACCAAGGTCCAACTCAATAACATCCGCGTCTCTTATTCGATCATGAGGCTCTATTGGCTCATTCAAGGTTATCTGATAAATATCCTCTATAGTGGACCCTTCCTTAGATCAATCGCTCGATGACGTCTCACTATTAGATGGATCATCTACTATTTCTAGTTCACTGGAGGATAAAGGAGCTCTCTCACTCTGAGGAGACTCAAGGTAAGCATCCACTATTACACGATGGGTACCTTGACCTAAAATCACTCGATAGCTAGGACGTCCTGCAAACCTTATCACCCTAAAGTCCAGATAGCATTCCACGCTTGCAACAATAACGTGGACTTTAGTGATGCAACCTTCCAGTTGTCTTAGACTATCATCTGCCATCCTAAGAAGTGTGGAGCCGACTTTTTGAATTTCGAGACCTAGCTGCTCCATCAAGTCTGAACTTATGATATTGATGGAGGATCCAGTGTCCACGATAGCGTGCTCCACTAATATTCCATCCACATACGCTGGAACCCTAGGGCAATGCTTTTCAGCATGATCCAACCAATCTTCTCCCACTCTAGCTATGCCCAAAGGTTCTATTATATACCCGATACACAGGATTTTCTTGAATTCCTTGCATACTCCTGGAGAAAGTTTAATCAATTGTAGGAGATTCACATCTGGTTTGACTTCGCAAAGAGAACTTGCTAGGTCAAAGTCATGGTAGTTAGCCAAAGTTCTCTTCTCGCGCCAAACCATTCTTTCCTTTGGTCGTTGGACCACCAGCTTTAGTGCCTCTTTTTTGAATTTTGTCTTCTTTCTTGTCATCTCTCAATCCTTCTCAGGATCTACTTTACCATCAACAGACCTTAGAGGTCCACCTTCCATATCCGGATTCACGACTCGCTTTTCCCTAGTATCCTGCTTAGGGTTTTCCTCGGCAGATTTTACAGTTCCTTTATCACCCTCTTTAATCTTTTGTCCTCTTGTTATGGCTCATAGATTAGAATTTTCAGTATCATTGACACATACAGCCTCAATAAGGCTGACTCCACTGCCATGAGGCAATTCCTCTACAACAGCCTTTCCTTGTTGCAGTATTTGTCTTGGTCCCTCATCTTGCTGGAGATTCTTCCCTTGTGCGCGATGATTAATTGGACCAGGTTGTTTACTTCCTTGTTGGAGAGAACTGATCTTACTCCAACAGGTAGCAGCTAAGTGGCCAAAATTTCCACAAATATCACATTTGGCATTCGGGTGATTCCTAGGGAAATGTTGGCCACCACACCACTTACAGCTGAATCTTGAGGGGCCACCCTCTTCAGGGTGTTGACTCCCTATCAAATTATGTTGCTTCTTAAGGAAATTGACATCTATAGCTATTTGTCAATATTGTTCAAAGATCATATCGGTGTAGTGCTTCATCATGTCCTTAACTTCACCAAGGACATTAGAGGCACTCGACTCATAGCCACGATCATCAGTTTGTCGTCCCATGGGCCTAACCACTTGATTAGGGATTGGTCGTTGACCTAATAGGACAACATTAGGATTCATTGTTTGGCCCCCACTATTTAGTGAGGCCGCCTGACTAGCCATGGGCATAGTCATGCTAGGAGGAGCTGGTAACATAGGCAAATTTAGCATGATCCCTCCTCTCCCATTCGTGTTTGACATGGGATCCCCTTGACTCCCATTGGTCAAGGCCAAGTTATTACCATTCCAATTTATCCTTGTTGCATAAGCCACTTGCAAGTGCGACTCTACTCCTTCTGCTTGGGTAATAGCAGTGTCAATGTCGGCCAAAGCAACACTACTCAGTTGCACCTGGATATCAAAATCCAATCCATGTAGAAAATATTTTAACTAGGCAGAATGGGGATGTAAGTATTTAGTTTACAAAGAACTTGCTTTAATTTATTTCCATAGGCCTGGACATTCTCATTTGGCTCTTGGCATGTTACATTCAAGACACGCAACCAATATTGTCCACCCTTCTCAGGGGCAAACTCTCTACAGAAAGCCATAAAGAATTGGGCACTGCTAGTTATGGTTCCGGATTTGAGACGGTGGTACCATACTACCACTCTTCCTTTTAACGTCATGTTAAAGAATATAATTAGGTGTCCTTCGTCTTGGATTCGATAATTGAACATGAGTGTTTGAAACTCCTTAATGTGGAGTTCTCAATCTTCTTCTGCTAACCCATGGAAAATGGGCAACGATGCTCCTAATGCCGGCAAATCCAGTGTCCCTGTTGGAATTGCAATAGGTTGTGCCATGTCTACAACTGGATTGACAACAGGAGTTTTTGTAGGTAAAACTACAACCCCACTTGTTGTGGGTTGATTAACTAGAAGTAGGGAAGTATTGAGACTTCCACTTGCACCTCTCGAAGAGCTACTCATAACACTTTGGTTACTAGAACCACTACCACTTATGTGCAACGCGCTACTCCTTTGAGGAGAATAACGACTTACAATCTCTAACCGCTATCTAGCCCTCTCAGCATGTTCTACTTTTTGTATTTCGGCTTGACGGTCCTTGTCAGAGGACATAAACCAACTATTTGCTCCCTAGAAACCCTAGATTCGAGAACTACCACTTGTTGGCAACTCCGGTAGACATACCACTGATGGGACCTAAAATGGGCTGGCACTGGCTAAGGTACTAGCCAGACCTCATGCCCTCAACAGACAACCCCACCACATAGCCTCGCGAGCCAGGAGCATCTATCGAGGGATACACTATCCTACCACACTAATTATTATGCGTTTATAGTTTGTAATCCAACGAATGTTCCCTTTTCCCCGTCTCCTGAGAGGGAGATCATACATATATCAGCAATAAATGCCACATATTACACACACAAGGGCACCCCACCGGCTAATTGCCGTGGCCCTACTGCAACTCTCCTACATCTTGGGGATTGGCCCCTTGATGCATTGCTTCCACATATAGACACATTCGAAACAAACTCCCCTCTTAGTGCCAATATATTTAACATTCCATGAATGCACTTATCCTCACTTATCCATCCCCTTTGACCCACTGTCTAGACCTACAGCCAAGTTGCTCACTCTCTCTACGTGGGTCAAGTCCTAAAGAAGCCAGGTTCTATGCATCCAAGAGCTCGTAATTGATACCATTTAATGATGCTTGATGCAAATGTGTATATGATTAAGTGCTCAAACAATTGAAAAACGGTCTCATGCATTGTGCAAATCCATTCTTTTCATGTTTCCATACACTAACGTGTAGCTGCTGTGGCGACGAGAGAAGACACCGAGCCTTACACTCATGCTGTACTTCCCTTTATTTAACTTAACATCATCCTATATGAATAATGCAGCAAATACATCAAATTTTATATTATATCTCAGCACTCAAACCTCCCTCCTCCCCTACCGTTTAAGATGTTGCCTCGTTGCATAGGTAAAGGGGTGATTTCATGTGTATTTCGTATGAAATAAGCAGTAAATACTCACAAAAACATATAAATGGGGATAACCTGAGGCAAACCCTCATTCTTTATTCTCATTATACACTCACAGACACATCCATAATTTTCCTCATCCGTTCCCTATTTTTTCCCCTTTTAAAAATAATTTTTCCTTATTTTTTCCTATTTATTATCAATAAAAATGGAAGAAAATTAGCATCATTTCAAAGCTATGGCTCTTGAGTCCTTGGACAGCAAACATGTAAATTTTATTGGTGTTTTTTTTCATGCTTTTTCCATTTTAAGCCCAAAAACCCCATTTTTACTATAAAAACCATGCTTTTCGGTTTTGTCCTCTTTATTTTCCACACTTTAAATATATATTTTCTGATTTTTTTATTATGAAAAACTAAAAACAGCAGCAAACAACATGTCCATCAATTTTCAGCCCATATGAACATTGCTAACCTCATCAAATGCGAAAAAAGAGCCATTTTCTTTGTAAATATGTCATTACCATGTATTTTTTATTATTTCGAGTTTTGAAACTTGTTGTAGGTCTGCAAATTAGGGCCTGTTTGATGCTCAGCCCACCTCCACACTGCCATCTTCAGCCCACCTTCGGTTTGGAAGCAATCCGGTACCACGCCGGACAAGCATTCACCAACCGGGCTTCATTCTTCTTCTCATGTTGAAACTGCCCCTTGCAGGAGAGAGAGGGAGGAGAGAGCTCCATAACTAGGCAGCCAATGGAGGAGCGGAGACTGGCAATAGGAAGCATAGATAGAGTGTAGATCATGCCCAAGATCAGTTGGGGGGTTGTTTACAGCCCCCATAGCCCCTCCTCTTCATCAAAATGATGGCACCTTCTTCCTCATGGCGTGGAAAAAACGGCTGCCTTCTTGATCACGATTTTCCAAAAATGAGGGACCCCCCAAAAGTCACATCTCTTGGGCTCCCTAAAGCCTATTCACACTTGGCATTTAGTCCTTGGCCTCCCGAGATCTCCCATTTCCGTATCCGGTACCCAAATTGAAGTCTGAAAAATCCTGGACATCCATTTTGAAGTCCTCCACTGCCAAGCATCTCCCAGGGTCCCATCTGACATGCCACATAATTATAAAAATTCATCAACTGTCGTCAAGTGGGTCTTTTAAGCCTTTTCCGGGCATTGCCGCTTAAAATCGTACTAATTGCCACCGCCACCTTTGACGAAGTCTATTTTTCCCCTGAAGTTCAAAATTTTTGGCTATTTTTAAGCACTTCTCAACATCAAAAATCACCTGTCATTCGGTCACACAAAGTACTTGGTTATGTTCATTAATGATTATTTGCATAATGTCTAGGTATATCCTATTGAGGAAAAGTTAGATGCCTCATCTATCTTTTAGTGTTGGCTTTCTCTTGTTGAGAACCAGTCTAGGTATAGGCTAAAATACCTAAGGTCTAACAATGGGGATGATTATGTTTCTAAAGCATTTGAGTATTTTACCACATGTACACCCCATCTTAGAATGGTATTATAGAGCACATGAACACAACCATTCAAGAAAGACTCTGTAATATGCTTAGTCAGGTTGGCTTACTACACCATTTTTGGGCTGAGAGAGTCATTAGTATCATCATAAATTTTGATAAATAAACCCCAATGCACTGATATTGGTTGTCAAGTTTTAGTGGCTTGGAAAATCTCCCTCATATGCATATCTAAGAGTCTTTGGATGTGAGGCTTTCTACCATGAACCTAAAGAAAAAAAAAAAAGCTAGACCCTAAGTCAGTGAGATGCATCTCTCTTGGTTATGAAGATGCAAGTGAGATGGGCCATCACCTATGGGACCCACGAGCTCAGAAGGTTGTCCATAGCTATGATGTTGTTTTCCATAAGGAGAAGATGCATATGTAGTGTGAGTATTGGAAGTAGCTTGGCTTCATTGCATGTTGGCAGAGATTGGTTTTTCCCATCCTGGACCTACAACCACGCATGTGGACATTGATCTATAAGTTTACTTATTTTTGTACTCTATGGCATTCACTTTGCATCCACACTTTTATTTCTGGTATCATGAGAATCATCTCATGGATGCATAGCACTTGTTTTTGAATATTCAACCCATGTTGAGTGCAAGGTTCCCTAATCCATAGGTTTAGATACTCGTTTCCTTTGGAGGACTGATTTGGTAAGGATTGAATTATCTCCTGGAACGAACATCAAAAGAGAGAACTATGTTACATATGTACTTTATGTTGAAACGGTGCATTCTAGGGGTAATCCCTAGGGTATATGAGAGTCATAGTGGGGTCAGAGCAAGCTCGGGAGTACTTCTTGTGTATGTGATACAAGGTACTAGACATAGTTATATTTGGGTACTCCAATTTCTTAGAATCGGGAAGGAAAATTCGTTGGACTACACTTTAGAAATATTATCTACAAATACATTCGTTGGTTAATTAGTTCATATTGTCTATACACTCCTAGCCGCAAGGCCATGGGTTTGTCTAGATGAGTTTAGGAGGCTCAACTAAGCCCTAGAGCCAATATTGGGCCCATTTTTGGTCTCACAAGTGGTGCATTTTCCAAGAGCTGCTAATAAGTGGCAATTTTGGAATCTTAGCCAAAAAGGGACTAAAATTTTATAACCTTATTCATTAGGGATGCACTAAAGTATTTGTAAAATGGGGCTTGCCCCTGGTTTCAAACACTTCTATTCAAAATCTCCTAATAATGGACCTATTCAATTACGTAGAGATTGAATCCTCTATGAGGGATGATCTATGTGACATGGAAAGTAAGAACTTAATGGTCAGTCCCTCCTCTAGTTGGCATGGACCTAGGTTCTTTACCTCAGCATAATCTCTATTCAAGAAACATTGTGTACAGCCATCCATATATGCAACAAGTATGTTGGAACCCATGGCAGTCATGGAATCGACTAAGGATCATGCTAAAGTCCTAATGCCATGGAAAAGTATCCACACACAATGGAATCTAGTTGTGGCTGAAACGTCCCATGTGTTGGGTCACCATGCTTAAATATTAGGCCTCATAAGGACGTTTGGAAGCCTCAATCGTTAAGGGGAAACCGTTGCTTAAGAGGCATGACCCCCATGCTCTAAATAATACAGATATATTTGTTTTAGGTAAGGGGCAAAAGCTCAAGCCTAAATTTGTTGGGGAATTACCGTTGGATGGTCAAGGGATAGAAGATCCTCTGAGAAAGAATCAGAATGATATGTTGAAAGTTATAGGACTCCCTAGACCACTCTATGAGTTGGCAGAAAGGGATGTCAATGAAATTTGTAACCTTCCTACATCGACAAAGGTGAAAACAAAAGAGATTAGAGGCCTTGAGACAATGGGATTCAGTCATGATGAATACAAAGATTTTAGTGACCCAGTCTTGATCCCAACGAAGAGAACTAAATGCCCTCCTCCTTATAGGGATCTCTCAGTATTTTATGAGCTGGTAAATGAGGATCCGATGTTGCATTTAAAAGAATATGGCCTAACTTTCCTTGCAAGTGGGTTCAATGATATACATCAGATGCACGCATTCCCAATTACCCTAAAGGGAAATGCCAGTAAATGGTACTAGAGCCTCTCAAGAGAGTCAATTAATTCATTGAGGAATTATGTGATAGATCTTTAAATGAATATGAGAACAAGGTTCCCATGACTCCAGTCTTGGGACAACTTATATAGATTCAACAAGTCATATACCTTTGTCAAAGAGTACACAAGAGCCTTTGATGACACCCTGAAGCTTTGGCCAAGAAAAGTTAGACAATTACCAAAAGATGTGCTTGGTGAATTCTTTGTTAGTGTCTTGGAAATAAATACACGGTTTCAAGTTAGAATGAGAAACCCTAAGTCACTAAAGGAGGCAAAGGTACAAGCAAATGATCATGAGATATACATTCAAAGGAGTTGGAAGAGCTATTGGAGTTTTCCCCACACCCTTGAAATTCATAAGGATTGGCAACATTTGTTGAATGTTAGTCATGCTAGAGGTGCAAATGAGAGGCATACTAGGAAAAATCTTGGCATTAACTATGATGATCTTAAGGCCTAGGAACCTTGGCATCCTAGTGCAGCCAATTCTATGTTCCAAATCCATGGCCTAGATGGAAATCAATGTAGACCTAATGAGGGAAGCCAAGTTGTTACGCAACCCATAAATGGTCCAAAATTGGAACAAAAATATGTGAATGAGATCCCCTGAGACATAGCTAATGCATGCTATCATGTGGAGGCCATCTTAACTATTGGGAGTCCAGGTGATAGGAAGCATAGGGTTCATGATGGTAAAGACCCATCTAGGATTGGATCTAGTAAAAGCATCTAATTTAGGGGAAGTGATAGGCAACAAGTGAGCCAATATAGATTGGTCATCATGAAAGAATATAAACATAGAAGTAGTAGCGACCTCCAATCAAAGCATGCAATGACAAAAAGGAGATGGGTTTGGAGGCCCAAAACCTCTATAAGTGTGGATGGTGGATTAGATAAAAAGAAAAGAGTTCCAAGAGGACATACCATGGTCAATCCCCATGGTGTGGATGAGGCCAAAGGTCATAATGCTACATCTAACAAGGTGCATCACTCTAGGATGAAAAAAGGTGATGGGCCTAGGATTGAAACCTTGCCTAGTTTGGGTTGTAATAATGAGACATGCAATAATCCAAATAGGGAAGGGTTAAATGAGTCAAAATCCATGGATCTCTCTATAGGAGAGGTCTTTCAAAAGCTAGAACAACTAGTCTAATATAATGATAAGATACTCGAGCCCAATAAGATCATTCATTTAGTTAATAATGCCCAAGAAGGAATAGCCCACATTGAAATTATATTGGTGGGAAGGCTCGGACTGGTGAATATACAAGAGTCCAAGATTAAACTTTGATGCTTAAATTATAGTGAGCTAGCTGCACATGTAGCATGAGGCTAGCCCTTGCATTTTGCGTTAGTTTTTTTTTTCTTGGTTAGTTTGATTGGATGAAATGTATATGCCAAGAAAACTAGGTGTTTGATGAATTAAAATAACCTATTCTCGTTAGGCCAAGAGAGCCATTTCTTTTGCAGTGTATTGTTTGATTTCATAAGGCCATGTAATGTACCCGCCCTAGATTAGGCAATGGATAACATTTTAGTAGTTTCCCAAAGTTTACCTTTCAGTCGTCGCCATCCATACTCTAACTAGAATGGTCAAATTTTATCCAACTAGTTAACCCTAGGTCTACCCCACATAGGAAGTATCCTGCCATTACCCACGGAGGACCCGACCTGAAGGATCCTAATTGACTTAACAGTCACCTGTCAACAACTAGGTCACATCTAGAGGTGTTCTTTGAGAGGCTTCTTGTCCGAAAGGAGCGACTACCATTACCCTTGGTTCATGGAGTACAACGCTTTTTTCCAGTAGCAAACTAAGGATTTATGAAATCCCTCGCAGTGCTTTGGCACAGCCGTCGTACCTTTCCCTTAAGATAATTTATAGTCTAGGTTCTAAGACTAAACCCTAGGTAAGTTAGCAAATCGGCCCTTCCTAGAGTTTCATCCTAGCGTTTATTTTTGGGGAAACCTCTTGGCTAACCGAGACCACCCTGCCCCATAGGACTAGATTCGTCGGAAATCCATCCACCCACTTCCCTCTATGGAAGTTCTTAGTTATCTAATTACCTACCACATTACGTGAAACATATTAAAAAACTTCATTAATTAAGAAGAATCATTTCGTGCATAGTTGTTCATTTGTGTAATTTACTCACGGACATACAATCAGAATAAAACAAATTCATTGATTATGTTCCATAATGTGTGTTCTCCTGCCCATACAAGAGAAAATTTACAATTTCATGTGTTGCCTCATCCGGTGCATCTGCATGTCACCAGATCAAATCCACCTATAGCTAGCATTTTTAGGTGTCCCAAGTAGAACTCGGGCCATATAGGGGACCAAGTAGTTCCTATATGTATAAAGGATTTACTAGCTAGAGCCCCCGTGGCACCTTATCCACCTCCTACTTAATATGATCCCTGCTGGGAGACCTCTCGCCATCGGAGTTGGTCCATGCTTTCGCAATGATAAAAACATCCCCTCTTGGTATGGGGATTCAACACCTATCCTTGGGAGAGGTATAGGACTCCTCAATTTATATATGTTCAAATACTTTATTCAATCAGGATCTAATCTAGAAAATCACAAACAAGATTGATGTCTTCAAGCAATTATGACTTCAATCAATCATGCAACTTTCAACCGATGATTAATCTAGTAGCAATCAATACTTGAATTTCACATAATGAACTCTTCCCCTTGGAATTTAACTAAGGGTATCTAGATTTTGGGGTCTCTAACTTCCCAATTTAAGGTTTATTTTTGTAACCAAGTTTCTTGGCCTTAAGTCAGTTTCTTTAACTTAGAGATATTTCCAGTCTTAAAATCTTCTATCAAAGCTTCTAGATTAAACTATATCCTTAACTATATTCTTCGGGGTTCGTTCTTAATAAATCCATCTTGAAAATTCCTCATGATTTCTCTTGAGTTCTAGAATTTTGTAATTTTCCTAACAATTTCTAGCTTATAAGATATTCTAATCATTTACCAAGTGAATACTTTGTTGAGATGGCAAGATCAACACGTGCGGACATTGATGATGGACCGCCTGGCTAGATGGGTCCGCATGTCTACACTTAGCACATTGGTGGTCATTATGATACTCACATGGCCTCTAACTTATCACTTATTATATTTAGTTTGTTACACCTACCTACAAGTGGCAAAGACATAGCACCAGTCGATTAGTGTAGTCGATTATGCACTGTTTGACTTAGTAGGCCACTTTTCTCTATGTTGTATCTTATCTTTACTTTGTGTACATTGTATAGTGTGTGAAAGACAAATAAGAAACTAGCAAGAAAACGTTTTGGCCTCCACTCTCTTCTTGTGTTCTTGAGTGAGCTTCCTCTTGTGTATACAGAGTGTGTTTGGTGCCGCAACTCAAGCAAATCCCCCCACCACGCAATTCTTGACATGGTATCAGAGCCGCGCCACTAAGAGAGGCTGATTTCAAGGGCTAAAGTGAAGGAGAAGAAGCAAGGTTTGAGCAAGCAAGCAACGGGTAAGAAGCTCTCCCATTCTTCCACTCTCTCTCTTGGATAGTGCATGTGGAGGCACCGGAAGCAGGGAGCAAAAATCTCAGATTGCTGTGAGATTTGGTGTGCGAGCAGACCACTGTATATTCTGTAAATATGCCCTTTAGGGCTCTCCCATAGTTATTTTGGGTGTGTGAGGCCATTTTAGTCCCCGTTTTAGAGCCGCAAGGTTGCGAACAGCAGTTTCAAGGTACACTGTGATTTCGGCTATATTGACCAAAAGTGGGTGCACAGATTACAGATTGTGAATCTGTAATTTTTGAGGTATTTGTAGAAAGAAAACATAAGGTTTATCTGCAAACAGGTTGCAGATTACATGTATTGTTGAGCAATCAGTGAAAAAGGTTACTTGGTGTATTACTGTGCACGTGTTGTGGAAGATTGCAGAAGACTAGCTTCCTGCGTTATATCCTTGTTTGTGATAATGGCAGAGAACAGTGGAAATTCCATTATTGAGAAGCTTGACAAGAACAGCTACCCTTCATGGAAGTTCCATGTAACGAACTTCCTCATTGGAAAGGGCCTTTATGAGTTTGTCTCAGGTGAAGAAAAGGAGCTAGAGATGGGTATCCCTCCGACTACAGATGAGTTAAAAGCATGGAAAGAGTGGAATGCGAAAGACAAAAAGGTAATGTACTGGCTATCTACAATAATTGATAATACTATGCTAGGACATATCAAGAATGCAGAAACTTCACATGCAGCTTGGACAATTTTTGAGAGCATGCTTTCAGTAAATACAAAGGCACGAAAGATTCAGCTCAAGCAAGAGTTGAATGCCTTGAAGAAAGGGAAAATGTATGTCAATAAGTTTGTGTTGAAGGTGAGGAGCATTGCAGATGCTTTAGCAGTGATTGATGCAATGCCAGATGATGATAATTTGGTTTCATCCACTCTGAGTGGCCTTAACAATGAAAAGGCATGGAAATCATTTATTACTTCAGTATATGTACGGAAGCCATTTCCAGATTTTGATGAGTTGATCTCTCTCATGATTACTGAAGAGATCAATATACAGGGTGATTCGTCTAAAAGAAATGGTGAACAAGTCCAAGCATTTTATACGAGTTCAGGAAGGGGACGTGGTAGCTCCTCTTCGAGAGACCATGGTATGGGACGTGCTGGCGATAACCAGCAAAATAGGTTCAATCAACAGTTTGGTGAAATGTAGGTTTCTGGAGGCATACGAAACTTTAGAGGCATGGGGAGCTCTAGAGGAAGAGGTGGATGGAAAAATAGAGGTTCTGAAAATTTTGCTATTGTTTTCCATTATTATGGCAAAACTGGCCATATTGCAGCCCATTGCTATGCAAAGAAGGATGATATTCGCAGTGGTAAATTGCAGCAAGGAAACTATGCATCATCTTCACGACAAAATGAAGACAAAAATGAGCGTCTGTTTGTTATGCAGCATATGATGAATGTAGTTACAGGAAAGGGGACACATGATTATGTATGGTATGTTGATTCAGGTGCATCTAATCATATGACCAGTCATGTTGAATGATTTGGAGAGATGAAGGACTTACAAAACCCAGGTTATGTGCAGACGGGTGATGATTCATGCCACCCAATTTCACACATTGGAAAGGTTTCCTTGTCCTTGTATGATGGCCAGACAAAGAGTCTGATAGATGTATTACATATACCATCAATTACAAAGAATCTAGTATCTGTTGGTAGAGTAAGGGTTGCAGGTCCGATTCAATGCAAATGGTTGTTTTGTAGAAGACTTTAATGATAAGTGCAGGTTGGTCGCAAAAGGAAGTAGAGTTGGCCGAATGTTCACTTTGGATGCTAGAATTCCTGCAATGGATGCTACTATGTATGCTAAAGGAAAAGAAGTAGTTGTAGATATTGAAATATGGCATAAACATATTGGACATGCAAATGTGCAAAGGCTGAAATTAATGCAGTCTAGAGGATTGGTTACAGGGTTGTCTTCTTTTAGAGTTGCAGAATCGCATAAAGTCTGTGAAGCATGCCAGTTTGGTAAGCAGGCAATACCACCCTTCTCGCGTGATAGAGAAGTGAGCAGAAACATACTTGATGTAGTACATATAGATGTTTGGGGGCCTACACAGAATGTATCTCTTGGTGGCAGCAAATACTTTGTCACATTTATTGATGACTGTTCAAGGAAATTATGCATATACTTCATGAAAGAAAAAAGTGATGTGTTTGAGCACTTCAAATCTTTTAAGGCAGCTGTTGAAACAGAAACGGGCTTAAAAGTAAAGTGCTTGAGATCAGATGGAGGGGGAGAGTAGCTCTTTAATGAGTTCAGTGGCTTCTTGAGGACTCGTGGGATAAAGAGGCAATTTACTTGCAGGTATACCCCATAACAAAATGGTGTTGCAGAAAGAAAACATAGGCATATTGCAGAAGTTGCACAGGCATTAATGGCTGAAAAGAATATTCCCAAACATTTTTGGTCTGAGGCTGTCCATACCGTTGTTTACATTATGAACAGAACTCCCACAGCTGCAATTCATGGGATGACTCTTGAAGAATTCTTTATTGGAAAGAAGCCTGATGTATTGCACTTAAAGGTATTTGACTATGTTGCATACGTTCATGTGCCAGATGAGCTACGGAAGAAGCTTGATCCAAAGGTAGAAAAATGTGTTTTTATTGGATACTCTTTAGAGCAGAAAGGGTATCGCTATTATAGCCCTGTCTCACAGGTGAGTTTAGAGTGAGCATGGATGTTATCTTTGATGAGATGGGAAGTTGGTGTACACCTGTTGGTGATGTTTTTGGATGATGATAATGATCAGGACAACTATGTGCAGAAAGATAAACAAGAATCACGGAGTCTTAGTGGACCAGAAACATCATCTGGTACTACACCTACAGTGAGCCCTTGGTCTGGGAGACTAAGGAGTAGCCCCACATCTTTAGGTGGATCTATAAGTGTTGCATTGGAGTTTGCACAGCATGTAAGCCTCTTTCAGTACCACTGGGTGAAGTTGAGTGCTGATGTTGGGATGAGATAGAAGACCCTATTATGTTCAGGAGGATAGTAGGGAGTTTGATTTACATGACTATCACAAGGCCAGATTTGAGCTATGCTGTTGGTCTTGTTAGTCAGTTTATGCAGATGCCTAGAAAGCCTCATTTGGATGCACATAGATGTATATTGAGGTATGTGAAGTCCACTTTACATTAAATTTTATGAGGCAGGTAAGGACGTACAGGTCTTTGGATACACATATGCAGATTGGGCTGGTAGCATGTCAGATAGAAGATCTACAATTGGATTCATGTTGTCCCTTGGTAGTGCAGCAGTTACATGGAGCAGCAAAAAAACAACCTACAGTTGCTTTATCGAGTATAGAGGCTAAGTATAGAGGTGCTGCTATGGCAACATGTGAGGTGGTATGGCCGCAAAAGTTATTAGGTGATTTGGATGTGCAAGGAGATGGTCCAGTTGTCATTCATTGTGACAACATGAGCAGCATACAACTAGCTAGGAATCCAATGTTCCATGCTAGGACAAAACACATTGAGGTGCACTACCACTTTGTGAGAGAGAAGATACTTGCAGGAGAGATTGACTTGATATATGTCAGCACACAGGATCAGATAGCTAACATTTTCACAAAGGCATTGGGTGCAGAGAAGCTTCGAAAGTTCCAAAGCTTACTTGGAGTTGCAGAGATAGAGTTGAGCTTGAGGGGGAGTGTTGAGATGGCAAGCTCAACACGTGCAGACATTAATGATGGACCGCCTAGCTAGATGGGTCTGCACATCTACACTTAGCACGTTGGTGGTCATTATGATACTCACATAGCCACTAACTTATCACTTATTATATTTAGTTTGTTACACCTACCTACAATTGGCAAGACATAGCACCAGTCGATTAGTGTAGTCGGTTATGCAATGTTTGACTTAATAGGCCACTTTCCTTTATGTTGTATCTTATCTATACTTTGTGTACATTGTATAGTGTTTGAAAGAAAAAGAAGAAACCAGCAAGAAAACATTTTGGCCTCCATCTCTCTTCTTGTGTTCTTGAATGAGCTTCCTCTTGTGTATACAAAGTGTGTTTGGCGCTGTAGCTCAAGCAAGTCCCCCCACCACACGATTCTTGACATACTCTAAGATTGCAGTATTTCTTAAGAGACATATTATTTTTATTGAATTCAGATAGAAATGTTTTTTTAAAAACCTGTGGTATCACAATCGGTAAAGGGTTGTTATCTGCGCCCATAACTCCATTAGTGAAACCTGTGCTTGCAACTCCAACTGTTGCTTCCACGTTAGTAGGGCCATTCAACGATTTTTGCTTTTGAATTCTTTTTCTTTGGGGCCATGATGGAAATATGATTCATAGAAGAAGAAGAACATGGCAATAATACTGGTTGGCCAAGGTGTAAGACTTTCGATGATGATGATGGATATTGCGGGATTCAATGATGTAGGCCTCGTGGATGATTCTTCTTACCTCGTGGAGAGAAATACTTCTCTCTCTCTAGTAGACAGAGTAGGGGCGTGAGTAGAGGTATGACTTGTAACCAGATTGATAGAATAGGATAAAGCTCTTCAGTGTTTTCTCTTCTTGGATTAGAGTAGAAGAGGATGAGAGACCTTCAACGTATCCCCTTCCTTGGGTTGAATGGAATGATGTCTCTTCGTCTCGTGGAATAGAGTCTCGTCCTTCTCAACCAGCGGCTTGTCCTCATCAAGATTGGTCTTGTTCCCCATTCCTGGTCATCCCCAGGTCCTCAATTTATAGTTTTGCAAGGGGGGTAAAAGAGAGAACCCTTGTTTTTTTAGTGTTTTTCGATGACATCATTGATCATAAAGAGAGAACACTTTCTTTTAGCGCTTCTGATGACATCACTGATGATATCAAAGAGGGAGCTCCATTTTTGTAGCGCCAAGATAAAAATTTATGAATCCATGGGTGAGCACCGCATGGCGTGCATCGTCAGGCAATCGTCACTCCAAGGCTTACCACTAAGGCGATGAGCAAGGCGGCGAGCAAGGCAGTGACTAAGGTATAGACCTTAGCATTTTGGCCTTGGCATACTTGGCAATGAGCTACGAAGGCTTCGTTGGCACCATTCGCTACACGCAAGAAGCTCCCACTAGCTTGTAGGAAATCTTCCCGAGAGGTCACCCATATCGGCAGTGTCATCGCCCAAGTGCACTTAACTGCCAAGAGACTATGCACTAGGCTAGTTCTTTTTGTTGTTTTATACTATGAATATAGTTTTAATAAGCTAGTCTTGGGAGGGTCTCCCAAGTCCTTCTTCCATGAACTGGCATATAATATCTCATTAATAATTATTATTATCTTTATAATGAGAGTCAATTTCATAATTGGAGCTAGTTTTTTTTAATGTGTAACATAAATCAATTTTCTTTGGAATGTATATGCACATTAAAATAAACTAAGTAATGGGAATATTACAAGCCAAGAGGATCATGTATTTGTTTGGTGTAGGTGTGGTTAATGGTTTCTTGTCTTAGTGCTATACTAAACAAATTTGATTGTAACACGCCTGCCTAACAAGTGTCTATGCATGTTTTTAGCAGTTCATCGAGAAACAAATCTAAGCATCGATGCCCGGCACTCCATGGAATGTTCCGGGGTTTTTCACCTAGGGTTTCGAGTCCGCCTTGCAATAGAACGCCGAACCCACTAGGATCGACCTGAAATCTAGGCTCCTAGTTTGCCAAGGTCTCTTAACACCATTTTAGCATCAGATCCTAGGCATCCTACTTTATGCAGAGATACCCCAAGGCAAAGCAAACCCATGCCACACTTGGTTCAAAGAGAATGGGAAATGAGAGGGATGCGCTACTCAACCTCTCTGCCCATAGGGCATAGTCCCATTCCGGTCCCCTAAAACGGCATGAATCGAGTTCTAACTTGCTATTACCTAAAGATTGTACGGCCATAGAACCTTGTGAGAAGCCTCCCAGTCTTCAAGGACCACCCTTCCATAGGACGGACCTGTCAGGGGTTCCGGCCACCCACTTCCCTCAATAGGCATATTTTAGTTATCTAATTAAGTCCTATCACATTTACGTGTGACATTTAAAATCAGCTTCCTTAATTAAGCCTTTTAGGGAACAGAGTACGTTCACGTAACTTACAGCACTACCATGAAAACAGCTCAAACAAGTTCCTTGGAAGCAAACTTTATATTAGAATTTTAACTAAGATACAAATCTTGTCCAAAAAGGATGTTCCCACAATCCATGAGGATGTGCCTTATTTCTTCCAAGTTTCCTCCCTTGCACTAGTAATAGGGCCTCGAGAATCCCTCTCTAGTCACGTAGATCATTTGAGTACGACCCGAAGGTAGGGAATTTACAACAAGAGTCCCCAGATGGCATCCAAGCATCCTCCTACGTTCAAACTAACCCATGGAGAGACCTCTCATGGCAGATTCGATCCACATTCCCATCACGATTATTTAGAACCCCCTTGGATAGGGTTGGCGGCCCGGTTGGAGGTGTGCCCTCCATGAATTCAACTTGATTCATTATTCATTTTTTTTTGTGAGCTTGGATCATATATTCCTCTCACATTCAGTGATTCTAGATTTACAAGCACAGACAATAATGAAGGTGAGTGCTCAAGACATCTGCTAAGGTGGAGTCCCCATCTTTGAACGCTTAGCATTGCCCTTCTTGTGTCTTTCTTGCCTTGGTGTCATTTTCCATTATCTTCTGAGGGATAGAATACCCTCTTTGCAACCTCACTCCTCTGTAATAGGGGTGAGAAATTACAATATAGTTTCAGATAGTAGCTTCCCTAAGTTACTATCTTTTGGTCCTTATCTTAAGGTCCCGGTCTAGGATTTCAATTGGTTAGTTGGTAACCATTTTCCCACTTTAGAATTTTTTAGGGTTCTAATTTTACCCTAGGGTTTCCTTCCCTCAAGATAGCAGGAACTTTTGTTCATTCCTCTTGTAAGTCAAGCGTAAACTAAGCCCATTTACAATCCTTAAATGGTTGCGAGCATCGAATGTAACGTGGCAAATGGTCGTCCTTTTTGTGGATACGACATTCAAGTTTTCTTGTGTTAGCTTCGAGATGTAACATATTTTGAAAATGATATACCTGAGAGTGTTTTGGACTCATCATGGGGCTGGTTATTGGAATAGAGACCAAGGAGCATATTGACTCTAAGTCAAAATATGGTCGTAATGCCAATTTGACGTCTTGACTTTTACGATCTCCTTGTCAAATAGAGGTAATTGATGGAGAGATCTCGGGAAGTGTCAATGCGGAGAGAGGGTGCTCAAGGCTTCGTCCAGGTAAGGAATTGTCTTTGGGCCTCTTCTCCCTCTAGGTTCCCCTTCCCTCTCTCTCTCTCTCTCTCTCTCTCTCTCTCTCTCTCTCTCTCTCTCTCTCTCTCTCTCTCTCTCTCTCTCTCTCTCTCTCTCTCTCTCTCTCTCTCTCTCTCTCTCTCTCTCTCCTTCACTACCTCTCCCTCTCCTTCTCTGCTTCACAAATTGGCAACAAGGGGGGGGGGGGGGGGGGGGGGGGGGGGGGGGATTATTGTTCTTGCTTAGGGGAGGGAGAATTTGTAAGGGGTGAGGTGGGTAATAATTGGGGGGGAAAGGGGCTATGACAAGGGCCATTAACTCTTCTCTAACGGCCCGTGTGCTTGTCGTCATGCAGCCTCACCTAGAGAGGGGTAGTGGGGGGTTGGAGGTGGCACATTTTTGCCCTCCTCCCTCTTATCATCATTGTCTCAACTTCAACGTAGTCCTTGATATCATCGACTCGAGCTCTACTGCCCACCACATCACTCCCTTTTGCCATCATGATCTCCTCCTCCGTTGACGTCCTCTTCACCTACGTCAGTACTCAATTCAACTCCCCCTCCCTCTGCTAGCTGGCAGTGTTGATAGGGGGGTGAAGTAAAAAATTTTCATATTAATTTGGTTAAAAAGGGAGGGAGAATCTTACAGCTGCATATTACATTGATGGAGTACCTCGAGCGAGCCTCTTGCTACGCACAAGCTTCTTGTGGCCAAGTCTAGGTGATATCCTTCCTCTATGAGTTGTTTTCCTTTTGTGCTATATATGAATATGTGTATGTGGAAAATTATCCATTAGGGCCAAAAATACTTCAAAAAAGGCATGTGTAAGAAATGATTAAGTTGCTAATTAGTTGAGATTTTGGAAGAATGAAACCACCAAATTTGGTTGCTCAAATGTGATTAATGAGAGAATATTTAATTCGTTGAAGAGGTCAGTCATTAATTGCCCCTCGTCTTTAATTTCATAGTCACCTTTTGGCCGTTTTTGTCTTGAAACTTGGGAGAATTTTTATTTTTGAGATATGTCCTCCTATATTGCATTTGTCTACTCCCGCATCTTCTTTTCACACACTCTTTCACCATTCTCTTCTTTGTGCTCACTTTCTTATCAAAATGAGATTCATTTGTCATTGGTTTGTTGAAATGTTTAGCAATGCCTCTGCAAGGAATACAGATGCAAGCACATGCATGTGCAAACTTACCATCCAACTAAATCCAATTTATTCATCTTGGAGAAGTATACATCGTCGAGTACTAACAGATGAGATGGAGGCCAACAGATTGCAAATTCAAGGAAAGAAACATATAAATTTCTAGGCGGTTAACATTCATGACTACATGAGATATGTTGGGGAAAGTTATAATGGGATGACTTGGCTATTGTACAAGGTTATACTCTTCATCTTTCACATACATGGCTCAAATGAACAAAATGAAAAAAGCACTATTAATTGCACAGACAAGCATTTTTTAGCTTACAATTAAGATTGATGATCTAGAAAATGCTAATAAGTCATTATAAGACAAGCTAGCACACTTAAAGAAAACTCTAATAGGATTCAAATAGAGAAAGAGACCATTAAAAATATAATTAGCTTGTGTATGAGAGTAAAGAAAAGAAGATTGAATCTTGCAAAAGAAATATGTCTCAAACATATCGGGCATTAATATTCAAGAGAGTGAGGAGAGAATCAATCTTTTAAAAGAGACCATCAATAAGAATGATATTTTGATTCTTAAGTCACCTCAAAATGTGGATTTGAGAGGCCCAACTCTCGAAGAATTGATAAAGGACTTAAAGGACACATTAAAACCAAACAAAATTGTAGAGATATGTGATATTGTGGGTATTAATCAAAAAGGTTATTGTTCTATCTCTAGATTATGGTTTAAAAATCTTAAATGTAATAGAATAACTACATTTGGGTTGCCTCGAGCCCTTACAGTATCGATTGCAAGGACTGACATGAATATTATATACTTTAACAAGTACTACGTGATGAGGTTAGTGATTGTAATGTCCCCATTATGCAACTATTAAAATGATGTGTAATCTTGAAACAATTTCAATTGTGTGTAAAAAGTGTTCAAAAAATATTTATATTAATGAAAAGTGAATTATCAACACATTTGCACATCATTTAAGTACTGGCATAAACAATAGAATTTAATATGTACATTTACAACACATGAAAACTCATGAAATTAAAATAGAGTTAAACTCAAATTGATTGTATGGACATTGCTAATGAGGAGATGGTCAAGGTCATGTCCTATTAGCATACTACGTGGGACAAACACAAATACATATTACACGTTCCAATATGCATTTTTGAAGACCCTAATAGAGATGTGAAATCTATTTCACTCATTGCCTCTTATACACCAATGACCAAAACTAAAGGTGAGTCTAAAGTTGAAGCTAGATGTAGGGATAGAAAATATGTTTATTGTTTGAACCACACATGTAATCACTTCTTTAGAGATATGAGCAAAATGAACCTCCACACAAATCTAAATTCCATTTGTATCAACCAACTCAAAGACTTCAGGAAGGGTCACAATTTCTATCCCACAATATGTAGGCCTTTCTCTAAGCTTGCATGATGGCATTGTAAGAATTTTTTGGAACATGCAAGACCTTCGGTAGTCTCTATAGTATCAAATACCTCACACATTCTAGCCAATCGAGAAGAGAAGGAAAAGTGACCCACATCAAGCACTCATGTTACAAATTTTTCTCTCAAGTGTGAAACTTGCAAACCATGGCAACATGTAAAGATAATCTCCCTTACAGCCCAATGTGCACCTCAACATGTAGTCATTCTCTAGAAAAGGAAGAAATCACGAGAGCCTACAACATCTTGCAACCCTTTCCTTGCACACGCTCTCATCCTTTGTTATTCAAGATTTTAAGATCCCATCACATAGTCTTCAAGTGTATTAACATCTCTTTGACCAACTCAATAGCTTCAACCTATCCAAATATATGCTACTATTGGAGCAAACCTATGATTTCTTAGCTCCAAGATATTGAAGCCTAGCATGGGCATTGATCTATGTAGGCCTCCCATGAATTAGATACATTAATTACTAAAATATGATTTCTTAGCTCCAAGATATTGAAGCCTAGCATGGGCATTGATCTCTGTAGGCCTCCCATGAATTAGATACATTAATTACTAAAATAAAGGCAATCTACCTATATTGGACCAACCCATGTAACATGATGTGATGAGACTAAGATGCTTCATTCATCATGGTGTCTCAGTTCCATCTTGATTTTTGTATCATACAATTGTGCTTACTTCGACCCCAAGGTGTAGTTCATTTTTTTGACTCATGTATAGGCACTCAAAGTATCTAAGGGATTCAAATTCATTAAATAAATATGATTATGAGTTCAACTAGTATGCAGTAATGCATGATTGGTCAAAAATTGAGTTTAAAAATGATTACACCTCTTCCCTCTTCTTTTTGACCTGCATGAGTCCACTCAATTGATTTCAAAAGCATGTCACTATGAAACTTGCACTTGTCTTTAAGGCTCTAACTTGACCAGCAAGTCTAGGGAGTACTCTCATCCAACTAACATGCTCACTTTACATTTGGCATTGGAAGAACCTCTCTTATCGTTGCATTAGGATTTCATAATCTCCTCATGTTTGCTAGTTGGAGGTGGGATCAATTGACAAAAAATGTGCATGAGACTTGGATGCTTCAATTTCCTACTAGTAAGCCAGGATGTGAGTGAAAGGGGTCTAGGCTTGTTATTAAGTGATAGGGCTAGTCAATTGTTAACCTTTTTTGCAAAAGAGCTACAAAAGCATGAAGCAACAAGAAATAAGTGTATACAAAAGGAAGCAATAGGTGTCAAATTGGAAGAATTCAAAGCCTAGAGTAAAAAGTTTGTCAAGAGAGAAAAAAGGAAAAATAACATGAAGGCATCAAGCACTCCAGAAAAATCAAGAATTAAAATCAATATCGAGAAGTGTCTGGACATCAAATGGGCCTGACACTGGCTCTATGGCACTAGTTAGGCTCTACTACTTACCTCAAACCACCCCACACGGGCTCGCAGCTAAGAGCATCTAAGGGATATACTCCTATAACCTCTAATATGGAAGTTTTTGTTTATATGAATTTGTAGTCCAACAAATAATCATTCCCCAAACTCCTTAGAGGGAGTCCCTACACATATCGGTGTCATACATCTCGTAAGCATATACAAAGGGAGCATCCCATTCAAAACATGCTCCACTCTTTTAATTGATCGATCTAGGAGATAATAGATAGTCCTCCCTGAATATCCTCCAAGGAACTGAACCTCTAACCCTACAACTTAGGGTACCTCGTACTCTCAACATAAATCATTGCTCATAAAACAATTACTATGCATCCAGGATGATACCATGTGGTGTGTGCAATGCAATTTTGTATGACTGCTATGCTCAAACAAGTTTATTCAGCATCGTGAAAGTGCAAAAATTGTTATTTTCATGCTTTTCTTCTAATCTGTGATTGTTGTGCTGCTTAGGTTTAGCACTGAGCATTCTCATGCTACTAGGCCCCCTTAACTTTAGAAAACAACATACCCTATATGCCATGCATTATCAAATATTATAATTCATTGTATTTTAAATACTCAACACCCCCCTTCTCCCTACCACTTAAAGTTATGCATTCGATGTAATACCCCCTTTTGTACATGTCCCATAGGATCCCCCATAATATAATTAAAATTATTTCTTTTTTTTTACTTCCCCCCATGTCAACACCTCCAACTGGCAGCAGGGAGGGGAACCAGAAGATGATGATGATTATGATGATGATGATGATGATGATGATGTGGGAGGAGGGGCACACATGTGCCACCTCCCTCCCCCTCCCCCACTATCCCTTCCCCAACCCCTCCACCTGGGCAGCCCAAAATTGGCCGTCATCGCCATGCAATCGTCAGGTAGAGGATGGGGAGAAGGCCACCCTCACCCCATACCACTCCTACTCCTCCCTATAAAGGCCCCCCTGGGATGAGGCAATACCCTTCTGCCCCCTGTCAAACTAGGCAAAGAGAGAGAGAGAGAGAGAGAAAGAAACTTCTAGAAACTTCCAAAGAATCCCTATCATAGCAACCCTTCACACGCCTTCATTCCAAGTCTATTTTACTATAGATATTAGGTCCTACTCACCCAATAATGCGTAAGGACCATCATAGTGCTGGAAATTCTACATTGCTTTACAGAAATTTTCTACAAATCTAGGCCAGCAGCTACCTTGCAAGAGACGTGTGTGTCGGGGCAAAGACCACCTTAGGTTTGGAGCAAGCTTCCATAATAGTCCGTGCGAGCATCTGTTGAAAGGCCTGAACTAAACAATGGCTCCAAAGCAAGGGAAGGTTCAAGTGAAATCCCGCATCAAATGATGGAGCTACGGGTCAAGGAACCGCAACACTTAGTACTCGGGTGCATTCAATAAATTATACTCTAGTAGAAATCATCTTAAAGGAATAATAAACGCATATTGATTACTTTTAGGAAAAAAATTATTCATGCTAAAATTCATGATAGCAAGTCACCAATTATGTTGCATTAAAAATCATGTTGGAGATTGTATTTATATTCACCTTAGCAAAAATTATGGATTTTATTGCACTAAAGGCATGTTACAGAATGTAAAAATTTGCATAATAGACTTTGCATTGGTGCACACAGAAATTAGGGATTTTGTATTGGTTTTTGTTTAGGGAACATTAAATTTTATGCACTAGCATTGGCATGCATGGGAGATAAAAGTGTTCTTCCTTTTTTCACAAAATTGTATTTACACCCCATGATTGCAATATGCATGAATTAGGTTACTTGCATTTACTAAAGCATAAAAGAATGTATCTACAATAATGAATACTTGAAAGACATACAAGCTCCAATCTGCTTGTGATAATGACATGGATAATTAGACTACTTAAAAATTGTCCAAGTAAGAAGGTCAACTCACTTAGGTTATCCCAAGGATTCCTGATCAATAGGTAAACCTTAGAGGGATAGTTGTGACCCAACTATCAAGATGATGGAAACACTATAAGGACCGACCCATAAGACCACTGATTTCTCTTTCCACACTCGTTGGCGAGAGCATAGTTTCCCACAAACATGCAACTATTTGTAGCAAACTAGGGTTGCTATCGTAGAAAAATAAAACCCCATGATGGTGGTGGTCATCCAACTTGCAATAGAGTTATTCTTATCGTACATGAGGTAGTTGATAGTGATTTATGCAAAGAAATCAAAGGAGTGGGATAATGAGAATATGAGGGACCCTAAATAGAGCCTAGAGTGATCTAGGATGACTTAATTTGACTTACACAAAAACTCTAATCCTAGAGGATAGGGTAGGGTTTCGTGGGGATAATAATGGGGATGGTAATGCCTATCAAAGGCAAATTGCAATTCCTATTCCAAGGATA